>NC_050075.1:89592571-90792571 GCF_009764565.3 Dermochelys coriacea
CCGAAGGGAGAACGCACATCACACACTGCCTTATTACACTTAATTGTATACGTACTGCATTGTGCTAGAAAAACAGAACTATCCTTTATCCTGTGCACAACAAAAGTGAACCCCACTGAGGAAAAAATACGGTTGTGCACAGCACGCAAACAGGAAAAATGTGCAATGGCATGAAATGATTTTAAAAGATCAGCTGGAGATTTAAGGAGACTATTAAAGGTGCAGAAATGCAAAATTGGGGGTACCCCTTCTGTTTAGCCTGTAAAAATGATTAACCGCAATAAAGTGACAGATATTGCCCATGAGAGAAGGAAGACTTTCTTTTAACAGGAAGAATCAAAAAAGTATCCACCAATTTTGAAACACGTTGTGGAGAGTTTTATACTAAATTTTGTGTATTTAATAGGTTCTTGAAAAGACGTGAAAGTTTACAAAAAAGGCACACAGGTCCGCAGACAGGTGGTTAGGTGGACAGGTTTTATATGTAGAGTTACTATTCAGTAGTTTCTATGAGTCTAACTGGTATAAATCCCAAAACCTTAACAGTATAAAATCTCTCAGTTCTATGTCGTTCACTTTCAACCAGTTCAGCAACAATTCAAGCTGGCTCCGGAACAACACAATGTTTTAAGATGACAAGGCTTAAACTACAATGTAAATCATCTGTTAATTTCCTGAGCAATCATTCCATACACGATCTTTAACCTTGACTCCAATCTCAAGTAGCTGGGAAGGTCTTTTAGCCAACGTTAGACACAGGCCTAAGACCTAGATCGCAGGCTAGTCCTACAAGACAGCTTGCATGCTCATTAAGTATTTAAAGTTCACCTACATACAGTACATTATGTATCAACAGGTGACATATCTTCTGTCACAATTTCTATATTAGCCTCTTCTTGTGATTCCCTTTTGTCTGGGTCAATCACACAGAGTGTCTTTGTATTGCTGAAATAGTGGATACTCTCGCTCTCCTTTTCAGGTCCATCTGAATCCTCCTCTTCAAGAGTCAGTTCAAACTGGAACTTCTCCATCAGACCCTGACAGTCTCTATTCCGTTCATCAAGGGGAGGGGAGGGACTTTGAGGTATCATACTCTGGTACCAGTTCCTATTGTCTTCTAAAGTATCCAGGATGTCTTGTGCGTCAGGCTGCACTAGGTCTGCCCAGGTCTCCCAAAGTGGGTGGACGATGTAATCAATGAATCCAACCTGAGAAACAAAATATTACACACACATTACAAATGACTGATGCATTTTTTCAGAAAATATTCAACACCACTAAGGACCTGATTCTGAGAAGCCGCCTTTCATTTTGCCTGCAAATAACTGCATCAGACTGGGCCTCCAAACCCAGCATCTAAATGGCACCATATGCACCCATCATGCCTGTGCAACATTGTACCTACAAAAATGAAAGTTGGCTTAAGGCCTTTTTTAACATCAGGCCCTGAGTGGAGGTTTAATTAAAAACAACAGTCACATGGTCATTCAGAGATAAGGCTACCACTATGCCATCCCATAGTGAACATGTGATTATAAATAGGCTTGCTGTTATCTTTGGCTGACTCCAAACCCCCCCCCCCCCGTTTTGGTGCAATATTAAGGCAAAACTCAATCTGAGTTAATCTTTGGGAGATAGAAGGTGTAGTTGCTGTTTAAATGTCACCTCTCAACTGTTACCATACAGAGGTACCTGAAATGACAATATTGATTTTTTTTTTAATGGCAATTGCAGTGCAGTTCCCCTTAAGCATTCATTTGGCTGGCAGCTGTGAAAAAGCCAGCGTTCTTAGATTGGCTATCAGTTCGAATTCTGAATGTTATTGCTTTTATGGACTTAAGTTTGACCTTTAATGATGTCTTATTATTGCATGTAGCACGCGTTTGTGATTACTTGTTTTCTCTGCTCTGCACCTTTAAACAGAGAGATGTCTCTCCTTTCTGCTGCAGAGGTAGCTGCTGTTTTTCTGTTTGGATGCAGTCTACTACGACTTTCTTTTTTCTTTGTTAAGATTGTACAAAACAAAATGAAGGACCCACGACAAAAAATAATCCCTTGTCCCTAGTGTTGGTATAATATGTATGCAGGTCTCCTGTGGTACAGATGGATGTGTCATTGATGGAAATAATGATGGTCCAGGTTGGATCTAAAAAAGAAAAGGAGTACTTGTGGCACCTTAGAGACTAACAAATTTATTAGAGCATAAGCTTTCGTGAGCTACAGCTCACTTAATGCATCTGATGAAGTGAGCTGTAGCTCACGAAAGCTTATGCTCTAATAAATTTGTTAGTCTCTAAAGTGCCACAAGTACTCCTTTTCTTTTTGCGAATACAGACTAACACGGCTGCTACTCTGAAACCAGGTTGGGTCTGTGAGTCCTTCAGACTATTGGCAAACAAGCTCTGCATTGGCTCACTTTTTAATTGTCTGACAAACAGGACGTACAGGATGGAGAAAACTGAATGGCCATAAAGAGTATTGAAATTCTTCCATCTTGGCAGAATGTGTCACTTGACTCCGCACACTGCTGGACAGCATTTCTATGCAGCAGGAAAATGACTCTCTAAGGGGCCAGACTCAACATGCAGATGTTTGCTTTGGAAATCGCATATGCCTCCTTCAGACACAACAGGATGTCAATAGAACCATTATAATTCAATTGTAACATACTGTTGCGGCAGCTTAAACAAAAAGGTGATGAAAACTTCCTGCAGCACAAGTTTGGAGGCACTTTTAAAGTGAAAAAACTCCAGTGTTGTGGTTATTGGATAGTGGGGTTCATTGACATTATAAAAGCTCCCAATATTCATAAAGGACTAATGGTCACAAAGTTGCAACTTTTAAATGAAGCAAACAGTTAATTGTTTGCCTAACAAGCATCTCAAACAACCAAGCAAATGATCACACTTTGTTTTGCCTGTTTCTGAAAAGAATATTTACTAGATTTAAAAGGACATTATTTAGTATATTTGAGAATTTTAAATATGTTTGTATTTGCCATTCTTTCTATTTAGGCCCTTTTAACTTCAAAATGCAAATGCCTCTCTCTCTGTTGATGCATTTCTTTTCTTGTTCAAATGGTCTCCATTCTGTTCAATTCCCAATCTCCCTGCACAGCAACAATCCAGGTTTTAAAATCTCTCTGAAGCGAGAAGATGGAGCAGAAAAATGCTTCAACACTGACTCATGGGGCACGTGGACATTTCCCTGCCAAACTGGGGTCAAAGATTGTTGTTGGGCTACCAAATGAGCAGAGATTTTTTTTCAATGGCAACGTGAATAATGTTGAAACTACGTGGTTTAGCACAGAAGGACATTTAGAAATAATAATGATTAACTTTGTTAATTATTTGGGCCCACAAATCCTTGACAATGTCTTGTTCAAGCCAATTAAATAAGCAACTGAGGCACCACTATCTAAAGAGCAGAATGTGCTTTAGTCAAACACAAGTTATTGGGTTCAACATTGGCTTGACTGGGTTAAATTCTATGGCTTGTGTTATACGGAACATACTAAATGATCTAGTGGTGCCTTCTAACCTTAAAATCTATGAATGAGAACTAGGGATGTGCCAATTAGTTCTCACAAAGTAAGAAATATTCCAGTCTTCAAAGGAGCCAACTCCTTTTTAAATATTTGTATTGATTTAAATAAATACTGCCCCGCCTCCCCAAACCCCTCCTTCCATGTCTTCCAAAGGGCCCTTAAGATTATAGCCTGAAAAACTGTGGGTTTCCACAAGTCTGACAGTCCGCACTGGGTTGGCTGTTGTCTACAGATCTTTCCCAAAGCATTCTGGAGTGGATCCTGACTAAGGAAGTCCCTAGACTGTGCAAAATGTAAAGAGACTAGCCACTAAACAGAGACTGCCAAAACTATGGTGACTTGGCAGAATATTGACCAATTTTGGAGGGACTCACTGAGGACAAAGGAGAAGAATGTTGTGAAGGATGAGAGAAAACTAGTAGGTGGGGGAATCTGAATTGCACCTTCCCAGCCAGGGGGATCAGATTCCCAATTGCTTCTGGAAGTAGGAACACAAAAAGAGACGGTTGAGTCTGCATTTGAACATGAGGCGAAGCAAAGCAGGAAAGAGAACACCTAGAATAGTCACGTAAATCCATAAAAGCTTCAAAGACATTCAGGTATTTGGAGTTAATCAGAATCAAACTTCTGAACCTTTGGTTATTTACCTATTCCACTGAAAAAAACCTGTCATTATAATTGAAAAGGCAGATGACCCTTGAGCATATAAAATGCAGCAAGAGGATGCCACATCCTTAATAAAAATATCAAAATCAATGGAAAAAAACATTTGGACCAAACTCATCCTGGTGTAACTCCACTGATGAAACCACAGTTACACCAGGGATGAACTTGGCCCATTCAATTTTAAAACTACAAACTAAAACAAATAAAATGTACTCCAATGTAAATTACCTGTGATTTCTCCACTGAGGCTGTGTGTTTGTCACACATTGGACTAATTTCCATTCCTCTTTCTCGTTCTTTGTCTCCCTGCTGGAAAAATTCCTCCATGATTCTGTCTGTCCACTGCCGATATAATTCCAGGGATTTTGTGGGATTACTCAAATCTGCACAATGTACCATATTTCGGAGAACCTGAAATTATATTAATAAGAAAACTCATAAAATCAAGTGTAATAAAAGAAGATTTTGGACCATACCTATTTGTTTAATCAAGAACATTTTAATCACAAAAATCTTTGATTATGCAACATCCTATGAAAAAATAACTTCACAAAAATTTCTCTCGAATTACACTAGAGATTAGTTGTCAGGGTCTTTTGTGGAAGCACAAAGGGCACTGTGTGCCAAATCACCTAACTCGATGGATATACAGGGTGCAGTTGCAGTATGCCATCACATAGGTCTGTTCTTGAATGCAGGTGCTTCCCACCATTCATAATTTCTTCTCTAAATTGAGGCTTTTGTAGCTAAATAGCCCTGCTCTATTAACTGAATAACATCCCTTATACACAAACAAAATGGTTTAGATTAACTGTGGACAAATGGATTTACAGAGAAATGGAATGTTCTATATTTTACAGCAACTTCTCTCTCCAGATTAACAGCTTTTAAAAAAATGAATTGTGATCTTTATGTTAAATCAGTGATAAGGTGGGAGGTTTTTTTGTGAGCCTGTTGTTAAATGTCTGCCACCAAAGTCGAGGGGGAATGGGGTGCTTTCCCTGCCTCTGAGAGAGTAAGTCCCTTTCTCAATACTCTGAGCCCCGGTCTACACTAGGAGTTGAGGTCGAATTTAGCAGCGTTAAATCGATTTAACCCTGCACCCATCCTCACGACGAAGCCCTTCTTTTCGATTTAAAGGGCTCTTAAAATCCATTTCCTTACTCCACCCCCAACAAGGGGATTAGTGCTGAAATCGGCCTTGCCGGGTCAAATTTGGGGTACTGTGGACACTATTAGATAGTATTGGCCTTTGGGAGCTATCCCAGAGTGCTCCATTGTGACCGCTCTGGACAGCACTCTCAACTCAGATGTACTGGCCAGGTAGACAGGAAAAGGCCCGCGAACTTTTGAATTTCAATTTCCTGTTTGGCCAGTGTGGCAAGCTGCAGGTGACCATGCAGAGCTTCTCAGCAGAGGTGACCATGCAGAGCTCATCAGCAGAGGTGACCATGATGGAGTCCCAGAATCGCAAAAGCATGGACCAAACAGGAGGTACGGGATCTGATCGCTGTATGGGGAGAGGAATCCGTGCTATCAGAACTATGTTCTAGTTTTTGAAATGCCAAAACATTTGTCAAAATCTCCCAGGGCATGAAGGACAGAGGCCATAACAGGGACCCGAAGCAGTGCCGCATGAAACCTAAGGAGCTGAGGCAAGACTACCAGAAAACCAGAGAGGCGAACGGTCGCGCCGGGTCAGAGCCCCAAACATGCCACTTCTATGATGATCTGCTTGCCATTTTAGGGGGTTCAGCCACCACTACCCCAGCCGTGTTGTTTGAGTCCTTCAATGGAGATGCAGGCAACACGGAAGCAGGTTTTGGGGATGAGGAAGATGATGATGAGGAGGTTGTAGACAGCTCACAGCAAGCAAGCGGAGAAACTGGTTTTTCCTGACAGCCAGGAACTGTTTCTCACCCTGGACCTGGAGCCAGTACCCCCCGAACCCACCCAAGGCTGCCTCCTGGACCCACCAGGCGGAGAAGGGACCTCTGGTGAGTGTACCTTTTAAAATACTATACATGGTTTAAAAGCAAGCATGTTTAATGATTAATTTGCCCTGGCATTCGCGGCTCTCCTGGATGTACTCCCAAAGCCTTTGCAAAAGGTTTCTGGGGAGGGCAGCCTTATTCCATCCACCATGGTAGGACATTTTACCACCAGGCCAGTAGCACATACTCGGGAATCTTTGTAGAACAAAGCATTGCAGTGTATGTTTGCTGGCATTCTAACAACATCCGTTCTTTATCTCTCTGTGTTATCCTCAGGAGAGTGATATCATTCATGGTCACCTGGTTGAAATAGGGTGCTTTTCTTAAAGGACATTCAGAGGTGCCCGTTCCTGCTGGGCTGTTTGCCTGTGACTGAACAGAAATGTTCCCCGCTCTTAGCCACGCGGGGGGGGAGGCAAAATGCGACCTTGGAATGAAAGCACATGTGCTATATATGTAATGTTAACAGCAAGGTTTACCGTGAAAGAGTGTACCCATTGTTCTATAAAATGTGTCTTTTTAAATACCACTGTCCCTTTTTTTTTTCTCCACCAGCTGCATGTATTTCAAGGATCACAGGATCTTCTCCTTCCCAGAGGCTAGCGAAGATTAGAAGGCAAAAAAAATAAAATGATGAAATGTTCTCTGAGCTTATGCTGTCCTCCCACACTGACAGATCACAGATGAATGCGTGGAGGCAGACAAAGTCAGAGTGCAGGAAAGCACAAAATAACCGGGAGGAGAGGTGGTGGGCTGAAGAGAGTAAGTGGCGGGCTGAAGAGATGGCTGAAGCTGAAAGGTGGCGGCAGCGTGATGAGAGGAGGCAGTATTCAATGCTGAGACTGCTGGAGGATCAATCTAATATGCTCCAGCATATGGTTGAGCTGCAGGAAAGGCAGCAGGAGCACAGACCGCCACTACAGCCCTGTGTAACCAACCACCCTCCTTCCCAAGTTCCATAGCCTCCTCACCCAGACGCCCAAGAACACGGTGGCGGGGCCTCCGGCCACCCAGCCACTCCACCACAGAGGATTGCCCAAGCAACAGAAGGCTGGCATTCAATAAGTTTTGAAGTTTTAAACTTTTAAAGTGCTGTGTGGCCTTGTCCTTCCCTCCTTCACCACCCCTCCTGGGATACCTTGGTAGTTATCCCCCTATTTGTGTGACGAATTAATAAAGAACGCATGAATGTGAAGCAACAATGACTTTATTGCCTCTGCAAGCGGTGATCGAAGGGAGGAGGGGAGGGTAGTTAGCTTACAGGGAAGTAGAGTGAACCAAGGGGTGGGAGGTTTCATCAAGGAGAAACAAACAGAACTTTCACACCATAGCCTGACCAGTCATGAAACTGGTTTTCAAAGCTTCTCTGATGCGTACCGCGCCCTCCTGTGCTCTTCTAACAGCCCTGGTGTCTGGCTGCGCGTAACCAGCAGCCAGGCGATTTGCCTCAACCTCCCACCCCGCCATAAACATCTCCCCCTTACTCTCACAGATATTGTGGAGTGCACAGCAAGCAGTAATAACAGTGGGAATATTGGTTTCACTGAGGTTTAACCGAGTCAGTAAACTGCACCAGCGCGCTTTTAAATGTCCAAATGCACATTCTACCACCATTCTGTTCTTGTTCAGCCTGTAGTTGAACAGCTCCTGACTACTCTCCAGGCTGCCTGTGTATGGCTTCATGAGCCATGGCATTAAGAGATAGGCTGGGTCCCCAAGGATAACTATAGGCATTTCAACATCCCCAATGGTTATTTTCTGGTCTGGGAAGAAAGTCCCTTCCTGCAGCTTTTGAAACAGACCAGAGTTCCCGAAGATGCGAGCGTCATGTACCTTTCCCAGCCATCCCACGTTGATGTTGGTGAAATGTCCCTTGTGATCCACCAGTGCTTGCAGCACTATTGAAACGTACCCCTTGCGGTTTATGTACTCGCCGGCTTGGTGCTCCAGTGCCAAGATAGGGATATGGGTTCCGTCTATGGCCCCACCACAGTTAGGGAATCCCATTGCAACAAAGCCATCCACTATGACCTGCAAATTTCCCAGGGTCACTACCCTTGATATCAGCAGATCTTTGATTGCGTTAGCTACTTGCATCACAGCAGCCCCCACAGTAGATTTGCCCACTCCACATTGATTCCCGACTGACCAGTAGCTGTCTGGCGTTGCAAGCTTCCACAGGGCTATTGCCACTTGCTTGTGAACTGTGAGGGCTGCTCTCATCTTGGTATTTTTGCACCTCAGGGCAGGGGAAAGCAAGTCACAAAGTTCCATGAAAGTGCCCTTACGCATGCAAAAGTTTCGCAGCCACTGGGAATCGTCCCACACCTGCAGCACTATGCGGTCCCACCAGTCTGTGCTTGTTTCCCGTGCCCAGAATCGGCATTCCACCGCATGAACCTGCCCCATTAGCACCATGATGCCCACATTGCCAGGGCCCGTGCTTTCAGAGAAGTCTGTGTCCATGTCCTCATCACTCTTGTCACCACGCTGATGTTGCCTACTCGCCTGGTTTCACTTTGCCAGGTTCTGGTGCTACATATACTGCTGGATAATGCGTGTGGTGTTTAATGTGCTCCTAATTGCCAAAGTGATCTGAGCGGGCTCCATGTTTGCCGTGGTATGGCGTCTGCACAGAAAAAAGGCGTGAAACGATTGTCTGCCATTGCCCTGACGGAGGGAGGGGCGACTGACGACATGGCTTACAGGGTATTAAAATCAACAAAGGGGGTGGCTTTGCGAGAAACAGAATGGCCCCCTCAAGGATAGAACTCAAAACCTCAAGGATAGAACTCAAAACTGGGTTTAGCAAGCCGTTGATTTCACGGAGGGAGGGAGGAGAAAATGAATAAAAAACAAATCTGGTCTATTTCTTGTTTTGAGCCACTTCATCTATCTTTATACATCTTGCTGGCAGCAGACTGTGCAGTACGACCGCTAGCCATTGTCATCTCCTGGGTGCTTGGTAAAAGACGGTGCAGTATGACTGCTGGCCATCATCTTCTGCTGGCTGCTGATTAAAAGACAGTGCACTGCCGGTAAGCCTCAATCACCATGAGACGAAACAAAAGGGAAATGACCTGGCTGAGTCACTCCCAGGTTTGACCTCATCGAGGTCGGTTAAAAGAGCACCCAGGACTACGTCAACGATGGCTACCAGTCATACTACACGGTCTGCTGCCAAAAGGCAATAAACTGCTGCTGTGTAGCAATGCAGTACCGCGTCTGCCAGCACCCAGGACACATACGGTGACGGTTAGCTGAGCGGGCTCCATGCTTGCCGTGGTATGGCGTCTGCACAGGTAACTCAAGAAAAAAGGCACAAAACAATTGTCTGCCCTTGCTTTCATGGAAGGAGGGAGGGAAGGGGGGCCTGATGATATGTACCCAGGACCACCTTCAACAATTTTTAGCCCCATCAGGCACTGGGATTTCTACCAAGAATTCAAATGGGCGACGGAGACTGCGGGAACTGTGGGATAGCTACCCACAGTGCAAAGCTCTGGAAGTCGACAGTTGCCTCGGTACTGTGGACACACTCCGCCGACTACATGCACTTAGAGCATTTGTGTGGGGGGACACACAATCGACTGTATAACAACACTTTCTACAAAACCAACTTCTATAAATTTGACCTAATTTCGTAGTGTAGACATGACCTGAGTCTCAATGCTGTGGATTTTTCTAAGCATTGGGATATTTTGGGGCAGATCTCTCAGATACACAATGGAACAACTTTAATGAAAGAGAGCATGAGAGAACATTGCAGTGCCTAAATCCATCCTAGGGACTTCCTGTACCTCTTTACTGCTCTCCATGGTATTGAGCAGTAGCAATATGGGTCCTACAAGCTTTGAATGATTCCTAAAAAAATTAGCACTGAACTTTGCAACAAATGCCAAGACTATACCCAAGAGTAAAACTATGCAGCATGGTTTCTTCAACAAAGAATAAACTATGCAAAATGGCAAATATATAAAGGAAAATTGCAATCGCATACCTGTATACGATCTGTATAGTTATCCAAAAGGAGAACTCCTGAACTTGTCACTTTCTTAGTTTCCACCATAGTCTTTAGATCTGCCAAAAGGCTCATATGTTTGGACATATCTGTTGCCAACACCTTTATAAAAGAAGAAACCCTTCTGAAGTAAATGCAGCAGTGCAAAAAGACGAGTTTTCTTAGATTCATAGATCCTAAGGTCAGAAGGGACCATTCTGATCATCTAGTCCAACCTCCTGCACAGCGCAGGCCACAGAATCTCACCCACCCACTCCTATGAAAAACCTCACCCATGTCTGAGCTACTGAAGTCCTTAAATCATGGTTCAAAGACTTCAAGGAGCAGAGAAGCCTCCCTCAAGTCAACCATGCCCCATGCTACAGAGGAAGGCGAAAAACCTCCAGGGCCTCTCCAATCTGCCCTGGAGGAAAATTCCTTCCCGACCCCAAATATGGCAATCAGCTAAACCCTGAGCATATGGGCAAGATTCACCAGCCAGATACCCAGGAAAGCATTTTCTATAGTAACTCAGATCCCATCCATCTAATATCCCATCTCAGGGGATTTGGCCTATTTACCCTGAATATTTAAAGATCAATTACTTACCAATATCCCATTATCCCATCATACCATCTCCTCCATAAACTTATCGAGTAGAATCTTAAAGCCAGATAGATCTTTTGCCCCCACTGCTTCCCTTGGAAGGCTATTCCAAAACTTCACTCCTCTGATGGTTAAAAACCTTCGTCTGATTTCAAGTCTAAACTTCCGGTGGCCAGTTTATACCCATTTGTTCTTGTGTCCACATTGGTGCTGAGCTTAAATAATTCCTCTCCCTCTCCTGTATTTATCCCTCTGATATATTTATAGAGAGCAATCATATCTCCCCTCAACCTTTAGTTAGGCTAAACAAGCCAAGCTCCTTAAGTCTCCTTTCATAAGCCAAGTTTTCCATTCCTCGGATCATCCTAGTAGCCCTTCTCTGTACCTGCTCCAGTTTGAATTCATCCTTTTTAAACATGGGAGACCAGAACTGCACACAGTATTCTAGGTGAGGTCTCACCAGTGCCTTGTATAACGGTACTAAAACCTCCTTATCCCTACTGGAAATGCCTCTCCTGATGCATCCCAAAACCGCATTAGCTTTTTTCACAGCCATATCACATTGGCAGCTCATAGTCATCCTATGATCAACCAATACTCCAAGGTCCTTCTCCTCTTCCGTTACTTCTAATTGATGCGTCCCCAACTTATAGCTAAAATTTTTGTTATTAATCCCTAAATGCATAACCTTACACTTCTCACTATTAAATTTCATCCTATTACTATTACTCCAGTTTACAAGGTAATCCAGATCCTCCTGTATAATATCCCGATCCTTCTCCGAATTGGCAATATCTCCCAGCTTTGTATCATCTGCAAACTTTATTAGCACACTCCCACTTTTTGTGCCAAGGTCAGTAATAAAAAGATTAAATAAGATTGGTCCCAAAACCGATCCCTGAGGAACTCCACTGGTAACCTCCCTCCAACCTGACAGTTCGCCTTTCAGTAGGACCCGTTGCAGTCTCCCCTTTAACCAATTCCTTATCCACCTTTTGATGTTCATATTGATCCCCATCTTCTCCAATTTAACTAATAATTCCCCATGTGGCACGGTATCAAATGCCTTACTGAAATCTAGGTAAATTAGATCCACTGCATTTCCTTTATCTAAAAAATCTGTTACTTTTTCAAAAAAGGAGATTAGGTTGGTTTGGCATGATCTACCTTTTGTAAAACCATGTTGTATTTTGTCCCATTTACCATTGACTTCAATGTCCTTAATTATTTTCTCCTTCAAAATTTTTTCCAGGACCTTGCATACTACAAATGTCAAACTAACTGGCCTGTAGTTACCTGGATCACTTTTTTTCCCTTTCTTAAAAATAGGAACTATATTAGCAATTCTCCAATCATTCGGTACTATTCCTGAGTTTACAGATTCATTAAAAATTCTTGCTAATGGGCTTGCAATTTCAGGTGCCAATTCCTTTAATATTCTTGGATGAAGATTATCTGGGCCCCCCGATTTAGTCCCATTAAGCTGTTTCAGTTTCGCTTCTATCTCAGATATGGTAATATCTACCTCCATATCCTCATTCCCATTTGTCATGCTACCATTATCCCCAAGATCCTCTTTAGCCTTATTAAAGGCTGAGGCAAAGTATTTGTTTAGATATTGGGCCATGCCTAGATTATCTTTAACCTCCACTCCATCCTCAGTGTTAAGCGGCCCCACTTCTTCTTTCTTAGTTTTCTTCTTATTTATATGGCTATAGAACCTTTTACTATTGGTTTTAATTCCCTTTGAAAGGTCCAACTCTACTCGACTTTTAGCCTGTCTCACTTGATCCCTACATGTTCTGACCTCAATTAGGTAGCTTTCCTTGCTGATCCCTCCCATCTTCCACTCCCTATATGCTTTCTGCTTCTTCTTAATCACCTCTCTAAGATGCTTGCTCATCCAGCTTGGTCTACAACTCCTTCCTATGAATTTTTTCCCCTTTCTTGGGATACAGGCTTCCGATAGCTTCTGCAGTTTTGATTTAAAGTAATCCCAGGCCTCCTCTACCTTTAGATCCATAAGTTCTTCAGTCCAATCCACTTCCCTAACTAATTTCCTTAATTTTTGAAAGTCAGCCCTTTTGAAATCAAAAACCCTAGTTGCAGATTTATTTTTGTTAATCCTTCCATTTAGTTTGAACTGAATTAGCTCATGATCACTTGAGCCAAGATTGTCCCCTACAACCATTTCTTCTATGAGGTCCTCGCTACTCACCAAAATTAAATCTAAAATGGCATCCCCTCTAGTCGGTTCAGCAACTACTTGATGAAGGAATCCATCAGCTATCGCATCTAGGAAAATCTGAGCCCTATTATTATTACTAGTACTGGTCCTCCAGTCTATATCTGGGAAGTTAAAGTCTCCCATGATCATGCAGTTTCCATTAGTATTTACTTTATTAAAGACATTAAAAAGGGCTTTATCCATATCCAAATTAGATCCCGGAGGTCTATAGCACACCCCAAGCACTATCGTAGGAGAGGCTTTACTAGTTTTCTTTCCCAATGTAATTTTTGCCCAGACAGACTCTGTCTTATCCATTGCATCGCTTCTTATTTCTTTACATTCTACCTCATCATTGATATACAATGCTACTCCACCCCCTTTACCTTTGTTTCTGTCTTTCCTAAAGAGCACATACCCTTCAATACCTGTAGTCCAGTCATGACTACTATTCCACCATGTTTCTGTTATCCCTATAATATCTGGTTTCACTTCCTGCACCAGTAGCTCTAGTTCCTCCATTTTGTTACCTAGACTCCTCGCATTGGTGTACAAACATCTTAATTTTTGCTGTTTGGCCTCGCTCACATTTTGTACCCTATTAGGCACAGTCATTCTACATCCAGTATAACCTATTAGACTAGTATCCACACCGCCCTCACTCCTTATATACATTTTCCTACCCACGGCTGTATCCATTCTTACTTCATCTTCTTCCCTCTCAATGCTAAAATCTGGCGTGGAGATTTTCTGGACATCTCCCATCCATCTCCCCCCAATTCTTTTAAGAACAGCAGTAGGGATAGCTAGAGTACAGTAAGGGTAGAATTATTACCATATCTATCACCATTTTCCTGAGAGTCTGACGCTGTTTCTTCGAAAGGTTCTGGAAGATATCACAGTGTTCTTCTTGTAGCAGTTTGAAACCCACAGCAAGATGGTGGTTTTCCAAGACAGATTCATCATTGTACATCAGAGCTAGTTCAGAATCTAGCAAAGAAGTGTGAAAGAAATCAGTAAGCATAATGCAGGATTACAAACAGGAAATCCTTCTGTTGTGCATTAAAGTCTTTAGAATCATTTAAATAAATTATTAGAAACTAGGCATGCAGTGTTCTACTGGTTTTCTTTTTGTGTCATCAGAGCCAAATAGCGTGTGGTATTCTGATATTAACATTCATATACAAGTACTCTAATATACTCATTATTATTCAGTTTAATTGATAACTAGCTTGAGATGAGAGAAAAAAATTGATTTTTTTTATAACTAACAATAGAAAGCATGAAACATGCAAAGAAACTTTCCAAAATGGAGCCATACAGTTGTCTTGGAACTAACACACGTATTTAGCATGTTACAAAGTAGACTATGAACCACAAACACTAATCTTTGGCTTTATCATCATCCACAACAACAATAAAAATATAAAAAAATATTATGGATTATTTATTTGTCTCATATTAGTTATAAAAGAACTGTCCACGTTCACACTAATGACTGGAAGACTCACTGTGAATTAGTACTAGGAAAATAAACACAATTTATGTCACAAAGAGACCACATCACAAAGTTCACTTGTTTTTTTATTTTGAAAACAGTTTAATTATTGCCCAATTTCATGGTGTGCTAGTAGTCTACTGCAGAATATTGCACGACAGTAACACAGTCTTAAAGAAGTAATTTGAGACCTTACTCTGCTATTAAATCTTTGTTGACCAAGGGAAAGGGTGTATTAGATTTGCAGATTAGTGAGGTACTAGTGTATTTAAAACAAGACTTACTTGTATTAATAAGAAATTGGTTGGAGACACCAGGGTGATCCACATCATGAATTGCAGCTGCAAAAATTGCTGCAAGGATTTCCAAATCTGTGAAGACAGCCTAGGAAAAAATGAATAATAAGGGCATGTGACCACAGCCTTTGAACTATAAGCTCTGAGTGGTTTGCACGGAAAATTGTCAAAACTAATTGTCCTTGTTTTTATGATTTAGCCTTCCATGAGCCAAATGTTTCTAGTCAGAAGAAAGCCCTTCAAACTGTATGTGTACTTGTTACTGAAAATTATTTAAAGTATCTTTGCCCTAAGTAAACTAAGCCCTCAGAAAAAGCAGTACGGTTTACTTCTTTTGCAATATGGATTGATGCTGAAGCAGAATGCATCAGTTTAAGTGTTCTGCTATGCACTGTAACGATCTTAAAGTGAAATCCTGAGTCTGTGAACAAAACTCCAATAATAGATTTTGCGGAGTTGAGAGTGGACAGAATCTCATCTACAAACCAGAGGTAAGGACAAGACATGGAATAGACGCTCTGAACCTTGTATGGCGCTGGAATGCACAACCACTAGCCCACTGGTTAGCTCAAGATTACACTCTTCAGTCATTCATGCCCTCTGTTGCTTTCCAGCAGTTAGGTTTCAGGGCCACCAATACTGCATTTAGCTTCAATTAATTCACACAGAGGATCTATACATTGAAATATCCATTCAGATATCCTGCTTTATTGCTTCAGAATTATCCAGCCAAATTACTTCAATGCCCCAATACAGATCACTTTGTTAAAAGCAGAACAACTCACATCTAATGCAGGCGTAGAAAGAAGAACGTGTGTCGACTGGGCAACATCAGCAGCATGTAGGCTGTTATGGTAGGCTACATCGGAATGGTAGTGGTCTTCCAAAGTCATCATGTAAGTTACAAAGGTGTCAGATGAGATTTTGAATGTTTTTAGTAGATCTCTCTCCTGTTTAATAAATGTGAAAAGAATACATCTTAATCATGCAATCAAAGGTCTCCTCACACACATATTTTAGGAGTTAACAAACCAGAAAACAATCAGAAACCACATAAGTGTTGTAAAAGAATAACAAATGCATGTAGAATCTCTAACCTGAAATATGGCATACATAATACAGGTGAGGGGCCTGCTGTGTGAATATCTTGCAACATTAAATATGTTAAGACCCCATTTATTTAGATCCTCCAACTCCTATAGAAAAACAAAAACAATAAAAGAGAATAGTTACAATACTTTAAAAATGCACATGGGAGCATGTACCACACACTATCATATCTATCAGTTTAATCAACCCTTCAGTATTTTCTGAAAGTTTAATAAGATGATAATTATTATTAACTGGTAATTATCAAAGTACATGAAATGTAGAGTAACACTGAAGATTCTATGTCAAACCACTGTTCAGTGGAGAACACACTGCATTGAGTCATAAGAGAATTATTTTCAGAGCAATGTCTCCTGTAGCGGCAGGAAACCCCAGCGAGAAGACAAAGGCAAAGTGGCCAATGGAAGACAAGGCTGAGCTGTGTTCACCAATGCCTAAGACTTTTCAAAAACAACGAGGAGTCTGGTGGCACCTTAAAGACTAACAGATTTATTTGGGCATAAGCTTTCGTGGGTAAAAAACCCACTTCTTCAGATGTTAGTCTTTAAGGTGCCACTCCTTATTGTTGTTGTTGTTGTTGTGGTTGTTGTTGTATTGACTCCTGGTTGTTTTTGTGGTTACAGACTAACACAGCTACCCCCTGATACTTAAGACTTTACGGTTCAGAACTACTTAGTCACACCCTCCTCTTTCTGATCTTGTAAACTATTCTGATTAAATTTCAAAGGCCCATACACAGCTAAAAATACGCTTTTGGGACCTGATTCAATTCCCATTGAAAACATTAATTAAGACTCACAATACTCTTGTCAGGTATATAATATTTATTCTCATTTTACAAAAGAGGCTGTCAGGCTAGGATAAGTGACTCGCTCTACTAGTTCAAACAGATGAGACAAGAACCCATAAGACCTGGCTCCCATTTTAATGCTAAAGCTAGTAAACACCACCATCTTCTTTCTCTTTCCAGCTTCAGCGAAGATTCAGAATGATATAACAGCAAGGACATTTATGTACAAGAATCATGCACACCTTGGCCAGATGGTCTTCCTTTTCTGTTTTCACACCAAACCGTGAAATGCTGGTGTTGTTTAAGCTTGAACTATGCATTAATTTTTTCACTCCACTGATCTGTGTCATGAGCTGCTGTTTTTTCTTCTTCTCTCTGTCTTTCTGTGTGGGAGAGGGAATCTCCACATCATTTTGTTTGTCTGTGAAAGAAAAAAGGTGAAATGATTCAACTACACAGAATCAGGACACAGCAAACTTTCACTTGAAAATCAACCATTTGGAGGTGCTCCATTAAGTTTTAATTTTATGCACTTGATAATTTTAGAACCTTGTAACCTACTTTACAATCACTCCTGAGTATTTAAAAGAGTATTTTAATAAACTATTAAAAATCACATTGAATTTGAAATACTACATTCAAGCAAGCAATAATTATTGTAAATTAAGACGTTAATCATGAAAGGCAGATACATTCAGGTCTAAATCCACTAATAACACAAACGCTGATCTAAGATCTTATGCTGCTGTAACGGATGTTAGTGATCCTAGGAAGAGGGGGTCAAATTCACTGTTGGTATAACTTTACTAGTGTCAGGGTAGTTACACCAGAAGAGAATTTGGCCCCTGATGAGAATAGCAGGCTGTCAGAAACAGCTGACTCTCTCTTCTTGTGAGTGGTGCTGCCACTGAATGTAAAAGAAGGATGTGTCCAGGGTAGTAAAAATCTAGGCTGATTTAGTGGTTCCACACACAGATTCACCCCAGAGGTCTAGTGTATTTTAAAGACGGCCCCTCCTGATCTAAACCTAGTGCAGGACAGCAACATAATCGCTGTCTGCTCTCCATTGTGATGAACCTTCCCTTTGGGCTTTGCTGGGGCACGGTACATCATGCAGTTATCCTTTATGCCTGCTGACACCAACTTTGCTTAATTTGGGCAATAGCCTATTAGTGTTTGTATAATATAATGTTCACCCTTTAGATTAATTCCAATCATTAAAAATGAACAAAGTGTCATACAGCACACTGAACTAATTTATGTCCTCAGATATGCGTAGAACTATTATTGACTTCAATGGGAATTGAGCACATGTAACTGGGGAGAGAATTTGTCCTGCTTTGATTTGTTTTAATAAATAAATCTATTTACATAATTAGTTATTGCCTTTCATTTAATGGAACACAAATAATTTATTTATTGGATTAAAATAGAGAAAGAATGGCACATGACTTTTGTAGGGCACAGTTTTCCTGCACTTATGAAATAGTTTATAATCCTGTTGCACTTTTGCAGATCTGGTCATCTCTAAAGGAACTAAGGCATTAGCTGTGTTTTCCTTTGCTTAATTAAAGATCTGTGTAATAAGAACTACTACTGTGTCTGCAACATTGCAATTAAGAAGAAAGACATTATTCACAATGACTGCTGATTTGGCATCAGTGGGTGTTTCCCTTGCGAGTAGGCACTGGACCAACAGAAGGACTTTCCTATATACAATCTCCTTAGCAATGGTTGAGTGCTAAGGCAGGACAAAATGAAGATCCTAAACAAAAATCTTGTTACTTGATAAAATAACTAAACTCATGAGTTATGTTAATTTTGAGAAAAATCCTTCTGACAGGTTGAATTTGCTGATACAGAATAGTGATAGAGATCAAGAAACAATAAAAATAAAAATCTGTTCTTAACAGTAAAAGGTTTTAAGGTTAGTGATCTAGCTACGTATAGTATACTCATGTTGCTAAGTGGCCACCATAAAATATTACTACTTATGAAAATATTCTATTTGAGTTTAAGTATGTATATTTTTTACCTTGATTTAGAGTACTTACACTGGATACCTGCCACTTAACAGGCCGGTATTGTAACTAGTTCATCGATTTTAAAATATAAAAAAGGTGCAGACAGATATTCTGTACCCTCAACACCACATATTACGGTTTCTAAGCACTGTTATAATTCCCTCTCCCACCGAGTTTTTATTGTTTTCCATTAGTCCTACTTGTGGTCCCCTTTAAACCATCCAGAACATGTGATCACCTGAGCAAGCGACTGTCATCTCCTCTATGACTCTATGGTCAGCCACCAAAGGTTTAGCAATTTGTTCCCCAGAGTGTCTGTTCCATGTGTTCTTAAAGGCAGTCTATGAGTATATATTGCTCGTAAAATTAGCTACTACTCAAAAGCTGTAAAATATGCTGCAGGAGAAGTCCAAGTATCTGAGATGAGAATCACATCTCTAGAAAGCAAATACAAAATCGGGGTCTGGCCCTGCAGCTCTCTCACGTGAGAGATTCCAATGGTGCAGGGTTGGGCCCTTAATGTTTATTGTATGAAAGCCTGTCATTAACTGTTATCACTAATCCTATAATTACCACTCACAAAAAAGAAACACTCATTTGGAATTGGATTCATGCTGAAGTTGAAAATAAATTACTTAAAAAAAAATCACATTCTATATTGTAGGTCTATATTTAGAACTTCTGCAGCACACAAATGGCACAGAAACAGATGTTGCAGTTCCACGAGGCTATAATTCTCTGATGAGATGAGAAAGAAAGGGAGCAGCTATACAGTTTGTCACTGCAGAGGATGGCATACGGTGAAAAACCATTTTTGGTTGTTGTAAATTCATCTAGAGAGGGCCAAGATAGGGGTAAGAATACACTCCTCTCAGCACCCCCGTTTGGTCATTGATATGGATCCAAAACCTGTTGCCCTTACTCTGGCAGAACGCCCATTGACTAAATAAGGGCTTCAGGATTGGGCCATTAGAGGCAAATTTGACCTAAAGAAAGGCAGAGCGAATGTGGCATCTCTACACTCCCCAAAGGACTTACCCTACAGCACGTGCTTGAGCCAATAGTGAATTTGGTCCTCTGGCTAATCAAAGGCTACGATATATCATGCACCTTATTCATACCATGAGCTGTTCATAGCCATATTGTTCCTTTGCGCATTCTGAGCATTACAAAATCATTCCCCTGTTTAATTTAGGGAAGCGAAGAAGCAGTGTTTTCTTTTTTTGGCAGACATGAAAAAGCAACCCCCATCCTAGAAGTACTGTTCATCTAGAAATCTAAGAATACACTGGGTCTCTTTTTTGGCAGACATTAACAAGCAATCCCCATCCTAGAAGTACGGTTCATCTAGAAATCTAAGGACATACCTAGATCCCTTTTTTTGCTAATTTAAAAAATGTAAAAGCTTTATTTATTCATTTTTAAAATGAACAATGAACCTATAATTCTTCCCAGTACACACGGCCCTCTGCTCCACATACACCACTGATGCAGGGCTTAAGTCGTTTGGTGGCCCCTACGTTCCCTTGTGGACCGGAGTGAATATCACCATTATATAATAAGTAGCAAGACATCTTCTGGAGTTGTGTTCCATGGGAATATATGTGTTCTCTCCTAGTGACAAAAAGTGATAAGCAGTAAGATTTCTCACTTGCAAAAAATCCATCAGGAAGAATCTGTAAATGCCACTGATGAAAATGAGCCCACTATAATGCAGCACATTGCATACTTTCCAGCTTCAGAAGTAGATTGTTGGATTTCAGCTACCTAGTCCGGCTCTACTTTTGGCACTATTTAATATTCTGGGTGTCCTGACGAGGCAGCTTGATAAAACAGAGCCAACAGATTTCCATAAGGAAGCTACAAACAATTATACTGATTATTAATAACGATGTGCTATGTCAAAAATAATGCCGTACCTTGATCCAAGTGTAAGCGTTTAACTGACTAGGGAATTGTTTTACAATATCTGGACAGGAATATTTGTGTGAGTCTTCACTCCAATACAGAGGTTCCATATAAGGTCTAATGCACCACTTAGTGTTAAGGTCTTAAGTGGGACTTAAGTGTTGCATCGGTATTTTGCTGAACTTCTCCTCTTTAAGAATACTTACAAATTCTAAAACTGAATGTGAAGCATTTACGGCAAATTACATGTTGTATCACAAATATAATGCAATCACATGGGGCCCAACCCTTTAAACACCTGATTCATGTCCATAATACAACAGTTTCAACAGAACTACAAATGTGAGAAAAGCTATTCGTGGGTGTAAACGTTTGCAGGATCAGAATTAGCAGTGGTAAATTCATAAATATATAAAAAGTGGAATAGAAAATGACTAAGACAGGGCTGTTTACTGTCTGAGAGGGCAATCATGCAATTATATGACAAAAGACGTGCAAAGAAGGGAAGAATTCAGCAATATCTGTGTGACCTTGTCCTTTACATAAGGTCAAAAGAAAACCATGCATAATGCCACTAACAGTTGGTTCGTGAAATCTTTTTGAAAACAGAAACATTTTGTTAGATTTAGAGGAAATTATTTATTTTGAGGAAATACTTATCCAAACATTGTTCTATTTTTCCCCATTATATATTTGAAATCTAGGCCACTTACCCAAAAAGAAAACATTTCAGCAATGTTTTGTACAGGATAACTATTTTAAAGAATGGACACAAGTAGAGGCTAGTGGCTAATTTATTTTCCATTAAATCCTATTACTGTGGAATATGAAAGCTTGGTGTGAAATGTCTTACCGAGGAAAGTGTTTGAAATGTATTCAGACACTTGGTTCCCGGATCGGCTCATCTCTGAGAGGTGTGTCAGCTCCCGGTTTAGCATTCTCTTGAACTGTTGAAATAAAATAAATAAATAAAAAGCTGTCATTTTTCTGAATGGCGTTCTACATTAATTTAACTATAACTTTATTACATGCAAATCCATAAACAAGATATTGAAAAATAAACTGTAGATATTTAGAACATAGTTAGCACCATATGGTTGAATTTAGCTAATATTCAGCACCGTCGGAACTGGCAGTTTCTTACTGTCATATTAAACTGACAATAATGAATTTCTAACAGAATGTGCACATCAGGTTTTGCTGATGAAGGAGAAGGCTATGTTTTACGCAATTTCTCTCAAAAATTGAAGTCCTCTACTGGTTTTCAATTCCACATCCTGCCTAAATTTTAAATATAAATTTGCTCTGTTTTGCTATATATTTGCAAAATAAAGGCAATTGCATACATTTGGAATGCATGACAGAGGAAAAATATATTGTAAATTTAAAGAAGAAAAATGTATGCTTGAATATAGTATATTACACTGCAGATTACAAAAATGTTTTCATCCTAATATGCACAAAATGATATTCCTAATTTTCAAATTAAACTATTTTTAGAGCAATATTATTCTGTCCTCTGAAGTGAATTATCAAAAGGAAAAAAAAATTACATGTACATATGTTGCATTTTACAGTATGTTACCTTTTACTACACAGTGTATATAAATAACTTAAATAGCATATGCTTTATGTATTTTATATCCTAGATCTGCAATATATCAAGATTCTTAACCCACCTTGATGTAACCCCAAGATACAGATAACAAATAGTTTGCTTCAGGCATTTTGGAAAACTCCACAACAGAATCAACAAATCCCTTATGAAGAATTCACAGGTCAGGTAGAGGAATTCCACAAGAACAAGGATGTCCCAGTTTTCCAGACAATAAAAAGCTTAATAGTCATAAAAGCCAAAAGATTTGAAAAAACATGGTATTTGCTACTCCAAGATAAAGTCAAGCTTTGCATTCAATCTTTGCAGATAAGCTGTATGTGGGTTTATTTGCTGGCAGAACAGAATAATAAAATCAGGGATTGCACAAAGAAGCAAGAACTAATCCAAATGCATTCAGCTAGATGGCTTGAAGCACTTATGAATTATGAATAGTCCTGGCTGCTTAGCTGGCTGAAGGGGGTCCCCACTCCAGATTAGTCTGGCTCAGCTGCGCTATGCAGGGAAGAAATGACGGTTGTTTTTTGAGGGTTTTGCCAGCTATAGCAATACAGCCATGTTTTTCAAAAGGAAGATTAAAATGGAGGAAGCCCTGTGCATATTTAAATAAGTCAAAAGTAGGCAGCAGCCTCCTCATCTCAGTCTCTGCATATGTTTTAAAATCCTCATCATTTCAGAAACAGATGATTTTCAGTGCAAATGTTCACACTGAGATTTTTTAAAACAGGATTGCTAGCTCCTTCCATAGTAATCCTGATTTTGATTCACATTTCAGATCTCTAGTGAGATAAAGGGAACTGGGAATGTTTTCAGATGATAAATTATCAATATCTATACATTTTACCTCTTTTACAACCATAAGTACATCAGTGACCTTAACCTATAATGTGTGTCTACAAAGCACAATTTAAAATTTCAATCAATTGCTTTTGAATTGCTACATGAATGCATTCACAATCCCATTTTATAGATTTAATCAGAATTTTCATTGACATGTAAGGTTGCAATGCAATTAAATTATTAGAAAACAATTTGTTCTGTCAGTGAGAAATCAGAGGAAAACCACTATTTACTGTGTATGTGATGTAAATCAGAATAAGAAATCACTAGTGACTATAAATATTCATACTGCTTTAGGATTTTATTGTTGTCTATTGTCTGTCTGATGTCACACAGCATCCAAACAGGATTCCTAAAATAAAAGTGAAATTTTAGGTTTGAAATTATTTCTGTTCTCTGACTGCTTTGAATAAATGTTATGAGTGCTGATTGGGATGATGTCATATGACTTTCTCCATGTATGTTCAGGGACATACATAGAGGGGAAGTCTACTGCTGTAATGTAACCCTCTGTCCCCACCAATATACAAGCACTCAAGTACAGCGAAAAAGAATATCACAGTAACATGGCAACAGTACTACATGATAATCTCCTTCCTTTACTGTGAGGCTTCCCCTCAGATTGTAATGAAGCATCAATAATAGCCTTGCTTCAAGAATTCTAATACTGTTTGAGAATTCTAACACTGCTTTAAGGAAAACGAAAGCTAGTTTCTAAATAGTTTTAAAACACTGGCTTTAAAAAGAGAATCATGAGCAATCATACTATTTTGTGTGACATTTACAAACCCAAGGAATCACAATTGATTTTCCAGGTAACTGTTTTCAAATATCCACTTCTAGACTGCTAGACTGTGTTTTTGGTGAACAACTCATTAAATAAGAATTTCCAACAGCTTACAATGGCTATATTTATGTCCCTGATGGATTCAGTGAAATATAAAGTATCGTTCTTTCATCACACAGAAATATACTTAAATAAAATGAATTACTTCGTTATAATATGCCTATTTTCTGGGTATTACTCAGCAGAACTATCAAGTAGCACATATAAGGAGGTCTTGCAATAGGTTTTGGTGCCCTGCAGGCCTATCCCACTGAAACTTGGTAATAAAAAACATTTTTGATTGCAGTGTTGTTCTAGCCATGTCAGTCCCAAGATATTAGAGAGGCAAGGTGGGTGAGGTAATATCTTTTACTGGACCAACTTCTGTTGGTGAGAGAGCTTACACATTGCTCTGACCTGAAGGAGAGCTCTGTGTAAAGCTTGTCTCTCTCACCAACAGAAGTTGATTCAATAAAAAACATTTTTTGAGCAGTTATGTAAAGGCCTCTTGTGGAAAGTCCAGAGTGGAGACTCCATTTTAATCAGGGCAGTCTACACAATGCTGCCAAACCAGGAGCCACAAGAGGCTTCTAGATCACAGAAGCCCCACCCAAACTGAAATGCCATTGTGATGAATTGAGGTATGGAAGGGAGAATGAACAGCTTTGGGCTGCTGACAGAGATCTCTAGGGATAGTTGTGGAATCAGGATGTCTCCCATGTTTATCGCAACTCTGCCTGGCACACAACACAGGTTTCCCTCTTTCTCTTTTAACACAGGAAACTTCCACCTATTATTCCACTAACTCCCTGTACTTCCTGCACACACACATAGAAAATCTGCACACCAAAGCTTGGGCTTTGCACCCACCCATAGGTCAGAACCTGCTCACAAAGCTTCTCCCCATCCCTTGAACACAAATAACCTCTGTTCCAAATGATTAAGACTTGAGCAAATAAAAGCATGAAATCTGTTTTTAATATTTTTCAGTTACTCACGTCCAAAAGCTGAGTAACTGGTGCCACTTCCCTTTTACCACATAATGCCAGCATGGTAGGAGTTTAGGCATTATTTGGTTGGACTCCTTATCCTCACCATCTCTTTATCTTTATGTTTATCTCTAAACAATCTGTCCACCTGTATCAATGTGTTCTCCAGACAGGAATGGGTTAGTTCATAAAACGTTCGACCAGTTTAACTACTGAAGGTCAGATGGGTCCTCCATAATTGGTTTAGACAGACAACCATTCCTGCAAATGTCCAAATCCTATTCCCCGTGGCGAATGAATAGCACCAACGAACCCACTAATCAGAGTATAGCAAGAATCATCAACAGTTGGGTGGGCCAGAAGTGAAAGTAAAAGCACTGAAGATAGATCATCCAACTGGCTACCATCCACAGCCTGCTTATGGAGAGAAACAGATCAACACTGCAGACCACACTGTCTGAAAATGCCTGTTAGCAAGAAATGTGTGTATTTTTCACTTTAAAAGTGACTGGAGGCAGGGATACTGTCACATGGCTTTAGGCAACTTTATGTGGTGTGTCAGTGTCACCAGTCTCTGGCACATGATCAGTTCACTCAGAAATATGTCATAAGATCCCGGCAAGGGGAAGGTGTGAATGATGCTTGATGTGAAGGTCAGGAATCCCAGGGCTGTGGGCATGCTGGGGAATTACTTTCAATTACTAAAGCTCATTTAAGATTCATGTCAGCTGAACGAGGTTAATGTCTCTTGATCCAAAATCAAGGAACTACCAAGCCAAAACTTGTTGTTTTTTTTAAATAATTATAAACAGAAAAGTAAGGAATTAATGCACACAGGCCTATCTGTGTAATCACAATGAAAAGTAAAGCTCTCACAAAGAGATGAGTTCTGACTATCTGAGTGCTTGAAAACTACATATTCACTTTGGCCATAATTCAGCAAAGCATTTCAGCACATGCTTAGCTTTAAGTATAGAAGTAGTCCCATAGATTTCAAGCGTCAAGTTAAGCATGTTTTGAAGGATTTTATTGGACCAGGGCCTTTGTCTATACAAACGAACCACCACAATCAGGTGATTGTAAAAATGATTTTCAAACAAAGATGTGTCAACAGGATTTGATAGTAGTTTGTACATATCCAGAATCGTGTATTTCAGCTGAGGAGCTTAAAGCACTATGTAGACATTAAAAAATGTAGCCTGGCACCATGGTTACCATAATGTAGAAAAGTATTAGGTATTATCATCCCCATTTTGCAGATGGGAACTGAGGTACAAAATGATTAAATGACTTGCCCAAGGTCACACAGGATGTCTATAGTAGAGAGGGGATAGAACCCAGATCTTTTGACTCTTATCTCTGAACTTTAACAACAAAACCATGCCTTTCCTCTGTTCACTCAGCTTTAAGTGAGCAAATTCCACAGTCTTCTTCAGGCTTAAAATCAGCACCTTTACATGACTGGTGAGCAGTACAGTAACACTGCTAAAAACATTACCATGATCAAGTCCAGCCATGGCAATTATCTTCCTTGTTACATACAGGGGATTACTCATGTGTACTGTCTGAACACAGCTGGAATATGAATTTATTCATACAATTTCCTCAATAATGTGACATTGTTAAAAATGTACAGCCCGGTGAGGCATGAGGAGGACGTTAAATAACACTTAGAAGCAATTACTACATATATAAACTGTTTGTTTTCTAGGACTCTGGATTTTTCTTGAGCTTCACTTGATGTCAAATGTTCCAGAGAGATTCTATTGTATGCCATTTGTGTGCAGTACCAATAGGGAGAATGCATGTTGCTCCCTCTGCACAGATCAAGGAATGATGTTATGTTAAAATCTCTGCAGTGTCTTCTTAGCTAAACCAATCTGACAGCAAAGGGTAAAATGAACAGAATGTACACAAGCAATGAGAAAATGCCAATGGTTTTGCGTACTGCATGTTTTGTACAGCATGGTACACATTTCAAAGAACTAGTGAATGAATTTAGAGTTAATGCTGCATCCCTGTAATCAATAATAACAATATTTTGCATTTATACAGTGCCTTTCATCTGATCATCTCTATATATTTTACAGAGGAAGGCATTATCATCCCCATTTTACAGGTGGGAACTGAGCCACGGTGAGGTTAAGTGACTTGGCCATGGTCACACAGGGAGTCAGTGTCAGGAATAGAACTTGGGTCTCCCTTTTCCATATCCCATGCCTGATCAGCAGATCGTGCAATTCAAGGGTAGAGTTTAAAAAAGGAATACATGTTATTTTAATAGAAGTAAAATAATGAAGAAAAGCCTATGGACCTCAAACATGAAGAATACCTGATCTTCTGAACAACAGTGTTCTGAAAACATCTGGACAGTGATGAGAAAAAGCAATCAGGTTGTGTGGAGTTTTCTTGTAATGACTAGAAAAGTAATTTCAACCAAATTAGCTCAGCCAGACATTAAATCATTCCTTGATTGATACTGGAACCACTGTATTCACTGGGGCATTTGAGCCCCAGTTTCTTATCAGAATTTTGTTGTTGTTGATAATTCCTTTCCTTATAATTCATTTAATACTCTCAGTTATTTTCACAGATAAAGGAAAACTGAAGATGTTTCACTATCTAAAATGCAAATCTTTGCTTCATTCCTAGCCCTGTTAATGCTGACATATTGCTTCTACAATGATAGGTGTGTGGTTTCCTTTCCTTTAAGGACAAATTGGAAACTGCCCTAGGGAAATCTTTATGCAAGTGTACCAGGCCAAAAGCCCAAAGGACGCAGGCTCTGGAAAGGCTGTGTAAGAGAACTTCACTTCACCAGCACTGGTGCACTGTCTGCACTGACACTTTACAGTGCTGAAACTTGCAGCGCTCAGAGGCGGTGTTTTTTCATTCAAGCAACTACTTAAAAAAGAATTATTTCATGGCAGACTTGTTTACACAATTTTATTATGATGATTTAAAAATCCATAATAAATTCAAAGCACAATTCCTAAAGAAAAAGTTGCCATAAATCAGTTAAGTGTTTACTCCCTTAAAGTAATCAATCACTCTGATCTAGATAGACTAATGTTAATGTTTTACTGGTAAAATTTGCTGTCCCCCTTCAAGAATCAGAACCATGAAGTGTGTGTGTATTTCTAGCTCATTTTCAGAAAATTGAAAATGAAAATATGCAAACACATAATAAAAAAGCTGGAACACTGCAAGAATCAGAACCTGCCTTGAAGAAAGAAAGCAAGTTTCTAGATCATTTCCAGATAATTGAAAGCTGAAATATGCAAATGTATAATAACAGGGCTAGAACAAGATCCTGCATAGTGAACGTACTGTGAATTATCATCGCTTAGAAGAGAGTCTGAATTTCCCTAGTCACATGCTAGGCATGGGGCTCATGTTACTCACCTCCTGAGAATTGGGTGGGTCTAACAAAAAAAAAACCCCTATCAACTGATGTTGAAGAAAAAAGTAAGGTCATGGCGAAACCACCATTTTGACTTCCCTGAAAATAAATGTGTCATGTGTTTATAAGGTGCACATGCATGAGACTCTGCTGGCACATTAAGAAAGTACATGCCATTCCTGCAGGGCTAAATCTGCTTAAAGGCTTCCTCCAGTTGAAGACAAGTCCTATAAAACACCTACTGCCTATGAATACAAATGGCAGATGCATTCTGTCAGTGCTTTCATAGCTGATTGGTATCATATAGGATTTTTGTTGGAATATTAGCATTTCTTTTTATTAGCATAAAAGCAAAAGCACGATAAAATTTATAATTGCATGCTGTGTATCATTAGAAAGAATACACTGAATATTTGTACAGATAAAACACAATGTTAATATACCACAACAGGTTGTTTGATTATAAACTTCAGTTTTATTTGTGTGGATGTTTGGGTCAGTTTGTTTCATCTGAATCATTTTGCCCTTCCCTATCTGTAAAAACACTTGTTTCGGGACAATGATAGAAACAACCAGAGCTTGCTTCAGCCTCTTAGTTTAGTGCTTTATATTGGTTACCTGCCTCACTAACTTAACACACAAAAACCTTTGACAGGATGTCGACACCAAAATTATTTATCTGCCAAAATCTACTAAAGCCTGATTTCTCAGCAAGACAAGAGTCCAACAAGAATCCCTCATGATAGCTCAAATGAAATTACTATCTATTGTGTTATCCATAGTATCCATCCATGGTAAGTGCTTCCTACCATGTAAAAGGTAACACAGAACACAACTGATCGTTTCTCAGTAGAATGGGTGTTTTAAAAGAACATATTTGACATGGTCATGTGTTCTAACCAAAAGCATGATCTTACACCCATTGAAGTTAATAGCAAAATTCACCCTGACTTCAGTGGCAACAAGATTAGGTCAAAAATTTACAGCACCTTTCCTAGGAAAACTAATTGGACACAATTTGGGGGGAATTAAAGTTGTCTAATATCACTTCAATGTGATAAGTTTAGATTAAAATTTTAAATGGGAAAAGTGCATTTTTCTACTACAGACTAAATATCTTGCTTTCCAAAGGCATTTTAAGAGAGTTCCACAGGTGTAAAGCGTTTTCTAAAATTAACTGGAAGCTTGGCTCAGAAAATGAAAAACGAAGATCAGGGAAAAAAAAGAAAGATCAGTACCAGTCTGAACTGAATGACAGGAAGCAACAGCAAAATATAATTAGATGACTAAAGCAAGCAGACTACAGGCATAAAACGTCTTAATTAAAGAAAGGCCTGATACAACTAACAATATCTATGGTCTGGAGAGAAACCAATGCTCCAGAAGGCAGAAGGTCTTATACCAAAATCTTTGATCAGTCATACCTATGCAAGCACATTGATAAAGCCACTGGTGTCAAAGGAAGCTGACCAATTTAATAGAAAGAGCCCACGATAGAAACCACAAACCAAATAATCACTCCCGCTCTTCATTAGCTATTTATGAAGCTGCCCATGTGGAGAGGATGGTGCATGCTAGTGAATTCGCCACCTCCCACACTGCACTGCTCTCAAATCTCAGGACCTTTAATCCCTAAACCTGCAGCAGTGAAAATGGAATATAGTAGGGGTCTTAATGCTTGAGAGCCAGAGTGTTCTCGTCTCCCTCAGCTGCCAATTAACATATGTATTCAGACTTCATGGCTCTTTTCGTTCTCTCATTAAACAATGCATTTAGACAGGAAGGAGCTTAAAGCTTTTCTCCAAAGTCACTCCCAAGAGCCGGACTAGGGAAAACTGGCACTTATCTTTTAGGTGATTTTGCCTCAGTTGGATCCTCCATCTTTAGACAGAAGACCAAGAGGAAAATGTGTTATCATTTAACAAAGGGAGTGTGAGAGTGAGAAAGCTATTGTTGTTTAATGTATACACCTAGAATTTAAATTAAATTGAAATCTGTGATTCATATCCTGCAGTCTTTATTTAAGCAACTTCACAGGGCTTTCACAAGGTAGGAAAACTAGCTCTGGGAAATTAAAATAATTCTGAACCCTGAAATGGCTTTTCCTAGATGTGCATAATGAGAAAAACTCTGGCACCTCTTAAACAGCAAAGGTGTGTTTACTTTATAAGATGAAGAATAAAGTGCAAATACAGTCCAGTAAGACATGGCTTTGTATCTCTTAAAATACTGTATGAAAAACAGTGGCAGCTGGTCCTCCCAAAACGAAAATGCACCTAATACTGCCATCTAAAAACATATGGAATGTACTAATGAATGTAAATACATTGTAATGAAAAATCATTCTAACACAGAGCTAGGCAAATAATTTGCGGAATATTTGTGTGTGTGCAGTGTTTTCCCAGCTGTGCTACAAAAGCAATACGTTTGTTTGTTTTTTTTAACTACAAAGCAGAGGCCCTCTAGTCAGAGCCGTCTCTCTCTAAGGCATTTTATTTGAGCATGCCTCACAAACCGTCTCCATTTTCCTTTTGATAACCCAACAGCACTATGTTTCACGTATGCCCTACTGAGAGCTAGCTTGGGACTTCCATGTGAGAAGGGAACCCAAAGGACAGAACATGGGTGAAGAACTGGCATTGATTAGTGGTGTGTTTGTGAATGTGATGAAGAACGAAACTCCTAACACTGCTAAATTCCATATTTGGCTACACAATGAGCTCAAAGAAAGAGTCACAAAAAGTACACAATACCAGAAAGAGTATCAACATTACCACGAACTGGAGAGGGAGACAGATGGACAGGAAGAATATTGTTCAAAGATTCCTACTTGAAACAGAACAAATCCCTAAATACTATTAAGTTTCCCGAGTGTTTCTCTCTTTTTTAAAATGTTCATTTTGCTTCTTTTCCCCCTCATTTTTCTGAGCGTTATCACTGTCTTGCTGATTTTACACAGGCAAACTGAAATGGCAGTTTTGATGAAGAGTTTAGAGGGGCCTGTCTCTCTCACACATATTGGGCAAGTCAGGAGCACCTCCACTGAAGCCAATTGACTTACACCAGTATAAAATTGGTGTGAGATCAGAATCAGGGCTTAGAGTTGGGCCCAAGTTGGACCAGGAACTGAACTTCTCCAAAGATCAAAGATCCCACCTTTTCTAAGGGCAAAAGTACTACCAATCACAGAGCCCCCGAAATCAAAGATTTTGCTCTCAGAAATTACACAAATCCTTATTGATACTATTCATGTCCAGTTACCTCACTTCATTCCCATTCAGGCAGGGCCTCTCGTCTTTTAACAATTATTCACTTTTTAGCCCTGCCCTCAAATAATTATTCACTTTTTGAACCTGCCCTTGAGCAATTATTTACTTAAGCCACACCCTAAAACAGCATGACTGAAATATGTGAGAATGAAGAAGTTCAAAATGGTCAAGCCACCATAAAAGGTCAAACCGCCACAAAAGCCAGATTTTTTTTTAAAGGTTAGATGATGCCTAATGGGCACTGGCCTGTAGTGGAGACAGTGGGGAGTCATACCAACAACGGAGGTCTCCTGGGGATTGAGGACGTTATTTGGAAACTGGCTAGGCTTTAGTGCTGGCAAGGCCAAAGCATCAGATTGTCAAACTTGCATACGGAGCATTAAATAAGTACAACTGTTCCTCTAGACTGTTAACACTGTATTTGTGAGGCCGAATAATCAATTGTGATTATAATTATTCATTTCAGAGAACAAAGGAGCAAGGGAAGAGGATTTCAGGGTATGGACAGCCTGGATTAACTCTCCCGTGGGCCTCCGGGGCTATTAGATTTTGTGGGGCCCCTGTATACAAGTTTTTTTTCCTGAGAGGGAGTTTGGTGCAGGAGGGGGTGTGGAGTCTGGGAGGGAGTTAGGGTGCACGAGGGGGATTCTGATCTGGGCCAGGGGGTTGGGGTGAAGGAGGGGGTGCGATGCGTAGGCTCCGGCTGGGAGGTGCTTACTACACTCCCGGTCAGCAGCGCAGCAGGGCTCAAGCAGGCTGCCTGCCTGCCAGCCATAGCCCCATGCTGCTCCCGGAAGCGGCTGGCTCCTAGCACATCTCTGCAGCCCCTTTGGGGAGGGGGACAGTGTGTCTCCCTGCGCTACCCACACGCGCCATCCCCATAGCTCCCATTGTCCGGTTTCCAGCCAATGGGAGCTGTGAGGACAGTGCTGGGGGCGGGGGCAGCATGCGGAACCGCCTCCCTTCCCTCCAGGGGCCACAGAGATGTGCCAGCAGCCAGCTGCTTCCAGGAGCGGCATGGGACCAGGGCATGCAGGCAGTCTGCCTGAACGCCCCTTTTAGAGGCCTGGAGATCACTGCCTGTGATTTATTTTGCGGGGACCCCCTTGAGCCGGGGCCCTGGGCTGCAGCCCCTAAAGCCCATGCCTTAATCTGACCCTGGGTATGGAGTGGTGAAGTAGATTGTTAAAATTGTTGACAGTCTATTTTCATAGTACATATATGATAATGATCTGAATTCTGTGTCTAGTTCTTCTCTATGTAGTGTAAACAAGAGACAGGTCAGACCCAATCCCCTTGAACATCCCTGAACTTTGAGAGGGTCTAGACTAGTGGTTCTCAACCAGGAGTACATGTAACCCTGGGGGTATGTAGGTCTTTCATCTAGGTATTTGTCTAGCTTTACAACAAGCTACATAAAAAGCACTAGGGAAGTCAGTACAAACTAAAATTTCATACAGACAACGACTTGTTTATACTGCTCTATATATTATACACTGAAATGTAAGTACAATTTATATTCCAATTGATTTATAATTGTATGGTAAAAATGAGATATTAGGCAATTTTTTAGTAATAGTATGTTGTGACACTTTTGTATTTTTGTGTGTGATTTTGTAAAGCAAGTAGTTTTTAAGTGAGGTAAAACTTGAGGTATGCAAGACAAATCAGACTCCTGCTAGGTGGGTAATGATTTTTGCATACTGTCAAAAATTTTGATATTGAAATATTTTCCTGTTCTGAATTGGGATGAAAAGTCAAAGTCTTAAAAATGTTCACTAAACACACACACACACACACACACACACACACACAGAGACAGGTTTGGGTCAACTGCAGTTTTGTTTCAATAATTTTTTAAATGTTTTGTTTTGGTTTTGACCATTTTTTAAAACTCTAAGTAGCTTCATTTTTAAATGAAAACTTGTTATGAACCAGAAAACCAGATTTTTTTCTTTTGAAAATGTCAAAATATTTTGTTTCCACAATTTCAAAACATTTTTTAGTTGAAAAAAATCATTGAAAATGATCCATTCCCGTGGGGGGAAAAATCCATTTTGACAAATCAGCATTTCTGACAAAAAAAGTTTTGTTGAAAAATTCCTAACCAGTTCTAGTCCCAGCCCTATTCTGGCTGCACTAAAATCCTGGCTCCAACACTCACAAATCTTGGGACTGTTCAAAATCTAGATCTCAGATGTAACGTTTGCAATTTGCACTATTATCTTCAGAAAACGTAATGCCTATTTTCCTGTACTAGATGAAGGCATTCTTTCTAAACCTGAATAAGAGGACTGAAGTTAAAACATACATCAAATGAATAGCCCTCAGGTGTAAACAGCCTCTATCACGTTTTGCATCAAGCATAATAATTTAAGAACTCAGGCTAATTCCAAAAACTGTAAATTCAAGAATCACCTAACAGGACTTTGTTTGCATCATACTTTACAAGGGTGCCATGCATTTCAGAATGCATTTAATATCTTATAATTATAATTACAGTACACTTCTAATGGCTGTTGAAGATCAGCTAACTTGCACTGCATGAGTTCTCCCAAACGCTTAGTTACTGTCTTTGTTTCTGAAATGAACAGCTGCAGCTGATAGAAGGGAATACCAAACAACCCATCAGGAACTGATGTGTGGAATTCCATGAATCATATCTACTTAACTATGCTTATGAAAACAAAAGACATGGAAGTCTCTTTGTCTTGCTAACTGTTGGTTAACTTTACAAGCCTTTCTTTGTAAGCCAATTGGCTATTTTAAAGCATATTAAACAAAGGAAGTTACAGTGAAGTAACCAAAAGACTGAACAGTTTGGCACCAGTTAAGGGAAACATCACGTACGAAGTGGGCAAGATTGAGTGCTGGCAGACTCACAAAACAAATGCAAATGTGGAAGCTGTGCAGCAAGGCACATAGACCCTTGGCATGCTGCCCTGAGCAATGTTAAACTGCTTGATGTGGACTGCCAGAGTTTACATTACTGTCCTCAGATTTATTTAGCCACTGTCTCCTTACAGTTAGGTGTGGGCTTGCTGGTCTCACTCCCTCTCTCTTTTTGTTTTGTTTGATTGGAACATCCTTTGAAATAGTGGTGAAGTGGAAGTGTCATGTTTATGCCAGTGGCTCTTGCAAAATAACAAAGACAGTGGTTTGGTGAGCTGTCTCACTAGCAAATACATATGTATAAAGTGATGGTCAAAATTATTATCTGCCTGCAGGATTTAATTCTGCTCTTTACGCCCACTTCTCCTGGAGACTTCTTTAACAGCTGACATTTCTAAATCCAGGTGAGACAAATTGCAAGGAGTTATATTACAGTACTTCTAGCAGCACTGAGCCGTATTGTCAATGTTAAGGCTCCCTTAATTTCCATCACATTACAGGCATAATAAAGTTTCAAAGCTGGTGTGTCAACAAGGAAGACTCTGTGATGTTACCAAAGTACGTATATACAAAATTCAAAATGTTTCTGCAAATAATGAATTACCTTATTCATAGAGCGCACTGGGAACTTTTGGATGACAAGTTTTTTGTTGGAAATTGCCAAGTTGTTAAAATGGAAACTTTTCATGGAAACATATTGGTTCCAGCAACACTTTCATTGGGAAGGTTTCTCAGGTTCAGGGTGGAATTTCTGGCCTAGAGCAGGGTGAGCATAGCCAATATCCAAGTGGTTAGGGCAATTCAGTCACCTGGTGTGGTAGACAGGCTCAAGTCCCTGCTCTCCCTGGTTCAGACTAGGGACTGGAAACTTGATCTCCCACATGTGAACCCCTAACCACCAGGCTAATGGCTATTCTGCGCTGGGGCTCTCATGGATTTTGACCAGAAATTCCATCCTGGGCCTGAAGAACCTTCCCAAAACCAATAGAGAAGGTGTTCTGCCTGATTCAAAGCAGGGATTTGAACATGGATCTCCCACATCCAGGTGCTATAGAGTCAGTAAGTCTTTCTCTGGCCCAGCGACTATTTATTTAGACAAAGCGGAGCTCTAATAGGATAGATTGAGACAGTGACTGACTCTAAAGCCTGGTGGTTAAGACTCTTGTCCAGGGCGTGGGAGACGGAGGTCTCTCTCCTCTGATCCCTGGAGCATAACTTAGCTATTCTGGGGAGTCTCGTGCACTCTCACTTTTTTGGGAAAAAATCTGGAAGGAACAGAATCAGTTGTCAAAACCTTTTTTGGTGAAACAGATTTTACTTTCCAGCCAGCCTTTATCATCTATCAACTGCAAGTTGCACAGTCTGGGTACAGAGGCTCGGAATACTGGCTTCATAAACTGCTGTGCGTTTCAGGGGATCCTGCACTTATAAGTGGATGGTCTCTGTGATGTAAAAGGTCTTTTCCAGCCTTAGCTTCTATGACCTTAAGGCCTTAGAAAACCATCAAGGTGGGAGTTGGAGAACTAGAGGACAGATAGTTGGTCAGTTGGAGAATTATTTACCCACCGCTTTATGATTTGGGGATGCACCGAGTCTGTGTCTACCAACCTTGCTCCGTAGAGCCCAAATGCTCTCAGGGCCTGTGATTCTGCCTCTATGAAAGATGAGTCTGTAGACAGCTGCATAATACCACATGCAACATTAGGGGACTGCTATATCAGGGGCCCATGACTCACAAACCTCCAGAGACGACTCAGTATCTGCCTAGGCAGTGAACTGGATAGGCCACTAAATGCAGAATGATAGTCATATCTTAAAATAATGTAAAAATGAACAATACATATTAACATTTAATATCTACAGACCACTAAGGGTAATTTAGCTTTATTTCACTTAAAGCTGAAACGATAGAACTGTCTTGTTAGTATTTTACATAAATAATTAACTCCATCTTTGCAGTATTCCGTACATTCCCACATGTTTAGTTTAGGGAATCCATAGGGAATGAGGCCAGTGTCCAAGGGCAATGACTAAGGCAATGTGGAATACATGTGTGGTCATTTTCTTCAGTGTTGCTCTCTTTCTAATTTTGGAATGTTAATCATTTCTAAAAAAAAATCAGATTTCCCATTTCCCAAAACCACCACCATGTTTGGCATGATAGGTAGTCCGCTTCCCGGAGGCTCTGATCTGGAATAGCAAGGGGTCTGGAGTATTTGGAGGTCAGGATTAAGTGCCCTGATAAAGACGTGCGCTAAAGTCTTTACCTAGTGCGAGTGTACTCAGAAGACAGAGCTTGCCTTTCTGTAATGGTTCTATGCTGGGCTCAAGCCTGTGCTTTGCAGCCTCAATAAAAGCTGAGGGTGGTTAGCACCTAACAGGATCGGGCCCTTAGTTTTTCACTTTCCTTGAGTAATTAATTTACATTGTTGGCAGACCCATGTGCCAACTCTTTATGACCAGGATGCTTTCCCCCCCAGAAAATGCTTTTTGTACAAGAGTTCTGAAAATCACACTGCAAACATGTATTCAGAGATCCTCCCTCTCTGTCTGCTGTTGTTGCAACTCAGTACTTTTAAAACTACGTCTGTCAGGAAGGAGACAGGAAATTCGAGTCACCACTTGCAACAGCTGTGCCATGCCTACTATCATTCTCAAATGACGTAGTTTGGCTTTAGTGGCACAGGGCCAGGAACTCAGCAATAGCAGAGGTCAGGAAGATAGGTCACTGTTTATACTGTTCTTGCACTTGGGATTGTGTTGAGTCTATTTGCTTTCTTCCTCTCTATACTGTTTCTCTTTCCGTTCTTCTTTAATAATGTGGAGCCTAAGCATCCTGTTTTCAAAACATCTCACTGTTTTGTTGTTTACCAATGCCTTACTTAAAAGCTTTTGATTCAAGCAAGACAGATACTCAGATACTTTAAGAGATTAAAAATGTTCACTAATTTGTTGTAAAATTTTCTGATTGTTTCTAAACAGTCTTTCAAAAAGCCTCAACACAGGTTTACTTCCAGTTGAACTGTTTTCAGACTGCACAGCTCACTTGAAATAATTTTACTGTGTGCCATGAAAAACTGTTTGCCATGATCGCACAAGATCAAGAGACGTTTATGACCAACTCATTTAGATGTTTGTTACCATGGCAAGGAAAAAAAGAATAAGCTTGAAACCATTTCATGTTATTCTTTCATAGCTGCAAATGACTCTTGGAATCTGACCAGAACACGTACAAACACATTTTAGTTCAAGTATATGAATGAGCCAAGTTTAAAGAAAGTTGAATCTAACCAATGAACACTAACATTGCACATAGTAAAATCATAATTTTTAACAATTACACAATGGCTGAATTATTTAATCAGAGCTTTTCACCTGTAAGAGTCCAAATGTGGGGAAAAAATGTCAAAATCCGGGATAGTTCTGCCCCATGTGTGAGGCCCTATTTTCTTAGCAGGCTAAAGCTTTGCTAATGGTTAGATCTGTTTCTCATGCAAGCTGATAAAAACTATATTCTTTTCTTGCAAGCTAACCCTATAAAACTTCTATTACTTTCTATGCCCCAGCATGCTGTAGTAAGAACTAGTGGAGCAGAAGGAAGTTTGAAATGATCTGTGATTAATTTCTTTAACATATTCCATAGAACCTCAGTTTATGATTCAGCATTTCTGGCGTAATTTATTTCCAGTTAGGAAAAGAAGAATAACCCTGGATTTGTGTGGCACAAATGTAAAACTGAGTCTAATCATGAGAGCTAATGCAAAGGTATGAAGGTAACACACAATGTCTAATAACTTTGTAAGAGACAGAGCACACGCATTTCAGAAACCACATGGATTTGCTTCATCAGGTTGTTGGATGTAAATATTGCAAAAAAGCATGAGCATAAATATTGAATCTGGAGCAGCAATACTTGTGACTTTGAGATCTTGTGCACTTAGACTGTGCTGCTAGGTGCAAAAGCATTTTGCACTGCCCTCAGCAGGAGATCTGCTCAGATGCCAGTCAAGTGCTCATTTGGGCAATGGCTAGGAGCATTGCAGAGGTGGTGCCTATAGCCCCAGGGAGTGCTTTGTGTCAATCAACAATAAACCCTCTGGCCAATTAAGGACTGACTTTGATGGGTTCTTAATAGAATCTCATTTGCTCACAGAGTAGTTCTCTCTGGCTGGGAAGGTTGGAGGCTGGAAGCAGAAGCTCAGGGTTGGAGGGAGTGGTGGTTTTAAAGGATTATTTTGAGGGGTATTCAGGGATTCTGCTGTATTTTTCTTCTGAACCTTCCCCCCCCCCCTACATTCTGCATAAAGTTTAGTTTGGGATTTTTCTTTTCAAATGATTTTAGCATATTTTTACTCCTTGTATGAAAACTCAAATTCTCCTGCATCTCTTCCCCCTTCTCTTTCCCCCCACCCCAAAACAGCCCTTTAATGAAAACACTCTTACATATGTCCCAGTGTTATGGTACTGCACCCTAATCATGTACTGAATATAAAATGCTGTCAACTCATACCATAATATTAAAAACACAAACCAAATGCTTCGAGAAAGGGACAGTTGCAGTAAAACATTATCCCATAATGTTTAGAGTTTGCCATTATTATTGAAAAGCCACGTTAATTTCCCCAACCTGATCATTTGTTACAGTTACACACTTTTCAGTGGGTGCCTGTGGTAGTATTTTTTCCAGGGAGAACAGCTGTAATTGACACCTTGTAAATTTTCTGATAGATAAATATCATTGAAATGATGTGGTTTTACTACATTGTAACATATTATAATTCTGAATCTACAGAATGCAAAATGTTTTCCTGGTTCTGCTTTTCTATGACAAATTTTCTCCAACTTATAAATTACTTTGTAAATAACATTTGTATTTACCATACTCTCTACTTCTACCTGTATAAAAATGTACCTAAGGTCCATTGGAACATATCACCAAATAAGTGATTAACTTCACAGTGTAAATATATTCTGCTTGAGAATTTATGCTATCGTTTACCATTTGCACTGTTTAATTCTTGCAATAGCATAAGGATACAGATAGTTCAAAGCATTTAAAGTTCACATCCTTAACATAAAGTATTAGGGAAAAGTACCAACAGTGTTTAAATGAACTTTGTTAGATATTGCACTGTGCATGCTTGTCTGCTGGTGGACACAATCACATACAGCAACACTTTTTCATCTTACATTACAGCATTTATTCTTGTTATTTTCAGCCTTTGACATTTTAGGAAGAAGTTATCCCATCGCTTACCTTGTTAGATGCCATCTCACTGACTGATCGGTAGGTCTGAATGGTTTCAAGTTGATCTAAACACCAGTCTAATTCTTCCAGAGTTTCCATTGCTAATTTTTGATAAGATTCTTCTGCAAATAAACACACAGACATGTAGTTAGGCTTGAGTGGCTGCAGACTTTCCATGGTGGAGTCACTGACACAGCTGGACGCAGCACTACTGTAGGTGGTACAATGCTCCTTCATCATGCGGTCTGGGTACTTCTGCTCCACGCTCCAGGAGGAGAACAAATCAACATACGTCCTTCCTGTGAATGGCTGTCTCTTTTTTTTTTTTGGCTTTGAAGATGAGATGTCGGTAATATATCAACAAACTTCCTCTAAAAAGGGGGTGTGGGAGGAATGCTCTCTGACAGACTCATCTGCATGTATGTGGATTAAGACTGCACGGTAATAAAAGCAGTTCCTTGTAAGCAAGTTTTTTCTCCCCTCCTCCTAAGCATTACTCATCACAGCGTTTCTTGTCTAACGTGATGACATTTCATAAAAAATTTAAAATGTCATTAAGTGAGATGTAAGCAAGTGATTTGCTTCAGTTACTTTTTCTCAGAAGAAACAAGCTGCACACTTTTCAAGGAAAATGAAAAAGAAACCAATCATTGGCAGTAAATCTTTATTTAGGCAATGCAAGCACTGAGGGTATACGTGTGTGATCTTTGAGTAACTTTTCCGCAAAGTAGCACTGCCCCAAACAAGGTTAGGAGTACAGCTTTTTTAGTTGGGTGCTACATGAGAGCCCTCAGATAAGGATACAATCAGACAGAAACTTTATGGGAGTACTGGATGAGTGACTGACTTTATTGGTTAAAGGGAACGATGCTTCTCTTCTTTTACTAAACAAAGTTAAAACTTCCCTTTGTCTCAGCCAAGATCATAGGGAAATTATGAACTGGATTCTCAAATGAAACCAGAAATGAGCTGTCTCCGCTTTTGCTAACATTGTGTTCCTCTCAATTTGTAAGTGTTTCAACTAGAAAAGCATAAATCTCCTGGAAGAATTGCTAAGCAACTCTCAAGATAAAAATAAAGGTTTACAGACTTCACCATGGCTCATAAAAATAACTTCAAACCCTTTAAATATAACTACCTACCATACCTACTGACAGAAAGGACCCACACCAATACTATCTTCCTCAGTTCAAGGAGTTAGGATTTTAAATGATACAGGTTAAAGCAAACTGCAATCCTAATAGAGTTAATAGAACTCTAGACTTCTACTGACTTAGAAAACTATACAGACACTATAGGCCAGGGGTGGGCAACTACGGCCCACCAACCAGTTTAATCCAGCCCTTGAGCTCCCGCTGGGGAGCCGGGTCTGGGGCTTGCCCCGCTCGGTGCTCTAGCTGGGGAGCAGGGTCGGTGGCCGCTCCACACGGCTCCCGGAAGCAGCGGCATGGCTCTGCTCCAGCTCCTATGTGAAGGGACAGCCAGGGCGTCCGCTCTGCACGCTGCCCCCTCCCCAAGCACCACCCCCACAGCTCCAGTTGGCTGGGAACGTGAAGAGCGGAGCCCCCTGGCTTCCCCTATGCATAGGAGCTTGAGGGAGGCCATGCCGCTGCTTCCGGAGCTGCTTGAGGTAAGTGCTGCTGGAGCCTGCACCCCTGAGTCTCTCCCCATGACCCAACCCCGTGCCCCAGCCCTCCGAACCCCTCGATCCCAGCTTTCAGCATCGTCCTGCACCCCAAACACTTCATCCTTAGCCCCACCCCAGAGCCCGCACCCCCAGCTGGAGCCTGCACCCCTTCCCGCATCCCAACCCCCTGCCCCAGCCCTGATCCCCCCTCCCACCCTCCAAACCCCTTGGTCCCCACCCAGAGCACCCTCCTAACTCCTCAGAATCCAGCCCCGCTTCAGAGCCTGCACCCCCAGCTGGAGCCTTCCCCTTTTACCCCACCCCCTCGCCCCAGCCCGGAGCTCCCTCCCACACCTTGAACTCCTCATTTCTCAGAGCCCACACCAGAGCCCTCAACCCCTCCCACACCCAACCCACATTTTGTGAGCATTCATGGCCCGCCATACAATTTCTATTCCCAGATGTGGGCCTTGGAACAAAAAGTTTGCCCACCCCTGCTATAGGCCCTATTCAGCCCTGTGAGTGCAACTTTTACCATTTTGTGCTGGACGCTGTGGATGTGCTGAAAGGAGAACTGGTCTAGAGGGAGGAGCAGTAGTGTCACTCTCCCTTGGGAGGGCAACTTTATATTTTGGCAGGGATTCCATAGGGTTCTCACCAGTGGTGGCTCCCTAGCAGTTGCACTGAATCAATGCATTGCTCAGCTGCCCTGGCTCCATTTCTTTCTGGGCCACCATGTTTATGGAGTGTACCAACTGGCTTTATGCCCCTTCCAGTTTGCATCATTGCACCTGCCACACCAGATAGCTCACTCACTGCTGGGGTGTGACATAAGTTTCCACTAGCTTCTGGTTCTACAGATACTGCACATAGGGCCTGATTCAGAGCACACTGAAGTGAACAGAAGAATTCCACAGGTCTTTGAATTAGCTATACAATAGTTCAACGCGATCTCAGTTACACCAGTGAAGTCAGTGCAGTTACTCCAGATTTACACCCGTACAAATTATTGTTACTTTTTAAATTATTATTATTTGTGCTGTGGTGGTAGTTAAATAAATATTTGTACTGTGGTGGTGCCCAGCACCCCTGTTGTGCTGGGTCTGGCACACATAGTAACAGATGGTCCCCTGCCCGGAAGAGATTACAATCTAATTTGAAGAGTCACGCAGTAAATGAGTGTGAAAAAACAGGAAGGAATGGAGAGTGGGATGGAAACGGGTGATATGACCATGAGGCTGCATAGGGAAGCTACTGCACAGACCAATAGTACTGGCCAAGAAATCAGAATCTTGCTCACTGACTTAATTTGCTGCCCTCTTATTAGCAAGTAGTCCCATAGAATTCCAAAGTCTCTTTTGTACATACATATCTGCCTACCACTCCACATGGGTAAATCCACTTCCTTATCAACCATGTCCACTGTCTATTTGAAATATATTAATAAATGCATATGCTATATATGTTCAACCACTCAAAGCTCAATAGAAGAAAAACACTACAGAAGAATAATTTCTCACTGAGCAAGAAATACTTTAAAGCAACGATTCTGTGACACAGTCCCTTCTAGTCCTACATTCCAATAAAATAAAATACAGTTTGGTGTAAAGAAGAGCTAATACTCAATTTCTTTTTTATACTTACAGAGCTACAAATCTACTGGGAGTAACCTCCTCTTGCACACTTCTGTGACATTTAAGTCAAAAAAGTACTTGGAACTAGCTACAACATACAAGAGTAGAACTTCAGTGAACTTTCCTCCCCAACCTGTAGACTTCCTATCAATGAGTAGATAAGTAAAACAATTTTAGTGAAAGGTTTCAGGTTTCCTCTAAATGAAAAAAAAATTGTCTCAAATTCCCTCTAGACTCATAGAAGATTGGGGTTGGAAGGGACCTCAGGAGGTCATCTAGTCCAACCCCCTGCTGGACCAACACCAACTAAATCATTCCAGCCAGGGTTTTGTGAAGCCGGACCTTAAAAACCTCCAAGGATGGAGATTCCACCAACCCCCTAGGTAACCCATTCCAGTGCTTCACCACCCTCCTAGTGAAATAGTTTTTCCTAATATCCAGCCTAAACCTCCCGCACTGCAACTTGAGACCATTGCTCCTTGGTCTGTCATCTGCCACTACTGAGAACAGCCAAGCTCCATCCTCTTTGGAACCCCCCTTCAGGTAGTTGAAGGCTGCTATCAAATCTCCCCTCACTCTTCACTTCTGCAGACTAAACAAGCCCAGTTCCCTCAGCCTCTCCTCATGAGTCATGTGCTCCAGCACCCTAATAATTTTTGTTGCCCTCCGCTGGACTCTTTCCAGTTTTTCCACATCCTTCTTGTAGTGTGGGGACCAAAACTGGACACAGTACTCGAGACGAGGCCTCATCAATGCCGAATAGAGGGGAATAATCACGTCCCTTGTAGCAATGCTCCTACTTATACAGCCCAAAATGCCGTTAGCCTTCTTGGTAACAGGGCACACTGTTGACTCATATCCAGCTTCTTGTCCACTGTAACCCCTAGGTCCTATTCTGCAGAACTGCTGCTTAGCCAGTCAGTCCTCTAAGTGAACAAGTTTCTATTTATTAATAAACTCAACAAGGAGAACAAAGTGATTTTAGGAGCAGATGCACAAAAAGCCCAGTCAGATACGCTTAATAGGAATTCATTATTACTAAGGGCAATTATCTATAAATATCACTATAATTTACAGCCTAACTTCAGCTTTCTGAGCAGGAGGTAGAATCATGGCCTACTCAAATATATAGAGTTAGAATGCTTCTATATCCCACCTACTTAGAATATCTTATACCTTTCTAAGAATAATTAAATAAAAAAAATTTAAAAAATGAAGTTTGGAAAGTTGAATATTCTTACGTAATAATTAAAACAAAACGTGAATCTGCTTTTGTTTTACATGTCCTATCATTGTTCCAGCAGCCTTCAAATGTTCCTAGACTTAGCTCATATAGCTCAATTTAAGTCAAACTTCAGAATGTGGGTGTATTGGGATCTGGTTGCAATGACTTAGCTAAGTGTGGTCGACACAGTGCTAGGTTCTATTTCTACTGTGTCATGGGGAGAGAGGTTGTTACACAGAGTTTTGGCTTGGCCCATTTAAATATAGGAAGTCTTCAAGTTCAGATCCAGACTTGCCAAAGTGCATAGGTGTTTGGATCCAGTCTACTTCTATCTGCCACTGTAATTTAATTTCTATTTTCCTTTTAAGATTTCATCCCCAAGAAAGTTGTGTAAGAACCCCAGGGCAGTGTAAGAACCTATACAGAACAGAACAGAATTCTAAACTTCAGGACTGCAGTACCCATTCTTCTCGGGACCACAAAAGGATCCACCCACGTCCATCACATTTTAAGGTAAATCGAGTTTCATGTAGTTGCATGAGCCAGAAAATTGAAACTCTGTCCACTCTATATGAACATGGATGATCACATGCTCTGTTCATAATAGCATTGTTGTGCAAAATTATTCTTCTGTTGTGTGCAGGGTGCTATATGCTGATTGATTGGCTGCTGTCCTCCACCCTCAAGGTGGCTGCATTTCAGCTGTGCTGAATGTATATAATTTGTGAAGCATTCTGGGATCCTTCAGGCTGAAGGGTGCTATGCAAATTAAAAATATGACTATTATATCATTACTAATGACACTTGTAAGGAAAACATTTAAGGGGCAATAAATACAGCAGGACCTGAATTCCTAAATGATATGTTAAAGTTGCCAATTTTTTTTAAGTCTGACTAAAACACTAGCCATTTAGATAGACAAACATACAATATTTGTCAATAAATAAATAGAGAGGTTTAATTAAGTACCATAGTATGTAAAAACATTCATCTTATTTTTTTACAGACTATTTAGTACCCAATCCAGCAGAAAGTGTGCTTAGTTTTCTAAAGCACAGAAAATAGTGCTCTTATCTTATTCTCTTTCTTCATACAGCCTAATATTATTTGCTTTTTTGAAACAGCTGCAGATTGTGAAGATAATTCCGTTGCTCTGCCCATTATTACGTCCAGGTCTTTTGCCTCAGAGAGTGCTACCTAACAAGATGAATTTATTACAAGGAATTTGGGCTGATATTGTGTTACATTACCGGTTAACTTTGCCAGGTGTTTCTTAAGTTCCTCAGGGACCTCTAGTCTGGACTAATCTAAATAACCTTGCGTTATCTGCAAGTCTGCCACTTCACTGTTCACTGTTTTATTCAGATCACTGCCAAATGTATTAGGGAAGCACTAGTTGTGGTTGCATAGTTAAGAGTTTGCATTTTAGAGCAGAGATTCAACAACTTTGTTAGGTATGAAGACAACAATACATCCTATAGCACTCGCTCTGAGCACAGAGTGGATTTCTGAGAATGTAAAGAGTTTAAAGAGTTAAAATTAATTGAAAAATGGATCCTTTAAGAAATTTAGCACCTCGTATTGCACCATTTTTTGTCCCAAATGATCTTAAGACTATGGACTCTTCTAACTTCCCATATAGTTATAACTTGCTGAAATCTTATGTATTAGCTACACTTGAAAGATTTTTTTTAAGGATTAATGATGATTTTTTGCTATTAGTCTTCATAAGTGAAATTGTCTTCTATAGCAGAGGCCAATGGCTCATGATCTACAGAGAATTAAAACCCCTTCTGTCTTTTTTGAAAAAGGTTGCTATCATCTATTGTGCTCAATGGGACTGAGGCAACTATCCTCTCAGTTACAATGCCCTCTTTTAAAATGGCCAGTGCCTCCTAGTGTTCCCCATTAAGAATTCATCCAAGCAGCCATCAGGGAAGGTGCCCAGGAAGCCACCTGAGTGTAGCTCTCACCACTCTGCATTACTCCAGAAACTGAAGCTAAAAGTTAATAATAATAAATAATAATAATAATAATTAATAATAAAATTACACATATTTAAATTGTTACAAATATCCTGTGGTGACATTCTCATGAGTTTGTTGTTTCTTGTTCTGTATGATATTTTTCATATAACCAACAGAATTCCAAGATAAAAGTTTTGTTACACTGGAGTTCATGTTGAGTAAGGATCAGTAATTTAAGGGTAAAACATTACAGGGATTCTGCTATTATTAAAAAAAAAAGTATAAAAAACTCAGGAAATTCAGAGTTAAGGTTAAATGGAAAGGCAATGAAAATATATTAAAGTATGGTAATGCACAAGCAGGGCACCGAAACCTTAATTCTGCTCTGGAGGGGCACTATACAATATCCACACAATACGATTAATGGACAGTAGCATTTATAGTTCCAGATTAGATTAAATTTATTTTTAAAGGAATATTCGACATTTTCATTTTTTCCCTCTTTTCATCTGATGTCTGGACTATATTATCAATCTCTTTTGAGACTTGGTGCAGGGACCATATCTTCCTCTCTGTTCTAGGTATATTGTTGGAGCTAAATAATAAATAAGAGTTAGCGACAGATTAAAATAATTGTTTTATCTGAACCTTGTTTTGTGTGTTCCGCCACCTCTACTTTTAGGAAGTATACTTCTGGACAATCTCAAAGAACCATCCCAAATGGTTGACTTCTTCAAATCAGATGCACTCTGCTAATCTAATGTTTTAAACACATTGTACTGAAAACAAACTATAAAGCATCTTCATCTCACACACTAAATTGTACTCTTCAGACAAAATGACATTTGTCAGAATCTATCTGCCGTGTGTAGGAATTGGGTAATATCCTTTTAAATGGTTTGGGAGCCTTCTAGCAGGCCTGTTGCAGAAGACATCAGAACTCTGCCAAAACAGATATAAGTAGCTAGGTCTTCTATATTTGCATATAGTTAATAAAGTTATTATTTAGTTATTAGGAATCCAACTGTACCAATGTGGTTTCTCCATATTCTTAATGTTGAGTGGAGAGCAAGGACACAACAGGTTCACATACCAGATAAATATTTAATGTGAATTGAGAATACATACAAAAAGAAGGGCCAATATAATTTTGTATGGGGAATTAAAGGGGGAACTTGGCTATTTAGCAGGGGTGTCAAACATATGACCCATGGCCTGGATCTGAATATGGGGCACACAAATACATAAATACATTTATGTGCCCTGTATGTTGTATGCCGCTTGTGCAGAATCTAAGTTTTCATTTAAAAATAAAAAGTAAGTTTTGATACCTCAGGGCTGCAGATACAATCTTCCAAATGTAAATCAAGTGTAAACTGATGTTATGACTTCTGCCTGAGTCTGCAGACAACCTGAAAGAATGACTTCTATATCTCCTACCTGTCCCCTATTCATCTCATTTGAGTGTCAACTCTAAAGGTTCAGTGATTTATAACATGACAACATTAACTATTCTGCTGATGATCATTTTAGCAATAAAATAGGAAAGGGGATAGGAGTGAAACCATTGAGGATTGGGAACTGGGAATTGCTGCAGGGATAAACATATAGAGGGAGGAACAGAGGAGACACACAAGACAAGAAAGGGGGGCAACAGAGAGAGGAAGAGGGGGAAGGAGGAGAAACAAAAGGCTGAAACAGCAGTGAGATAAGGGGGAACAGATGTTCTCATTGAGTGATACTCAGGGCTTGGCTACACTTGCAGATGTAGAGCGCTTTGAGTTAAACCAGTCTTTGGAGAGTGCAGTAGGGAAAGCGCTGCAATCTGTCCACACTGACAGCTTCAAGCGCACTGGTGTGGCCATTTGCGGCACTTGCAGTGGCATTGGGAGTAGTGCATTGTGGGCAGCTATTCCAGCAAGCAAGTGACTGCAAATTGCTTTTCAAATGGGATGGGGTGGGGTGGAGTGTGACAGGGAGTGTCTTGTGTTTTGTGGGGGGAGAGAGAGTAGGTTTTGGGAGGGCTGAGAGCATGTCAGCATGTTGTCTTGTAAGTTCAGACAGCAGCAGACCCCCCCACATCTCTCTCTCTGTCACACAGCATTCCACACTAATGGTTGCTTTGTCTCTGAGCAGATAAGCAGCCGACTGTCAGAAACGGAGCTTTTGAAGGGCATATCCGCATGGCTGCGGCGATTCAAAAACAATGACAAGAGTGGCCACTTGACTTAAGGGGATTATGGGATGCTTCCGGAGGCTAATCAGAGCGCAGTAATTCAACACCTCGTTCACACAGACGCCCGGGCGTTTCAGCCAAGACGCAGCAAGCGTTAATCTTCTCGCTGAGGTGGAGTACAAGGAGCACTCTAGCTGTGGAGTTAGAGCGCTCTACATGACTTGCCAGTGTGGACAGGTAGCTAGGGTGCCTGGGGTTGCTTTAATGCACTCTAACTTGCAAGTGTAGCCAAGACCTCAATGTGACAATGAGGATCTAAATACAGATGTTGAGTTACTACATGAAGGCTGTGTTCTCCCCTTATTCTCTCTGTAAACCTCCCACTAACATCAGTGGGAGCTCTGCTGTTGATTGAGGTGAGTATGAAGCTCTGTCTTTGTATCGTGCCTCAGAGACCATGATTAAACCTGCAATCCAGCCTTCTCCTCCAAATGATTTTGACACCCCTGCTGTACAGTATAATATACTAATTCACTTATTGAGGCAGTTGTACAATTTTTGGATATAATCTTGTGGAATATTGTACCATGTGTCTTGAGCTGCATCACATTTCACAGTTTATATTTGGATCATCATGTTGCATAATCAAGTTCTTGCCAGTAAGATTATTTCCACACTCCAGCTGATGTTTCCATAATTTTTTCCAGTGCTGTACGTTAAATCATTTTCCAAATATATTAAAAGCTAATTAATACCAATATCTAAAAAGAATCCTTTGTAATTCTATTTCTAAAAGTACTGTGCATTTATGTAACACTTTCCACCTTCTCGAGCACTGTGCTAACGTTTATGGTGACGTTTTCGTTACGAAAGTGGCTTTGCTGTCAGTCCAATCAGATGGCAGACCTACCAAGTCCCTATTTGTTTAAAAAAGCAAAATGTCTCATTTTTTTCACTTGGCCTTTAAAAAATTCTCCCACTCCAATGTGTTTTAATGGAATAAAAAGGTGTGTTGCTGTTTTTCTTCCTATTTTTAGTTTGGTACAGCATGGCTGTGGATGATATGTCACTTCTTACTGAAACTCGGTGATGTGTTGGAAGGAGTTCTTGGGAGCTCTTTGTTACAATTCAGGGAGGGTTGGGGGGGGGATGATTTCCCAGAATTCACCTCTTCTCTCAATACTGGTAGCAATCCCTGCCGTTTGCTCATAAAACTATGCCTGATAAGCAATTTGATGGCTTTGAAACAAACCATGTGTGGGGAGCACCTTAATAAAAAAATGTTCACAGGCAAAGGATACCCCCCAGAAACCTTTAAAATAGTCTTTATGCCACTCTCCTTCTAATTCTACAAGCTGAAATCTTGTACCAATACACTCAGCATATTTTCAGGAACACAGTCCTGATATTTCCACTATGTTCCATTAATGTCAGTTTGTTCACGCAGTGTTGCCTCCCTCCTTGTTTATGGCTATGAAAAAAACCATACTTGTTTAAACAACTACATTTGCTCATTTAATATCTGCAAGCACCCTTTACTTTCCGGGGCTGTACACAGGGTTGGTCACAGGTTAAACCAGGACATTTCTGTGGAAGCCACTTTTCAAAAATATTAGCAACAAAATCATTTTGACAAATGTAATTTGAAATAATTACATTCTTTGTTGAAAATCATCAGCTCGTTCTCCTCCATCTAAATGTATAGTAAGAATAAAATGTACAGTGTCTCTGAGTTCTATAAAGGAACTTAAAAATTCATTTGTAGAAGATTACCATCACCCAAGGGCTAGATTTGACCTCCCAGCCTTTCCTTCCTCTTCCCCCCTCAGATGCTTCCCCCGCTCCGCTGCAGCCTGACTCTCTGGGACCATGAGCCCCTTATACCTACCAAATTCTCCAAATTTCTGTGAGTGAGCAGGGTTGCAGCACCGCTCAGGTTTGGCCTCACCCATCTTCCATCATGACAGAGCAGCCAGGCCAAATTTGAGTGAGTGGCTTTGGGACCTGGCACATATGGTGACAGCACCACTCAGGTTTGGCCTGACCAAAAAGTGGTCAGGCCATGGCCCGGGTGGCCCCCAACTGGCCCTGCAGCCTATGACTTCATATCTAGCCTAGTGACTTGGCCCCATCACAATTTTCTCAGCATGAGACCTGGTTGTGAAAGTGGCCTTGGACTTTTCAATTGTTTACATTTTAAAAAGTTTTTGGATAAAAACTGTCTGTTGCCGATGTGGTTTTCCCTATGGACGAGTAAACCAGTTCACAGAAAGGGTCCCAATTCCTATTCTATGCCATTGACTTCAACAGAAGCAGGGGTAGGTCCAAATTAAGATATGATCCGAGATGTCACTCAGATATAAAACTTCACTCAAAGAGATTTTGTTGTTGTTATTGAAGTTAATCTGGTTAAATTTTTAATACATTCCTTTGCATTTTCTTGGACTCCCTGGTTCTAGCTGAAAGTGGAAGGGGAGAATAGTTGCTTCACTGGGGCTCACGCAAGCCACGAAAGTGGCATGAAGAGAGGGTGCTGCTCTCACTTCTGCATAGTACAGCATAAGTCAGTAAAATCTATCTATTCCGGTCTGAATATTTGTGATATCAGAACAAAATGTTCAGAAGCCTTCTTGCTCCATCCCTGACTTTGAGCACTCAGCAACTGACCACCCAATAATCTGTCGTACACAGTCTATTCATGCACTCAGTGGTCATCCCCTGCCACCATTCCTTCCACTGTAACTTCCTGGAAGTTATTCCCATCTCTATGACTGATGTGACCAAAGTATAGTAGTTTACTCCTGTTTATTTCCTACAGCAGGGTCTGCTTCTCTCTAATAGCATTTCTAATATAAACATTCATCTTCTTTTCTGTCTTGGAGATACACAAGAGTCTTCACCAGCAGCACCTCTCAAAGGCTTCCATTTTCTTCTTACCAGCAACATTAAAATACCACAATCATGGGAAATTAATAGTCCAACTTGGCCCCCAATAACTAAATGTTCAGTGTACCAACCAAATAGACTTTCAGAGTCTGATATTGTTAATGGTTACTTTCTGATCAAGTGTCTTGTTATGAGAATGACCTCCAGTTTTGAAGATGCGAAATTGTGGGCACAAGTATTTGCAGACTCAATATAGGGCTATTAGACATCTACATCCCGGATTAAGCCTGCTAATTCTGCAAAATGAAAAGCAGACACCTTTGCAGGATTGTAGTCTCACACCTTAATTTTAGGCACCTATTACTGTGGTTACAAACATGTACCCAGTTATTTGTCTCCATCCAAAGAGGCCAGTATTCACAATTTTAATAAAATATGTAAAATTATTTTTAAATGTCAAAGTTGTTTTGTGTTAGAAACACTGAGAGAACAATTTTCCAACTTGGAGATTTAATAATGTGGACACTGCAATCTGTAATGCCATTTGCAGTATATCCTTTCTGCCAATGAATAGTAAATTGTATACTGTGCCCGTATTACATTTTCTGGGTAGTTATTATTAATTACATCCTAGATGCAATAAATTTTAGCTATTTATCATATAAATCACTTCAAAGTTTTTGACAGTCCTTCCTACATATGTATTTCTGCATGTTATTTGTTAAATAGTTCAAATCTGCATATGTACAACAGCAATTCAGGCATAAAAACTAATTTATTTTAAATTTAAAACAAAATTTTGTTCACTGCAATTCCTAAGAAGGTCTGATGTCTAACCTGATCTTTTTAATACCTGTCCATAGATCTAATTGCCTTTATGCTTCTAAAAAACCTGAATAATTATGATCATGATAAAAAATAATCATGAAAGTGAGCTCCATTTGTTTGCTAAGCAAACTCCTAAAAAAGTGGTAGAAACTCCAACACTTGTAACAGAAAATTAGACTGGACAAAGAGAAGTAAATATAATATAGGATACAATCCTATATTGGCCAGAATATGACTTAATAATTAGGCTCTAGCCCATTGAAGTCAATAGGAGTCTTAACCTCAGTGGACTTTGCATCAGGCAATTAATGACATAAGTCTCTTCTATTTCCATATACTGTGATTATCTGAAGACATACACAAAGCAGCACCCATATTAAAACATTCTTGGTTTTTGTGGTGGAGATCCCCTATTCCACAGGCTCTTCCTAGTCCAAAACTCAGATGATCTTATGCTGCTAAGGTTCCTCCAGCTTTTATTCTGGGGCTACTATCCTGTATGTACTCACCTGAAACTACCTTCCAGAGCAGATGCCAGAACCCACCATCACTCTTCAAAGTTCCAGATGGGAAGGTAGTTAATTACACAAACTGTCCAGAATGAGAGCTACTCTCAAGCTGTATTTTCCCCAGAGCACTTTGTCCACATGCCAGCACCCAGATAGATGCAAGTGTCTGATTTCAAACCTGAGACGTGGGTGCAGAGTCAGTCACTAACTAACCATTAAAATATTCTTTTAGTACAGAACTTCATCAAACTTCTAAAAAATACAACGTAGACTCAGAAAGAAGGCAAATTTTACTTCTCTCTTCCAGCTTCATCATCAAACATGAAGTTTACCTGACCCTCCGAATCTAACATATCATACATAGTAGCAACAAAGTATTTAAAGTATGAACAATACACCCTGCCAAATGGGTGCTAATTCACACTAGTGACTGGAAGACCCTTAGTGGAGTACTGAATATCATGAATTAAGCTTCAGCTGCACTACATTGCATTTGCTAAGTATTTTTTTTTAAATGTGCAGCATGTCCCTAGGGTTAAACACAACTAGGAATTAACATTTGTTCCTTGGCTACACTACAGTTAAAAATCATGCTAAACCATGCTTAGCAGCTATAGCTTGGACATACACACCCACACCCTCACACCCAGAAAAAAATGGTTTCATGTTGAATCTGAATTACAAAAACCTAATCCATCTCCTGGATCCACCCAGATGTCATTTGCTGACAACACTATGATTCAGCTAAGCTGTATTTACATTCAAGTCAGGGTGCATCTTAGACATGTGATTTGGAAAGAAAAAGGGTGGCTTAAGCTACCTGACATGAGGGTGGGTTTAGTTTAACAGTAAATTAAACTCAAACACCCGCATATGAAACACCCTTCTTTCACTTTCAACAAAGGAAACTGAATCACAGTTTATTTACCCTCCTTTAATAAAGAGACACCCATTACTTTGTTCAGTAAGAATTACCACTCAATGTCTAGCATCATTCTCAAAAAGTTAACTTGTCTTTCTAAGGGCTTGTCTACACTGTAACGTTGTTGACAAAACTTTTTTCTTTCACGGGTACTTAAAAAAGTCGTCTGCCCCCCCCACCCCCCATGAAAGACAAGTTTTGCCAACGCAAGAGGCAACGTGAACACAGCTTTGTTGGCAGAAGCGCTCTCCTGCTGACAAAGCTAACACCGCTTGCGGGGCTGGAAGTATTTTGTCAGCAAAAATGCTGACAAAATACCGACAGAGCCTTGTCACTAAAAGCTGTGTAGTGTAGACAAGCCCTAAGAGTATGTCTACAATGGCAGAGTTACAGTGCCAGCAGTTATAGCGCCACTCAGAGAATGCTGAAGGGAAACAGCTGTTGTGTATTCTCACTGTCGGCTGCCTGCGTAATAGCGTGTTCACACTTGTGGCACTTGCAGCGGTGCACTCTGGGAAGCTATCCCACAGAGCATCTCTTCCTCTTCTGCCGCTAAGAGTTGTGGGAAGACGGAGGGGGTCATGGGGCATCCTGGGTCCTGTCCCAATGTCCCGTGATGCATTGCTTCACATCCCAGCAATCCCTGTGCTTCCGTCTGCATTTGGCGCCATCTTTCAACGGTTTATGTACTGCGCACTTCAGTCTGCAGGAATGAATTCCGCACTGTTGACCAATATGCTGCTCGCTCTCACTAACCTCTCACAAGTGGCCGTGGAGTTATTCCTTAAAATACAAAGGCAAGAGCAGTTCGATATTGATCTCAACACTTGTAGTAGCTACAACACAAGATAGCTTGTGGCATTCACAGAGGTGCTGACCACACTGGAACGCTGCTTTTGGGCTCAGGAAACAAGCACTGAGTGGTGGGATCACATCGTCATGCATGTCTGGAATGATGAGCAATGGCTGCAGAACTTTCGCATGAGGAAAGCCACATTCATGGGACTGTGTGATGAGCTCCTCCCAGCCCTGTAGCACAAGAACATGAGAAAGAGAGCTGCCCTGCCATTGGAGAAGTGCATGGCGATTGCACTGTGGAAGATGGCTACTCCAGACTGCTATCGATCAGTCGCTAACCAGTTCAGAGTCTGCAGGGCTGGACTGTGACAAGCCAGAGCAAGAGTGGAATGAAATGGGTACAGACTGGAGCCAGAAGGTTGATAAGAGTACGTTGGCGTGTCTTGGGGGCCACGTCAGAAACAGTTTTGCGACAGCAGGAGAGGGTGGGTACAGACCTACTTGGTTTGCAGTGCTAGTAGTACATGGAGCATGTCCACTTGGTGCTCCATAATATTTAAGAGCCACTCCATGGCTTTGTTCTGGTGAGCCACGTTCTCTTTTCGATCCCTCTTCTCGCTGTCCCACCACTCCTTCAATTCTTGTTTTTTGGCTGCGGAGTCATCATGACATCATGCAGAAAGTCCTCTTTAGTTCTTCATGGCCTCTTTCGAATTCTGCGCAGCCGTTCAGCCGGCAATAACAAAGAGGGAGCCTGGGCTCCCAAGGTCATATCTGTGAAGCCAAAATGCAACATTTTACAGAAGCAGTATTGTTTGCAACACACAGACCACTGATTCAGTGATTTAAAACACAGCCACTATTCACATACCTGTCACTAACTGGCTGATCCCAAGCAAGGACACATGAGCTATTGTTCCACAAGACCCCCAAAAAGGTGAATAACCGCAGGGGCAGGGGAAAATCAGTGTTCCAGGACCTACTGCACACTGGGCACGTGGCTCATGGGGAGAGGGCTTATAATCATTACCGTCCTCACATTTTCCACAAGCTGTGTTAATTATGGAAGATATCTCGCTGCTGAGAGTGAGTAGGGAATCAAGGGAGAGTCTTCTCCAACACTACGGCTTCCACCCTGGCCCTTATGCAACTCACCTGTGTGCAGCAATGGTCCCCCGTCTCCCCGTGACAACAGAGTGGCACAGGAAAGTTACACTTAATGGGGCAAGAAACAAAGCAGCTCTGTCAAAGAACCTGCGGCAGCAGATTGCCCAGTATTCTCCATGAGAGTTTCATGGAGATCTCTGAGGCAGATTCAAGAGAGGGAGTCAATCAACACCCTGTTCCGTCATTCAGACTAGGCATGTGGTGGTATGCGCATCATACAGACACAAGCCTGCTTTCTCCAACTCTCCTGCCCGCAACAACTCGCTACAGCAATTCCCAAAATCAAAGCCTCTTCTCCTGTTTGCACTTCGCCAAGCTCCAACAGCTGTGACTGGCTAGCCTCCTACGGGATCGAGAAGAGCTCCTGGCTGCGTGCATATCTGACCTCCAAGTAGTCCTCTGCCTCTGGGTCCCCCTTCCCCTCCACATCCTTGTCCAAGATTTCCTCCTCCTGGCTCAGTCCACTCTTGATGGGCACGCAAGCCACCACAGTATCCACAGTGACCTACGCAGTGGAGGTAGGGTCGCCACCGAGCTCTTTGTAGAACCGGCAGCTTGTGGGTGCAGCACCAGAGCGGTGGTTTGCCTCTCGCGTCTTGTGGCGGGCATTCTACAGCTCCTTCACTTTGACCCTGCACTGCAGTGGTCATGGCTCCTTGCTATCATATATCATGAAATCTGTCCGTAGGTATCATAATTCCTATGGCTGGAGCGCAGCTGGGACTGGACAGCCTCCTCTCCCCAAATGCTGATGAGATCCAGCAGCTCGGCATTGCTCCAAGAGGGGGATCGCCTGATGCGTGGACCAGGCCTGGTCACCTGGAAAGATGTGCTGAGACCACTGCATGAGTCACCAAGCAAACAGGAAGGGGACTTTCTAAATTCCCAAGGAATTTAAGGCATGGAGCTCATGGTTGGTCACCTGAGGGCAGGACAGTAGAATTCAAACCGATGACCAGAGAGGCAAGAACAGGCATTGTGGGACACCTCCTGGAGGCCAACTGCAGCGCTGTAATTGACCAGGGTGTCTACACTGGCACCGCGGCACTGCAGCCCTGGCGCAGAAAGCTCTACGCCTCTTGTCGGGGTGGGTCTTTTTTACAATGCTGCAACTGCACAGTTTCTGCGCACTAAGTGGCTTGGCAGCGTGTACACCTCAGGAGTTACAGCACAGAAATCTGCTTTATGCACAGAAATTTGTCAGTGTAGACAAGGCCTTAGTGAGTGCGTAGCACATGCATTGAAACAGGTTTATCACCAAATGACATGCCAAAACTCGAGAGAACAGGGATTGATGTGGAATTTCAATAATTTACTCTCTGCCTTCCGCAGTGGATACGGGTGTGTGTTTACAGAGTGTGTCTATGATTACATATTCATACTAGACAATGCTGAGTGAATATTTCACAGTGAATAATTTATTTAATGACTTGAGCCTCTGATTGTGTTTTATGGACTCTCCCTGCACTGCTATATCCTTGAATGTAGTAGTTCTAACTGAGCCAATAAATTTTTTTTAAAATAAAATTACTCTATGGATTGTTTTGAACGTTCACAAAATGCAAAATAAAAGAGGCCTGAGCATGACTGTAAGGATTCATTAAAAAGATGGAATGAACCCGTGTTTTGCATGGATCGCAGGGTTGCCAACTCCAAACATTCCAGAGTCAGATCCCAAAATTCACAAGATTTTTTTATAAAAAGAATATGCTTGGTTCTTTTTATTTACCTTCTGCTTTTCAGTCTTTAGGGTACACATGGGTCACATTTTCAAGCTTTTATCCTCAACCACGTGGGCTAGAAACATACTTTAAAAAATAACTGATATTTTCACAGAATCACATGCCTCTAGAAGCTGGAGCTCTAAGAGAGCTACCAAATACCATGAAAGCTGGCGACACTGCGGTCACAGTTATATGCGGTGTGTACACTTTATCTTCTATATGTATGTATGCACAAGCACAGACAAAGGATAGTGTGTGCATGCCCACTCAGTTGTACTATCTACCTATAACAAAATGCAAAGCACTAAGTTAATACAGAGTTAAAATAGCCAGTAAATGCAAAAGTTAGCATGTTCCCATGGCTATATTGCACAGAACATCTTAGTAAGTAAGTTGATTAATATATTAATATGTATTGTTAAATAGTAACCGTAAAAATATTAAAGTGGCATGGTCAAATCAATGCTGCTGCAATAATCTTGCTTTTTCTTGCCTTGAAAAACAAAGAGCAATCTAATACACTTTACATTTAATTTCCATTTTTCTACTTCAAGTAGATATAGTGACTATCCATATTTAATAATGTTAGTATTAAGAGTTCCAGGTAGATGTTCAAGTTTGCATCCACTGGGGTTAATGCACTATGGGAGAAGCTCAGTTAACAACTGATTCAGGCAAATTGGGGGTGAGGAGAACAAAAAAAAAACTAAAAAAAAAAGTAAAAATCATAATTTGGCTGCTTTTCTTCAGTTCAGACAAAGAAAGAAACTGTGTAGTCGGGGCAGCAACTCACCTGTTTACACTGCAGTGGCAGTTTTAAAACCATTCATTTAATTGACATTTTTAATGACAATATGGTGGAGACACCCTATAATCACAGGATCCATAGGATTTTCATGCCCAAAATTGTATGTATTTTTTTAGTTTAATGCAATGGATCAATTATGCCTCTTACAAGGATGAACTAGGATGTGCTAGGGAAGGGGAGGAGGTCCAAACACAAGCACCTATAGAACGGGTGTAGCCAGTGCAACCGCCTTGAGCAACCCTGTGGCATAAGGAGGTGACCCCATCCTCTCCCCTCCCAATCACATTTTATTTGAGCCCATTAATGCTGCCAGTAGCATTAGATGTTCCCATCCATTACGCTCCTCACACTTGCAGCTACATTATAGCTGCCCCTGTGCAAGTGAGGTAGGAGGGAGTACGAGGAGCTCTCTGTGCCCTCTCTGACCTTGTTTTTGTTTGGCATGGAAAATTTTTCTGCATGTTTCAATGAGACTTTTACAGTCTCACTCATACATATTGCCCCCTCATCACACTGAGAAGAACATCTTACAATTCCTATGAAGCTGGCAAGAATATATCCAAAGGAAAAGAAGCTTCTTAGGTGTTTTAATACATGGCCACAGACCATGTTTCATAGTGACTTTTCACTCATCTAGAACGATATTACGCTCCAGCTAACTTGATCACACATATTCTCCAAAAGGAGCTCTATTTGCATACCAAGTATCAAAGGTTATGCAAAAAAAAAAAGCAATATTTTTACACAAGGAAAATGGGTTTTAGCCTTAGGTATTTTTGAAATTGTTAAAACATATTTCTAACTTTTCCAAATAAAATAAATTATATTAAAATCGCTTCTCAGTTGAGACAAATCTGGAATACATTTTGGAAGGGAGTAGCTAGCAAGAACACAGGGTCCAAAGCAAAACTTTGCAAACTAATCTAATTATGTTCATTATTAAACATGTGCTATTATAATGTGTGTGTGTGTGTGTTTCAGACACACATACAAATGCACACTTGCAAAAAACAAAGAACTAAGTAATAAAACAGTGAGATTTTAAATATCCTAGAATGAAGACGTTCAGACCTTCCCAAAGCAAAGTCACATTATCTCTTGCATATATAACAGGGTATTTTAATATATAAATTTATAGCAATCACCAGTGTTTTGTACTATTTTTAACGTATACAATAAAAAATAAGTGCTCTCTAACCTCTCCTTTCTGATCCAAAGAATTTCTTACCTGAAAGCCTTTTCTTCTGGGTTTTTTTTTTAATCCATGCTCTGAGAACTCAGGCAGCTGAATGAATGTTTATGAAACTTCCCAGAGGAAGTCATTTCTGGGCCAAGGCCAAGTATGAAACATTTAATCTCAAATGATAACTGTATAAGAAAGTTATAAAATACTGAAAAGAAGGGTTTTAGAATGGAAGCACCACTTCATTTTTAACTGCTATGGCTTCTTTCCACCCTGCAGCCAAACACAGCAAACAATATATTATGGCTAAAACATATCAGAAGGGAAAGTGACAGTACTTGGATGGTGCCATATGGAAGTAACAAAATGCAGAAAACATTTTGTCAGATGTCAGTTAGCAGTCATATCATAGAGGAATCAGGGAGTGAGATTTGCCTGCATACTAGAAATATCTTAGGAAGTGGATAGGGAGAAGCAGAAATAGCAAGAGAGAACAGAGTCTAATCTTGGCCTGTTGAATGAAAAGGAAAGATTGTTCAGATCTAACTTTTTCTCAGAAAACAAATAGATGATTCGGCATGTTATCATTCACTGATCAGGCTCAGTTCTTCATTGTCCACAAGGATTCCTGCATTAATCACAAAAAGACTACTGAAAATGTCTCTATTTACATTCTAATAGAAGTCCAGAGTACTGCTCTGACAATAAAGTCAATGACCCTTTTAGGAGGAACTCTGAGAGTAAAAAATGAATTTTATGGAAGGACATTTCATAATGAAGTAAGTATACGTGTCAAATGTGTTTTTGGAGACCAGTCCAATTTACCTGAGCTACCTTAACTACATAGATTATGGGTCACATTTTCAAACGTGCCTAAGAGTAAAGTACCTCATTTTGAAAATGGGACTTACGCTCCTAATTCTTTTAAGTGCTTTTGAAAAATCTACCCAACATTTCATCTTAGTCTAATTTACCTGAAGTCTTTGAATATGAAAATTAAGAAAACAAATCATGAAAGGATTGTAAGAGGGAACTGATTGGAAGTAGCTCATTAGCCCAGCTGAGATTTCTGCCAAAGAATGATCCGGGTGAAACGTGAAGATCTATGAGCTATGGCTAACAAAAAAGATATTTTAGTGTTCTGTATATGTATGATTCTTCTACTCTATTTTCTCTATTTTCTATTTATCTATCTATCTATTTATCTATCTATTTTCTCTATAAACCCCTTGTGTGTGATAGGATGTACATCTTTACTATGGAAGTGGACAGCATCAGTTTCACAATGCCCCCTACTTCTGCAAGCATCATGTAAGTCAGAGTTTCTCAACCTTTTTGATAGCAGGGACCAGCTTGCTGCTTTCCTAAACTGTATCAGGGAGATCTCAGGGAATGGCGCATGGACCGGTTCTTGAGAAACACTGAGTAAGTAATCCCCAAAATCAGCCGTAAATGTAGGGTCCTTCTGAAGGACACCTTTCATGTTAGTAAGCACTAACCCAGTAGAAAGTGTTGGTAAGATTGGGCCCACATATCTCAAATTGTGATACATTCTGCTTTCAGCCTCATGCCTGCCTGTTCAAATTATATTTAATTATAAAATATCATAGCTGTTTTCAAGGCTAGATACAATTTCTTAAAAGTATTACATTTAAATACATAAGTTTTAAAAAAAAGATTTAGTTTAGAATTTTAATCTGTTTTCTTCAAATAGAGGACTCCATGTACTCAAAGGGTAATAAAAGATTCACCTGATTTGAACTTCTTGTTCTTTTATAGCCTTTTAAAGTGAACTAATATGAATATTACCTTGTGGATGAAATTCCAGAGAAGCGTTCACTTAGGGTCCTAACAGAGGCAATCAAGTATCCAGCACATTGCAGAGGTTATTTGACATATTTGGTTTTCAAGTGATACTTTATAAGTAACCCCATCAACTCTGGTTATTAAATGGCATCCTGGAGAGGTGACGCATGCGGGGGGAGGAGGGGAGGGGAGAGCAGCACACAGAGTCACGCTTCCCCTCCCCCTGCCGCAAGTTGCTGCTTGGCTTATACTGAGCATGCTCTGTGACATCTGCTGAAGCTGCTGCCCTCACTCTGCACTCCCCCACCCCCACATGCTCCCTACTGTCAGCAGGTATGGGTCACTTCTGTAGTCTGGCTATCTCTTGCTGTATAGCACATGCTAATCACACAGCAAAAGCAGAAATGGATGTAGGGATAATTAGAAAAGCACAGGTAATTTAAAAAATCTTATTTTAATGAAAAGGAATGAGCTGCCATGCTTTGTATACAAGAACCAAAAGTCTTGCATGTTAAGCTATAGTACTGACATCACTCTGATAGCTTTATAATGGCATTTGAGAGCTCTCTCTATATTCATTTTTGTTGCATATCAATAATACTACAACACTGTAAACATTTACAGAAGACAACTGCCCCTCACTGTCAGGCAGTGACTTAAAAAAAAAACCTCCAACCCACTACCACGGAAAACAGTGATGACATTTTCATTGCATTAATTATCTTTATTAACCTGTCCTGCCCAGTGATTCTGGTTTATTAATGATTGTGGTTGTGACTCACAAGTTGTGTTTACTCATGTGTTCACAAGGGCTTTGTAAAACAACCTGTTTAAAATCATGGAGTAAATCACAAAGAAAAGGTGGGGCGGAAGAGGGCAGTTAATTTAAAGTGGCACTTTGTTTTGACAGCTTTGAATATTCCATGTTAGCTCTTTCACGTGCTGATCTCCAGTGCCATGTCTGTGCAGCAGCAAGCTGGTGACACTTTTAAACACTGGAATGGTAGCATTTTATGAGCGATGTACTTGGAATACAGAGTATAATTGGAACACATTTTGCGCCACATGCAAGTACCAGGTACATTCAGCAGCAAGGAATGAAATAAACGGTTACCCAGTGTCACCATGACACATGGGCAGTTTACCATGAGCTTTCTTAAAATGTACAGCTAGGGATAAAGTGAAATTAATACGGTATAGAAACACCAAACAAAACCATATTTTCTTCTGATAGCAGGTTATTTTTCTTGAATTGAATGGCTTTTAACTAACAGAACTCAAACCTTCAGGTTTAATCACCTGTGCCAATGCTACCTTCAAGACTATGGGCTGAGTCCTTGGTCTGGATCTGGTTGCTGTGTATTGCTGAGTTTGTGTAAAGCAGCCAGAAAGAGTCCCTAAAGGGGAGTTGAGGATTATCCCTCACATAGGAAACCCCGGGTGGCATGCAGTTGGTGTAGGCCTGCTGAGGCTGGCATAACTTAGAGCAGCTTTACGCTCTAAGTTGCTAAGCTTTTAAGTTACTGAGAGCCATTTCAGTCCCCATGATGACCCAGGAAGGGAGAATCAGACTGGCGCCTTAAAGCCAACTTTCCTTCCCAATCTCCTCAGTTGTGCCAAGCATAAACTAAAATTCTACAGGCTCAATCCTGCAAGCATGGGCGGCGCATGAACCACAGGCTGGGGGAGGTTAGCTCCCAGCCCTGCCCTTTCCACCTGATGCTCCGCCCTTTCTGCACACTCCCCCCTGCTGGAGCCCCCTCACCATGGCCGCCGGCTCCTGCCCCAGGCTAGCCCCCTCCCAGCACCAGAAGGGCAGGCAGCATGGCCCCAGCCCCGGCGTGTCGAGATGGTGGGCAGTGCGTGCCACAGAGTGGGTGGGAAGCAAGGGGGGGGGCCCTGTGGGTGGAATGTGGGTGGAGCAAGGCCTGGCTGTTTGGGGAGGCACCCAGCCTAATGTACCCGCTGCCCATGCCTGCAAGCCTTTAACTCTTCTGAGTAGTCCCACTGTAGCCAATGGGTCTACTCATACGATTGAAGATTATTCATCTGATTGAAGGCATGCAGGATTTAAGCCTGTTTTGGAGAAGGAGAAAACTAAAGAGTCAGGGGACTGGTAATGAAGTACACCTTGGCTATAAATCCAGCCCAAGTTGCTAGTGATTGAAAGTTGTTACCATATAGTTGCTTCTCTGTGGCTGTGTGAAATGAGTTGATCATCTGTCCTATTCTCACTAAAGAGACATCCCCATCACAAAAAAATATTAGCACTGGTCTGATAAAAGAAATCACTTTTAGGCAGAAAAAAAAATCCCCATTTTTTGGTCTAAATTTTCCAACCAACTCTAAACCACAGCATTATTATTAGCATCTTTGTTGACAATCTGAGAAGAGATGTCAGAGATTAAATGGTCCCTATTACTGAGACTGAAGCCTACTGTAGGATGACTGCGTTGTTGCTCTCGGTGTAAGTCGTTAATGAGGGCTGAGTCCAGTGCTTAATTTGTAATGAAAGAGGTGCTGGCGCTCAAGCAATTAGGTGTGGAGACTCAAGCAATTTTTTATTTTCATAACTGATAAAGCTCAGAGGTGCTGGGGCTATGAACTGCTAAGCCTAGAGGTGCCAGGACTCAACCCTAGCAAAAATTAAGCACTGCTGAAATCCCAAATGTTAGTTGGAAACCTTTCACATTTCTTTAAATTTAAAAGAACAACAAAAACATCTGGTTTTAGCAACTAACAATGTCTCAGCCCTTTATTTATGTTATCTCTGTGAAATCTCTGATTCTGAGCTGCATGCAAGTTTTCCTTTTAAAGAAGTTCGTGATAATGGACTTTTTTCCCCAACATATGAAGTTGACCACACTGGATGGGTTACCCAAGCTAGCTTTAGAATGAGCAATTTCTGCCAAGTTGTGATGTAATTATATTCTATCCTGTTTTGATTTTTGTTCCATGCCTGAGGCCGTAAGGCATGACTGGTAGTTCTTTAGCGCTAACTAGCCGTTTATGTATAGGAGTTTCAGGGAGTGCTAAAAGTTTGTTGAGTTTAAGCAATGGAAATATCATGTCCAAAAGACTTGAATTAGAGTGGAGCCCTGCCTCAGGATCATATGCTTTTGACTTGGATCTGGACCTAGATCATATTTTGTAAAGTATTAATGCTGACACACAAAATGCTCCAATTAGACCTGGAAACTTGTACTTGGATTTCTCTCTATAAGTTCTGTTTTTGAGAAGAAAAGTGGGGAAATATCTCACAACTGTCAAACACTAGCATGTTCTATTATTGATAGTCTCTGGAGCACCATGTCAGCTAATGCATCATCAAGTTCAGAATATTTATTTGAAATTTCCCCTCATTGGCTCAGCCTCATGACACACTCAGCTCAGGTTTTGAAAGAGTCCAAGAGGGGTAAATAGTTAGACAACGTTCTTCCAGATATTTCAGTATAATACGAACACTGCTATTTTAATTTAAGTGTCCTGCTCCATAGACACACCCTGTGGCATCACAATTTCAGTTCATTTCACAAGAGACTGCTTTAAAAAAAAGATGGGGTAGGGGGTGAGTAGGAGGAGGGGAAGCAGTGCACTGAAAGGTTTTTAAATACCACAGAATTCTACAATAGTTTTGTAGAGGGAGCAGCCACCAGAAGAACTCTAAGAGGCCTGGCCTCATGCAAAAATAATTGTGCACTAGTTAGCACCAAAATAGGCCAGTTATAAAATGTGACTTTTAAAAAGCATTTTGATATCAGTGACAAGACTGTGAAAACTTTCCTAAACATGGTTTGAAAAACAGTCACATACTGCCATAGCTGTGATCAGCATAAATTCCCAAGCTGGACCCAATTCATTATTAAAGGAGATGGGGTGTTTGGTAAGGGTGTGCTCTGTGATGGCTCCGGGACTCTGGAACTTGTCCCCCTTTGGTACAAAGCAGACTGAATTTGGCACCCTTCTGGGTACACTGCAAAAGACATTTGCTTGATGGGGGGGATTGGAGAGGGCTGAAGATGAGGTAAAGGAAAGTTTGTAAATGGCTGGATGACTTCCTGTTTGAAATGATAATTTTTGCTGTTGGGATTTTATTGTATTATTTATTTTGTGTTAGAGAATAATAGCACAGGCTTTTAAAAACATTATTATATTTAAATGTATAAATAACTGCACAGCACCTAGCACAATACAGTTATGATCCATGACAGGGTCTCCTAGACACAACCACAATGCAAATACATGAATTAATAATAATATAATAGCAATAATAATAAATGATTGTTCATCAGACGATCAGATCCTGCTCACACTGCAGATGATAATGGGAGTATTGCCACTAACCTCAGGGGAAATATATATGGTAGTATGCACAAAAAACATCACTACCTGGCACATACAGTGTTTCTGCTCTATTTTTTAGGTTCCAAAATTATCATTAGCTCCTTCCCAAACAAGCAGGCACTTAACATATTGTCTAAATGTTTATTTAATAGTTAATTATTAAATCATTAAATTAATCATTTTATTTTATTTATTTTATTATGTATTTTATTATTTTAATAATTAAATAATTTATATGACATTATTTAATAAAATTCTCATTCGTATTTTAATAAAAATGTATTGATTTTTCCAATTAAACAAATTGAATACATACACTTTCTTATAAATAGAATTAATTAACAATAGCTTCTATAATGGAAGAACAACTAAAAAAGCACCCTAATTGTGAAGTTCTTAGGGATAAATTGTCATTTGTAAATACAACTTGCAATGTTAAGATAAAATGAATGGTTATCTATCAAGTTTAATATTTCTTTAACAGCAACACAATGGTATATTCAATTTTTAGCAATACAATTCTTTTAATCTCATGAGATAAGGATACTGGTAATTAAATCTTAGTATTCCTGGATGACTGGAGGCAGTTAACATATGATTCCTCTTTTCATTATTTTGGGGCTTGGACAGTGAGACTAAAATGCATGTTGCAATGGCTGAGACATGGTGGGTGAGGTAATATCCTTTATTGGACCAACTTCTGTTGGTGAAAGATACAAGATTTTGTGCTGTCGAAAGCTCTTCTTCAGGTCAGTTACAATGGCTGGAATTGTGGCAAATAAAAAGGGGAACAAAAGCATATGATCAACTATTTGCTCTTTCTATTAACTCTGTTTAGCATACGCATTAATAAAAATATTGTTTTAATCTTTGTAATAGTTATTATGAAACAACAAACATTTGGATTTGAAGAATTAAATACTCTGGATGAGAACCTGACCCTACTGAAGGCAACAGCAAAAAACCCCACTCACTTCAGTGAGGCCAGGATTTTACCATCTAGGTCTAAGCCTACAGTACTTACTCAGACAACACTCCCATTGACCCCGATAAACTTGAATAAAGTTGTCTGAGTAAGGACTGCACAGTTTGGTCCACGACAGGCAGTCACAATACCATGTAAGATTTAATTACATTTTAAAATGCTTCATTACCGCAGCTTATATTTGGAATAAATGTATGAGGACAAAATTAACAACATTAGGACTATCTAAGGTCAGGCTTTTGGTCCTGGGATTAGTGCTTCACATGTCCCTGGGAAAAATTCACTGCTAATAGTCACCGTCTTTTACTCCTTGTGCTAGCTGTGGCTGGGACACACTGCTATAGCAGTGAGCTCAATCGCAGGGGAGGTAGGAGAACCTAATATCACTTGGCAATGACCCTAGTATCTGATGTAGGAATGAACTGATAATGCATATGTTTTGTTAGGAGTCCATTTCAGTTCTCATCAGCTAGAAAAGCATCATGACATGGAGTCTGAAAGAGGCTAAGTCAGTAGGACCATGAGGGATACAATATTCTTCACTAAGGCATGCATAAGATGCTCCCCTCATCTTAAAAAATAATTTATTAGTTAGAAGATTTTTTTTCTGTGCTTCCCGTATATGTCAGAACAGTAAGGACCCAATTCTACAAAAAGTAAATTTAATGGCTGTACTATGCAAGTCCCTCCCTCCCACAAAGCAGTTACCATTCTCCTGCACAGCACAAGACAAACAAATTTTATTACTCGGGTTCTCACTAACATCCAAATCCTGAGCTCCTTAAATAGTTTTTACACAGTTCAAAATGAGTGTTTCCTGAATAAGGGACGTACAAAAACAGTGTAAGAACCTCCGTGTTAGCCCTGTGTGTTTAAAGAACACAGAGTGAAAAAAGGTGATGTAATGAAAGTATATCACTATGAATATCTTACACCTCCTCTCACGCCCACACTGTAGAAGGCCACGCAAGCTGCAAACACTGGCTTTCACCTGGCTGGATGATTCAGTGGGAAATCAGCAAAAGGAGGGAAGCCCATTTTAGAACTGAGGGTTGCCTTGATGTAGCACTAAGCTAAGTATGAGTATAAGTTTTCAGCTCATAGCCCCTTTACAGTCCTTGTCTGACTGTCAGATCTATTCCTGATAAAAGTTGAGGAGAGCTGTATATCCTGGAACTATGCCTCTAGAGTAGATAGGGGTCAGCTCTAGGATGTACTTATCTACCTGGTTCTGATAATGAATGAGTCAGTCAGACTGGGAAGAGCCCACCCTGCATTAGAATTACAGAATGACTCCTTGACTACGCTGGGGGAGTCCCTCTGACATCACTGATAGCTGCCCAACTGCCATAGATGGCAGTCGGACTTGATGGAATGACAGACTGCATGATGGGAGGAACACGTGTGAAATGTCTAATATAACACCCCACAGGTGTGGCTGAGGGGAAAACAGTTTTTATCAGTTGCTATGGAATCATGATTAGTTTATATATCTACAGAGCCAGTGAGAGGAGAAATGAAGGCTATTTTTTGAAATAGATGTCATGAAATCAATCCTTGAAGAACTTCTGGAGTCAAAGGCTAAAAAGGTTTGCCTGAATATCTTATGTTACTCGATATAGAAATAAATCTAACTGTGAGATGTAACACGGGTGTCATTTTTCCGCTGGAGTTCATCACAAGAAACTACTCTTTGGTCTCATTTAGAGTTTATGTACATAGTAACAGAACAACCATATCTTCGTAAATGCAGCAACTTATCTTAGCAGAAAATAAGTAAATGAAATTTTAAAAAAAGAGAGGAAAAGTACGGTGAAGCATGGAAACCTTTAAGAGAAATTTTCCCCTTCTTCTCCCTAACTGCTAAAAGAAAACCTGATGTTCTTCTTTTAAAACGTGTCTGCCTCTAGGTTCTTGGCACATGTTTATTGATGGGAGGGCCAGCAATCTATTTAATGACTGCATTGACGTCAATAGCATAACTGAAATACTTACTAAGATGCATGATTCCAACTTTCAGGGGGAGGTGTGTTTCTAGGGTGTATGAACATGTGAAATGGATTCTTTCTGGGAACGGATTACACTTGAAGAACAGGAAATGAAGACTGAAATGTTAGCAGTATCTTTTGAATGTTAGTAAATTATTTTCTTTTTCCATGCAGATAACTTTTAAAATTTAATGTTGAACAAATGTTTAATTTCTGGCAATATCAGAACTGGTTTATTGTTTCAACAGTTTAGACATTACTCAATTTCATGTCTGTAAAATTATCTCTATTGAATTTCTGATGCAAAATTGAACGTTTGCTTTTAAGTGGCTCCTTTCTACTAAACTTTAAAATTTTTACTATGTGTCTTTTAAAATTAGAATCTAATTTTAAAAGAACCACTATATTATTTTGAAAGAATTATTCAGGTTTGAAGGGACCTCTAGTGCATCACAAAATCCATTATCATTGTAGCAAAGCTGATTTCATTATTCATAATTAGTTACTTTTTTAAGAGCACATTAATTAGATATTTGGTGCAATGAAGATACTAGTCCTGTGCAAATATTGGTTAGAATTACAATGGATTGTATTTGCTGGATTTGAATGATCTGTTTTAAAGCCAAAGGGCCACATCTTGCAGTCTTTATTGTGGCAGCACTCAATATTGTGGAGACCAAATCAGGATTGCAGAATTTCATACCAAATGTTTTATTGTGCACATAGCCAGATTCTGCTCTTTCAGCAGTGTAAATCTGGAGTAACAGTACTGGCTTCAAATGAACAATTCCAGATTTACAACGGTGCGTAACTAGGAGCTTACTCTGATCCATAGTTATTAATAACACCTATAGATAGATGGACTCTTTTCAGTGCAAGTTTAAGAATTAGCTCATCATTCATTTACTTTCTATTTAAATGTTCATGCATGAATCTGGGTATACTTTATACCCATGTCAAAAACGAACTATTACAAGTTTAATGTTCATGTAAAGGCATGTGAGAAGTGCAGACAAACGTGCAGATGTTCAGGAAAACTGAGTCAATGGAACAGGGAGGGAAAAATACCAATCTTTCACTCCCACCCCCAAGAGTGGAATTTTAACACCACTTTAATCCTATGAGACTTGAAAAGCCTGTGTATGACATATCACAGCCCCTGAAGGCTAAATGTTGCAAAGCATAACAGTCAAGTGTATTATATTGCTAGGTATATAATTAATTGTTTGGAAATACCATAATTATTCAGAGTTGTAAACACCTAGGGGGTACTAGGTTGCTTGCTGTGAGGAAAAGTTTGTGCAAACCTCTTATAGCCCCAGGAGATACACGACATTGTTTGACCCTTAGTATTATGCTGTGTTCCTGCTAGCCATGTTGGATATATTTAAAGCAATATTCTATAAAATAGTCCATCATGCAAAAATTGCTCAGATTATTTGCCGGGGCATTGATCTTACAGGTCAAACATAATACCACTTCCCCACTGCTTATCTAGGAGAGGCTTCCTCTTTTACAGTTTCACTGTTACTGACACACAAGAGACTTCTCCCATCATCACGAACAACAGACTCCTTATTTATTATTTATGTGGTTCCATAGATATAAACCATCCTTTACACACATATAAGATGTCAGGTCCCTGCCATGAGGAGCTTACACTAATTCAGACAAATACAACATGAATGATAGAAAAATCCGGCAGAAAATTCAGATCAGGCAGTTTTGGAGAGGAACTGGATAGTGGAAAGCTAAGTGAAAAACATGGATGTTATGAAGGGACATGAAGGAAGAAGAGAAAGGCTATTCCAAGTGTAACCCCTTTGGGGTTGAGAGAGCATGGCCCTTTTAAATCTTTTTCCTAAGGAGGGAGGAGGAGCAGTGAAAGAAAGGAGGGAAACTGCAGGGTGTGGCTCTGGAGCTCCAGAGAAGGGCTGCAGCAAGAGGCCCTCGCAAAGTGAAGCAGCAGAGAACCTGCCTGAAGCCTGGGAAGGACAGGGAGACCGATTGGGGACACCCCAGGAGAGGAGCCAGGAGGAGCACTGTGCCAGGGAGGAATTGCCTGAGAAGGACAGGCCAGAGCTGGACCCAGTATCACTGCTCCCCAGAGCTGCATGGGGCTGTGAGTACTAGGGCTTGTGACTCTGCACTGGGAATAAGGAGGGAGGCTGCTAGCTAGTTAAGTGGGGAGGTTGTCGCTCTGTGTGCCTTTGCAGAGAGTAGCAAAAGAGGGCACCAGAGGGCTTTGTTGGGGAGAGTTTACTGGCGCCGAAGAGGACCAGGAGCACCCAAACCTCACCATCGGACTGGAACTCTGCTCAGGACTCTTGAACTCTGTGTGCAGACCCATTGCTCAGTGTCTGCTCTTTCAGACTGTGCTACCACTGGGCCTATGGGGCCTTGGTTTGGATGCAACCCAGTTTTACCACTGCCCCTATATCTCCTCTTGTTGTTTTTCTTCTCTCATCCCTCTGTAAATAAATATTTCCCTTTCTTATATGCATTGTACTTTTCCGGTGGGGGTGTGTGTTCACTCTGGGGAGTTTGGAACAGATGCCCCTGGCCAGAGCTGGTCTCTTGGCCAGAGCTGCCTGCAGAGCAGACTCCATCTTGGCCATGCGGGTGCTAACGTTACACAAGTGTAGGGTGTGGACTGGAAAAAAACATGAAGCAGTGAGTGGAATAGGACACAAAGGGAGTAATTATGAGAAAGTATTGGGAAGAACAGAGGATCTGAGACGGCAACAATAACAAAGATGTAGGTGAGGGCGGAGCAGCACCGAGCTGTGAAGGGAGAACAAGGAGCTTAAGTTTAATGTGAAAACCAATGAAGGGTTATGAACAGTGGGGAACCAGTCAGTGGTGGAAAAGAAAGATGGATGGAAGTGGAAGAGGTATGAGGCTGGGAGGCTGGAAAGGAGGCAGTGACAGATCACCAGTCAGTGATCAAGATTTAATTAGTTGGAGTCCAACAGGGTAGGAGAAGAACCAGAACAACACAGTCATGGCAACCTCGAAGAATGAGGCACTAATGAAGAAGGCAATTATTCATTGTATCCAATGCATGGAAGGAGCAATGATTAGGGACCTTAGTGAGCTTAGTCGTCCTTTATATGAGAGAGAGAGAGAGAGAAAAATGAACTGGAGAAGAACAAAAGAGTTGTGGGAGAGGAAGTAAACTGAGTACACAGCACATGGAAGGAGCTTGTAGCTGAATGTGATGGAATCGCTGTTTGTGAGGCAGGAATATAAGGAAAACAATAGAATGCTTGAAGGCTGAGGGAAAGGAGCTAGAGGATGAAGATAAAGGAGAATAAGAGGTGGGACAACGATAACACCTTTAGGTTAGAGTAGTGCTCTCCCTGTGCATCTAGCCATGGCCCTGCCTTCTCCCTGCCACTTTGTGATGGTGTGCACCCCTTGGTGGCTAGCAGGGAGCCAAGCCTCTGGGTACTACGGCAGTATATATGTCTATTAAAAATTGTAACTCCTATTCCCCTGACCATGGAGACCAGGGCTGCATCTGATCCAAACACAAGGGATGTAAGGGGTGAAGTCTTTGCATCTTCCCCCTGCTCAGCCATGCAGGAATAGGGCATAATCTAGTCCTCAGTGGCCACTATGTGGTAATATCCAAAATCACCTGTCAGTTTATTGTTAAGAACAGATATATTCCTCACATTTAAATGTGTTTAAAAAGTTTTAGTCCTTCCCCATATCTGCTTCTGTACTTAGAAAAGCTGGCAACTTTTCATCTCCCCGCTGATTTTTAAGATTTCATCTCCCTGTTGATTTGGACCTTTGAAGATTTGTCCACTATTTTCTTTGTAGCGTATGAAGGAAAGAACAGTGAACCCAAAATACGCATTGTAACGGGATGTATAACCGCACACAGTGGCGAAAGAGTTAAAATGGCTCAAGAAACTAGTTAAGCTACCAAGCTGCACCTGGAGTGGTGTCAGGCAAATAGGTGATCAAACCCTGGCAGGGAGGGGCTGGAAGAGGGACCAGGAAGAGACCCAGGTGAGAGGTACCTGAGAGCTTTCCCTTGGGCTGAGAGAAGCCTGGGAAGCTGAGACCTGAGCTGGTGATAGGGGCCAATCAGGGACTGTATCCTACCTGAAACCCTGAGTAGAGGGAGTGTGTGTCACCCCTAAACAATAGGAGTGAAACCAACAAGCCTGGGTCATTGTTAGGATGGTTTGAAGCTGGAGCTAGCCTGCAAAGAAGAAGACTACCAGCTGAGTTCAGGTGGGCTGAAGATTCAGTTGTTTTCCTATTTTCTGTCTGACTTTCAGTGGAGGACTTTGAGACCTTGAATAGTGCTGGACTCCATTACCTGGTTTGTTCAGAGGGCCGGGCCAGGTCATGTCAATGGCTGAAAGAGGCCAAAGGCCACATTGGGAAACTGAGGCACAGCTATTGCATGCCACATACAAACACTTGGAGTGGGGGAGGAGACAGTGTGGTGCAGCAGCAACTTTGCCACACCTGGGTAATAAATCACACCAAAAAATTAGGTAGTTTTAACATTGGAAATAAGATAATTGTAAAAAAGTGAATTTACAGAATGCAGTTGAGATCACATTAACATGCTTCTACATCATTAAAAAATGCAATTGGGTACTGCTTGTATTAATATGTATTGCACAGAAGGTTTGTTGCCTTAAACTCTTCTCATTTCTAATTGTGAAATAACTGTGCCAATGATGGATTTGGGGTTGTTCTTGTTGTTTCTGCTACAGTCACATACTTATTTTTTAAAATTTTTATTTAATTCACAAAAAAATTCTGTCTGGTTCTATAATCTGCATTTATAACCAAATAACAAGAAAAATCTGACAGATTTGCTTAAGCTGATATCAAGGACAAAACACAGGATGTTCACTGTGTGTTGTTCTTCCTTTTATGATTGTGGTTAAAATGTTAAGAAAAGTCTGAAATTGACAGTGACATCACTATCAGCATTTTAGTGGTTTGTCGTGTACAAACTGTGGCTAGGCTTTTCATGGTCTAGAGAAAAAAAAAAGATAAAAAATAAATGGCATAATTTGTTATAATTTATTCATTCCACACTACGCCAAAATCAACCTTGGTGCATTTCCATGGGAACACACCCCAGAGATGAATTTGATCCTTTATTTTAAACAATTGCCAAATCCTGTAAACTTCTAATTTAGCAACAACTGGCATGTTATGTCCAGTTTAAATGTTGAATGTAATCTCTTTTCCCCCCATAGCTGAAGGATAATTTCATTAATTTATGATAGTTTGCTTTAAACCATGCATTTTGTACTTTTCATAACAGGATATAAAACACGCTGCTAATGACAAAAGGAAATGAATGTGAGATGTTCATACTGACGTCAATTGATGGTGCTGAATCCATAAATCAAAGTATGACAATGGCAGATCTATAATAAACACCTAACCTTAAAAACAAAAAAATTTTCATTTAAAATGACATTTTTCATCTTTAAGGATCCAGCACAGGCTAAATGCAGGCAGAATGCTTTACCGCTTCCCTCTGTGAAACTTTCAGGAGACACAGGAAATATAGCTGGCACTTCATCAGAAGTGTTCAGATAGGGAACTCTATTCTCCCTTTCATACCTTTCAAATTACAGCCCTATTCAGGCAAAAAGTGTGACCACTCTGGAAAAATAAAGAACCTTAATATCCAGCAGGCATTAGATTTCCCCCTAGAGTTAAAAGAGTTACAGAGTGTAACAGTACATGTGGGTGGGTATTGTGAGGCAATAATCAATGCAAACTTAAGGTAGGATGTGGGCTATATAGTAGCCATCAGTGGCATGGTGGGAATATTAACTGCTGGTCACTTTCAGTGCACCAGTTAAATGAGATCAGAATTCAGGCTGGTCTTTGGGTATGTGATATTCGTACATTCTTGTAGGATAAAGGACATTCTGGACACCCTATTCTGCCCCTTTTAGTTAGGCATATCTGACGAAAGCATGTGAGCATTTGTTAGTCAACACTCTCCACTCCAGTGCCATTCCTTTACACTTATTTCCACTTTAGGCACAGGGAAGCTACAAGCCCAGGGCACAATTTACCACAAAAATCAACTGTGGCTAAAGTCGCATAAGCAGCCCCTCAGAATCCCAGTCCTATGATGATAAAGATGAGCTGCTTGACTAAAGATTAGATGGTGTGGAATTATGTATTATGGCTATGGACACTGGACCGCATTGATTAGTGGGTGCACTTAACACAGAGAGCATAACTAAGAAACTGGATCATCAAAGTAAAGAGTTGCACCGGATTGGGAGGTGGGGCAGATCTATCAGAGGTTTGAGCCTGAAGCAATGAAGGAGTGTCACAGGATGGGAAGGAACTGGGGCTTATGGGAAGAAGAATGTTTCTGGAGAAGTTGAGGAAAAGAGGGGACTATCAGATGGTCATAGAGAAGGACAGAGGAAGGGAAGACGGAGACTCTCAAACTTCATTTAGTTTGGATAACACTGGATTAGTATTATGAAATTAATAGGAAGGGCTATATTTGGGAGAAGTCTTGCCAACTACTCTGTGTCTTTCCATTCACAAAAGCCAATGAAAGATTACAGAACCAGTTTCTGTACCTGGTCAACCTGTTTGACTTGGATGACTTCATGTAGACAATTCCACATAGGTTTCTGGGGACTAACAAAATGAAAATTATTTTTTAATCAGTCTATTCTTTCTGTCTCTCATAGCTTAAAACCAGAATGTCTGATTGGAAATCTTTATATGGGGTACAAAGTCCTGGTGTAACCCATACACCTTCTGGGTGAGATGTTCTGTCCTATTTAGTGGCACTGAGACCACTTAGAGAGAGAGAGTAATGAGTCTGCTCTACAGCCTAAGCTAACAGCGATATAGCTTTTATCTCATGCAGTAGAGGCTCGTGTAATTAGCTACAGAGGTCCCAAGTTCAATCCTGCCCACCGACGACTGGGGTCTGTTGGTGTTACACTGGCATGGAAACCAAATAAAATCTAGTGAAGTCTTCCCACTCAAGAATGCTGCCCTAAAAATACTATTTAATTTACTTACCTAATCTCTAGTCTATCTTCACTTCACTTATCTGATTGGGGGGGTGGACCAGAGATGAAAGTAAGCCAGTACAGCATACCGGCAAGAGCCAGTGCACCGTACTGGGGCAGCCTGGCTTCCCCAAGCAGGGCTGGCTCGAAGCACCAGCAAAACAAGCAGGTGCTTGGGGTGGCACATTTCTAGGAGTGGCGTTCTGGCGCCGGCCATGCCGCCCCTAGAAATGTGCCCCCGTTGCCCCAGCTCTCCTCTGCTCCGCCTCAGCCTGCTCCCCTGAGCGTGCCACCACTCCGCTTCTCCCCCCTTGCTCCCAGGCTTGCCGCGCACGAAACAGCTGTTTCGCATGGCAAGCCTGGGAGGGAGGAGAAGCCAAGCGGCGGTGCGCTCGGGGGAGGTGGCGGTGGTGGAGCGGAGGCGAGCTGGAGTGGGAAGCGGTTCCTCTAACCCCCCCCCCCGTTATTTCCTGTGCCTCCCCCACACACCCTCGCTTACCTCTGCTCCGCCTGCTCCCCTGAATGCACTGCCTCTCCCTCGCCTGAGAGGGAGGGGGAAGAAGCAGAGTGGAGGCGTGTTCAGGGGAGCAGGCGGAGTGGAGGTGAGCTAGGGCGGGGGGGGAGCCACAGGAAGCAATGGGAGGGGGAAATGCGGCACGCCCAGGGGAGGAGGCGGGGCCCGGGATTTGGGGAAGGAGCTGGGAAGGGGCAGAGTTGGGGCGGAGCCGGGGGCGAGGGGGGGCACAAAGAAAAGTGGGGGCGGCCAAAAATTTTTTGCTTGGAGCGGCAAAAATCCTAAAGCCGGCCCTGTCCCCAGGGGGCAATTTAAAGGGTCTGGGGCTCCCAGCAGTGGCTGGAGCCCCAGGCCCTTTAAATTGCTTCCAAAGCCCCGGGGTAGTGGCTGCGGGGCTCTGGGGGCTATTTAAAGGGCCTGGGGCTCCCCTGCTTCTACCGCCCCGGCCCTTTAAATAGCCGCCGGAGCCCCACCACCGCTACTCCAGTGCTCCGGGGGCTATTTAAAGGGCTGGGCAGTAGAAGCAGGGGAGCCGCAGGCCCTTTAAATAGCCCCCAGAGCCATGGAGTAGTGGGGGCTCCAGGGGCTATTTCAAAGTCCAGGGCTCCAGCTGCCTCTGCTGCCCCGGTCCTTTAAATAGCCGCTGGAGACCCGCTGCTTCCCCAGGGCTCCGGTGGCTAATTAACGGACCGGGGCAGTAGAAGCAGGGGAGCCCCGGGCCCTTTCAAGAGCTCCCGGAGCCCCAGGCTGCTGCTGCTACCCCGGTGGGAGAAGGGGAGAGGAGGAGGAGGAAGAGGAGGAGAAGGAGGGGGGGCACTTACATTACAGGGTGGGTTGGGGCTGGCTCTGACCCCTTCAGCCCCACCCCTCCGCCATAGGCCCCGCCCCTTATGGGGGCCAGAGCTGGCCCCAGCGTACTGGTAAATCACTCGACTTACTTTCACCCCTGGTGGACAGATTGGGTAAAGATGGTAAAACCTATGGCACTAAGCAACATGGGATGAAATCCTGGCCCCACTGAAGTCAATGGCAAAACTCCACTTGACTTCAGCAGGGCTAGGATTCAACCCACAGAGTTTACATGGGAAACATGGACAATAAATCCTCTGGATGCCATTCTAATCCATGATCCATCTGAGAGGAGGAATAATCCCCCTCTCTCTAAACCTTGTATTTTAAATTACACTTTTTGACTACAGCAGCTTTATCTGTCAGCCTCTGAGACTTCCTTCTGTGTGTAAATGCTGTTGTCCATTCTCATCACGTTGATGCTGGGACCTTCTGACAGTATAAGTGTGGAGATCTGGCTCTTTGGATATGGGGAAAGTAGTGGACATGATATATCTTGACTTTAGCAAAGCTTTTGATATGGTCTCCCACAGTATTCTTGCCAGCAAGTTAAAAAAGTATGGATTGGCTGAATGGTCTATAAGGTGGATAGAAAGCTGGATAGATCATCAGGCTCAATGGGTAGTGATCAACGGTTCGATGTCTAGTTGGCAGACAGTATCAAGCGGAGTGTCACAGGGTCTGTCCTGGGGTCGGTTTTGTTCAACATCTTTATTAATGATCTGGATGATGGGATGGATTGCACCCTCAGCAAGTTTGCAGATAACACTAAGCAGGGGGGAGAGGTAGATATGCTTGAATAGGGTCCAGAGTGACCTAGAAAAATTGGAGGATTGGGCCAAAAGAAATCTGATGAGGTTCAACAAGGACAAGTGCTGAGTCCTGCACTTATGATGGAAGAATCCCATGCACTGCTACAGGCTGAGGACTGACTGGCCAAGCGGCAGTTCTGCAGAAAAGGACCTGGGGATTACAGTGGATGAGAAGCTGGATATGAGTCAACAGTGTGTCCTTGTTGCCAAGAAGGCTAACAGCATATTGGGCTGCACTAGTAGGAGCATTGCCAGCAGATCGAGGGAAGTGATTATTCGCCTCAATTCAGCACTGGTGAAGCCACATCTGGAGTATTGTGTCCAGTTTTGTTACCCACACTACAGAAAGGATGTGGATAAATTGGAGAGTCCAGCGGAGAGCAACGAAAATGATTAGGGGACTGGGGCACATGATTTATGAGGAGAGGCTGTGGGAATTGGCTTATTTAGTCTGCAGAAGAGAAGAGTGAGGGGGGATTTGACAGCAGCCTTCAACTACCTGAAGGGATGTTCCAAAGAGAATGGAGCTCGGCTGTTCTCAGTTGTGGCAGTTGACAGAACAAGGAACAATGGTCTCAAGCTGCAGTGGGGGCTGCAATCTCAAGCATCCTAGGTTGGATACTAGGAAAAACTATTTCACTAGGAGGGTGATGAAGCACTGAAATGGGTTACCTAGGGAAGTGGTGGAACATCTTTGGAGGTTTTTAAGCCCCGGCTTGACAAAGCCCTGGCGGGGATGATTTAGCTGGGGTTGGTCCTGCTTTGAGCCCAGGGTTGGACTAGATGACCTGCTAAGATCTCTTCCAATCCTAATCTTCTATTATTCTATGATCTTCAATATATAGGATTTGACATTCTACTCTGTTCACAAAGGGATTGTCTAAGCCCTAAGTGATATTTGAACAAAACTACAGTACTTCAGTAAAGTCTTTGACAAAAATCATCTGAACTGAATTTAGCTAAGAGCATTAAGCATTTTGCTACACCAGGGGTTGGTAACTTTCGGCATGCGGCCGATCAGGGTAATCCAATGCCAGGCCTCGAGACATTTTGTTTACGTTGACCGTCCGCAGGCATGGCCCCCCACAGCTCCCAGTGGCTGCAGTTCACCGTTCCTGGCCAATGGGAGCTGTGGGAAGTGGCAGCCAACATGTACCTGTGGGCAATCACATCATTTCCCATCTGAGCTCAAAAATATTTCCTAAATATACCCTGTACAATCATTATGTTTTACTTAAACTATACTAGAATATGTCTTATATTTTCTTTGAGGGTCTCATCCAAAGCCAGCTTATCATGAAGTTCATGACGAGACTCATTGACTTCAGTGATCACTGGATTGGGCCCTACTTGCCCACCTGTTTCAAAATTATTGAAACACTAAAATGATGCACAATTTTCCTTCACTGCCCTTTTGTAATACGAAGATAAAAATAAATTCCACGTACTGATGATAAAACGCACGTCGCCTTCATATCATGGATAAATACCAAGATATGCTTTTATGTCTAGCATAAGTTATCTGAATGTAAGATAAATGTCGTAATATCTGTATTACCAACCCCAAGCATTCAAAAATCATGAGAGAGGTTTAAAAATAAATGTTTGGGCTCTTTTCATTTGTCTTCAGGTTTTTGAGTTTTTAGTGTTCATGTTTTCATGCTTTTCTCCAGAACCATGAGGGCCAGAAAAAAAAAACAAAAAACCCAAACAGAGAGATTCATAAAAATCTGGGGCTTTCAGCAAAATGCGAAATAACATGAGGCTCATGATAAAATCTCAAGAGTTGGCAACAGTGCAAATCCATATAATTTCTCTCTAAATGCAGAAATAGGGGTCTATAGAAATTACTCTAAATATGTACAGAATTGAACAGAGAATGATCTCCTTGCTGTACGATTCTATATGTGGTATAAAAAAATTCTATGGTACGGTTATCATTCTCTATTAAATTGCATAGGACTTTCTCATAAGGAATATGAGACAAAAGTCCTACTAAAACCATAATTTACAGATAAAAGTGGTGAATTGTGTTCCTCTTAATCCTATCTGAATGCTGTGAATATAATAGTGAGCAAATGAGAAGGAGTTTAAGATCATATGTGAACATTGCATTAGAGGCTTTCGCATTAGAGGCGTTAGTTATTTTTTGACTAACCTACCAGAAAAGTCTCAAATATAATAAATATTTATATACCATAAAATATGGATCATATTAGGAAAAATCAAATGACTATGTTAGCTATTAATCCAGCCGCCACTGAATTGCACCCAATATGAAAATCACCCTTTAGTAGTCACTCTTTGCGCATAATTACTGAAAATGAGAAGATAAAATGTTATGAATGAATAGTTTTACATCCACATCTGTTTGTTGGTAGGAAATAAAGCTTCACCTGCTGCAAACAGGTGCACCATGCTGCTGCTTAGGTTGGCAAGACGGGGACTGGAGGGGGGACAGACAATAAACAAACCTGGCAAAAATAAACAAATCCCCTTCAAGATGCAGCTTCCTCCTTCTGCCTCCCACACCCCAGTAGCTGATCCCTCTCTCTGCTTCTTTACCTATGTCCCGTTGCTCTCCTGTCACCCACAAAGCTTACTCTCACCCTCTGCCTCCCTTTGCTGCTCCTCTTTTGCCCCAAAGCAGCCACTGCACACTCCTCTCCCATCTGCCCCCAACCCCAGCAGAGACTGTGGTAGAACAGGTGCTGAATTACTGATTAGGACTCACTTTGCTCTGTGTGGACTAAGACTAACCCCAGCAGTGTGAGCTCAACTGAGCCCTGATTGGTGTACTCCTGGAGACTTGGCTTACTATTATTCCCCCCCAAGACCAAAGAGAACCCCGAACCCTGCTGCGTTGGTCTCTGAGGGGGAAGAAGCATGTGTGCACAAGTCTGGGGTACAAGTGGAGGGGAGCAGTTAGGGTATATAATAGGAATATCTGGAAAGTGAAAAAAAGAAAGAAGGCGCTGATGGGGAAGGAGACAGAGAGAGGCAGGCAGAGAGACTGGTAAAAACAAAACCTTGGGAAAGAGGGATGGACAGAGGGAATTGCAATGATGGAAAAGTATACACTAAGAGAAATTTTTCTGAGGAAAACAGGAAGACAAAAAGGAGGAAAAGATTCACCAAGACAGAGTGAAGGAAAAGGGGAAAAGAAGGATCATACATACATAAAGGGGAACAAGTGAATCTAAAACCACAATCAGAGAAATATTAATGGGAAAATGTTAAATAACCCTATAAAACTTGGGGTGGGATTCAAGAGATGGATTAGTGGAGGGTGGGGAAAGAGAGGTGAACACACAGAGCAGCAAACAGTGTAGGGTCAGCCCTGACAGTAAGGGCTAAATGAAACCTTTTGCTAGTATAGGGACTTACTCTGTAGCAAGAAGGTGCAGCATTCAATAACAATTACCTACAACAGCAGCAAATGGGGCATCCATCTTCAACAGTCATGAATCATTGTGTCCATGAAACTTCTATAAAATTCTCTAAGCCTGAACACTGCTTTGAGATAATTCAGACAATAAACTACAGGTGTTTCAATAAGAACTAATTCAATCCACTGGCATGCACTCTCTCTCTTTGTCATTGAATAAAAGTTTTTTTTTTAAACACTCCAGAACATCCTAATGAAGACAATAGGAATTTTGCCTGAAAAAGGTCTTCAGGATTTAACTTTTGATTTTAGCTCTTATGCAGTTCCAGTGGAAACAAACTGAAATTAAAACAAATGTCAAAAATATAGCTATGTCTGAACCTGTTTAAGTTTTGTCAAATAGGGCCTGTCCAGGCCTGTAAAGAATAGAGAATCCTAAGGATAACAAATTAATTACCTTTTGCATCTGTGGCTGACCGCTCAAAATTACAATGTTCTTCTTGCACATAAAGGGTAAAAATAAGAACAAAAATATAAATATAAAAAAATATGGGCCTGATTACGTATACCTAATTTAAATCAGAGAGAGAGGAGAATCAGGCAAGATATCTTATAAAATAGAGATCACAGTTTTAACAGTATGATATATAACAAGGGACGTACAGTTTACATTGAAACTTTCAAGTGATTAGAAATCACATTCATACCTTGCAGGCTCACTCTGGAGACTTGTGGCTGACTTGCTACTGGAGACCTCCTGTGGAGGAATAAAGAATAAAACGTTGTTTGTAATGATAATACTGTATAAATATGGGTTGCCTTCTTCTTTAGGTATGAAATACCTTTCATGCTCACTAGAATCCCAAAACACTGCAAAGTGAAATTAGTGGTTGATGAACAATTTGGAATCTCTCTTCTTAGTTTTAAAAAATCCACACATCTCATGCCTTCCAGCTACGCATACATAAATTATGAACAGAACATACACCAATTAGCTACAAAAAGATCAGTACCATCAACCCTCACTACCTTTGCCACAATCATCCTGCTAACTCAGAAATGCCCTGAAGGTCAGCAAACTTGGGTTCTCTCCAACAAATGGGGACAGTGAACTCCTGAATCAAGATCTGTCTCTTGGGAAATACAAGCCTTATATGGCTTTAAAGATCACTTTCCACACCTTAAACTCCACCTGAAAGCAAATAAGGAGACAGTGATGTCTTTGGAGCACTAGTGTAACGCACTCCCTGAAGCTAAAAACACAAGTGAGCTGCTTCATTCAGCTGCAGTTGTAGCTTCATGCTCCTCAAGTAGGGCACATTACTGTAATCCAATCTGCAGGTCACAAAGATCTAGGTAACTCTGGAGGTCACGAAGAGCTAGATGACCTGCCTAGGTTCACATTAGAGCGAAATGGTGCAATCTTTTTCCAAAGCATACATGGAAAAAGTCATTTTTAGCCAATGTCACCTAGTATTCCAGAGGCAAGGGGGGACCAAAATAATCCCTACAACCAGAATTTCCGGAAGGGCTCAGCACCCACAAAACAGTCAGATTTTCAAGAGTTCAGTTCCATGTGGGGAATTTAAATATGTAACTAGATTCTCAGAAGAGTTCAGCATTTTGGGGAGCATGTTGGATGCTAAATTATTTTGAAAATCTGCCCCCAACTGTCTGTGCTGAGCACTTGAAAATCTGACTCCCGAGTTCATTGGAAAATCTGGCCCCAAATCACAATCCTCTTTGAAAAGGTGTAAATTCCTGTTAATTAAGGGAACAGTCACCATCCCTGCAAAATCGTCATAATTCTGCTTCCCCATATAACCAGCACAACGCCATGTTATTTTCATCCTGGCTTCTATCACAACCTAGTGGTGGAAAGGCAAACCACCTAAGTTTGCTGAAAAAGAGACCTACAGCTCTATAATACCAACTCATCCCGGATATAAAATTCAAGTTTATACTACAAAATTGCACAAGCCCAGTGTTCCTCCTCTTAGCCAAAGGATATTTTAATGGAGAGGAGCAGGGTCTGGATGCATTCTGCTTATGTCTCATTCTGTGCAGTTGTTTGGAAACAATGCAGAAAGTACACAGGTCCTGGGAAGAAATTTGGAATGTTTGATATATAACGTTTTAAGCGAATGAGTTCTACTTTGATGATTTTCCATGGTTTATAAATCAGACCAATCTGGGATTATATTCTCAGGAACAAGGAAAGACACCTCTCCAACTTCAAGGTTGCCACCCCTGCCGAACTGCAGATTGCGACTCCAAACCTTTGAAGTGAGCTGTAGCTCATGAAAGCTTATGCTCAAATAAATGTGTTTGTCTCTAAGGTGCCACAAGTACTCCTTTTCTTTTTGCAAACCTTTGAGATTCTACGGGTGTTCAAAAAATGATCTGAAACCTTTTTTAAAAACCTAACCAGAACTATCAATTTTTAACTATCCTCCATCATGAAAATGGCTGAATTGTTTAAAACTTTAAACTTTAAATAATAATAACAATAATAATAATAATAATAATAAAAAATACAACAGAGGCAAACATAAAGCATGGGAAATTTTACTCTGCAAGGTTAAAGTTTTCAAAGCTATATGCAAATGAAAGTGGGATGTTGTGTCAGAAAATGTTAGGGAACCTTAATAGGTGTCACCTAAAACAGACAATTTCAAGAGCAAAATTCCAAGGACCTACTTTTAAATGATACCCCTGGCTAACCCAGAAGTAATATTAATGGTGACTTCATATGAAGTGGCTATTTCAAATCAGAACACAGAAACAAATGATCACTATGACTGGGGCAATATAAAAGGCTAAGCAAGGTGGAAAATGTTCAGGACAAGTGGGGTTAAAAGAGCATTTTACTTGGTTCCAATGCTTTCTACTCCACATCAGAAAAAATATCTTAAAATGAAAATTAACATGCTGAGCACTTTAGATTTAAAATTAAGTTTATTGTATATACTACTCTGGATTTTACTTGTAAATATATTTTCCATCTGATATTATATCTTGTTTTCAGTCATCTACTAATGAAACTGCCCCTCTAGCTCGTGTGTATGTGCGCGTGTACATAAAGAACTAGAGGAGCAGTTTCTTTAATAAATGACTGAAAATGATATTGGTCAGTATTACAGATTAGTCAAATGTGACTAATGGGTCTGGTCTGAAACAGCACACTGTGCTTCTGATAAAAGGCTGGGAAATCCAGAGTGGAAAACTGGATGATAACTCATCTTTTTAAAATGATAGTTTATAAATATTATTTCTTCCTCCCCTCGTAGTTAACCTTTTTTCCTGTTTATCATGCCAGATAAGGTTGCTGAGTTAGGGGCAGCACTGCAGACAGATGAAGAGTTAGCTCAGTCAGGGGCAGAGAGTAGGTGGGATCAGAAGTCAGTCCCAGGAGCACTTTCCAGTGCATGGTTTGCTCTTTCTAAAGACACTAGTGTGCAGCATTACTTCCTCTTGCTCCCCAGACTTTCCAACAAATCACTCAAGTCCATCTTTTGTCCCTTTACAATTGCTCACCATCACTCAGCATTCCCCTCTGTACCCAACTACATCCAGCCCCTCTGTCTCGGGAGATTCTGCCCCACCAGGGGTAGCGGGTTCTTCTCTCCCACTCTCCTTGAGGCTAGGAGCTTTTTCTCCTCCTCCTCGAGGCTGGCATTCTGGGAAAAGGCTTGTTCTTTGCCTCCTGGGCAGGGAAAAAGGAAAGGAGAGGAGGGCCTGGGTTCAGCCTATGATAGCCTAGAATGCAGGTCCCAAAGCTCAGGCCCCTCAATGTATAGACCTCCCGCTCCTTTCAAAGACCAAGCCCTTTCCAGAGGCAGCATTAAATAATGGATAGGTACAAGGTAGGATGGGGAGAGAAAAACAGTCCCCTGTGCTGGAAGAATCACACTGGTTCTCTCTGCTGTTGCTGCTGGAAACTGCAGGCAGAAGCTTAAAAATACTACTATCTCTAATAAAAAAAATTAGGCTCTGCAGGCTTACTGGGATATCTTTCTAGACTCAGCATAGGATGACATTCCACCTGTCTCCTTCCTGGGAACTGCTCTATCTTCAGCCACTCTGTGCCCTTGCTCCAGCCTTATCAAAGAGCAGCAGTACCCAGGATTTTCTCCCTTCCCCCTACTCCCCTACTGGAATGGACAGTTAATATTGTTAGGGCTGCTCCGCTCCTGAATCCCTTCTTCTCCCTCTTAAAGCAGCAGTGGCTCCTGGGCTGCTTTGTTCCAAGGCTGTTCTCTGTCTTCACACACACAAAAGGGCCATCAGCTCCAGCTGCTTCATTCAGCTCAGTCACCTGAGAGCCAGTGCATTGTTTTCAGATGAAGAGAGGCAGTGATGGCAGCAGACAGGTTGGGGAAAGGGGAAGAAATGAAAATAAAAGGGAAGGAGCCAACTGATGGGCAAGAATGGATGCAGAAGGAATGGCCAAGGATAGGAAACAAAGAAGAGGAAAAAGACTTCCAAAGGTGCTGATAAGCTTTCTATTTGCATTCCAACTTCAGAGACTTATCTGCACCAGATAGGAGAACTCTGCATTTCGTTCACCATTAAATATAATCAAATTTTCTGGTTTTCAAATAGCAATATTCATATACAATCAATACTAAGAAATGTAAATGCCATAATAAAATATATCCCCAAATGTACTGCCAGTAATTTTCTAATCCTGAGATTTATATTTGTACAACTTTATTTGACATGAATTACAGTGAAGTTCGCCATCTAGTTACTAAGTTTTGAAGTACCATACAAATGAGCTAACGGTAATTTTCTAAATGTTAAAACGTACTCATGCCTCTGCATTAGATACTCTCACAATGGGTCAGTTTTCCAGCACTAATCTTCATTTTTGCATATGCACTGAATAACAAGCACAAATATTAGTAGTTAGACATAGTAGTAGTAGTAATTATGTTTATTACAGTAATGCCTGGGGACCAACCAAGAATTTGGATCTCCCTGCACCAGGCAAACAAAGAGTGATAGACAGTCCCGAACCAAAAAGGTTATGATCTAAATATGAATATTTTTCTTGAAGTTCATCCCATGGACAAAACTACAGACACAGTTCTTAGCAGGTGGAAAACTGTGCCTGAACAAGGGGAAGCTGGATTGAATTCAGATTGAAAATCTGACCCAAGATGTATATATTGTACTTTAAAATGAATTTAATTAAAAGCAGAAAGCTTACTTGTTTGATGTTCCATGCAAATTTGTCAATAATGTAAAGTTATTTCTCACACTTCGTAAACTTGCCAGGACCTAAAGTAAACAAAAACATATAGTATTTTACAAACATGCACATTTTCAATATATGTATTAATATAGGAGCATAGATGCTGAAGGACAACTTTCTATTCCATTCAATTTATCTATGATATTATAGTCTAAACAAAGAGGCTATTTGAAATTTACCTGCGCAAAAGGTGTAACAATCAGGTCATCTCCATGTCTAAAATAAATGAAAAAAAAAAGAATGAATCATTGTATGTCAGAGAATAATTATCAGTATTTTAGTACAGTACATACACATACTCATCAAATTGTATGATGTAAAAATTCTGCACAGAATGTAATCATTAATATACAGACAGCCAAAGCAAGCATTATGCTAGTCTTTTATTTTGTACTGCAACTTTTGCTTGCTAGCAAATAGATGTATCTACTAAAGTGGGTGGGCACCCATTCAGTTCACACAAACACAATATATGCATATTCAAATTGGCAAGATGGGTACTCAACTGCCTGACTTATGTAAGTAAAACTCAAGGCTGGAACTAAAAACCGGCTCCTTAACATTTATGAGCAAATATAAATATTTATATCAAACACAGTTTAATTTCAAATTGGAAAAAGAATATTTTACAATGCAATGTTTTCTCAAATAGCCCCACTATTCAAAAGTAAGTCTTTACTACACGTACTGTTTCTTTAAATTACATGTTTCAGAATAACAGCCGTGTTAGTCTGTATTCGCAAAAAGAAAAGGAGTACTTGTGGCACCTTAGAGACTAACAAAGTTATTAGAGCATAAGCTTTCGTGAGCTACAGCTCACTTCAGCGGATGCATCCACCAAATGCATCCGATGAAGTGAGCTGTAGCTCACGAAAGCTTATGCTCTAATAAATTTGTTAGTCTCTAAGGTGCCACAAGTACTCCTTTTTTTTTAAATTACATAAAAGCTTGCTCCTAATGGAAATGGCCCCTAGTCACAGTGCATGTTCAATAGACAAAAAACAACTGAAGCTGGAAAAACTGCTCAGTTTTGGTAACACAAGGCAATAAATGCCAGGAAATTCAAAGTTAAGGTGGCTTACTCATACTGTGATGGAAAAAAAAGCATAACAGTCTGAGTAAAGGTCATCTTTGAATTTCCTGGCTTTTGTTGATTTGTGTCACAGCCTTTAATGGTATTTAAACATTGTTTCTTGTCTGTAGATTTTCATCATGGAAGATTAGAGAATATGTACTGTGAAAAATGCATTACTATCTTTGGTGGGAGGTTTTGGTAAATATTATGTATTTGTATTTATAATCAACTAAATATGTACTGAGCATTTTATCCAGTTGAGTACATATCATACCAAGCTTTTTATACTACACATACTTTAGTATGCAGATTTGCATTGATTGACCTTAGCCATTACAAAAAATCCTTTTGCTTCAGCAGATAATTATATTTTTTGTCAAATATAAAACATATTGTGAGCTTATAATATATTATTTACATAATTTAGAGATGTTACAGTCTCTTATGTAATTATTTGCTAAATGCTAACTATAGCTAGAGATTTTTTGGTAGGTATTTCTCATGATAGCTGGACCATCTTCCTAACTTTTAATTTCTATTACACTATAAAATATTTATAATTCATATAATGTATAATAATCTATTTAACTTTTGTTTTTAGAGAAAAAAAGACAGCTTTTGAACTTAATGGAGAATAAGTGCTGTTCTTAATTTGTAAATGTATTTGCTCTCACATTAACAGCCCATGCCTGAAATTTTGAATTTATACATGTTCCTGATAACACCACATATATCCAATGTTCTTATTTTCTGAGGTCATGGCATTTATACATAATTTCCTGTGTGTGCATTAATACCAATTTTTCAGGACTCTACAGGGCTTAATTTCTGCTCTAAAATAGGCAATAAGTTAATATTTAGAAATGAAATAAAGCCCCAATACCTTTAATTAATTTTGAAAGTTTTGTGTCTAAGGTTTATATAGCCCCTCCACCAGTAATTACTATGGTACTCCACAAGGCCCTTTAGAAATACTTATACAAATCCTATAAGCTTCCATTAAAATGCTACAGGATCTGAGAGATCCTTCACACTCATGAAAAACAAAAACACACTATAATCCATTATACTTCACCTATTTACTGCCCCCCATTTCTAATTATGAATCTATTTTTTATGAAACCACCACCTATTTTATAAATTAATGCCAACTGGTAATTGGATATAGACACAGTGTGCAAGGTCAGCAGATCCAATCTCGTCTTCAATAACCACCATTGGGTGGCTACTTAACTGATCCATGAAATGAGTTCACCGTCTCAAAACAGGAGTCTATCATAAAACCTGCCCTCACGATTGGCACTAGTTGGCATAGCCTTGGTAGTCTCTGTAGCGAGATTAAAAACTGATTAGACATGAAGAATGAACTACCCACCAGTAGCTGAGCTGCCTTGAGACAGCTCCTGCTGGTCATGGGAACATGAGCAGAGCTGCATGGGAAAACGAGGACTGCAGCAGCCTCATGCTTGATCTGATCTATAGAAAGAATCTTCAATTTCTGGCACCTTTCCCCAGAATTAAATTCATTTGAAAAATTATCTCATTTTTTTTCCTCCATATAACGTTATGAATATTGAGGCCTTTGCCCAATAAGAGGCATTCAGTTGCTGAAATATAATTACTGGCACATAGGTTTGGTTACCTGCCTTCATTTAAAGCATGGAAAGGTGTGTCTAATGAGGCCAGTTTCTCCACTGACATGTGGTCTTCTACCAAGCCACCAAGAAAAAGGCAACAGAAAAATGTTAAAATGTGCACTTTAAACTAAAGGACTGCAAATCAAGTAAACCTATTTAATGTACATGACATATTTTGTACCAATCCTGTCTGCCCATCCATCTATATATGTTTGCTAACATGGTCTTCACTGTATTATATTAACCATACATTACAAAAAACCAAAATATCATATAAAAACGTAAGAATATATTTGAAATATAAGGTAAGTGATTTAGGTAATTTGGCTGAAAATAACAATAAACCTCATCTATTAAAAATTAACCAATTTTCATACAACAAGTAACAAGTAAACAACAACGCTTTTTCAGAACATTGATTTGTAATGCTCTTCTACTAGCTGGGAAACATTTTTTAGGCTAATACATTGAGTCTTGTGAGCACATAGCTGGGGGTCATGAACTCCTGATTTGGCCTGTGTTGTTTAATAAAAACCACTTTGCCTCAGGTTCTCCCTCTATAAAATACATAATTACCTCTTTGGGGTATTATGAGGATTACAGAGATGTTCGTAAAGTGCTTGGTCTTATTATTGTGATGAGTGATGTAAATTAGATTCACACTCACTGTTCACTTGGAAGAGATGAGTTCCTGGACATAGTCTTTGGTGATAAGTCATAGTCACTGTCTGATCTGTAAAGAAATGACTCCCGGCGCTGGCTGTGGCCTGGAAAAGTGGTATGCAATACAAGTCCTGAAGAAGAACTGGCCTGCGGGTCCAATGGGCTGCGACCTGATGATGGGCCATTTTCCACATCAAAGCTGTGAACGAAATACATATTGTTTCATGCACGTTTGCTGATATTATTTTCAGAGCATAGCATAAAACTTTTTAAATTACCCTGGTATGGTGCAGTGCTTTCAAATATAGGAGGCAGAGTTTTACATTTTTTGGGGGGGGTTTCAACCTGTGGCAAGGCCTGCCCTCTCCTGAACAGATGTATTAAAGAAAGGAAGAGGGCACAGGAATACACTCTGCCCTGCATCAGCAGCATGGCTCCTGAACTCTCTGAGTGGCTGCTTTGCTCCAGCCCTCCAATTTCACTCACAAATGCACTTTTGCTGATATAGTGCAGAATTTTGCTCCAAGTTAACATATTTACCTTCCAGCTCCTTCTTCCACTGTACATATTTTCTCTTCCTCCAGTCTGAACTTTGCTGAGCTCAACATACTTGTATCCACTCAACACACAAACAGATTACTCCTCCAGGCTCCGTGATTTTCTTCTACCCTCTCTCCAGGGTTACACTTGTGATACAGGTCAACTCCCTTTTACTAATCTCAGTTAGCTGAGCCCAGTGACGATCCTCACAACGTTAACATGCAATAATGTAGATGAAATGCACACAATCCAGTTGACATACTCGAACAGCATTATTGAACAAGCTAGTCCAGGCCCAGCTTTAATAGTTGTGTCTAGTATGAGATATGAGCTAACAGACAGTTTTCAAGGCTTAACACAGATGCACATAAAATAGTTGACTTCAGAATGGTACAAAGCTTACTGTTAGGGAATAGGTACCAGGAAATCCTGGTAGCTGAAAGTAGCTGAATACCAATCTCACCATACTCATTTGAAGGTACAAAGATGGTGAAGGACTTGAAGAACTATTCTATCCATATGCAGTGTAATATTTCCCTTTAGAATGCATGCAGCTCAGCTCAGCAACTGTAATCCGCACTGCAGCCAACCACTGACAGCAGTCGAAGTTACGCATCCTCAACAATTCTGTAAGTCAGGACACTTATTTAGGTGCCTAATTTCATGCAACCAAGTGTGAAGATTGTGGCCTGTACTTTCAAATACATTTCACAGCTTAACCATTGTGAGAAATACTTCTTTAGCTCATCCACTTTCAAACTGCTAGATTGAGCAAAATGGAGTTTGTTTTTTATTTAAAATCTTCTGTCACCGTTTCCATACACACGCACTTTCTTACGGGTTTATAACTTGGCTGTTGCAGCATGTGGTTGAAGTCACTTTGGACATTTTAATAGGAGACACCCCTCATAAACTCCCAAAATAAGCAGGCTGGCCAGTTTTGGTTGGGTTTTTGGAACCAGTCTGACTGATGTAAATACCGTATGTGCTGCAATATCCAAGCAAAACCAAAATGAATTAAGGATAAATTCAGTCTGTATTTTCTTGCTTTTTTAGGTTTATGTCAAAGCCTGTTTGTTATTATACAGGGCTAAATTGTGTTCCATTATATGCAAATAGTTCCATTGAAATCAATGGCTGTGACTCAGGGCCGGCTCTACTGTTTTTGCAGTCCAAGCAGTGAAAAAACCTGTCGCCACCGAATTGCTACCACGGACGGCAGAACGGAGAAGCTGCCGCCGCGGAAACTCTGCTGCCCCTTTCTGACTGCTGCCCCAAGCACCTGCTTGGAACGCTGGTGCCTGGAGCCGGCCCTGCTGTGACTATGATTTAAGATAGAGTAACTTTACTGTTTATTAATGCGGGTGTCAGTTTTGGGTCTATACTTTTATTTATTTGCAGTGTTTGTTTTGGCTACATTAGTGTCCTGCAACTTCCTCGATAATTCTTTTCTAAAGGTTTACTTAAAGTGTGACTGAGAAATTTGAGTAGACATCAGTTGTTCCATTAGCAATGAAATACACATATTTATTTTGAAGTTTGTGTATAACACCTTTGCGGAGCCATCTAATTTCTTGTTTGTATTCCCATATGGCATGTAACCACAGAAAACTCAAGTGCTCACAACATCACTGCTATGCACAACTGAAACAGGAACCATGGATAGGAAGTAATAATGGGTGCATGTAACTGATCCCATAGTTCATGAAAAGGGGGTATGGGTTCTATAAAAAGAACCTTGACCCTTTCTGGTTCTTCAGTATTTATTTCATAAAACTGATTCTTGAGAAGTTTGATCAGTGTTTTATAACTGGTGTTCAATTTAAACTAAAAAAGTGAAATCTCCATTTGTAAACTACAATATTGTAGACAGAATAATTGTAGGCCAATCTGGTCCACTAAGCCACTACCCTCTCCTCATTCAGGAAGTGAGTAAACAATAATAATAATTATTTTAAAAAATCTGAAACGTTTATTTTAACCACCATCATGTGGACTAGCCTAAACTGAGAACCTGGAAGATTTCCTTACTGTAATCCCGGTCTTCCTCCTCCTTCCCTTCCAGCTGGCTGCTACCTACACTTGTCCTGTCTAATGATGGATTGTAAGTTCTTTTGGGTGGGGAGCTCATTTATCTATTTGTCTTGTAAAATGCACAACATGCTCTTGACATCTGTAAAAATAAATAAATAGTAAGCAAGGCATTGCTGAGCTACTACACGGGAGGGCTGATCAGATGTGCCAATCCGTTATACACCAGGACATGAAGTCACTGTTAAGGTTCTACATTAGTGTGCGAGTTGGATGAAGTTTAGGGTGTGTATTTCTTTTTGTGTCTGTTGAAGTTGGACGTGAAACCCTTATAGGCTGTGAGTGCATTAGGTGGCAAAGAACACAGGAGACTTTTCTCTTCCCTTCTTACTTTAAGGTTTTATTAAACATGTTATTTCCTCTGTCTGGAGGGTTTGAATTATGCCTGAAAGCAACCCTAACTTCCAGCAAATGAGGAGAGGCATTGCTGAGATATGACACAGGAAGGTTGGTGAAGTATGCAAGAAAGACAGCAAAGCTACAGATGCCTAAAGGACCTGAGGGTTAAAAAAAAAGGCTTTTTGAAGAAAATCAGTGACTATGGTTTTAATATTTTCTCTCTTTGTGAGCTAAGTTATGCATTTGGAAGCATCACCCTTATGAACTGTAGGGAATTTTTTTTTTAAAGCAGATGGATATGCAAAGAAATCCCAGTGCAAGCCAGGTTACTTGACAGGTCTTGCAGAGAGAGAATGAGAATCTTACAGTACAGAAATGAACTGTTATTACAGACAGGATGATCAGGATCAACCAAAACATTCTGGATCTCAACACCCTCCCCACAAACTCGCTCCTGCCACCATTATGGGCTGAACAAAAACTATAGATACAAGCATCCTCAAGCTTTTAGGCAAGCCAGATTCAGATCTAGAAGTCCACTTTAGATCTGAACTTTGTGGCTTGGGGCTTTTTCTATGTTATGATATTTATATCATTCTAACAGCTGAGCAAAGGCATAGAGAGTTATTGTGGTGACACATACTATTGTCCCCTTCCAAACACCAGGCACCAAGCATATACTTAGTGTTACTTTCTGCACAAACACTTCAGCCTCTCATAGATTAAAATCAGAATTCTTTTTCTTGACAAGCAATGAGTCACAATGTTACCCTCAAGCTGTTATCTAACTGAATAGGGGGTGACTACAGCAACTCGTCTTGAAACAGCAGTAACAGCCAAAGCATCGGAAGTATATGCTGCCTACTCTAGTGTGGCAATTCGTGCAAGAAACATTTTTTGAAGAACTGTTTATTTAATATACCAAATACCATGTATTTATTCATAAAAGAACAACTGATAAAGTACCAGTAGCAACACATTGTGCACGGAGAACTGGGCAGGTGAAACATAAATGTACCATTATGTACATTTGTATTTGGGTTCAGATTTTTCATAGTTTTAATGTTTCTAGAAACTACATATTGGGCTGGAAAAATACAAAACCAGATCTTCTTTTGGCCTTTCAGTTCCCTGAAGCTGGATATACAACAAGTTATTTAGCTCAAGATTTATTCTGGCAAGTAAATGACTCCTTAAGGCATTACAAAACGCCATGAAAATGATAAAAGCAAAGAACAATATTAAGATATGTGACATGGTTAAGGTTCCTATGAAACCCAAATTCACTGCACTAGTTTATACAGTATGCAATGAAGGAGATTCCTATAATCACTATGCTATATTATGGCACTTAACAATGGCTTAAGTACATCTACAAAATGATATATAGCTGAATAGATATCAGTGTTGTCTTTTATGAATGACTCAGTATATATCCTTAATGTGCACAGAAAATCAACAGAAAAAGCTCAGCTAAATAACAATGGTATTTACAGACATCTAGCTAAAAGACACACATACCCTAATTGTAAAATTTGATCATAGAGGGCTCTTCAATCTAGCAGACAAAGATATAACAAGATCCAGTAGCTGGAAGTTGAAGCTAGCCAAAGTCACATTAGAAATAAGCTGCACATTTTAAACAGTGGGGGTAATTAAACACTGGAACAATTTACCAAGAATTATGGTGGATTCTCCATCACTGGAAATTTTTAAATCAAGATTGGATTTTTTCTAAAATATCTGCTCTAGTTCAAACAGGAATTAATTCAGAAAAGTCCTATGGCTTTTGGTTTTACACAGGTGGTCACTTTAGATGATCACCGGGACCCTTCTGGCTTTATAATCTATGGTAAAATAGGCGTTTGTTAATGATTGACTTGTGTAAACTACGAAGTCTATATGCAAAAAAATAATTGAAAAGCAAAGACTGAATTGCTGGTCTATTAAAAAGGTTAGAGTAGATTCCTACTGTAGAAAGACTTATTGAGATAAATGGCCTTTTACATAATCCCTGAGGCCTTTTTATTTTTAAAGAAACAGACACATCTGTGCAATTCAGGAACAGGCATGAATCATCAACCAGACATTAGTTGGGTTGAGTTCATTCCAAAGATCATTGAACAGCAACAGAAACAAAACAACAGATCAAAAGGGAAACTCCATGGACACCGCTCGTCAGCAAAGAGTAAGACTGACATGAAAACGAAACCAAGAACATATTCAGACTAGAAACCAGAAAAAGAGAAGAATTTTACCATATCCTGTGAACTGCTGTTCCATCAGGACCAAATCCTGGCCACTACATGGATCCACAGTGGGGAGGGAGAAACCGCTTCTCACCCCACACCTGCAGAAGGGCCAGGCAGAATTGCAGCCTTTGTATCTGAGGGAGCACAGGAGCTGCTCTGTGCCTACTGTCCTGGGAGGGCATGAACCCCACAAAAGAGTAAGATGGAACATAGAGGAGGCAATGGCACAGCTCCCCTATACACCAACCCAGGGCCATCCTTAGCTATTCTAGGGCCCTATGCAGCCCACCCGCGGGGGAGGGGGAAAGGGGCAGGCCTCCGCAGGGAGGGTGGGGGTCTGTCTTGAGGGATTGGGGCAACCACCCCCAGCACTCACCAGTGACACGGCTGCGGCCAGGCCGCTTCACTTCCCACCGCTGGTGAGTGCAGGCCTGGCCCTGCTGCATTCCTCAGGGGAGCGGGGGTGGGGCTGGGACGGAGCGTGGTGGGAAGAGGTGGGACTCGGGTGGGGAAGGGACGGGGGGTGGGAAGAGGTGGGGTGGGGTGGGGCTGGGGCAGAGGCAGGGCTGGGGCAATACACAGCTGCGCAGGGCACCAGGAAATGTGGTGCCCCAAATTTCCTGGTGCCCTACGCAGCCGCGTACTTTGCGTATGGGTAAGGATGGCCCTGTACCAACCCAAGGAGCTGGCTGGCCACAGCGGAGTAGTAAGTGGAAACCCCAAAAGCAGTGTGTGCGTTACTTCTGCAATGCCACAGAGTCCTGGGAGAAGACAGTATGTCTGCTTGTGCTCCCTCTGGGACAATGTGGCTGTACCATTAGGTACATTCAAGCCCTTCATATTTACTCTGTCTTATTAAGGAAACTCCCAGGAGTCACTGGGAATGTTAGGTCTGCAGGGAACACAGAATTAAAAGGGATCTTGTATTCTTCTATGGATGAAAAATGCTATATAAAAAGCTAGGTATTATTATTATTATTATTACTTTATTATTATATTATTCAAGATATTTCTCTAATATAAATGAGAATATTTTGTAATAATAATAAAAATAAAGTAATAATAATAATAGAACCAGGGAAGCCTTTTGCCTTATATCTGTATTTAGTAACATAATTTATTTTAACAAGGGGAACTGCATTCTCCCTCAGTCCTTCTGCATTTCAAGCCCTAATAAAACCATAATAAACAGTAAGAACAAAAAAAGAACAAGGAGTACTTGTGGCACCTTAGAGATTAACAAATGTATTTGCACATGAGCTTTTGTGGGCTGAAACCCACTTCATTGGATGCATGCAGTGGAAAATACAGTAGGAAGATAGATAGATATATACACAGAGAACATGAAAAAATGGGTGTTGCCATACCCACTATAACGAGAATAATCAGTTAAGGTGAGCTATTATCAGCAGAAGAAAAAAAACCTTTTGTAGTAATAATCAGGATGGCCTGTTTCCAACAGTTGACAAGAGGGTGTAACAGTAGGGGGAAAAATAAGCATGGGGAAATATTTTTACTTTGCGTAATCACCCATCCACTCCCAGTCTTTATTCGAGCCTAATTTAATGGTGTCCAGTTTGCAAATTAATTTCAATTCAGCAGTTTCTCGCTGGAGTCTGTTTTTAAAGTTTTTTTGTTTTAGTATTGCCACTTTTAGGTCTGTAATCAAGTGACCAGGGAGATTGAAGTGTTCTCCAACTGGTTTTTGAATGTTATAATTCTTGACGTCTGATTTGTGTCCATTTATTCTTTTGCGTAGAGATTGTCCGGTTTGGCCAATGTACATGGCAGAGGGGCATTGCTGGCATATATCACATTGGCAGGTGAATGAGCCTCTGATAGTGCAAGAACAGAGACAGCCACTAGATGGCACAAGTTAGCAGTAGCTTGCTTAGACACCTGCTGACTGAGGCACTTGTTTTAGTCACAGATGCAAAAACTATTACTGCAACAAGTTAATAAACAGAAGTAACACAATGAAATGCCAAGAGAAATTCCGCTTGAATGTAAAATACAACTAAGTCCTACACACCATGCTGGAAAACACACAGACTTAATAAAAAACAAACCCACAATTTGCCCACATTCTGCTCTTCATAGAATATCAGGGTTGGAAGGGACCTCAGGAGGTCTTCTAGTCCAACCCCCTGCTCAAAGCAGGACCAATCCCCAATTTTTGCCCCAGATCCCTAAATGGCCCCCTCAAAGATTGAACTCAGAACCCTGGGTTTAGCAGGCCAAGGCTAAAACCACTGAGCTAGCCATCCCTGCTCTTTACATAGTGAAGCCCCACTGAATTCAAAGTGATTGCACTGAGTAATTTAGGGGGCAAATCCAATTAGTACCTTCATAACCAAAGAGATTTCCTGGGGAGAAGGACTGGTGTGTTTCCTATTGTACAGGATTTGGAATGAGGAGGGTCTGCTCTATTAGATGGGAGGGGTCAGAGGATCCATGGCTCAGTAGATCCTCCTGTCCTCCCTCAAGGTCATCTTGAGGCAGCGAAGTCCATTGGGCAGAAGTAACTGACTCAGAGTGGCTGCAGAGCGACTCCACAGTCTCTTTCATGTGATCCCTGCAGAGATGCGACACTCCATAAGAACGGCCATACTGGGTCAGACCAAAGGTCCATCTAGCCTAGTATCCTGTCTTCCGACAGTGGCCAATGCCTGGTGTTCCAGAGGGGATGAACAGAACAGGTAATCATGAAGTGAGCCATTCCCTGTCTCCCATTCCCAGATTCTGGCAAACTGAGGTTAGGACATCATCCCTGCGTATCCTGGCTAATAGCCATTGATGGGACCTATCCTCCATGAATTTATCTAGTTCTTTTTTGAACCCTGTTGTAGTCTTGGCCTTCACAACATCCTCTGGCGAAGAGTTCCACAGGATGACTGTGCATTGTGTGAAGAAATATTTCCTTTTGTTTGTTTTAAACATGCTGCCTATTAATTTCATTTAGTGACCCCTACTTCTTGTGTTATGAGAAGGAGTAAATAACACTTCCTTATTTACTTTCTTCACACCCGTCATGATTTTATAGACCGCTATCACATTCCCCCTTAGTCGTCTCTTTTCCAGGCTGAAAAGTCCCACTCTTATTAATCTCTCCTTGTACGGCTGCTGTTCCATACACCATTCATTACAATCATTATTGTTGCCCTTTTCTGAACTTTTTCCAATTTCAATGTATCTTTTTTGAGATGGGCCGACTACATCTGCATGCAGTAATCAAGATTTGAGTGTACCATGGATTTATATAGAGGCAATACGATATTTTCTGTCTTATTATCTATCCCTTTCCTAATGGTTCCCAACATTCTTAATGATTCATAACATTGTTTGCTTCTTTGACTGCTGCTGCACATGTTTTCAGAGAACTATCCATAATGACTCCAAGATCTTTCCTTCGTGGTAACAGCTAATTTAGACCCCATCATTTTATACATATAGTTGGGATTATGTTTTCCAATGTGCATTACTTTGAAATTCAATGTTGGTAAATGCATCTGCCATTTTGTTGCGCAGTCACCGAGTTTTGAGAGATCCTTTTGTAGCTCTTCTCAGTCTGTCTTGGACTGAGCTATCTTGAGTAGTTTTGTATCATCTGCAAATTTTGTCACCTCACTGTTTACCCCTTTTTCCAGATCATTTATGAATATGCTGAATAGGACTCCTCCCAGTACAGACCTTTGAAAACTGATCATTTATTCCTACCCTTTGTTTCCTATCTTTTAACCAGGTACCAATCCATGAGAGGACCTTCCCTCTTATCCCATGACAAGCTTACCTTGTTTAAAAGCCTTTGGTGAGGGACCTTGTCAAAGGCTTTCTGAAAATCTAAGTACACTATATCCTCTGGTTTCCCTTTGGAGATGCGCATGTTGACGCCCTCAAAGAATTCTAGTAGATTGGTGAGGTATGATTTCCCTTTACAAAAAACATGTTGACTCTTCTCCAACAAATTATGTTCATCTATGTGTCTGACAATTTTGTTCTTTACTATAGTTTCAATCAGTTTGCCTGGTACTGAAGTCAGCCTTACCAGCCTGTAATTGCTGGGATTGCATCTGGAGTCCTTTTTAAAAATTGGCATCACAGTAGCTATTTTCCAGTCATTTGGTACAGAAGCTGATTTAAATGATAGGTTACAGACTACAGTTAGTAGTTCTACAATTTCACATTTAAGTTCCTTCAGAACTCTTGGGTGAATACCATCTGGTCCTGGTGACTTATTACTGTTTAGTTTATTAATTTGTTCCAAAACCTCCTCTAATGACACCTCAATCTGGGACAGTTCCTCAGATTTCTCACCTAAGAAGAATGGCTCAGGTTTGGGAATCTCCCTCACGTCTTCAGCTGTGAAGACCAGTGCAAAGTAGAACTGTCGATTAATCGCCGTTAACTCACATGATTAACTCAAAAATTAATCACAATTAAACAATTAATCGTGATTAATTGCAGTTTTAATCGCATTGTTAAACAATAGAATACCAATTGAAATTTATTAAATATTATTGGATGTTTTTCTACATTTTCAAATTTATTGATTTCAATAACAACACAGAATACAAAGTGTACACTGCTCATTTTATATAATTTGTTATTACAAATAATTGCACTGTAAACATGATAAACAAAAGAAACAGCATTTTTCAATTCACTTCATACAAGTATTGTAGTGCAATCTCTTTACCGTGAAAGTGCAAATTACAAATGTATTTTTTTTTTGTTACATAACTGCACTCAAAACCAAAACAGTGCAAAACTTTAGCACCTACAAGTCCACTCAACCATACTTCTTGTTCAGCCAATCGCTAACACAAACAAGTTTGTTTGCATTTAAGGGAGATAATGCTGCCCTCTTCTTATTTACAATGTCAGCAGAAAGTGAGACCAGGAGTTCGCATGGGACTTTTGTAACCGGTATTGCAAGATATTTACATGCCAGATATACTAAACATTCGTATGCACCTTCATGCTTCGGCCACCGTTCCACAGAACATGCTTACATGCTGATGATGCTTGTTAAAAAAAATAATGCGTTAATTAAATTTGTGACTGAACTCCTTAGGGGGAATTGCATGTCTCTGGATCTATTTTACCTGCATTCTGCCATATATTTCATGTTATAGCAGTCTCGGATGATGACTCAGCACAGGCTGTTCATTTTAAGAACACTTTCACTGCAGATCTGACAAAACGCGAAGAAGGTACCAATGTGAGATTTCTAAAGATAGCTACAGCATTCAACCCAAGGTTTCAGAATCTGAAATGCCTTCCAAAATCTGAGAAGGATGAGGTATGGAGCATGCTTTCAGAAGTCTTAAAAGAGCAACACTCCAATGCGAAACTACAGAACCCAAACCACCAAAAAAGAAAATCAGCCTTCTGCTGGTGGCATCTGACCCAGATGATGAAAATGAACATGCATCTGTTTGCACTGCTTTGGATTGTTATCGAGCAGAACCCGTCATCAGCATGGAATGTCCTCTGGAATGGTGGTTGAAGCATGAAGGGACATATGAATCTTTAGCGCATCTGTCATGTAAATATTTTGCAGAGGCAGCTACAATAGTGCCATGAGAACATCTGCTCTCACTTTCAGGTGACACTGGGAACAAGAAGCGGACAGCATTATCTCCTGCAAATGTAAACAAACTTGTTTGTCTGAGCAATTGGCTGAACAAGAAGTAGGACTGAGTGGACTTGTAGGCTCTAAAGTTTTCCATTGTTTTATTTTTGAATGAAGGTTTTTTTCAAATATAATTCTACATTTGTAAATTCAACTTTCATGATAAAGAGATTGCACTACAGTACTTGTATTAGGTGAATTGAAAACATATTTTTTTTTTGTTTTTAACAGTGCAAATATTTGTAATCAAAAATAAATATAAAGTTAGCACTGTACACTTTGTATTCCATGCTATAATTGAGATCAATATATTTGAAAATATAAAAAAATCCAAAAATTTAAATAAATGGTATTCTATTATTAACAGAGCGATTAATCATGATTAATTTTTTTAATCACTTGACAGTCCTAATGCAAAGAATTAATTTAGTTTCTCTGCAATGACCTTAACGTCCTTGAGTCCTCCTTTAGAATCTTGATCGTGCAGTGACCCCACTGGTTATTTAGCCGGCTTCCTGCTTCTGAAGTACTTACAAATTTTTTTGCTATTACTTTTTGAGTCTTTGGCTAGCTTTTCTTCAAAGTCTTTTTTGGCCTTCCTAATTATATTTTTACACTTCATTTGCCAGAGTTTATGCTCCTTTCTATTTTCCTCAATAGGATTTAACTTCCACATTTTAAAGGATGCCTTTTTGCCTCTTGCTGCTTCTTTTACTTTGTTGTTTAGACACAGTGGCACTTAATTGGTTCTCTTACTATGTTTTTTAATTTGGGGTGACCAGACAGCAAGTGTGAAAAATCAGGATGGGGATGGGGGGGGATAATAAGCGCCTGCATAAGACAAAGCCCCAAATATTAGGACTGTCCCTATAACATTGGGACATCTGGTCACCCTACATATACATTTAAGTTGAGCCTCTATTATAGTGTCTTTAAAATTTTCCATGCAGCTTGCTAGGATTTGACTTTTGGCGCTGTAACTTTTAATTTCTGTTCAACTAACCTCCTCATTTTTTTTGTAGCTCCCCTTTCTGAAATTAAATGCTAAATGTTGGGCTGCTGTGGTAGTTCTCCCTGCCACAGGGATGTTAAATGTAATTATATTATGGTCAATATTACCAAGCGGTCCAGCTATATTCACCTCTTAGACCAGATCCCGTGTTCCACTTAAGACTAAATCAAGAATTGCCTCTCCTCTTGTGGGTTCCAGGACTAGCTGCTCCAAGCAGCAGTCATTTAAGGTGTCAAGAAACTTTATCTCTGCATCCTGACATCCTGAGGTGACATGTCCCCAGTCAACATGGGGATAGCTGAAATCCCCCATTATTATTTAGTTTTTTATTTTCATAGTCTCTCTAATCTCTCTGAGTATTTCACAGTCACTATCCCCATCTTGGTCAGGTGGTCGGTAATATATCTCTACTGCTATATTATTATTAGAGCATGGAATTACTATCCATTGAGCGTCTATGGTACAGTTTGATTCCTTTAAGATTTTTACTTCATTTGATTCTATGCTTTCTTTCACATATGGTGACCAGCACGACCTGTTCTGTCTTTCAGATATATTTTGTACCCTGGTATTACTGTGTCCCATTGATTATCCTCATTCCATCAAGTTTCTATGAGGCCTATTATATCAATATTCTCATTTAATACAAGGCACTCTATTTCACCCACCTTATTATTTAGACTTCTAGCATTGGTATATAAGCACTTCAAAAATTCTCACTTTTTAGCTGTCTGCCATTACATGATGTAATTGAATAGGACTTCTTTTCATTTGACTGTTTCTCATCAGATTCTACCTGTATTTTATCATCTTCCATCCTCTCCTCCTTACGAGGACATAGAAAATCTCAATTAATAGATCCTCCTCACCTAAGGGATGTCTCTGTCTGAACCACATGCTCCTCTGCTTTTCCCAAGCCCTTAGTTTAAAAATTGTTCTGTGACCTTTTTAATTTTAAGTGCCAGCAATCTGGTTCCATTTTGGTTTAGGTGGAACCCATCCTTCCTGTATAGGTTCCCCCTTTCCCAAAAGTTTTGCCAGTTCCTAATAAGTCTAAACCCCTCCTCCCTACACCATCGTTTCATCTACGAATTGAGACCCTGCAGTTCTGCCTGTCTCACTGGCCCTGCGCGTGGAACTGGAAGTATTTCAGAGAATGCTACCATGGAGGTCCTGGACTTCAATGTCTTATCTAAAAGCCTAAATTTGGCTTCCAGGACCTCTCTCCTATCCTTCCCTTTGTCACTGTTACCCATGACCACCGTCTCCTCTCCAGCACTGCATATAAGTCTATCTCGATGTCTCGAGACATCTGCAACCTTCGCACCAGGCAGGCAAGTCTCCATGTGGTTCTCCCGGTCATTGCAAACTCAACGATCTATGTTTCTAATGATCGAATTGCCCATTATTAACACCTGTCTCTTCCTAATAACAGGAGTTCTCTCACCCCGGAGAGGTATCCTCAGTGCGACAGGATACCACATCATCATCTGGAAGGAGGGTCCCAACTATGGGATCGTTTCCCTCTGCTCCAGTTGGATGTTCTCCTTCCCTGAGACTTTCATCCTCCTCAGAAGCACAGAGGGTGTCAGACTGGGGGTGGGACTGTTCTACTGTGTCCTGGAAGGTCTCATCTATGTACCACTCTGTTTCCTCCAGTTCAGCCACTCTGGTCTCCAAAGCCCGTACATTCTCTCTGAGGGCCAGGAGCTTCTTGCTCCAATGCACACATACTCCACCTGCCCATAGGGCAGGTAATCAAACAAGCTGCATTGGGTGCAATAAACTGGGTAGCCCCAACTCTGTTGCTGAACTTCTGCCTGCATTCTCTTTTTACTCCTGAAGCTCGTTTCTTTATTGTTGTTTTGTTTTTATCAGGGGGTGTTTTTGGCTTTAAGTTTAAGGAATATTTAGTGTATCTAGCCCCACCCCCCAAGACAGCCCCTCTAAACTCCTTCACAAAACTCCCCTGTTAGCTGCTCCTTTTTGCTATCTCCTCTGGTCGCTTAGGAGTGGGCTTTTTAAAGCCGTGGTCTTCCTGAATAGTCCTGCCCCCTGGTTAAGGTTGATGAGTGCTAAAGAGCTTAGGGATCAAAGCCTCGTTAAGAAGCTAGGATCAGCACATGATCTACCCAAACAGAATGCTAGTTCCTAGATTTTCTCCTTAGAACAGCATTTGTCACAAATCTTTCTATGGGAATAACAAATTATATATCTCCTCATGGCCTGAAGAAGAGACTGAATCTGGAATGCATACACAGAGTTCCTAATCTAATTTCTTCATCAGATTCTGGGTGTGTCCTACCAACATGCTAATTATATTTCTATTTCCAGGTCTGATTGAAGTCCATGGCAGGGTCTTGCTTTAATTTCCGAAAAAAGGAGAGATTTGGTTTAACATTCTGAATTTCATTTGAATTCTCATTGCATATCCTGTGGTTGCTGTACCTCTTCTTGGTCTCATTGTAATCTTCATACTGTCTCAAGATGTAGGATAAAAATATATAAAATTAAGACATCAGCAGTTTTTATACATTTTTTGCTCATGTGACAAAACCATTTAACCTGAGAAGAGAATCAATCCTACATAATAGATAAACTACATTCTGTTCTGAGTTCCACAAACACATCCAAGGGTCCTTTTTTTGGCCATTTAACACCCTCCAGTGAAAAATAAAAATTTCCATAGCTGCTATGGTGCCATCATTGCTCCCTGCAGTGGAATTTCAGGTGATTCTAACAGATGTTGCTAATGATAAAGCTCATCTTACAGTGACCAAAATCTCTTCCCCACAAGACAGCAACTAATATTCTGGTTAGATTTTCAGATTCATTAAGCGTGCTTTCCTAAAGGGTCCTTGGCAAATGCAGTTACTTCCATCTTCAGCACTTTACATTAATGGCCTCTTCTAGATGCTATCTAATTTTGTGCACCTGTTTCACATTATCAGAACAGCTTGTTATTTTTTCTGAATGGCCTTTTTAAATCTGTAAACAAGCGTACTTAAAACCAGACATTCTTTCATCATCACTAAGATCCAATATAATGCTTATCATATCACTACATAAAACACGACAGAGAAGACAGACTCAGAGTGCCCATCCTGGACATATTATGATATACAAGACAAATCAATGTTTATCACTATAGGCCAGTTCCTGAAAGATGCTGAGCACTGTCAACACCCAATTAAAATTGATGGGAATTGTGGGTGCTCAGTGATCTCAGGATCTGACCCTGTAAAGCTGCCTCTTGAGACTTCACATAAAATAATCCTTTAACCTAAAATGTCTAATACCCAGAGATTGAGTAAATGTAACAATTATTCATTTTTGGGCTAACTTCACCCTTCCCCTCCTGGTCATGATTGCCCCTTGGTACAAGGAGGGAGGGGATGAGATCAGTGAAATCCACACAAGAGATCTGCACTGAGGTTGTGTTGTGGTGCTCAGCACTGCAGGAATTTAATGTACATGCCTGGTGGGGCATTTGGGGGTATCTGTGAATCTGTGACTATGTGGGTCCCTTAGTCATTCAGCGCTTCACAGGATGAGTGTCTCTGTTTGGGGGAAAAGAGGAGGTTCAACCCATGCAGAAATGACTGCAGCCCTAAGGCTGCCATAGAAGCAGTGAAGTAGCTCTATCTTTGCCTATCCCCACTCCCTCTTTGCCATTCCTGCTCCTCTCCAGCTTCTGGGCCTACTTGGCACAGAAGGGAGAATTTCCCCTTTTACCTGAAATGAGAAATTAGATGTTACAACATTGTCCACAAAGCTAGATATGCTATCCCATCTATCCTCCTAGCGAGTCTTTTATACTGCCCTCATCACCAAGTAGTCTGAGAGCCTGAATTCAGATTCCAGCAGAATAACCTCCCTCATCTTCAAAATACTCCCTGGATTTGCTTCTCCCTTAGCACTCTTTCCTTACCGCCACCCATTTATTCTCCTCTCTGTTCCCTATGCACCTCAAATACTAGACTTATTTTTCTGCCCTTCTCCAATACTGACCCCCATCAGACACAGCCTTCCTGCATTTAGTGGCTACTCTGACCAGTTCAAAAGACTTATTCCTTCTCCCTAGTGTATTGCATCCACTAAACAATAGAACAAAATCTCATGCTTAATACTTCAAGGTGGCCACAGTACTCTTCATTAGTGCTATGCTTGATTTCCATTGGATAATTGTATGACATGAAATATCCTGCCTTATTTACTAGTATTTGTAAGTGTAATCTGTCATCTACTGTGAAACATGTTATTAAACCTCTGCATGAATTATAAAGAGAAATGGATGTTTACCTGAATTTATTTTCTCTGAATACACAGGTTCAGTATTCTTACCTCAGAGTTCTCCATTTCCATGGAGTTTGGGGTATGGGGGAGGGAGTGTATGGGGAGACTTTGGCATACCAGTAAAGTGCCTGAAACCACTATGGCTTATTGCTAAAAGCAGCCAAGTCAGCAGGCTGTAAATTGGCCATTCAGCACTCTCCAGTTTGACCAAGGCAGGAGCGGGGAATGGAGCTGGGGGGGGGGTAATGACTTTTGGGTGCCACAGAAAGGGCAGCTTGATCCACATCCTTCCTGATAAGAATTGTGTTGAAGTGGCTGATGCATGCATTTTCAAAGAGCAGGATGTGCTCCAGGATTGGGGTCTATTGGGTCCTCAAGGCTGCAAACTCTGGACAAACCCATACCTGGTTAATCGATAATCAGAAGGAACTTCTTGCTTGACTATTGAAACTGCTTACTTAAGTTTTCTTTAAGGGACATGTCATTCTATTACTAATGTATAAATAAGGGGAAAAAGTTTGAGGTAGTTGGACTCTTTTTGGACTCTCCCTCTGGATACATCTTGCAGTCCCCACCTGCAGACGGAAGATTTGGCCACCGGAAGCCTGCCGCTGTGCCACTCGAGAGCCACACTCAGCTGTGGTAATTATCAAGGGTTGGGGGCGTTTTACTAACCTTTTGCGGACGTGTGTAAGTGCTTGAGACTAAGTAAAATTTAGCTTTAAGTGAAAGCACTCGTGTTGTCCTGTTTGTGCCAGCCATTTATCGGCCGGATGGCTGTGTCTCCCCTGATTTATTTCCTGACACCACCTCGCACTGAGTGAAAGTTTCCAAGAGCTTTGGGTTGAAAGAACTCTGGGTAACAGGGAGGGAGAGATTATGGAGATAATAGAACCAGAACTGTCTATCACCGAGTGGAGCTCTGCCCTACTCACCATGTAGAATGATTCGAGGGCTGCAATGTGTTTAAATTATGACTGGAAATTGACTTGAATCCGGATCCAAAACACCCTTGAACTATCGGAAATGGAACTAACCTTTCCAACTCAGACCTAGCTCTAACGTATTTCAAAGGCAAAAATAATATTAACTGGGAAATGAGTCCCACCCCCCACTAAGATATTCTCCTGGCACAGCATGCAAAACTCCCCTTGACGTCACTGATTTCCCGCTGTAGTGCTTGGTTTGCGAGATTCTTGCTATGACTTCAGCTCTCTTGACTTGCATACTGTATCTGTATGATCATCACTGTAGTATCTGAGGGTGAGAGACCTATGAGAAACTGAATCAGCTCTCATAGCTCTGTTCACATATCACTTTAAAATAATAGTTTAACTGGTTTCATTTCCCTCTACAGCAGAACACATCTATTCAATATAAGCATAGTTAGTTTTCCAAGTTTTGTACACAGTCCTCATTTTGAACGTTTTTTTTCCTTTTCAATTGTCTTCTTGTCAAAATTAAGATAGTCCTTCTCATCATAACTGTTTACTATGAAGAAGACATTGTGCTACCTGCTTGTTCAACATCAGATGTAATTACTGCCTTAAATTTCAACTGTTAATACATTCAGGAGTTGAACTGTTACTTCACCCTGTTCCCACACATTCATTCAGCAGGTAGATGTATTAAATCAGAGAGCAGTTGTTCCTGCACGATTTGCTTTTAACATTTTCTGCCATGAGGACAGTTTATTTACTCGAAGACATTTGTAGCCATTTGAAGCCCTGGTATAGCTGCATCAGTGTTACCAACAGCCTATGCTTTAGGGTAGACAGGGTGCAGAAGTTTTTACTGCAGAGTAGATGACATGGCATTGAAAGTGCTTGCCCAAGTCTAAATTAGAAAGATGGATTTGTGATTCTCCTAGCAGAGACGAGACCTGAGAAAATACTAAATATATTAATGTAATCTTTTAAACTATACTGTATGAATTTTAGATAGATAAATACCTCAAAAACATTACCCTACAATACACTAAAAATAAATACTGAGTTTCTGCTTCCCTATTTCATATTCTATTAAATCCATCAGTTGTAACCTTCCTAAGCTGCACGTCTCATGTGGTCCGGCTGTTTTGTCATCTCACAATGGTTTATTTCCACTAGTCTCCAGAGAATGGAGGACACAGTTGGAAATCTCAGATGCCCTCTCTATTCTTACAACAACAGTTTTTAAATGCAAATGCGTGAGACATCCAGGCAATCCTTTCCTAGCAAAAGCAGCAATACACGTGAACTATGTGAAGGGTTGTCTTTAACATAAAAAACATGGTTCTCTCCTTTCTCACCTATTGCTGCACAAAACCCAAGTTACTAATAAGCTATAAAAAGTATGGTGTCTCATGCTAAAATGAAGCAATTGCATTGCTTGCCCGGTGCTATACACCATACTGCACTTTCCTTCCAAAATGCATCACATAATCTGCTCCTGGCAGAAAGATTACAATCACCAATAAAATGTTTCCATTTGTGCCTACCCCTTTGATATCAGCAATAACTGGCAGCATGAGGAGAAGGAAGAATACCTTGCCTACTGGATATAATAATTGAAAATCAAATTCTCTTGTGGAGAAATCTTGAAGGGTGCTGGGCACCAGGGTGCTGAGCCAAAAGAAAAGAATAAGATTAAGTCTAAAAAAAAATCTTGCCAGTCCCAACATTCACTCATTTCACACAGGGTTCACACAGCTCTTCTCATATTTTCTATCATTATCTGCACAGTGCTCTCCAGCTACGCTATTTTCTTAACCTGCTCTTTTGATTTACAGCTAATCAAAACCAAATCTGTTCTTAAACATGCTGATGCTTTCAACATCATGTACTGCTCCTTTGAAGGAAGCAGCTCAATTCCCTGGATGAGCCAATTTAAATAATGTTTTTCTATTTAAAAAGCTCAGCATTAGCAATTCAGTGGGACTGTAACACCATTCTGTGACCCATGTTATGCTGGGCATGAGGAAAAAACAGTCTTTCCATATATATGCCCATCCTTCTGATAGCACTTCCACAAGTTTCTGAAATGGTCGGCTCTACAAAAATGGTATTATTCTCAAACACTATTGTGCACACTCATGTTAGCACCCACAATGCTGAACACGATTTGTTCAGGTCTACAATGACTGCCAAGTTCTGTTCAGCATTGGGTCAGTTTTTGCTATCACATTCAAGCACAGTAACATTTTGTTATGTAAACCAGGCCTCTCGGTCTTTTTGGTAACTATTCCCTCTGACGGTGTCAAGGCTGAATCCCCACTCTGTCACTCCGAGTGCAGGAAATGGGGGCCTGCAAGGATTTTAAAAATTAATACTTGCCATTCAAGGCTTGTATTGCCCTCCCAAAGTTACAGCTTCTCTCTGACCTTGACTTGGTAAATGCTGCCACCACCCAAATGCAAAAAACCCCCTTTGAACCCAGGAAGGAGCACTTGGGAATTCCTCCCTGTGGGGTACCGTCAAGCCCTTTCACCCCCCCTCCAGGGAAGAGCTGAGAAAGGAAACAAAGGAAATTAGCTGTGGCTACCAGCTAATCAAACAACACGCACAAACCTCTTAGGACACCAAAAATCCAATCCTGTTCTTAAAAAAAAGTAAATTTTATTAAAAACAAAAAGGGAAAAATTACATCTGGAATTTAAGCTTTTTGCTAGATCTTAAAAGAAACAATTAAAAAAAATTAAGCACCCAAAATAGTTTTCTTGGAGGTTCAGCTTAAAGGTTACAAGCAAACAAAAGCATCAGGGGTTAGCACAGAGGTGATCCACAAGCCAAAATAAGAAATAAACCTGATAGTGTCTAACTAAACATTCCCTATCCAAATAATTTCTTCTAGGTATGGAAGATACCTTTTCATACCTGGTTCAAACCTTACACAGCAATTCTGCTTATAGAATTGCTGCTCCGTGTCCCTGCAGCCCAGAGACAGACAGAGGGAAAAGTTTCTTTCTCAATTTTAAAAAGTTCTACCTTCCCATTGGCTCTTTTGGTCAGGTGCCCACTTCATTTTCTTTATCTGAGGTAAAGCAAGTAGAGAACAGCTACCAAGAGGGATTTTACAGCTAACTGGCTGGTTGGGTGTCCATAAAAGGGAGCTTCATTTATCACTGATGGACTGCTGTGTGTGCACTTCAGAGAGCATTCTGAATGATGGAGCCTGTTGCTGATGCTTTCCTTTGTAGATATCAGTGGATTTCCCCTTTTCCTTTTACGATCTGAGCAATTGGTACCATGTGGTCCACAGTGCGAGAGTAACCAAAGACTCGATTCAGTTACAGATGGTAATGAAAATAATACTTTAATCTCATAAAACACTTTTCATGGACGGAGCTCAGAACAGCTCACAGATCATCTTACAGGTCAAGTTAGTTGCCCAAAGCCTCATAGGGAGTCCATATCAGAAACTAGAAGAGAATACAAATCTTCTGATTCCCAGTCTCACATTCCAACCACAAGTTGAAAGTGCTTCTCTCTCACAGGGGAAGGAAAGTACTCCACGTTTGTAGGTAACCTGGCCATAACCATAGTTTATTTCATCTTGGACTTAAAAAAAACAACTTTTGATACTTCATTACACAGAGTATTCTATCTTTTAGAAAAAGACAGCAATCCAACACCAAACCTTTTTGCGCTATTGTAATTCTGACTGGCTGAGACAGTGTGTGTGAAGGACATCAAATATAAGGCAAATATCTGTGCTGGCCTTCTGTCAGACAGATAGGAGACAGAGGAATGAAATGACAATAATTTACAATAGTTACAGAGATCACAGATTTTTCCACTTTATCTGCTAAGCTGAACTGTATGGAGAGATGGGCTTTGTCTCATACAACTTACAGACTGTCCATGGTAAGTTTTTAAAATATCTTTCAGTCTAGCCACAAGGACTGAAGACAAACAACAGACAGGTGGAATGTTTTTGCACTAACTGCTTCATTAAGCCATTTTGTTTAATTCATAAAGTAAGTATTTTACCCAGTTATTGGACTTCTTTACATAAATATATACACTTCTCTATTCCCTTAGCTTATGAAACTCTCTCAGCAAATGGACTATAGAATGTCTTGAGCCTATGTTTAGACTGCTGATTTCACTGGGTATTTTTGTTCGTTTTTACACAAAAAAAAATCTACTTCATTGTATTTCAGAGAGATTTAACTGCTCCTCATCTCCCAAATGTCCCTATTAATATCTTTTCAATCAGTGTGGAAAGGCACTTTACATAAATAATAGTTTAGGTACATGACGTGATTTCATGGATGATTTTAAGGTTCTTTTTGAACAAAGGCCTTATTCTTATTCATGTTGAATAGTGGCTTAATACAGAAGTAGTCCTACTGAAATCAATGAGAGCATTTGCACATTAATATTACTTGATGTAAGGGTGGCAGAATCTGGCCCTTTGTTTAGTAGAAAATACCTTGCTCGTTCTTTATACCTGATTCTGCACTTGTACTGAATGCACTGTGTTCTAAAAAGCCAGCATTTATAGTATAGCAACTAATGATATTAACCCCATGTGATTAATAAACTACAACTGTACATTTACTATATTAAACTCATTTGGAGTTACGTTTCTTTCACTATCACCAGAGCTAAGTGAACAGTAGAAAACAAGTTATAGATAGGTTTGTGAATTTCTGAATCGTTATTTGATCTGGCCAGCCACATCTGTACCCATTTTTGTGAATGTTTGTGTGATTGGATTTTGTTCACACTAATGTATGAAGGATCTTTAATTCCTGAAAATCCAGGGGTGAACTCCTAGTCCTACTGAAGAGTTGGGAGTTGACTTAAATGGGTCTAGGATTGCACTGCTGGTTTTTATGAGGAAATTCTTGCTTAAATACATGTATTCCCACTGGAAGTGGTGCCCTATCACCCCATATTCACTAGCTTTTGTGAGGAAGGGTGTTAGGATTCAGAGAGATATTAGCTTCTAGATTTTGGCCCCTCTCTAGCTCCTTTCTGCTGCTCCAGTTGCACAAATACAGCCAAAAAGCTGGCTAACCAATTATCTGAGATTTCCCTTTGGTAAGATGAAGGAAGCCCTGGGAGTGGAAACACTGGGTGTAGGATTGGGGGATGCGCTGGAGACAATGTACATGGCAGATCCAGAGCAAGATGTCTGTGGCAGTATCACTTGTCAACAAAGCTGTTATAGAAGTTCTATATAAACAGCACATCTGTACACATGTATGTATATAGACAGTACATAAAAAGCATGCCATTGCCTGCCATATAAGAATAGGGTATTGTTCATAAATGCATAGGTTTAATAAAGTTGTTACATTGCAAATGGCTTCCTGACTGCAGTGCTTAACAGAAGTGGTGGGATTAGTATAAGGGAGCACTAAGGAACCACCTCTATGTCCGGCACAGGACCCATTGCTTTTAAAAGCAAAACAAAGCAAAAACAACAGGGAAGTTTATATGTTTTTTAAACAAGTGTTCTGATATTTTGACATTAAAAGATAAGTTTTTGAAAATGTTTCCTACATTTTGAATTAAACACAAACAATTCTGGTTTGGGATAGTAATGAGGCCTGAACTGGTAAGAGGAAAACTCCCTATTAAACTATAAAAGAAATAAATGAGAGAAAGAAGGAAATACAGGACAGGAGGATAAGAGTCTATCATCTGAATGATCATTGTTTTAATGAAGAGTTAAGATGAAAATTTTGCAGCATACTTCATGTAGTTTGTGTAAATTAGTGATCAGCATCCCAACAATGAGATCCAGTACCTGGCTTACAGCTCTTGTAAAGTTTAAATTGCTGATGGGTATGGACTATCTACAATGATAAAAGTACCTTTTTGCCTCTGACAAAATACTGAGGCAAATTCACACCAGCTTAGAATCATAGAATCATAGAATATCAGGGTTGGAAGGGACCCCAGAAGGTCATCTAGTCCAACCCCCTGCTCAAAGCAGGACCAAGTCCCAGTTAAATCATCCTAGCCAGGGCTTTGTCAAGCCTGACCTTAAAAACCTCTAAGGAAGGAGATTCTACCACCTCCCTAGGTAACGCATTCCAGTGTTTCACCACCCTCTTAGTGAAAAAGTTTTTCCTAATATCCAATCTAAACCTCCCCCATTGCAACTTGAGACCATTACTCCTCGTTCTGCATCTGCTACCATTGAGAACAGTCTAGAGCCATCCTCTTTGAAACCCCCTTTCAGGTAGTTGAAAGCAGCTATCAAATCCCCCCTCATTCTTCTCTTCTGCAGACTAAACAATCCCAGCTCCCTCAGCCTCTCCTCATAAGTCATGTGCTCTAGACCCCTAATCATTTTTGTTGCCCTTCGCTGTACTCTTTCCAATTTATCCACATCCTTCTTGTAGTGTGGGGCCCAAAACTGGACACAGTACTCCAGATGAGGCCTCCACAGTGTCGAATAGAGGGGAACGATCACGTCCCTCGATCTGCTGCTATGCCCCTACTTATACATCCCAAAATGCCATTGGCCTTCTTGGCAACAAGGGCACACTGCTGACTCATATCCAGCTTCTCGTCCACTGTCACCCCTAGGTCCTTTTCCGCAGAACTGCTGCCGAGCCATTCGGTCCCTAGTCTGTAGCAGTGCATTGGATTCTTCCATCCTAAGTGCAGGACCCTGCACTTATCCTTATTGAACCTCATTAGATTTCTTTTGGCCCAATCTTCCAATTTGTCTAGGTCCTTCTGTATCCTATCCCTCCCCTCCAGCGTATCTACCACTCCTCCCAGTTTAGTATCATCCGCAAATTTGCTGAGAGTGCAATCCACACCATCCTCCAGATCATTTATGAAGATATTGAACAAAACGGGCCCCAGGACCGACCCCTGGGGCACTCCACTTGACACCGGCTGCCAACTAGACATGGAGCCATTGATCACTACCCGTTGAGCCCGACAATCTAGCCAGCTTTCTACCCACCTTATAGTGCATTCATCCAGCCCATACTTCCTTAACTTGCTGACAAGAATGCTGTGGGAGACCGTGTCAAAAGCTTTGCTAAAGTCAAGAAACAATACTTCCACTGCTTTCCCTTCATCCACAGAACCAGTAATCTCATCATAAAAGGCGATTAGATTAGTCAGGCATGACCTTCCCTTGGTGAATCCATGCTGACGTTCCTGATCACTTTCCTCTCCTCTAAGTGCTTCAGGATTGATTCTTTGAGGACCTGCTCCATGATTTTTCCAGGGACTGAGGTGAGGCTGACCGGCCTGTAGTTCCCAGGATCCTCCTTCTTCCCTTTTTTAAAGATGGGCACTACATTAGCCTTTTTCCAGCATCCGGGACTTCCCCCGTTCGCCACGAGTTTTCAAAGATAATGGCCAAGGGCTCTGCAATCACAGCTTAATTCTATTTAAGGCACAGTACTTTAAAATAGTAATACCGCCACTTAGCTCTTAAATAATGCTTTTCTTCAGTAGCTCTCAAAGTGCTTTAAAAATGAGGTATCACTGTCCCCATTTTACAGCTGGAGAATCTGAGGCATAAAAAACTGAAGTGACTTGCCCAAGTTCACCCAGCAGGCCAGTTACAGAGTTGGGGATACAACCGAGGTTACCTAAGTCCATAGCCAGTGCATTAAGCAAATGAAGGCTAAATCCACTAATTAATTAGTTGAACGTGGTGTTCCAACAACTATAAAGCATCTGATATTGTAAATATCATAACATTAGATGATCACCTAAAATATTTTTAAAATATAGGAGGCTCCATTTGTCTCTTTTTTCTGTGCTCTATTCCTTGATGGCTTTATCCATTCCCATACTTTCAGTTTCCATCGCCATGCTAATGACCCCCAGCTCTTTCTCCATCTCTCCTACTCTTTCCATTCTCAGATTATCCTTATAATATCTGAATGTCACGTCATCACTTCAAGATTAATTTCAATAAAAATTAACTTAGTTTGTCCACCACTTTCAACAATTACTATCCCTCTTATAGGCTTGCCATTTTGATGTTAAACAATTCTGAACTCCTCTCTCTCTCTCCTTCTTCTCCTACTCTTAGGTGCAAGTCATGTTGCAATAGCCTCTACAATAGTCCTAAAAGTCTCTTCTTTCCTCCACATCCCTTCCACGACCAACCTTATCTATATAGACAACTCTTGCTTTGACTACAGCTTTATCCTCCTTTCTGACCTCCTTGCATCTCCCCTCCATTCTGTAGGAAAGGAGACTACTAAAATCATTTTCCTTTCCTTATGCTCTGGATGGGTCAGCCTCCATAGCGTATGCATGAAACTGCTCCTGTTTACTTCTCTGCTCTCATTTCTTCCTACTCCTCATTGGCTCCCATTGCTTGTTCCAAGCTTCCTAACTGTCCTCTCCCTTTGTATTCTTGTTCTGCGTTTGAGACCTCCTTCATGCCACCCTTTATGGTTGCAACAGTTTTCATATTCTTGGGTGATGAAGTTCAAATCCCACCTCAAACCACATTCCTTCCCATAAAACCTTTCAAAAGGGTCTCTGCCAGACTGCTACACTGCCTCCAACTCATATTGGCACCTCACTACACACAGTATGTCTGAACGGCCTTGTCTGTGTCTATATTAGATTTTTAAGCCTCTTGGTGAAGATGCTATGTTTCCTGATGTCTAAGTAGAGTGCATGCTGTTGGCATTCAAAATATCATTTACTATTTCTATATTATTTTCTGCAGACCTGCAAATCTCTCAGAAACCTGCTTCCAGGCTTGTTACAACACCAATGTTATTTAATTAGCAATTTCTGATCAGCTCTGTTTCATGTCTAAAAGATAACCTACTGAAATCACTGAGACTTAAAATTACTCACTATCAATCAGAAGCAGTACCATTCCAAAGAAATAAAGACCCAAGATAACAGAACAAAATATATTACAGACCCATGCTAATGACTCTCTAAAACAATAATCAATCAAGAAGGCAGTCTCAGCCTGGAAATATCACACAATAGAGAAATACAGCACAAACACATGTTCGGTTTAGGAAAAATGAAGTAGCTGAAGTTTCAGAGTGAAGGTCTCATAGATACTTAGCCACTACACAAAACCAATCCACCCAATGCAGTCTAAGAAATACAGTCATCATAACAAAAGCTGCACTTTCAATCTAACAGAAGAATTTAGTATGCTGGTATATTCTTTTAAAACTGTATTTGTAATATTGAGAACAGGAACTAGTAAAGGTCATAACAGTCCATAACTGATCCAAAGAAGAGAACACTGAAAAATGTGTAAGTACATTAAATACTGCAAAACCAGAAAGTAATGCAAACTAATTAACTATTTAAAGGCGGGGGGGGGGGGGGGAAGGAACCCGTGATTTCACAGACAGGGGAGACTGCGGAACATTTAACTAACTGGTCACAAAGTGTTACTCAAAACCAGGCCAGTAGGTGGCTCTCCAGCACAAGTATCCAGCATGCACTTATAAGTGAGGAAGTGGGAAACACTCAAGAAATAAATAGTACTGCACTGTACTAATGTATTAATTTACAAAAACATGTATTGAGTGACACTGAGCAAGATCTAGTGTCCTGAGTAACACACATCTATTTGTTCCAACAGTACATGCAAATACCACAATTGTGTGATTTTGAAAATAAATATATATTTTAGGTAGAAATTTCCAGACTCATAATTATATAAGCCAGACAGTCACCTTATTCCTGTAGTTCAACTGAAAATGTGGGAGTTTAACTCTTTAGACAACATCAGAAAATCCTCAAGTGCCATGCTACTTTTAGCTAACTATTTTAACTCATTTTAAAGTCACACCCAATTACAGCATTAGACCTGCAAAAATGTAGGGCGATTTACTGCTTCCCCAACTCAGAGTATGTTCAGAGGGGCATGAGGTGCTGCCCCCCGTCTTTACAGAGCCACAAAACAGGGTCAACACACTCAGTGCCAGTTCTGCTACATTGAGCACAGGGGCAGAAAAGAGCAGAGCAGCTGAATCTAAATTTTTTCAAAAATCTAAAGTTTTTCAAACTTTCCTCCCCATTTTCTATACTGCTGTTGAACTCCATCTGAAGGCAGATGAGGTTCTCTCTCTTCCTCTTCCTCTTTTAAATAAGTAAACTAAAAACTGTGGTCTTTCAGGTCAGTAAACCTTTCTGAAAATATGTTTATGTGCCTAAAATTGGATGATGTCCAAGAAACCAGTCAGTCATGGGGAGAGAAGAACTATACGTTATCTGTCTACCAGCCTCAGGAAGTTATAGAGTATAGTATAGTACATAGACTAGTATAGTACATATATAGTCTATATAGTACTACTTAATTTGTTTCTCACATAATACACAACAATATAAATATCCACTCCATATTTTAGTTTGAATCAATACCTCTAAAAAATATTAGAATAATTAATTATTGTGCTTTCAGTGAGCTAAACCCTGAAGCCTTTAAATAAGGTAAAATTCAGTCTGAACTTATACTCATTTGTGGGGGGCTTGGGACAGCTCAGGAACTAGTTCCAGGGTCTGGTAGCCAATGGGTCCTATTGCACAAGAAGGGTATCAGACTGAGGTCTGTACCAGGGAATGTGCTACAGAGCCAGAGCTAGGAACAGTGACAAGTCACTGCCCAGACACAGGGGGGCTTTGAGGCAGGTACGTTTCAATAGTTGGATCCGCTCATGACAGACTGGTGTCCCCTTCAGAGAACAGGACTGGAACCAGTTATGACATCCGTTTATGTCAGAAGTGTCCCTTAGCCATCCAGATTCATACCCTTTTTCCTTAACAACCCCCCACAGGTCTTTAGACATGTTTTCCCTGCAGAGTCCACCTAGCTGTGGGAGCTCTAGTTTTCTAGTTACACTTTTCAGGAAAAATGTGGCAGTATTGCAAGGAAAAGAAGGCTTAGCAAAGAAATTTCTTAACCACAACACTTTTACTCAAACATAACAAGAGTTACAGATCTTAGGAAAACAACAAGCTCCTGTAATGCTGTACAACTATAAATCAAGATTTTCCTACTCATATCTGGTCATTTGTTTCTGCAGTAATGAAATGATAAAAACAAAACAGAATTGACAAAAACTGTTATATATAGTAAATATTACAGCAAAACTGTGTATAAATATCAATAGGGTAATTATTACATTATGTAACTGAAAAATAAATACTAAATGTAGCTCTCTCTAAACAACCCCTGCTAACTCCCATTTCCTGAATATTTTAAAATTCTCAAACTCAGCACATGTTAATGTTAAGGAATAAGTTATAGATAGGAGGATATAATTAAATTGCTTCCCTCCTCCCCCAAACATGGAGAGTAAAAAATCTAACTTCCTAGAAAGAGCTACAAGAGGAGAGCTTCTCAGTGAGAGTGAATAGTTCAGCACTCTGGGCATGCAAGTTGAAATTTAATAGGCCAATTTTTCACTTTTTTCAAATCTACAGACAGTTAAGGGACATATACATATTTCCATTGTAAATTAAAGAGGAGTTTCTTTGTATCTGCCATGCTGTTGTTCAGGATATGTTAACATGCTATCATATTTACACAGCCAAACTGAATTCCCTGTGCTAATCCATACTTTCTACCGGTTAACACAAGGCAAATCCAGTGTCTCACTGTGAGTGCAGTAGACCCAAGACACAGGAAAATACTGTTTCTGCTGTACAGGAAAGTTGGGAAGAGGAAAGGGCATACAGAAGACTACAGCAGCTGTTCCCAAACTATGGGTTGCAACCATCAGTGGATGGGGTCATGGTCCCATGAGCAGAAGATGCCATTTTGCTTTACAAAGTGGCATCCTTCTGGCTGACTGGGGTCGCAGGAAGCAAAGCAGTAAATCTAAAAATGAGGTCATGCAGGCAAAGAGTTCGGGAACCGCTGTTCTATAGTCTCCGTTGGATTGACTACTACAGGATTCATTATGCTGTATTATTTGTTTAAATGAATATTCCAAACATCTGGCAACAAGACAATCATTTATCTAGACAAATATTAGAAAACGGCTGAATATACAGGAATCACTTGAAACTAACAGTAAGATCGGTCATGGCTCTCTCCACAGAACACCGCCCCATGTAAGGACACAGCAGACCTACTGGCCTAATGTTTCTGGGCTGTAGTAGCAACTGTGGCAAGTCTTTGCAAGTGTTCCATGCTTTGAAATAGGATTGGAAAAGACAACCAAAATTTCACTTTAAGTAAAAGTTACTGGAAACAGTTAAGTCATCTAGTCAATGTCTTGTTTTAAAGACATGTATTAGTGCTGTGCTATTATTACACTTCTGCTTCTATCACTAACACCAAAGAGTTGCAAGCAAAGTAATGCATGTTTATGAAAATAAATACAAGTAAGGATGACTCGGGCAGCAGCATACACTCCATAAAAGCGGGTGGATTTCCTCATTAATGTTGGGACAGCCAGGCATTAAGAGGGTCAAGATGCCTTCGTTAAAGCTTTGTGAAGTGTTCCCTCTCAGGGACAAGGAGATAGGAATCCTGTGAGGAGTTTCCCCAAGGAACTTGTCCCCTCCTTTAGAGTCTTCTGCAGGAAAGGATGATACAGCTCAAAGATTCATTTACAAAGGAATTTAATTAGTGGATGATGCAGAAATGGTTCTCCAGGAAAAGTGAAGGTCATGTTTCAACATCTAGAAAGCTATATTATTAATTGGTAAAATGAAGTACAATGGAATATAAACAAGGTAAGATTTAATTTCACAGTTCTTCATACAACTCTGAAGACTTAATTTTGAGATACAAAAGTGTTCTGAGAATATTTTGTAATTACAAACCAATAAGAAAAATCATCCAGAAGGAATAATTATATAATTTCTAGATGAACTCACTGTGAGATGCTTAGAAAAGCAGTAATAAATAGATTCTCATATCATTACTTCTGCTGCAGTCAATGACTCACCACTGCTACTGGGACCATATCCCAGAACAGTCATACTACCTTATGCATTGCCTAAGAAATTAACAATGCTGGATTTACCACTACATGAAACAGGTTTTGGTTCTTAGGGTTCATATGAGTCATATGTGTAGCTACTTAAAAATATAGCAATTAAACATTTTACTTAAAAATAGTGAAATTTAGAGATTCCAAAAAAGAAGACATCTCCCCTCTGCCAGACAAAACTGGCATATGTATTGTGACAGGGTGAGGACAGATGCCTACAGGAGAGTGATCCTGTTGGAATCTGGGAAGTGTCACTGCTAAAGGATCTCCCCCCCCAGCCTAAAAGGGGGATCCACAGGACCTGGACACCAAATTAGTATGGGGGACAACTAATGAAATAACAGGGACAGGAGTGTGGTCAAAGGGTCAAACGAAGGGAACCGGACAGGGACACCAAGCAGAGAACCCGGGACAGCGCCCACTGCTCCTCAAAGGCATGAAGGGAGTCATTGGATGCCGCCCAGAGGAACTCTACCCGGATACATGAATGGACGGAGGATCGGAAATAGGCCCCACAGTCACAGGAGACTCTATCCTACTATTAGACCATCTCACAAAAAACTTCCTGTAAATATGTTTTGAGTCACTAACAATTGGTCAAACAAAGATCTTTACAAACATAAATCTAATCTCAGATCTACTCATTCACTCTCCTAGTTGCTTTTCAGCATTACTGATTTTAAACAGTTCCCTTCCACTGCAAAACTCTGTGTCTTTTTAGATTTTCTCCCCATGATAACCTAGTCAAGTTTTTCCAAGTTAAATCTCATTTTATTTCCTGCCTCTATTTCTCTGCCCTTAGTGATTTTTGTAAACACTTCTAATTTAGTATAATCTCTTAATTTAATTATATACTGCTTGTCCCATTTTACAAATCATTAATAAAGAGATTAAGTAAAAACAAATGAAATGAAACTATCAGTTACTCACTAAACACCTCCCCATAACTTGCCGTTGATCATTAAAGAGGCTGATTTTTTAATTTTTGTTTTATTGTTTTTTAAGCTCTGTAGACTTTATAAAACTTGAAAATAAGCAATATTTAATGCAAAAATAAAAAGCTCACAATAATCTTGATAAACTGTCCAAACACCACCAAAAACTAGTCTCTGTTAATAACAATATTAATCATCAATCCCATTAAATTTCTTCCCCTCCCCAAATACCTGAGAAAAAAGATGGACTTAGAAGAATGCCTCTAAGGCAGTGGCTCCTAAACTTGTTCCACCGCTTGTGCAGGGAAAGCCCCTGCTGGGCCGGACCAGTTTGTTTACCTGCTGCGTCTGCAGGTTCGGCTGATTGTGGCTCCCACTGGCCGTGGTTCGCTGCTCCAGGCCAAGGGGTCTGTGGGAAGTGGCGCGGGCCGAGGGACGTACTGGCTGCCGCTTCCAGCAGCTCCCATTGGCCGGGGCTTTCCCTGCATAAGCAGCGGAACAAGTTTGGGAACCACGGCTCTAAGGTTAATAACCCTTGCCGCTGATGGATAGCAGGGGTATATGAGATATGTGAGCTGTTTTTCTTCACTTAAGTTTTGTTTAGAAATAGCAGCAAGTGGTATGTGTGCTCTTCTACCTGGATATTCTACTTGTCTGAGCTTTGACAGATTTCAAGTCAAGTGTAGTACGTGCATATATGTGCCTCCCATGTAGAATGGGAAATGTAGAGTTCAAATATCATTCATAACACAGCTAGGGTATATAGAAATATGGGCAACAAACAGAGGCATTCTAGTCCAGTTTTTAGTGGCAGATGAAGACATATAGTCCTAGAGCCCAAGGAAACTTCATAAGAGGTTAAAGGAAACATTGTCTGGTACGGAAACTAGGAGCACGATCCTGCTCCTATTCAAGTCAATATAAAAATTCCCTTTGACTTTAAAAGTGAAGGATTGACCACTTAATAAAATACATGAAGTCTTGCAAAATATGTGTACTGCTGACTCTAGTTCACTTAAAAGTAACAAATTACGATACATGTTTTGTTTAGTCTGCTTATCTCAGAAAGAGAGACAGAGAAAGAAGGAGAGTGATCTCAGTTATAAAGCAAAATGAGAGAGGTCTGTCGGAGAGGGCAGCCCATTTCTTTGCATGGGGAAAAAACATTTGGGAACCACAGCTTGAATTCTTCCCTGTTTGTGTTGGGCAAGAGTCTGCAAATAAGAACATAAGATTGGCCATACCGGATCAGACCAAAGGTCCATCTAGCCCAGTATCCTGTGTTCCAACAGTGACCAATGCCAGGTTCCCCAGAGGGAATGAACAGAACAGGTAATCATCAAATGAGCCATCCCTTGTTGCCTATTCACAGCTTCTGGCAAAACCGAGGCTAGGGACACCATCCCTGCCCTCCTGGTTAATAGCTACTGATGGACCTATCCTCCACAAATTTATCTAGTTCTTTTTTGAACCTGTTATAGTCTTGGCCTTCACAACATCTTCTGGCAAGGAGTTCCACAGGTTGACTGTACGTTGTGTGAAGAAATACTTCCTTTTGTTGTTTTAAACCTGCTGCCTATTAATTTCATTTGGTGACCCCTATTTCTTGTATTATGAGAAGGATTAAATAACACTTCCTTATTTACTTCCTCCACACCAGTCATGATTTTATAGACCTCAATCATATCCCCCCTTAGTAGTAATTTTTGTTGCCCTTTCCTGAAACTTTTCCAATTCCAATACATCATTTTTGAGATGGGGCAACCACACCTGTGTATGCAGTATTCAAGATGTGGGCATAGCATGATTTATATAGATGTAATATGATATTCTCTGTCTTAATATCTATCCCTTTCTTAATGATTCCAAATGTTCTGTTAGCTCAAAGGTCTAGTGGAGTATAATGAAATATATACAAAGTATATATTACTCGATACTATCTTAATGTTTGAATGGTAATTATTAATACAGTGCAGTTTAATTGTGTTTCCCCTCTAGATCTCTGTGTCTTGCCTTCACGAGGTAGCAGTGGAAATGGAAATATTTCAGACTAGCTCTTTGTATTTAAAGCACCCAGAAGAGAGACATTTCTTTTCTAATTATCTGTTCAAAATATCCAGGCCTTACTATAGTCACCTGCCAAAACTTATGGCAGGCAGTCAGGTTAAAAAAAAAGGTTTCTGATTGATTGTCCATGGGTGGCCAAAAATCCAATTTGGTTGTTTGGCAAGAAAACAGGGATTTACTCAAAAATTAAACAGTTGCTTGTCTTTCCGGCAATGAAAATTGCATTTGAACTGCTTGAATGTTGCTGAAAAGCTAAGATCCAGTCTCTCCCATTGCTAGTTACCATAGACCAACAATGAGCGCACCAACAGACAACACATTCAAACTGAGACAACCGCAGGCATATGCGCTTCTCACTGATTCCACTTCCTTCTCTCAAAGTATTACTTGTGTGTCTGAGATCTACCATATTTTGATTAAAACGGTAGCTGTGAAAGTTGTCTTCATGTGAATTTTTGTGCAAAATGTCAGTACTAAATGAACATAAAATGCTTCATTGCATCTTTCAGCCTCAGGAAATTTGCCTTTTGCATTTCTCATTTTAATCACTTTAGAGGTACTGTCAGCTATAAAATATTTCCATTCTCTCTTATATTGTTCAAAAGAATGTCCTCATTACATTATCTCTTGGTACACTGACAATTTTCTTCATTACAGAGATGATCTAGGTAGAAAACATAGACCAGTGAGTTAACTTAAGGCGTATCCAGCTATGCACCCTTTACTTTTAAGCAGAAACCCACTTAAATGTTCTCATGGTAGCAGGCAACTGGCTTTATTTCATTGTCTTGTCTGCCAGTAATTCCGTCCCTAATGGACTGAAACTGTTTACTGGGCCTATGAGGATATTTTAGCTAGTAACAACAATCCTCTGTGCAACATGAGCAGCTGTGTTGGTACCATTTGCTAGCTCTGAAGCCAAACCCTTTTTCTAGATATCATCTGCCTCTGTCCTTTGGGCAATGGAATTACAGTCTTATATGTAGACTTTGGCACCAAGTTTCTAAATGGCTTCAAATGAGTTAGCTGCCAGATTAGATGTTCCATGATTTGCACTTGCTTCCTGCTAGTTTCCTGATTGAATTTCAGGGATTAGTTTTAACCTATAAAGCCATAAATGATTTGGGATCTTCCAACTTGAAATACTTTCTCTCTCCTGATACCACACTGCCAAAGTTCAGAGGTGTAGCTGTGTTAGTCTGTATCCACAAAAACAACGAGTCCATTGGCACCTTAAAGACTAGCAGATTTATTCGGGCATAAGCTTTCATGGGTAAAAAACATAGTTCCTCAAATGCACATGCACATGCATCTGAAGAAGTGGGTTTTTTTTTACCCATGAAAGCTTATGCCCGAATAAACCTGTTAGTCTTTAAGGTGCCACCGGACTCCGAATTGTTTTACCACCAAAGCTGTGATCAGTAGAGGTGCTTGAGCTGGATCCCCCTCAATTTAAAAGGGAGAACAAAACATAAGAATGGCTATAGTGTTTAAGATCAATGGTCCCTTTAGCTGTCTTCTGACAATGGCAAGTGCCAGATGTTTCAGAGGGAGTGAACGGAACAGGGCAATTTATCAAGTGACTCCATCCACTGTTATCCAGACCCAGCTTCTGGCAGTCAGAGGTTTAGACACATCCAGAACATGGGGTTGCATCATTGACCATCTTAGTTAATAGCTATTGATGGATTTATCCTCCATGAACTTTTTTTTTTAAACCCAGGGAGCGGGCTGGCAGTTGAGCATTCTCTGTTAAGAGTAGTCATCTCTTTAATCATCTTCCAATCATCCAAGGTGCTCATGAGGCAATTATCTAAAATGTGTAGAGAAAAATGCTGAAATCATGGGGAACTTCAGTTCGAGTGACATATTCAGAAGGTCTCATGCTTCCAGTATGACAAAATTGTAATTTGTAAATATTACAGATGACAATTTCCTAACTTAAATGGTGTTTCATCCAACACAGGGAAATTCCATATTAGAATCTGTCTTAACAGATAAAGAAGAACTGATCAAAGAACTAAAAATTAACGGTATTTTAGGCATAAGTGATCACTCCTTGATCACACTTATAATGTGCAAACAGAATAAAGTTCCGATCAATACCATATATACTTGCAAAAAGAAAAGGAGTACTTGTGACACCTTAGAGACTAACAAATTTATTAGAGCATAAGCTTTCGTGAGCTAAAGCTCACTTCATCGGATGCATTTGGTGGAAAAAACAGAGAAATGCATCCGATGAATTGAGCTGTAGCTCACGAAAGCTTATGCTCTAATAAATTTGTTAGTCTCTAAGGTGCCACAAGTACTCCTTTTCTTTTTGCGAATACAGACTAACACAGCTGCTACTCTGAAACCTGTCATATATACTTGGTGCTTTAAAAGGCCCAATTTCACAAAGCTGAAAACAGTTATGTGCCAGATAAGTTGGGAGGAAGAATTTAATCCGAAAACTGTGAATGATAGTTGAGTTATTTAAGAATACTTTTCTAGATGCTCAGAAAACCACAATCCCACAATTGAGAAAACTACCTTTTTTCGAGTGGAAGTGAAGGAAGCTATAAAATATATATGTAACAAACAGAAGAAAAGGGAAGTTAATATTAATGAATATAAATTAGAAGCTAGTAATTGTAGAAAACAGATAAGGGAAACAAAGGGACAGAAGGAATAATCTACGGCCAGCAGAGTTAAGGACAATAAGAAGGAGTTTTTTGAGTATATTAGGAACAAAGAAGAATCCTAACAACAGAATTGGTCCATTTCTTGATGGAAATGGTAGAATTATCAAAAATAATGTGGAAAATGCAGAGTTGTTTAGTCAATATTTTTGTTCAGTATTTGAGGGGAAAAAACAGATGATGTAGTCTGATTATATGATGAGAACAACACTCTTTCCATTCCACTAGTTTCTCAGGAGGATATTAAACAGCAGCTTATAAAGCGAGACATTTTAAAATCAGTAGGTCCAGATAACTTTCAACCTATAGTTTTTAAAGAGCTGGCTGAGGAGGTTGCTGGATCATTAAAGCCTTGGAGCATTAGCCGGCTAATTTGAACAGTTTTTCAGCCAGTTGTCAGTCCACATGATAGTGCCTCCCCTATTAAAGCCAATTTGAACTTTTGAAGTCAGATTTCATGCTTTTCTAAACTCCAAATATATATCACCTGCAATGTTCACTTCCTCCGCTACTTCTGTGGCTTTATATATAAACAAAGAAATCGAGTGTGCTACTTTTTCTTCACTGTTTTGTTCTACTCTCTGCTGTGGACCAAGCCTTGAGTTCCTTACTAATGCAAAACTCTCTTTGAAGCCAAAGGGATTTCTGTGCCTAGGTAGGGACTTCACATTTGGGCCTATATGGCAAATGTTCTCTTAATACAGTTTCAGAGTAGTAATACAGAGTAATACAGTGTTACTAATGATATACATTAATCTAATAGGACCACTTTCACTTTAAAAAAAATCAGCTCTCTATTTGCTTTTCTTCCACTTTTTACTTTCTCCCTAGCTCTCCAAGACTTTCAAAAATAATTACCTGTAGTAAACTACGCCTGTTAGCTGATTCTCAAATATCCTAGAATATATCATCTAGTTGACTTATATATGTTCATATTATCAAAAGAATTCTCTTACATGCTCAGATTTTACTTTTTCATTGTGCAACCTCTTGTAAAATACACTTTTTAAAAAGGACTTGCCATTTTTGAGTAATGAATTTAATTCCCTTTCTCATCTTGTTACTGTATCTAATGTTTCTTTCCCTTCATATAGAAAAGCATATCTATGACCTAGTGTTCCCTAGTTTTTCAGGACCAATACCTGCAGAAAGTGTTAACAAAATTCTATTTGCAATTTTATAGTAAATCCTAGGGCAAAGCATGTGCTGTTTTATCTAGATGTATTTTTCTCCACAGCAGATTAAAAGTAGACTATCAACTCTATGGAAAACGAAACAGTATGTTAAGCATAGGAGGTTTAACAGAATCTTTTCAGTGTTTAAGTCCACATCTGACATTTGTATTATAAAAACCAGTTCCATACTGCTACATAATCCAGGCAGGCTGAAAGGAAATAAAGGCAAAAAATCACCAAAATAACAAAATATAAAGGAGAAGGATGCTATTCTTTATAAAGTTCTTAAATGTTAACAAATACAGGATTTTGTTTGTTTGTTTGTTTTTTGTTTATGATTTTCAGTTACTTTAACTGTACCACCTTAACTCTGCATTAACAATTTTTTAAATTAAAGGCAGTGTAAGTGTGACACCTATAGATAAGGTTATCTAACATTTCCCATTATAAGACTTTGAATTCAGTTCCTAATAAAATTTTGTCAAACTTTAACTGCTGGGCTGAAATTTTCCAAGACAGGGTGTCTGCCTCAGACTGAATTTTCTTGGACAAGCTTCTGCAAAAACTGTTAGCCATTCTGAGAACAAGATGAGGGAAAAGTAAGTCGTTTTCCCCATATTAACGAATGTGTGGTCAGATTTTTTTTTCTGAAAAACTCTAGCTCTGCCAGGCTCTGGAGTAGGGACTTGAAATTTAGCCGGGGGCTATCCTGAGGTCAGGGGTGTGCCTTTTGCAATTCCTGAGGCGGAAAAGAACTCCTTAATTTGGCCAAATTATGGCCTTTAATAAAAATCATAATTTGCACATGCTCATTAGAGAGTTGCTAACGTTTGGCCGCTAAATTCTCCAAGGTTTCCATCTATACTGGGCATACTCCATCCCATCACAGCTCCTATATGTGACTGAACTCTATGTGCACCATCCACGCGGACAGAGCATGATCCAATCCAGGGTTGCATGGACTGCTAAGAACTTTCCCTGCAATTTCTGCTCCGGGCGAGGCTCCAGAACTAACAGCTAGGAGGCCATCTCTCACTTGTCCTCTCAGTACTCCCAATGCTGGCCCTGAGGAGAAGAAGGAAGCCACCTGACATAGAATGCAGAGACGTGAGGAGAGACGTGGAAGAGGGGGTTCTAGGAGCTGTCCTGTTCACTGAATGAGAAAGGGGTTCTGTGTAAAAATAGTATGTGAATATGTAATTAACGACTATTATAATACATATGCCCATAAGGGCAAAATTAAGTCTGGCATTTCTGAACTATTAGGTGCTTAACTTTGCAACCTTAATGTTCTTTTAAAATAATTTTTATGTAGTTTAATATATACTAGGGCTGTCAATTAATTGCAGTTAACTCATGCGATTAACTCAAAAAAATCGCAATTAAAAAAATTAATCATGATTAATCGCAGTTTTAATTGCACTGTTAAACAATAGAATAGCAATTGAAATGTATTAACTATTTTGGATGTTTTTCTACATTTTCACATATATTGTGTTCTGTGTTATAATTTAAATAAAATTGAATATTTTTTATTACAAATATTTGTACTGTAAACATGATAAACAAAAGAAATAGTATTTTTCAATTCCCCTCATACAAGTAGTGTAGTGCAATCTCTTTGTTGTGAAAGTACAATTTACAAGTGTAGATTTTTTTGTTACATTACTGCACTCAAAAACAAAATAATGTAAAACTTCAGAGACTACAAGACCACTCAGTCCTACTTCTTGTTCAGCCAATTGCTAAGACAAACAAGTTTGTTTGCATTTACAGGAGGGACGAGGTGTGGCGCATGCTTTCAGAAGTTTTAAAAGAGCAACACTCCAATGTGGAAACTACAGAACTCAAAACAACAAAAAAGAAAATCAACCTTCTGCTGGTAGCATCTGACTCGATAATTAAAAAGATCATATGTTGGTCCGCACTGCTTTGTATGATTATCCAGCAGAACCTATCATCGGCATGGACGCATGTCTACTGGAATGGTGGTTGAAGCATGAAGGGACATATGCATCTTTAGCGCATCTGGAATGTAAATATCTTGCGACGCTGGCTATAACAATGCCATACGGACACCTGTTCTTACTGTCAGGTGACATTGTAAACAAGAGATGGGCAGCATTATCTCCTGTAAATGTAAACAAACTTGTTTGTCTGAGCAATTGGCTGAATAAGAAGTAGGATTGAGTGGACTTGTAGGCTTTAAAATTTTACCTAGTTTTATTTTTGGATTCAGGTTTTTTGGTACATAATTCTACATTTGTAAGTTCAACTTTCATGATAAAGAGATTGCATTACAGTATTTGTATGAGCTGAACTGAAAAATACTATTTCTTTTGTTTTTGTACAGTGCAAATACTTGTAATCAAAAATAAAGTGAGCACTGTACACTTTGTATTCTGTGTTGTAATTTAAATCAATATATTTGAAAATGTAGAACACATCCAAAATATTTAAATAAATGGTATTCTATTGTTTAATTGTGTGATTGATCATGATTATTTTTTTAATAGCTTGACAGCCCTAATATATACAATAAATATTGTGAACTGCAGAACAATCATGCAGTTTCTGCAAACTATGAAGAAGCCTATCATCCAAGAAAATGCACTGTAAAGGAGATTGTCGGACTCTGCAGACTAGCAAAATCTCAGGGAACTGCAAGAAGGGGCTTTACATTTTCCATGAACTGATGGCTTCTGTGTACCCATGTATTTTAGTATTATCTGTTTTGTAATGCGGATGTATAGTTCTTAAAGCTCTGTCAGGATTTGCTTTATAAATCTCTTTTTTCAGAGGTTAATAACTAGGAGGTTTTACCAAAAACTTGAATTTTCCTAGTCCCAGTCATAAGGGAATCTCTACAGCTATCTGTTATAGTGAATAAAACAATGCATTAGTGGTGTTTTAAATACACTGGTTGAAAAAAATACACTGGTTGGTAGAATTTTTTTTAATTAAAGGCAGTGCAACCCTATAGATAAGGTTGCTCAACGCTTTCCATTAAAAGTCCTTGTGTTCAGTTCCTAATAAAACATGTGCCAGCAATGCCCCTCTGCCATGTACATTGGTCAAACTGGACAGTCTCTACATAAAAGAATAAATGGACACAAATCAGACATCAAGAATTATTCAAAAAACAGTTGGAGAACACTTCAGTCTCTCTGGTCACTCGATTACAGACCTAAAAGTGGCAATACTTCAACAAAAAAACTTCAAAAACAGACTCCAATGAGAGACTGCTGAATTGGAATTAATTTGCAAACTGGATACAATTAACTTAGGCTTGAATAGAGACTGGGAGTGGATGGGTCATTACACAAAGTAAAACTATTTCCCCATGTTTATCCCCCCCGCCCCACCACTGTTCCTCAGACGTTCTTGTCAACTGCTGGAAATGGCCCACCTTGATTATCACTAAAAAAGGTTCTCCCCCACCCCCCGCTGGTAATAGCTCATCTTAAGTGATCACTCTGGTTACAGTGTGTATGGTAACACCCATTGTTTCATATTCTCTATGTATATAAATCTCCCCACTGTATTTTCCACTGAATGCATCCGATGAAGTGAGCTGTAGCTCACGAAAGCTTATGCTCAAATAAATTTGTTAGTCTCTAACGTGCCACAAGTATTCCTTTTCTTTTTGCGAATACAGACTAACACGGCTGCTACTCTGAAACCTAATAAAACTTTGTCAAACTTTAACTGTTAATTAAAAAAACCTCCTAACGCTTCCAGAATTATTGTTCTTAACATATTAAGAATTTCAATAATGAGTTATTGAAGACCTCCTATTCTAGTTTGTGCTTTGCAATTCTGCAATGCTGTGCAGTATTTAAATATAGCTAACAATCCAATTCCATTAGGGTTCATCCTGCCTGCTAATGGGCCAAGTGTATGAGGAGCCACTCCCATATCCACTGGATGCTTTCATAGCCCACTGAAGCGTGGAGTTGGGCCCAGCTAATGGATTTCAAAGGATGCCTGCTTACACCAGGACTAAATATAAAAACAAATTCAGCCCTGCTAAAAGCAGGTAGGTGCTCTTTAAAGCCAATGTACAGAGGTTATGGAGTGTGTCCAAACCTCTAAGGCAATTAGTGTAAATGATGCATTTGATGCTGGTGTAATCCACATCCACTCAGTGTGGCACCTTGCAGCCCACTCTGTTGCTCCTGCAGCAAAGTGACTTCACAGCAAAATGCCACGACCCTTCCCATGGAATAGTGTGCCCTGGCAGGCATTATTCTTAAGACACAGGACACACCAGGCAGGCGGTGCATGTGCTCCCCATCAGTGCAATGGCCAGGCTGGAATTTGGCTCTTACAATTTACACAAAATACTCTACTATACAAAGTTGTCACCAACTTCGTCGTGGTGTGTATTGGTTAACATAGTACATACAGTATGATGTGAGATTTTAAACAAGGAGAACACTGTTAAACAATGTATTTATTTCTATCTTGAATAAGCTTTCCAGTAAGGTGTTTTAAAGTAAACAATATATCATTAACATTTCTCCTCCACAGTTTGGAAGTACAATATTCAGTGCTAAATTTGTAATGAAAGAGGTGCTGGGACTCAGCCAATGATTTAATTTTAAATGTTAAACTTATGACTTTCAATATGTGGCAGTGTTATTGTCATTACCAATTACTGTCAATATCAATTATCAATGATAATAATACCATTTCACGTTCAGTCAAAACAAGTCTATTTGAAAGAATAGCCTACTGTATGCACTAGTGTTAGATGTTTACAACCACATATTCTACATCATATATAAAGTAGCTTGTGTAGAAAAATAAATTAAAAGCAACTACAGAAAAAAAAATAAAAAGAGTCTGAATATATTCTCTAGCTACAGAGCTATCCACCTTTGCTCTTTCTCCCCAGTGTTATTACAGAATATTTTTCTCCCACCTCCTTCGTTCCCTGACCTCCTGTAACACACCTCCGCACCCCAAACACACCAACATTGTCTGTTCAGCTGAAATAACCATAACTATAGTATTATATTGTACTAATACTTACAACCAGGGCTATGGTACATCACAGTAACAACTTTTAAATAAATCAATAATCAATAAAAGTAATTAACTATGTTTACTTTGTTTTCTATATTATTAAGAAGCATTGTTAATAGAAATCAACAAATTATATTTCAGTATGGACTAACCAAAAACTTAAATCTTTATTTTTAAGATTTTTCTTTACCCTAATCCTGCAGTGCTTAAGAGAGGCAGTATAGGATACAGCCTCGTGCTTTACTTCTCCAGAAAAGTTAATCAAATAGTCTCCAAATATGGCTATCTTCCTTCTCTCTGCTTCTTGTGTCATTGGCTCCTCTGAATCACTTGGGTACCCAGCTCTGAAGGCAGCGCCGCCGCTAGCCGCAGATCAGAAGTAAGGGTGGCATGATATGGTATTGCTGCCCTTACTTCTGTGCTGCTGCTGGTGGCAGCGTTGCCTTCAGAGCTGGGCAGCCGGAGACTAGCAGTGGCCGAATGCCCAGCTCTGAAGGCAGTGCCATCGCCAGCAGCAGCATAGAAGTAAGGGTGGCTTCTGCTATGGTAATGGGACCTGCAGGATCCCAATCCCACTGCAGGGCTCTTCCCCCTACCACTATTTTTTCCATCTGCCCCATTTTTCCACCCCCTGACTTTGCACCCTGGCCAGGTGCCCCACCCTGGTAATGGCCCTGATGGATAGTACTGGGTTGAGAATTTTAAGAAAAACACATTTCAGAGCAAAAAATAGAGATTTTTTTTTCTTTCATAACTGACACAGCAAGCCCAGAGGTGCCGGGGCTATGAACTGCCAAGCCTAAAGGTGCCTGGGCTTCAAATTAAGCACTGACAATACTGTGGATGTGATTTAAATCCCACTTCCATCAGATTTGCTCCGGTGAGACTTGGTCTACAATGGAATTATTTCAGATTACGGCCTGATGTACACTTAAAATGTAGGATGACTCAGCTACAGTGCTCAGGAATGTGAAAAATCCAGATGGGCCAGAGAAATTAAAGCTAAAATAGACAGCTGCATTGCATCAAGGGTACTGAGGTTTTATTCTTTTCTCTCGGGAGATATCTCAGGATAATGTCTCAAGACAGACATTATCAAACAAACCTAGCATCCCACAGCACTGTACCTATGCCAACCTAACCCCTGGGTTAGGTGCAGCTAGGTGGACAAACCTAGCCAACCTATGGGGAGGTGGAGTTCCTACAGCAATGGAAAAACCCCTTCTGTCACTGTAGTCTGTGTATACACTATGGGCTCACCGCAGCATAACTACAGCACTGTGTAGTGTTGGCATAGCCTATGACTAGTGTGAGCAAGAGGAGAGCCATGCCCTGACTTCCTGATCATCCTCCAATTTATAGTGAATCATCTTTAGTCTTGTTATATTATGTTCTTATGTCTTGAGGCTCATAATGTATACAGAACCACATACACCAACATCTATTGTAAGAATACAGATTGCTACGTTTGTTTTCATGTTGTATTATACATCCAAATTATCACATTTCATTGTCAGAACATTGTATTCTAAAGTATTTGTACAAGAAACAAAAAAACCCAACAACCACAAAAACAGTTAATCTAGGCGCATTCAGGTAATAGTTTATCTGAATTTATGTATTTTTAGCTATGTCTCAGTAATACAAGCTTATAATGAGCTAGTGCCATTCTAGCTTTACTAATTAATATAAATCATTTCAGTATCATCAAATCTTAAAAAGACCATAGTTGGTTTGTATTAACATCCAGTAATGTTATTAAAATGTTGCATTATGGCACCTTGAAATTGTTCATTACAAGCATTTCAGGCAGAGTGTGCCATTTGGTACATATATACACTGTATAAGGCAAAATCGGGTTCTTTTGTTTTGCAGCTCTCTCTCTAGCCTCTGGTGTGTGTTTTTATCCTTTCTATAGTTATTATTAAAAGAATTATGGATAATCCTTGGGAAATACCCTGGTTGGTTTTTTTTAAAGTAATTATGGTATGAAACACATTAAAATTGAACTAAACACAAAAAGTTTTCCAAGAGAAAAGAATGCAATCTCTATTGTTGTGAATTAGCTACAGAGGATTCGTCTCTACGAGTTGATACCACTATGACATGATAGCTAAAACACACACAAACTCCAGCTTCTACAAAGACCTGGGACAGGTCTGAGAAGTTTTAGAAATGTGGACCTTTCCCCATAAAACTACTGTTTGACAGCTTTATAATTGTTTTCTAACAGTTTCATTTTGTTAAAAGCATTTCCCCACTTTTTGGGTAGAAAAAAAGATATTTTAATATTTTTAATAAGAGCAGAACATTAGGAGAGGGATGCCAACCATTGTACAGAGAAAAAGATCCTCAGCTTGCTCTGAACATTGAATTAAGCATCTCTATCTTTCTGTTCTTCATTTCATTTATGTGCAAGTTTAGTAGACACATTGGACTGGTTTGAAACCTCCCAATGACGTCAGTGGGCCAGAGAAATTAGAGCTGAGCTAGACAGCTGCATTGCACTGAATCTACTGAGGTTTTATTCTTTTCTCTCAGGGTGACATCTGAGACAGATATTATCAATCAAGCACTCCTGGCAGTGCACCAGAACAGTGGTGTTTTATCATTCAAATTGGGGAAAGCTGCAATTAAAAGCACTGTTCAGCTTACTTTAGGAATATTTTGTTCAGTATAATCAACAATAAAAACAACATTCTGAAAACTGCAAAGGGTAATTTATTAAAGTATTTAAGTATAAAAGCTGTTTACTACAATCTGGAAGCTTCATTTTCTTGGAGTTAAAAATAAAATGCCTAAGTACTAAAATTTATGAAATGTTTTACCATTGCTCTACAGAAAAGATATACATCTATACATTTTTCTATAGCTCTTAATATAAATCCAGTAAAGCAAAATGTCCATTAGCTTTTTAAAAACATCTTTCTCTAGCTTGAACATTTCTCTTTTCAAAAAATATGTACACATCAATTCAAAGAGAAATGGTGCAATTCTATAATCTTTTGCTTGTCAAATATAAAACAAAAATCAAGAAGAAATGAAATTATGAGACCATTAGTTCTTAAAGAAAAAAGACTCTTCTTGTCCTGTTATTTATTTTGAATTGTTACAGAGTATTTCCTGATTTTCCAATACTTAGGTTTAGCACAGAGAATTCTAACAAATGCTTTGCTGTATTACATACTAAACCTGCTTTTATGATCATGGGTATTAAGGTTAGGAAAGATTAGGTAAAGTAGTTTAAATCCTAAAGGCTAGATTGTAGCTTAAATTCCACAGCCCTGTATGTGAAGTGGCAGCGGCACCAGGGAGTGTGTTTCTGAGAGGCATAATTGCTTTAGAGCTACTCCTTGCACACACGGGGAGGTGCAATCTGCTCCATACAGTTAGGAAAGAGCAAGTTTATTTGCATTGGCTCTGCTCTGTGGGCCAGTGGAAGAAGGGGTGCTCAGGCCTCTCCCCCTTTCCTGGCCCCTTCAACGCCCTGTTTCCAAGACTGCAGTGACTGCTATTGTGAACAGACCTTTCAGGGCTGTATAAGGGGTGGGAAGGCTTTTTGCTTGGGAACCTAAGAATCTCAGTCCGCCTGTATGAAGATTCACACGTAGAGTCCCAAAAGTATCAGTAGATAGGTGCACATTCTCAGGGCAGTGGTATTTATGGCAAATCAAGCACACACCCTTTTGGTCTGGGGATCTTTCCATGGGAGGATTATCAGCGACATTCCTTTGTGAAAATGGAAACCTGGTGGAAGGGTCAGGTCCTTGTGACATTGCCACAGCTGCAGAAGGAAAACCATGTGGGGAAAGAACACACCGAGAAACACAATGGTCCTCCCTTCCTGTGTAGTCCGATTAAAAATAATCTCTCAATCCTGTAAGGTGCTCATGTAGTGCGGTGATGACCAGGAGTATAAAAACAGAAACCAACAGCATGCCCCAAAGGAGTAATGCAGCCTGCTATTAGCTCACAGACTAGAGGCTTGCGGGCCCTCCACTGGTAGTCCCAATAAAAGCATTCTGAGGAAGATCTGAACTGCAGTCTGTCAAACTGGGCCAGTGTTTAACTTGTAAATGACCTGAAGTCCCACCTCTGGGTCCCTATCATCTTTCTAGTGTCTAAGTGCCAGGTGGGGGAACTCGTAATCAACCTTCACAGAAAAATTATCTGAAATTAATCCATATTTTCTCTGTCAATTGTGGAACGCACTCTCAGTCTTCAGAGTAGCAGCCGTGTTAGTCTGTATTCGCAAAAAGAAAAGGAGTACTTGTGGCACCTTAGAGACTAACAAATTTATTAGAGCATAAGCTTTCATGAGCTACAGCTCACTTCATCGGATGCAACCTGCTCTTACAGTCCACGAAATGCATCCGATGAAGTGAGCTGTAGCTCACGAAACCTTATGCTCAAATAAATTTGTTAGTCTCTAAGGTGCCACAAGTTCTCCTTTTCTTTTTGCAAATACAGACTAACACAGCTGCTACTCTGAAACCAGTCCACGAAATGTAATTGCATATGATTTACTGACTGCCAAAGGGAAAAACAACCAAAGGTCACTCAGCATTTCGTAACAGAAATGAGCCATGATAATCTGATGCATTTCCCAGCAGTGTCACAGAAAAATCAAAAGAGCTGTTTGTGAAGTTTGGAGTCATAATTGTACAAACTCAGACAGAGAGGGCCAACCCTTCATTCTTTAGCAGAATGCCCACCAAAACCAAATGAAATCAATTGGAGTTTTGCCTAAATCAGGTCTGGGAGTAAGGAGTGCAGGAACAGGTTAACAATTACTGAATTAATAAGAAGCTAAAGACTTGATAAATAATTTTATGCAGACAGTTCCCTCTTGGTTACATACAGAATCTATAGATTCTCAAGAATAAGTTGTTTCACATCAAACTGGCTGCAGTTTGAACTCTAAATTCATCCGTTTCAGATTTAAGCATACAAACCACCTACATATTTGACTGAATACTTACTTTGGGGCAAACCATACACAATTTTGAAGCTCCACCATCAAAACACAAAGGATATGCAGTACAGGTTTGGTGACAAACTTTTCATATGACAGGAGCCTCTGGGCAGATCACCAGTTTAGAGTGAAGGCTGTTGGCATAAGCTCTCCAGAATAGGGAAGTCTGCAGTGCAGATCTTGGACCACAATTGTACCCTATGGGGAAAATCCTGTCCCTTTTTCCCCACAGGGAAATAGCAACCAAAAATTAACTGAACTGTGTGGTCTAATGCATGAACATGCGTGAGTGTGTGTGTGAGACAGACTGATTGACAGATGTGGAAAGGGGTCCTCATCTTTGTGTTCTACAGAGCTGCACTCAATGGGGGTTCCATCTACAGTAATGTGAAGGGTGATTTATGGTGCAGGCTGAGCATCCAGTCTGTTGTACTTTGCACAAACATGGATCCAGTGACCAAACCTGTGTATAAGCGTGTGTGAAATGGTGGCACTGACAACAGCTGTTAGGAAGGCTACTACAGCACGCATAAACTGAAGGACTGACAATCTATTAGATTTTAATCAACTGCCCCCACCCCTGAAAAGGCAGCTTTGTACCACAATCAGGCAAGCCAGATAGATGGTTCCATTTGAACTGAACAAAGGGGAAGAGAAGATCAATGAAACTAAATATGAGAAGGAAAAGCCTTTTTAAGAACATCTGATGTAGCACTGCACCAACAGAAATTCCGTATCAGCTGTACACAACATACTTTTTGATTAGAAAAGATATTCTTTCTAAGCAGTGAAAAAGTACCCTAAGATCAGAAAGCTTTTTCTTTCGGATTGAATGCCTAATACAAGATAAATGTGAAACAGTGTTTCCAAGTTATCAAAATTAAGATCACTAATTAAACAAACTAATTGACAGAATTAAATAAATTGCTGACATACTTGATAAAACCTCAAATATTGTAACTATTTTCCACTTCTTTGAAAGAACAACTTTTCAAATACCATCCAATCAGAAAGGAAATGCAAACAGATATCATCTATTAGTACAACACAGTACAAGCTTTTCAAACAGCAAAAGGAAATATATGCTTCTCTTTTAAAAACAATGGTCAGACCCAGCTAAATCACAAACATTTTATTGCTAAAGAACCATATTTTAACTCATGGCATTATTTTCACTGAAAACATACTTCAGCAATGCATTCTTTGTTCTTTTTAAAGCCATATATGAGCATATGAAAGATATTTGGTTTTTCATTTCTAAACTGTGCCTCCAGACTCCTGCATTATGTCTGTCAAACATTCTCTATGTGTAAAAATGATTTCTTAGCTGAAATTACCTGCTATTTATAGTAGAAACAGGACACCTTTATACAAGAAATTAAACAATGAACTCCGATTACTTAAATGTTATATTAAAATTATTTCTAATGCTCGGTCTCAAACCCACAAAAGCAAGAAAATATAGAGCTATAAGAGATTTTATAATTAACTCTCACTGCTAAGCCTAATTAATGTGAGGAATGATAGATTTTTGAGTAAAGCAAGTGATTGTGATTCAAGACACTCAAATTCTCTTCCTGGTGCTGCCACAAAATTCCGTGTGGCCACAGGCAAGTCCTAACGGACCCGTACCTCATTTTTCTAGTCTGAATAATGGAACTAATAATACAGTATTTATCTATAGGGATAACACAAAGTGACTGGTGTGTATGAAATAATTTCAGACCTACTTTAAAACTGTCCATAATGGCACCAGTTTAAAAGAATATTATTGTTTTGGATGGCCATACTTTGGACAACTGCTAACAGCACCACACTGCTAGGAACATGAATAATTTGCACATTTGAGAGTACGTGGTTTCCCACGTCTGGGACAGAGAATGAGTTTGCATACTAGTGTATCTGACTCATAGGTGTTTTCCTAGAATGTCCTCAGTAACTCCTGTTATGCATGGTCTGAGATGTTAGCTCCACAAACAAATTATGCCCAATCTATGATTAAGTAATAATCAAATACATTGTCACAATGGATTCATATCCCAGGATCCATAAGACTAAATAAACAGTGAAGGTTATAGAAGGTAATTAATATGCACTTTCCAATTCCCTATTGCCAAACCATTTTAAGCACTTGGTTTAGATATTCAAGTAAAATTGCTCAAGTAATTTCTAAATCTTTGCAGGATCAGAGCCTAAATGCATAGGGCTTTTTGTAAACCAAAAATAGCATAATTAGTCTCCATTATGGAGGAATGACCAGCACAATTTTACTTTTTAAAACAAGGTTCTTTTTGAATTACTCTGCAGGAGCACAAAAGATGACTGCAAGCCACAAAGCTTCAATTATTTTTTAAATAATTCTAAAACATAAACCAAATGTAGTAAAAAAATAGCATCCAGGTTGAGACCTTGCAATGCAAAACTCTGAAAAGGTCATTTTTTAATTGCTGAGTTATTATAATTTCATCAAAAACAGATCAAGTGCTGCTAATGAAAAGCTGTTAACTAAAGCAGACTGCCTGCTTCTAACTGCAGAATATTCATTGGGTGCTTCCAGGGAGATGGTTTGATAGAAAGATTAATTATAAGCAAATAAGCATCAAAATGATACTTTTAACATTTTCAATGTTAGATATTTATATTTAAAATGACAAAAGGTATTGTATTTACAGCACTATTTTGTGCAAAAATTTCCATCCTCATATTCAATAGCTTTGGCTGTAAAAAGAGTCAATTTCATGAGCAGGCTATTTTTTTTTCATTTTACATCCTGTGTTTATTACTACTAGGATAAACAATCTTACATTTGGGACTGATTTTCAAAATTGCAAGGAGCACCTGCAACTCCCACAGAAATCAATAGGAGCTGCAGGTGCTTAGCTCCTTTCTGTTCTCCATCAGCTGCAAGCAAGAATTAAACAAGTTTATAGCTTTATGCTGCTTTTCAGAGTTTCATCAGGAGTTTCTGCTGCTCAATTGTCACACAAGGCAAGTGCCATTCAGGAGCTGAAAGTCTCTGCATCACTTCCAGAGATGTCAGAATACAGATTGGAAACACCCCTATAGATTAGCACAGAATATGGAGTTACATCTTTTCCCCCCAGGATCAATTACGAAAGCTGCCCCCCTCCCAAATATCAATGTGTAATGATGTGCGGATGGGTACCGATGACAATGGGACATATTCTCTCATGCTCTATTTTGTGTAGGATAATAGGTGGGGAATGTCTGAGAGGACATTGTGACTGCCTCCTAATGGTCTGCTTGTACAAGCTCCTGTCCCAACAATGCTTAGGGCGGGGCTGCTCTAAAATATGCCGCTAGTTTAGAGTTCTTACTTAACCTTAGGCCAGTTGAGGATTAGTAAAGCAGCTCTTTGTTTTGTCATGACCCTCCCTGCCCTACTGCTCCCCAAAACACTCCTCTTTTTGCTGGCAAAAAATCTGGCTCTAGTACATCTCCACCAACAAGGAGTTGTCCTATATCAGGGGAATACTTTGCTGGAAATCTGAAATAGTTTTTTGGCCCCTTCATGCTGCATGAATGCCATAAAGGTGTCAGAACTTAATAGGGAATCTTGTCGAATACTTCAATATTGGCTGAAGTTAATATCCTAAGAGAACTGTGATTTTCACGTAATGGGAAGTCTCTAAATCAAACTAACTTCCCCCATCCCAATAAATCCAAAGGGGAACCACTCAAATAATTCTTATGTCTACATGTGTTCTGCTAACCCGGGCACCAACACCTGTCACTTAATGGATAAGAGCCACGTGATCTCTCGTTTATCTTTGCCTCATGATTGCTCAGAGTTACAATCCTTTGGCTTGTCACTTAAATCTCAGTGTAATACACAGCTTCTTTCATGAGATCTGTCACATTCGCTTCCTTGTGACTGGCCAGCTCCCCTGGTGTTACTGTGCAGCATGAACTTGCCTTCACACAGAAAGTCTGCAGGCTGTATGCTCATATTACATAAATTCTGATGCTTCATGTGGTCTCATTGTGTCTGCCAAGCTCCAGCTGGGATATTAAAGAACACATATCTGGAAACCATACAAGTCTACCAATTTGAATCCCTTTCTGCCATTATCATGTGTGCAGAAATTTAAAGTAACTTAGTATGAAGAGACCTTTGCTACTAGTGTGTCTGTCAGAGTGTTTGTCTAAAGGAACTCTTGCACAACAGTTAGTTATGTCAGTTGTACAGCTAACACCAAAATTATATGGTTCCTGTGCCACTGAAAGCATCTGGCCAATTTGTGAGCAAGCAAAAGACCATTTAAACAGTTGAGTCTGTCTTCAGGCAGCCAACAGACTCTGTACGATACAAAATGCAGAGGCTAAAAGTGGTATTTTCAGATTAAAACATACAAATGGTGTTGTAAGTATAGAGAGCCTCAGCAATCCAGATCTGGACTACAGTTTTCTCAGCATTAAAATTAGGGTGACCAGATGTGCTGATTTTATAGGGACAGTCCCGATATTTGGGGCTTTGTCTTATATAGGTACCTACTATCCCCCTCTCCCCATCCCCTGTTCCAATTTTTCACACTTGCTGTCTGGTCACCCTAACTAAAATAAGCTTACATGACCATTTAAGGAAAAAATGTGGTCCTGTTTAATTTGGTAAAAAAGCCATATTCAAATAAAGTTTCACCTTCCTCTCTCTCTTTTTTGGGACTTTCAGTGGTCCTATTGGTTAGCAATGTAATGAATCATGTCCTGTAGCTATTCTTATGTATGATGGGCATGTAATATTTTGCCAAAGCAATGGCCTTAGTAAAACCGTCAATGCCATATCAGAATGGCTCATTCATCCACCTAGTCTCTGAAAGTGGCCAATTCCAAATGCTTCAGTGCAAGACACAGAACCTTCACAGTGTATCTGACTGTATCAGGATACACCATGGAAGAATATTCCTTTTAACCTCAGCTAATGATCAATTTATGAACTCTTGCACGAGGATGGATGATTGATAGTCCTTATGTTTATTCTAGCTAATAACTAGATGATGATGATGTTCGTATAAAATCAAGAAAATCCTATTTAGCATTTTGGGGCTTGATCTCCTGCAATGTTACTGGGAGTTGAGGTCACTCAGCACCTCAAAGTACTTTGCAGGATCAGACCCTTCTTTCCTCTATTCCTTTCTACATATGTATTGGTTGTTCTTTACTATAATGCTACCCCTATACTTACAATTGTGTACCAATTTTTCACACTAAGCATCCTCTCTATCGCCTCAATTTTTTCCACATTCCTACCTCTTTCAGTATGTATTTTTCCTTCCTCCTCCTCAGCAATAATTTCTCCTCATTCTCCCTTCCCTGAAATATTGCTCACCATGTACCTTGAGTATCTTCGACTCTAAGCTCTGAAATAGGAAACATACCTTTATGTTTGTAAAGTGTTGTGTACACTTCTGGAACTATAACCCCAATTTTTATTCAGAGCAAAAGAAATATCTAATCCTTAGATGTTTGCTCAGTATTAGCCTAAAGCAATGAGTTAAGTGTTATCAACACTATAATTACAATAAAAAGGAGTACTACTTAAATTTTTAAAGTACACTGGTACTTCATACATTAACAGCAAAATTGGGTTTTTGTCTAAAACTAAAAATAAACAGCAAATTATAATGCAATAGAAATGAATATAAAGCTGTATTATATGCTATAAGACATTGTTTTAAAAAATTTGTATGGCTTTTAAAAATTAATAATAAATGACACAACCTGATGAAACTTCCACTGTTGCCCTCATATGATCTGTTTTAGAATAGTAACAACAGCAGCTGCGTATCTGTTAAAAATATAATATTAGTTGACAGAACAGGGGTGGCTTGGAAAGTTACAGAGATAAAACTAAGGAATTATGCTCAAGTGAAAAATATTTACTTTAGTGACTTAGTACAATTTTAAATCTAGGAATTAATTTCATACAAGTGAATATTTTTTAGCAAAAAACATTTCTTTGATCGTCAAGTAAGCCTTAACAAATAAAAGAAAAAGATCACTTACTCTTATATATTTAGACTTTAATGCATCATCAGTGATTTATTCAAGACATGATGACTTAGTATAATAAAAATGAACAGAGGGTAAAATTTTGCATTCCTTGCACTCCCAAAATAGCTATCAAAACTTGTAAGAGGTTTAGGGTTGCCAACAGTGCTAGAATCATAAAGAGCAAGAATCTGTGAGTAAAAGAAAATATTAGAAATAGCTCAGTTAAAATTATGCAACTTTAGGAACATATTTCTTTATCAATGTTCTTCATTTCACTTCTACTCTATGTAAGTTAATTATCCTTCTAGCTCTTTTCCCCAGCAGAAGGTGCAGTGCATTGTTCTGGACAAAGACAAATAAATACCTACCATATCCATGAATGACGCCGATTAGGAAAATAATTTATATTTAACATCTTCCAAGATATTTCTCTTCCACTCTTCAGAATTTATTCAGTAAATTTTTCATATATTCCAAATTTCTTTCTTCTTTTAGTTTCATGGCTGGCATTTAGTTATTTCAAGGAGTTTTTATTCTTTGTGATTACATGTCAACTCCCATTTCAGGGTGGATGTCACTTTATATATGAATGCAAATGACTTGGCAATCAAAATGTAAGGGTGCGTTTGGAATATCCTCTACAGACTCCCATATTTCTTCATTTATAATAGAGAAAAAAAATATATTCCTGATGAAACGTCGACTGCAGTTTCCTGCTTTCATTTGTATATTCCCTTCCCATGATAATGAAACCGAAAAAAGGAAACCATTTTCCAAACACAAGAAACATCCCTATTTTAAAATCCTGTTTATCCTTTTCATGTTCTATTCAATGTCCATTCACCAGGTTCACAATCCAATCAAAAAGTTCTCTGATGAATTATTTAAAAATTAAGCTCCACGCTGCTCAGAGTCTCTCTATACTTCACATTTGTTTGTAGCTGTAGTACCTCCCGTTTGACCAGTTTTACATTGTTTAGCCTTTCAGCGCATGTTGAAAGGACACCTAACACACGGGATCAAATTTCTTGAATGACACACACAAACCGCAACAAAGAGGAAAGCTCAGGTTAGATTATAAAGTTATTTTCATCACTAGAGATTACAGGGGACGTAAAACGAATGGCTCAGTTACAAAACTGCATCATCATCAATAGACAGGATGTACAATCACAGATGCTGTATTTGTTTTATCCCTGTTATCCCAGGGTGCAGCTGTATTTGGAAATGGGGATCTTCAGTGCCCTTTTCTACTGATATTTTACTTCAGTTGGTGGGGTGTATTGCTTACAAGAGCATTCATAATACACTAGCCCTTGAGCAAGTTTGCTCACTAGTGCAATTGTGTGTGAAAAATATGGGCTCTAGTGATTCTCATTTTTGAATGTAAAATGGAACATTACTAGCCTTACAGCAAATTCCTGTTGCTAAAAACATCAGAAACAACATAATTCCCCTGTGTCTGGGGAGGACTGGCACAAAGAAGCTGCGTAGGCAGACTCAGCATTCCCTGTGCACTAATGGATTACAGCTCTACAACAATACAGCAGCAGCAGCATGGAGGCTGGGCCAGGTCAGTAGATGATTTAGTTGGGGATTGGTCTTGCTTTGAGCAGGGGGTTGGACTAGATGACCTCCTGAGGTTCCTTCCAACCCAGATGTTCTATGATTCTTTGATCTGAACCATTGCACATTCACTTGCTGCATAGGGCAGTAGCATAGTGGGCCATGGCCTCTAGTGCTACTAAAATGCAACACCGATGGTAATGTTTTTGAAATGGAGTGTGGCAGATATGGCAATATCATGGACAAACCTTACCGAAGCTAAGTTAAATCTTATTGAATTAGTGCATGCATTTTAGTTCTTTGTGTTAAAAATGCAAATTATATGTATAATTGCAGGATTGTATGCAACATCCCTGGGTGGAGACACAACTAAAGCAAATCTGGACGTGCTATGAGCTTCAAAGGTCTATTTGAAACAATTAGAGGAGGTTTCAGAGTAGCAGCCGTGTTAGTCTGTATTCGCAAAAAGAAAAGGAGTACTTGTGGCACCTTAGAGACTAACAAATTTATTTGAGCATAAGCTTTCGTGAGCTACAGCTCACTTCATCGGATGCATTCAGTGGAAAATACAGTGGCGAGATTTATATACACACACAGAGACCATGAAACAATGGGTTATATCATACACACTGTAAGGAGAGTGATCACTTAAGATGAGCTATTACCTGCAGGAAGGGGGAGGGGAAGGAGGAAAACCTTTTGTGGTGATAATCAAGGTGGGACGCCTCCAGCAGTTAACAAGAACGTCTGAGGAACAGCAGGGGGTGGGGTGGGGGGGGGGAGAAACAACACGGGGAAATAGCTTCACCCTATGAAATGACCCATCCACTCCCAGTCTCCACCCAAGCCCAAGTCAGCCGTATCTAGTTTGCAAATCAACTCCAATTCAGCAGTCTCTTGCCGAAGCCCGTTCCTGAAGCTTCTCTGTTGAAGGACAGCCACTCCCAGGCCTGCAATCGAGCGACCGGAGAGACTGAAGTGCTGTCTGACTGGTCCCCAAATGTCATAATTCTTGACGTCTGATTTGTGTCCATTCATTCTTTCATGTAGAGACTGTCCAGCCTGACCAACGTACATGGCAGAGGGGCACTGCTGGCACATGATGGCATATATCACATTGGTAGATGCGCAGGTGTATGAGCCTCTGACAGTGTGGCTGATGCAACCAGGCCCTATGATGGTGTTCCCCGAACAGACATGTGGACAGAGTTGGCAACGGGCCCCGCTGCAAGGATAGGCCCCTGGGTCAGTGGCCCCACCATGCAGCACGTGGCCACCGGCAAGCATTTGCCCCAGGCTGGGGGGCCATCTGCAAGCAAGGAACGGCCCACCTCCCAAGATCTGCGAGAGCGATGGGTCACCCCCCAGGACAGGCCACAGATCCCCGATCATAAAAAAACCCAACAACCTGTGTCGAGTTTGAAGGACTGACTCCTACCAGAGCACTTGTTGGAGTTGGGGTGATCTCTGGAAAGCTTACTAGCATGCCTGTAGCTTTTTTTAAAATTATTATTGTTTTCATGTTTTCTCTGTAATGCTTTCACCTTAAGAATGAATGTGCTTGCTTAGGAAAATCCATGTGGTACCTTATAACTATGGTTATGTACACAGTTTATAGAAAACTGGGGAGAAAAGAAAAGCAGGCCTGCTTAGGCCGTCTGACTTGCTGGGAATCTACAATGTAGGCAGGGAATTGTACAGTCTGGAAATACCCATGTTAGGAGGGAATGAGACGTATGTCTCTGCCCAAGACAGATGATGGCTGGGGAGCTGGAGAGTGGGTGCCCTTAGTGGACCACAGAAGGAGAATACAGGTGCAGTTATTCTGAATTGTGACATGGATGATGGCCAAACAGTTTCTGCTTCATTGGTTTTAATGCTTGTCATTTGAAACTGGGACAAAGATCCCATTGTGGATTTTCACATACTAAAGAAAAGAGGAATCAATTAGCATGAACAGAATTACTTCTGGAAGACTCTTGAACGCTACCAGTTTTGTAGCACTAGAATCTTCAAAATGGATCTTCCTCCTCGCCACTCCAAATATTCAGAATGTACAAGTTCCTTTATGTGAGGTTTCTTTCCTTAGGTTGGCATAAGAAAACTTTCTTTTGCTGGCAAAAAAGTCGGTGCATAAAATAAGATAGGACATTAGGATTTTTTTCTGTTTATTGGAATGATGTCTATACTTTTTGCTCCCAATTTCAAAAATAACTAAGGAATTTCAAGGTCAGCTCAGCTCAAGCGGGACTGGATTATAAGGAAACATTTGCATGGAGCCGGTGATTTACAAATGGTCTTACAATTCATCAGAATCAAAGATGATTCAAAAGGAAATGTTCTCGAACTGTACAAAAGAATGTGGGTAGTCCATCAATGGGCTAACAGCATGAAAGCGACTGAAACAACTTCAGCCATCAGCTGAACAGCTAGTGGCATTTTATGAGTCACACATACTGCGGCTGGGGGAATGTCTTCCAGAGGCTGACATCTGAAACTGGTGATGGCCAGTCATGCCTGTACATTTAAGTACTGAACTGTAATGGAATGGTGCTACTTATCACATTTTATTAATTAGGATTTTAAATAGAATTTCAAACACTTAAAGAGTTAGCATGTAATATTACTTCCAGTCTAAGCCATGACTTGAGGGACTAAAATATTTTGCAACCAAAGATTAGAAACTGAGAAAAGAAAATGCTGTTTTGAAGAACTATTTAAGTATTAGCTTAAAGCATTAATCTATACCTGTTTGCACTGTTGGACACTTAAAATCAGTAAGTCACTTTTTATAAGTGTAGGTATTGAATATTTGTGAAGTTCCATTAGAAATCACTTTATATAAGCATAGATTTTGAATATTTGTGAAGTTCCATAATTACTGATAATGCAATAAATTCCATAAAGAACCAGGTTTACATATGGAGGTGGAGAGGTAATCAATACTCCAATACTTTGCCACTAAACCAGTTGATTTTGTGCACCTCTATTACTATAATTTTTTTAAGAAGGGGCTTGTTACTTCTAAAATACTTCCAATCATTTTAAATGACAAGAGAGAAGGTAGATTGTTTTATATGCAACTGTTTATTAAGAGAAGATAATATGATGGTTACCATCTTTAGAATGATTTTGAAGATGTGACAGGGCGTCATCCCAAAGCATGCCCCTTTCTGCCACAGTATGGCCCTGTCTGCACCATGCACCCAGTCCCCTCCTGGTTCTCCCAACAGCTTATTCACAGCCCGGAGTACTTCAAGTAATGTCACCTTTCTTTATACAATACCGTCTCCTTTGGTTCTTTGGCCCAAGGCCATCCCCACTTAGGCTTCCAATTCACCCTTATAGGACACTCAGTTCCTTTGGTTAAGGGAAGCCATAGCTGTCCTTCTCAGGCTGGGCTGCAGGAAAGTTTGCCCTTGCCAGGCTCTTCTCTCAGCTGTCTGCCCTCTCTCTTCCTCCTTGGTTCTCCATAGGCTTTTGTTTTTATCTCTGCTCCAGAAGGCCTGATTTCAGTCACATGACCTGCCCCCATCATGTGACTTTGCTTAGTTTCTCCATATGTGAAGGCATGCTAAGTGAGTTACAGGTGAGGCTGGATCCATCATCCCTTAAAGGGCCACTCACCCTGAGGCAGAAGCCTAATATCTACACAATGAAAAAATGTGTGTACACAAAGGACCACATTTTCAACCCTAGCCTCACATTTTGCAAACTTACATTGGTTGGACAATTATTTGCACAACTTGTGGGTGCATAATAACCATTTCTACATATAGCCAACAAAGCGGTGCATCCAACTACCATATTGTCAAACACAAAGATGGTTTTGCATTTTCAAAATGGGGGCATGCAAGTAGTAGAAATGTAAGCTGGCTTAGGGCTGAAAGCTTCTCTCTAAAACTGTTTCAGATTTTTTTGAAATGTCTTAGTTCAAAGATTCATAGAATCATAGAATATCAGGGTTGGAAGGGACCTCAGGAGGTCATCTAATCCAACCCCCGCTCAAAGCAGGACCAATCCCCAACTAAATCATCCCATCCTTTGTCAAGCCTGACCTTAAAAATCTCAAAGAAAGGCGATTCTGCCACCTCCCTAGGTAACGCCTCCCGATAAATTCCTTTTATTGCTGCTCACGATTCTGTCATGCCATCTTATTTCCTTCATTTTGCCTTACAATCCTTGAGAGAAATAAATCAAAGCTAATAAGCAAAAGCATCATTGTGCAGTTATTTTCAGCTGTTTTATATATCTATATATTGTGGTGATATAGTTAAAGTGATACAATCCTCTAGTGTGGATGCAACGATACTGGTAAAAAAAGTGATTGATACCAGTGTAACTATTTCTGTAAAGGAAGGAGAGTAAGCTGGTAGAAGACATTTTTATAGTGGTATAACTGTGTCCACACTAGGGATTGTACTAGCATAACCAGTTTGGTATAATAAACCAAACTCACCATTAACCAAAATAGAATACAGATACAAAGACTGTGTTGTAAGCACATAACCTGGTCTAAGTTTAATTGACCAGCAAATGAGAGACGCTCAGAATTTCTCAGCGTAGCTCAATTAAAAAAAGATTACCATTTTTTTTTTAGGTTTTTCAAATGTCCGCGTCATTATCACTGTCTAGATTCACGAGATGATTTTTGTCCTGCTTGATTTTCCATAGGATTCAGTTTGCTGAGTTAAAACACCAGAATAGCTAAATGATTGTGTTAATGGCATGCTCAACAGGCTGGAAAAAGAAGAAATGTCTCTGTGGTCCCTTGAATGAAAGCTCTTTTGATATTGTTGAGCTCCTGCCTGCAACCCTGAATGACTAGGCTTGTATCAGGAAAGAATAACAAGTGAGATTCTGATTGACTAATTTTTAAATTTTTTTTAAAGCTGCTTGCAACAACCATGAAATTAAGAGAGACGATCTTGAATGCCTGACTGAGTAGTTATTATTGTACCCCCTCTTCTTTAGTGCTATAGCATCAGGATCTAAGAGGCATGTTCAGTAAAATTTAGATAGGTGATTAATATTTAAATTCTAGAAAGAAAAAAAAAGGGAAGAAAGTTTTCCCATAAAGGTATATAGGAGCATTTTTTGGGCATCTTAGATCTCATCTGACTCTCTAGTCATGAGATCTCTGTTTATTATCTGCCAGGTTGCTGTCAGGAAAGTTTTAGAAAACACTTTTAGTTTGGTGATTGGTGGTTTTCATGTCCATTGATTCTTTCCTCTCTCACCTAGCTTTGATTCTGTGTTTTCTATTTGCCCTCATTTTGATAGTTTTGTCAGTTCGTATTTCCAGTCTTTCCTTTCTCAAGCCGCCTGAGCTTGGTGTAGATCAGTGTAAAGAATGTGGCAGTGGATGGGCAGGCAGGATGAGCCTTTTCTCTTTGTTTTTTCTCCTATAGCTTCTCAGACAGATGAATATTTATTCTGCACTAAAGAATCAAATGAAAGACTCCACAATTTGTGAAGAATGGCCCCAAAATTATATCAAAAATGTAATTTTCAGCATATTTTAACTTTTAACATACTTCTGGTTCAACTGTTGCCAAGAATCATATTTCCCCCTCCTTCCCCTGCCATTGTAAGCCCTGGTCTACACTACAGAGTTAGGTTGACATAAGGCAACTTACGTCAACCTAACTCTGTAAGCATCTACAGTAAGATGTTTTAGCCGCAACACTGAATTAACTCCACCTCTGCAAGAGGCATAACACTTAGTGCCAGTGTAGACACTGCATTACTTATGTTGATTTTAGTGGCTTCCAGGAGGTGTCCCACAATGCCCCACCATGACTGGTCTGGTCACCGTTTTGAATTCTGGTGCCCGGTGGCCAAGTACAAACTCCTCCCCTTCAAAGCCCAGCAAATTTTTGAAATTTCCTTCATGGAGAGCTCACCTACCAACTCTCCAGCAAGAGCCTAACTGACCATGCTGGCTACACACTGCAGACACGCCCCTGCTTGGAGTACACAGGAGATGCTGGATCTTCTGGGTCTGTGGGGAGAAGAGGCTGAGCTGGCACAGCTCCAGAGCAGCCACAGAAATGTTAATACCTATGAGCAGACATGGAGCAGGACATGGAGGAGAAGAGCTACAAGAGGGACCCACAGTTGGCAAGTGAAAGCCAAGGAGTTGCAGTAGGTATTTCAGAAGGAAAGGGAAGTTAACAGTTTCTCTTGTGTGGAGCCACAGACCTGCTGCTTTTACGAAGAGCTGCATGCTGCATGCTACTCCCAAGAGTGCCATGGATACTTTGGGGGAGCAGCAGTCACAGGCCCCCGCCAGGAACAGTGACAAGGAGGAAGAGGAAGAGGAGTATGGGGGACAGGTAACCGGAGGGGATCCAATGGCACACCAAGCCAGGACCTGTTTTTGACTCCTGGACAGTCCAGCCAGTCCCTACAATCCAGCTCAGATGAGCCTGATGCAGGGGAAGGAACCTCTGGTAAGTACGTAGTTTGCTTTGAAATTTCATCTGTTGATTTATTCTTTTTTTTTACTTATGCTAGAAGAGGTAGTGAAACAATCAATAGAGGTAGAGTTGCTATCTGCTTCTCATTCCCCGATACAGTTAGGCAGAAGGAGCTCTGCAAAGAACAGTTTGTTTATGTGCACTGGTATGTCCCATGAATCCTCCATAGAGCTCTCGAGGAAACTTTCCTGAAGGTAGTCTGCAATTCTCTGCTGAAAGTTTATGGGGAGGGCTCCTTTATTTCTTTCACCGTGGTAGGACACTTTCCCATGCCCACAATACCAAATTCCCACAATTGCAGGCCACGGGTTAGCAGCATATGGTTCCCGTCTACCGCCGGATGTCTGCAGGAGCTGTTCACTTTCAGCCTCATTACCCTCAGGAGTGAGATATCAGCTAAAATCACAATTGCCTGTGGAAAGCCATGCCAGTAATCAGTTCAACTGCCCTATATGCATATATGCATGCCCAGGAGCTATCCCCCCATCTCCCTCCCCTTCCTGGGCTGTACTCACCATTGCTGGGACTGCCACCATGCTCTATGAATCCCAAAGAGAAGTGAAAAAGTAATGCTTGCAAGATGTGTAAGTCAAGGGCAATGAGTTCTGTACACCAAGTTTCCATTTATCTTATGAATACCTTCTTATGAATACCTATCTTATGAGTACCTTCATGCATCAGATCTTTTGCTGATGGAAACGTGGAGCGGCTCAGCTAGATAAGAAGGAGAAGGAAGAGGATGCAGGATGACATATTCCAAGAGATCCAGCAAGTCTCTTCTGCTTCGGAAACGGAGCACAGGGCTTGGAGGATCACCCTTATGGACAGGGGTACAGTGGAGAGGAGAAAGACACTGGAAAAGGAGAGAGACATGCAGCAGGAGATGGTAGCGCTTCTCAAGCGGAAAACAGACGGTGCTGGAGACTCTTGTTGACTTCAGGTTCAACAATCCCATGCTCACCTCCCTCTACAGCCCATAGAGAACTGCATTCTCGGACCTCCCTACACCCTACCCCAGTCCCACATTCCATGTGGCATCTCGGGACGCTGCACTACCCCTACCAATCCACCTGGGGAGACTACAGGCAATCACAGCTGCACATACACTGACCTGTGAGTGACACGGTTGGTGTATGTGTTTGTGAAGTAGAAGTGACTGTTCTTTTCTCTTCAAAAGTTCTTTCCCCTGTATTTATAAAGTTTCATTCAGTTATAAATATGTCTGTTTGCATGGATTTGCAATAAAAGTCTATTTACAGAAACTTAATTCATATTTATCAGTTCACAACATATGCTGGCTGGGGCTGACATCACTCACAAATAATAGCAATAGGTGCATTTACAATGTTATAATACTACATACACAGCACTCATTGCAAGGTTCATACCTGGGTGCAAAAAAAGCAATGCCAGGCAGAGCACACTAAAGCAATACACACTACTGTGGCTCATTGTTAAAATGGTCTTTCAAAGCCTCCCTGAGCCAAATAGCTCTGGGTTGAGCTCTTCTTATAGCCCTGGTATCTGGCTGCTGAAAATCAGCAGCCAGCTGCTCCACCTCTACTCCCACCCTCCACTAATGTGGAAACTTTTCCCCCTTTACTTCACAGATATTCTGAACAACACAGCAGGCAGCTATAACCATTGGGATTTTTTTCACTGAAGACTAATCTCATGAGTAGACAGCACCAGCAGCCTTTCAAGTGGCCAAAGGCATTCAACTGTCATTCTGCACCTGCTGAGCCTGTAGTTGAAGTGCTCTTTGCTGCTGTCAAGGTGGCCGGTGTATGGTTTCATGAGCCACAGGAATAAGGGATAGTCAGGCTGGATCACTATTGGCATTTCAACATACCCAATAGTAATCCTTTGGTATGGAAAGTAAGTTCCTGCTTTCAGCTTCCTGAACAGGTCTGTGTTCCTAAAGATGCGTGCGTCATGCACCTTCCCTGACCAGCACATGTTGATGTAGGTAAAATGTTCCTGGTGATCCACTAGCATTCGCAATACTATAGAATAGTAGCCCTTTCTGTTGATGCACTCTGGTGCTAAAATAGAATTAAGTGTGCCATCTATTGCCCCACTGCAGTTCAGGAAACCCAATGCTGCAAAACCATCCACTATGTCCTGCACATTGCCCAGAGTCAGAGTCCTTTGAGCGTCCAGACACGATGAATGGACCTGTGCACCTGCATCACAGCAACCCCCAACGTGGATTTCCCAACTCCAAATTGATTCCTGATTGATCGGTAGCACTCTAGTATTTCAAGCTTCCACACAGCGATCACAACTCATTTCTCCAATGTCAGTTCAGATCTCATTTTGGTGTCCCTGTGCTGGGGGCTGGGGCAAAGTCTGCACACAGATCTAGGAACATGAACTTGCACATCTGGAAGTTCTGAAGCTGCTGTTCATCATCCCATACCTGTATAACGATGCAATCCCACCAGTCAGTGCTTGTTTCTTGGGCCGAGAACCAGCTCTCCACGGTCTGCAGCTGGTCTGTGAATGCCACCAACAACTTTGAATTGTTTCTTTCTAGGTCCCACAGCAAGCTAGCCTCCCCGGAATCGTCATGCTCCCCATGGCTCTTTTGGAGGCTCTGTAAATACTGCAGGATCAAGTGCCCTGTGCTTGCAATGCTGATCACAGTAGTGCAGAGACATGCAGGATACATGCAGAGATGGTCGATGAGCGGGTTTGTGGGGCTTTTTAAAAGAGACGCAAAACATTATGGGATGCAGATAAAAATTATGGAAAGGAGAAAACTGCATTATGGGGTGGTGAAATCATGTTCCCAGTCACGCCTGCACAACTCATTTGCCCCCATTAGGCATTGCAAACCCTTCCCAAAACACCCAGCGCTAGACGGTGGCAAGTTGCACAGTGGGCTAGCTACCCACAGTGTACTGCTCTCTGCATCGATGCAAATGTAGTGAGGATGAGCACTGCCAACACAAGGAGTTTAGTGTGGACGCACAAAAGCAATTTAATTACTGTTGTGGCTATATGTGGATGTAACTTAGGTCAACATAATTTTGTTGTAGACATACCCTAAGTTTAAAAAACTTTTTGGTTTTTTCTTCACTTGGTCTCCTTCACTCACCACAGGCACCATTTTAACAGTTTCACTATCAGAGACAGAATTAAGTGGCTACAGCAGCTCTAGAAAAAGTGGAAAAAGTAGATTTTGAGCCAATAGAAAGACTTGGCAAACATGTCCAGTGATAAGTTTCTACAGGGCCTCTTCAGCCTCTGAGAGCCTAACCCAGCAGCAAAGACTGTGATGTGAAAGAAGTATGTGGATTCTTTACAGACCTGGATAGAAAAATACACTGTAGATCATGATCCAGCCTGTTTTTTGAAATGTTACATTCTGCATCGGTTCAAGAAGTGGAACATAAGCATGCGGATTTATAATAGTTTTTCAAATATCCTTTTAGTTGGGTGCATGCTATTAAACCCGCCAGCTATCACCAGATTGGGGCCCAGACACCACTACACTGGGTTCCCTGAAAATGTATAGAAAGATTATTCTGACAGAGTGATTTGATATTGTATAATAAACCAGATGCACAACTTATATAAGCACCCACTTACATCCCTTTACAGATTTTCAAAACAAAGAAAAGGAGCACGAGGAAAAGGCAAAGTTCAGTCTTACCCTAGCTAAGACTACGACTCCACTTTTATAACAAGAGAGAAGTCACTGAACATCCCAATTAACATAAACAGAGAGCACTCTTTTAAATTTGCTAATCAAAAAGTCAACACATTTTTCCCACCTCTGAATGATTATGGAATAGTCCACGGCCAACTATTTGAAGGCTACTTTCCTTTTGGAAAAGAGGCAGAAGAACTGCATTGTAAAAATACCATCCTAATATTTTACCAATACAGGTGTTCACACAAGCATTCTTCAACTCTTTAGCATGTTGATGAAAATTTAAGAAAAAATTAATGGTATTTTAATTGCTGATCAAACCAGGTTTCTTGCCCTATGCAAGTGGATGAGCTCAGTTTTGCAAGGCCATCGTGGAATGCTCAGCTGATTGAATGATGTGATTGGCTGAACACCTTGAGGTGCCTCAAAAGCACATATATATTTTAAAAAGAAAACATAATGAGGATTTATAGAGAAATACTTGTGTTTTCCTATCTGGTTTTAACATTCGAATGATCAAGATATTATTCAGATATATCAGGTAATAACCTGAATGACTTTCATGGTTTTAGATCTGTCCAACTGTGCCACAAATTAAAATACACTAAATTCTATATCAGATCATTCATAAGCAACATAATGCTGCTCCTGGATATTTCAGTGGATATTCTGCCAAGTATTATTGTCCCCTTTGCAAATGTTAACATGGTTCTTTGTTATAGGCAACAAACAAAGGCTGGTTTGTGGAGTACAATGGCATGTATTGATTTGGAAAAGGATGAGATTGCCTGTGGACCAAATGAACTACTCATCCATGCAGGCTCCTTTCATTCATTCATTATGACTGGTCAAACTGATTATTAATGCAAAAATACTGATTTGCAATTCAAATGCTCTTCCCCCAAAACAGTGTGCACATAAGACTGACCAAACAGTTCTAAGTACATTACATTACAGGTTCACACATTATAGCACTAAAATGTTCCATTATATATTAAAAAGGCTGTATCTAAAATATCATTGATTTTTAAAATGTTTTAAATTATCCGAACATAGAATACATCAATTTAAAATAAGCTTTGTATTTGAGTGAAATATACATTCCATGATGAGTCTATTTTTTTAAATTTTGAAATTGCTTTTCCACAAACAAAATATACTTCACTGGCTTGAAACCTGCAAGTAATTAGTGTGCCATGAAATTATCTACTCTGAAAAGAAATTAGATTTGGTACAGAATAAACTGTGTGGCATATACAGGAGGATCCCTGAGGAATTCATGTCTAAGATAAAGAAAGTGACTGTTGGACTATCAGCCAGCAAGCATAATTACAGGTATGTATTCATTAGGGACAGGCTGCACTGCTGTCTCTTGCCAATGCAGATGGCTATTCATTTAACTGTCAGGTAGAATATTCAGGGTTTGCTTTTCCACTGCCTTGCACCTGGCAAAGTCATTTACACCTGTGCAAAGTGAGTTTATGCTCCCCTAAATAAAACAATTTTCAAATGGGCAGAATTAAAATTAGGCCAGTTATAACATACCCAAGCATACTGCACACAGTAGCTTTTCATTTAGGATTTACATTAAAGCTGCTCCTGAATTTTGCTTTCTCAATAAAAACAACATTCAAAAACCACAAAACAAAAATTATTTCCCAATTTGAAATGATGACCTGACCTTCAGATGGATCACAAAGCACTTTACAGTTGTGCCCAATCCTGTGAGGGTGTGTAAGGAAACTACACCATTCTTCCCGCTTCTGAACAAAAACTGGGCACAATGGCTGTTCTCAAGTCTAGCACCACAAGTGGCAGAGATGACATAACTCATACGCTAAATAACAGATTTACTTGTAAATGATAAAGTTTATTCTATATAATATGTAGTATATATATTATACTATAATCAGACTAAGTGTATAATTTTGACGAGGATGCACTGGATTTTTCATACACAAAGATGTCAAATCCCTTTAAGCGCAAAACTCAATTCAAGTTTATCTATGAAACTACAACAGCAACCCCATAATATAGTTATCATTATCCTCAAGGGAGTGGCTCCTCTAGCCTCATATTTACTTTCATCCTTAATAAAATTCATGATTGACCTTAAGCCAAAATTCCAATACATAACACATTTGTGGGGAAAACTGATTTTAATTATATGAATTATGGCTCATATGTATTTTCCCATGTGTTATCACATGCTTTTATACTGAGTATTAAGAACAAATATGATCATATTATAGACTATAGTAGTGCTATAACAAAATAAATAGTGTGACAGTATTATGGCATATCAATTAAAAGTGTCACCTCTTTTTCCTGTATTATGTCAGAATTCATTAAGACGAATGCAGGCAAGGAAGCAGAATGACCTGGGGACATTCACTTGTGTGCTCATGTTCCCCTGAATCCAATTAGAATGGCATTTTTTTACAAAATGCCATTAAGTACCAGACATTTGGCACAGAAAACATAGAGTCATTTTAAGAGGGTTTTTGTTTATTAGCATGCATTATAAATTGGCTTATATTATAAATATAGGGGCATATTCTTAGGATGCATGCACCTGATTACTGGAGTCAAAAGAAACCCCACATGGATCAAAAGCAGAATTCGGTTCTTTTATTGTACTGAATCCCAGTAACACAGCATTTAAATTAGAAATGTCTGATATTCTTTTAAGGAGGGCTGGCCAGTGGCTACTACTATATTACAGAAAGAAGCCTATTATGTTTTGATTGTATAGGTTACAAAAAACATGAGAAAGGGCTGAACTACAGTTGTTCGGAAACAATGAAGAAATAAAGATAGGAGTAAATCTAACATCACCAATCTTAGATAAAGGACTTGCCTACAGGATGGATTATTCAGTTTGTGTCATAGTACTGCAAACATTTGGGTTAATGTCATATGGAAACCATTGTTCACCAACCCATCACGGAGTATGACAGCCAACTCTCTCTCTTGCCTTCACAGCAGATTTAAGATGATACAGAAAGCAGAAATGTTAATCCAGAAAGCAAACAGGACACGGCGGTACATGTCAGGGCAGGTGAAACCTCTGCGATTTAATTTTGACTGTTATGAATAGCTGGCGTATAGTCAAGAATATGATGTACAAGAAGCATATGACACTGTCAGAAAAAAGAAAAACTAACTCTTTGGAACCCCCTTTCAGGTAGTTGAAAGCAGCTATCAAATCCCCCCTCATTCTTCTCTTCCGCAGACTAAACAATCCCAGTTCCCTCAGCCTCTACTCATAAGTCATGTGTTCCAGTCTCCTAATCATTTTTGTTGCCCTCCGCTGGACGTTTCCAATTTTTCCACATCCTTCTTGTAGTGTGGGGCCCAAAACTGGACACAGTACTCCAGATGAGGCCTCACCAATGTCGAATAGAGGGGAACGATCATGTCGATCTGCTGGCAATGCCCCTACTTATACATCCCAAAATGCCATTGGCCTTCTTGGCAACAAGGGCACACTGTTGACTCATATCCAGCTTCTCGTCCATTGTAACCCCTAGGTCCTTTTCTGCAGAACTGCTGCCGAGCCATTCGGTCCCTAATCTGTAGCGGTGCATGGGATTCTTCCGTCCTAAGTGCAGGACTCTGCACTTGTCCTTGTTGAACCCCATTCATCTGATCAAAGGGGAAACTACCACGAATATTTCAAAATGAGTTTTCAGCATGAAATGATATTTATTAGCTTTCTATCCTTCAGATTTTTGAGATGCAGCTATTATACTTCGTCATTTACTAAAGAAACATTCGCAAAAAGAAAAGGAGTACTTGTGGCACCTTAGAGACTAACACATTTATTAGAGCATAAGCTTTCGTGAGGTGAGCTGTAGCTCACTAAAGCTTATGCTCTAATAAATTTGTTAGTCTCTAAGGTGCCACAAGTACTCCTTTTCTTTTTGCGAATACAGACTAACACGGCTGCTACTCTGAAACCTAAAGAAAATTGATTGCTGCTTTCTGGATGTGGTTAAATCAAATAACTTACAAAAAAAATCCAGTACTAGTAATACTTTTTAATCTATGATTCCTTATATTTTTGGAGTATTTCCATAAAAAGGATATGCAGTTAGAGAGGAGGAAAGCAAGAGTAGTTAGGTAAGAGCAGTTAGGCTACCCATCATCCACTGTGATGCTTCCCAGTCCCTGCAACAGCTGGCATGTGGCATTCACCTGAACTATCCCCCTCTATCAGAGTGGTTCTCAAGATGGTACCACCAGATTTGGCCCTAAAATTTAAGCCAAAGTTTTCAAACCCAGGTGCTAAAGTTTGTTTTATATTTAGGTATCTAAATAAATGACCTGATATCTAGGGATGCTGAATATCCATAAGGTTTCATCAACTTTATTCAGGCCACTTATTTAAGATGCCTCTATGCAGCTTTGAATAGCCTAATTTTAGCCATGCAATTTTGCAAATGTTGGTGTTGTAATTTTTATGCTGCATAACAACTTTCCTTGCATTTTTGATCACCAATAGGCACAACGGCCAGAACCAGGAACAGTAATGTAGTCTTGAACACTGTGCTTCTATGGCTTTCAATTACTCTGTGCAGTAAGTGCAGCTTTATATAAAGAAAAAAAAGCCACTGCCACTTTAACACAGCCCATAGAAATACGACGCATAACCCTCAACACTTTCTTTTTTTCCTAGCATCTTTAAGCTGCCGTCTTCAAGAGCATTGGCTTTTATATCTACTTGACTCAAGAACTGACATTTTTACATTATGGCTTTTTGTATTAATACAAGTAGATGACAATTTGTGAATGCAGTACTTATGAGCTATTTCCTGAGAAGAGCAAAAAGGAGAGTAGCCAGCATCCAAGAGAACTAAATTACTCCTTTACTTCTCCCTTCCCCAACCTTCCCCACATCTGGCTCTAAATTTCATCTGAATACAAATATAGGTGCCTGAAAATATTTCTTATTTTTTTCTAAATTTATTAAAACTTGTACAATGGCTAAAAAAACCAAACAAATAGGCAGGGAGTGAACTGCATTTTTTCAATCTGATCCCATGCTTGAAGGAAAGTTTCCAAATACTGTGAACTCAGTGTCAGTTGCCTTATCTCAGCATCATTATCTACACTGAACATATTTTTGTGTCTAGTTTTCTTAATTCAGACTCTGCTGAAGCGTTTCCTTGAGCTTTATTCACTCTGGATGCTATATTTTAGTTCAGTTATAAACAATGGGATTGATCATTTTACCAGACCATCATGCATATAAATCTCATGGACTTCAGAAAGAATCCTGACAATGATATTGGTTCATTACTAGTTGGAAATAGTAGAATTATCAATAATAATGCAAGAAAGGCAGAAATGTTCAATAAATATTTGTTTTGTAACGGGGGAAAATACTATATAGTCTCATCATATGGTGATAACGCTCTTTGTATTCCATTATCATCACTGGAGAATGTTAAACAGAAGCTACTAAAGTTAGACATTTTTAAATTAGGAGGTCTGGATAACTTGAATGCAAGAGTTTTAAAAGAGCTGTCTCAGGAGTTCGCTGGATCATTAAGTTCATTTTCAGTAAGTCTTAGAACACCGGGAAAGTTCCAGAAGTCTGGAAGAAAGCTATGCAGTGCCAATTTTTAAAAAGCATAAACATTATGACTCAGGTAATTATAGGTCTGTCAGTCTGACACTAATCCTGAGCAAGAAAATGGAGCAGCCAGTGCGGGACTCACTTAATAAAGAACTAAAGGAGGGTAATGTAATTAATGTAAATCAACATGGGTTTATGGAAATGAGATCCTCATCAAACTAACTTGATATCTTTTTTTTTAATGACATTATTAGTTTTGTTGATAAAGATAACAGAAGTGCTGAAATAATACACTTAGACATCTGTAAGATTTTGATTTGATACTGCATGACATTTTGATTAAAAACTAGAAAGATATAAAAATAACATGGCACACATTACATCAGGGCCGACCTTAGGGAAAATGGCACCCTGGGCGAACTTGTATTTTGGTGTCCCCCATCACTCCTGGCCCCCCTGGTCTCGCTGGGCTTCCTCCCTCCCCATCACCTCTGGGCCCCGCTGCCTCCACCAGTGTTTAATTTGTATTGAAAGAGATGCTAGAGGCTAGAGCTCAGCCCTGGCACAAATTAAGAACTGGCAGGGTGGCCTGATACTGGCAGGTGCTGGCCGGGCACCCACCTCTGAAGGCAATGCCACCACCAGCAGCAGCGCAGAAGGGTGGCATGGTATATGGTGTATTGCACCTTTCTGTGCTGCTGGTGTGGCTTGTGGTGCCTGATGCTTGGCATGTGGCTGAAGGCGGGCTTCACGCTGTCACATGGGGCCTGCGTCTTGCCAGAGCCCATGGCCCTCCTGGCTCATCCAGGGTGCCATTTCAGATTTTTTGGGGGTGGGGAGGAGTGAGGAAACTTTAATCATGATTCCAGGGACTACTTAGACACCTGAAAACTCTAAGGTTTTTGAAGATAATAACTTAGGAATTAGCTGGCAGGAGCACTGTATCTAATTGTTATATAAAGAAAGAAAGAAAATATACAAACTGCAATTAAAGCCATGTTTAAAGTATATATGTAAATTTTGAACAATCAAGAGATAATACAGCAAAATATTCCCAATCCCAAACTTTGAGGTATCAGTTCTAGAGCTTTAACACAGATATCAGAAACACACGTTTAATACTTTGTGCACTATCTTTATTAGCAATACCATAATTTTAACCTATGTGATTAAAGGTTTTTTCTCTCTTTTATTAAGAAAGGGAATTTATTTTTCTAATTATTTTTGCATCATGTATGTGACTCACTAACATTTAACTCCATCATAGTTGGAACTGCATTTATTTTCATGCAAATTTTACGTTATTTTACAGATATAACTAAAAATACAATTTGAAAATAAGCAACCTCCATCTGCCCATTGTCTAAAGTTATGTGTTTAGCTAATATTTTTTAAACTGGCTAAGGTTAATACAAGCTAAAGTTACATTCTAGAAGGATACTATTATTTGATTGTACCACTTTAAATAATAAATGACAAAGCACAGTATAAATAAAAGTGATAATGATAATTACTCCAGCCAGGGCAGATTAGGCATTTTAGAACTCACTACTCAAAGAATTAAACGGAAGCATAAGAGAGAAATAAAATTATGAAATGCACAGACCAGTCAAAAAATTAAAACAACAGCATTTTGAAAGAATAAAATTACAGAGAACATATTGCATTGCAGGAAGTACCAACAACAACAACAAACATCAACATAAGTATGTGTTGGGGGGTAAGTGTGAAAGAGACAGTGTGTGAGAGCTGGGGGAGTATGAGTGAGACCGCGCGCCGCCCCTTTAAGATAACAGCAGTCACTAGCCTGAAGGAAAGCTCCTTCAGACACAGCAGCAGCAGCCAGCAGCTCCGCTCCTCTGTTGGTGAGGCCTGTCTTCACACACACACACCACTCTGCAGAGATGGGGTAAATGGGTAGAGGGGGCAGGGGAAACCCTGACATCAGCACCTTTCCTCCCTCATACCTCTCCCTTGCACAACAAATGGGAAACACCCAGGAGCAGTTGGCCAGGGGCGGCTCCAAGGCAGGGATCAGAGCCACGGGGCTGCAGATGCCAGCCGAGCAGCAGGGGGAGGGGCACCCCTGCTTCGGAGGCACCCCGTTTATAATGGCACCCTAGGCTTTCACCCAGTTTGCCCCGATCTAAGGCCAGCCCTGCATTACCTGGATTCAAAACTGGCTAACTGATAGGTTTCAAAATGTAATTGTAAACTGGAAATCACCATCCAGGGGCAATTCCCGGAATTGGTTCATGATCTTATGTTATTTAACATTTTTATCAATAACTTTGAAGAAAACAATCACTGATAAAGTTTGATGATGATACAAAAACTGGGGGAATGCTAAATAATGAAGAAGACAGGTCACTGATTCAGAGTGATCTGGATTGATTGGCACAAGCAAGCAATGTATGTTTTAATACAGCTAAATGTAAATGTATACATCTGGGAAGAAATAATGTAGGCCATACTTACCGGATGAGGAACTCTATCCTAGGGAGCTGTGACTCTGAAAAAGATTTGGGGGTTGGGGTGGATAATCCACTGAACAGGAGCTCCTAGTGTGATGTTGTGGCCAAAGAAAACTAACGTGTTCCTGGGATGCATAAACAAGAGATCAAGAATCAGGGGGTAGCCGTGTTAGTCTGCATCCACAAAAACAAGAAGAAGTCCGGTGGCACCTTAAAGACTAACAGATTTACTTGGGTATAAGCTTTTGTGGGTAAAAAACCCACTTCTTCAGAGGCATGGAGTGAAAATTACAGATACAGGCATTATATAGGTTTCAGAGTAGCAGCCGTGTTAGTCTTTATTCGCAAAAAAGAAAAGGAGTACGAAAGCTTACGCTCTAATAAATTTGTTAGTCTCTAAGGTGCCACAGGCATTATATACTGACACATGAAGAGAAGGGAGTTACCTCACAAGTGGAGAACTAGTGTTGACAGGGCCAATTCGATCAGGGTGGATGTAGTCCACTCCCAATAATTGATGAGGAGGTGTCAATTCCAGGAGAGGCAAAGCAGCTTTTGTAATGTGCCAGCCACACCCAGTCCCTATTGAAACCCAAATTAATGGCGTTAAATTTGCAAATGAATTTTAGTTCTGCAGACTTCTCTTTGAAGTCTGTTTCTGAAGATTTTTTGTTCAAGTATAGCTATTTTTAAATCTGTTAGTGAATGTCCAGGAAGATTGAAGTGTTCATAGAATCATAGAATCATAGAATATCAGGGTTGGAAGGGACCCCAGAAGGTCATCTAGTCCAACCCCCTGCTCAAAGCAGGACCAAGTCCCAGTTAAATCATCCCAGCCAGGGCTTTGTCAAGCCTGACCTTAAAAACCTCTAAGGAAGGAGATTCTACCACCTCCCTAGGTAACGCATTCCAGTGTTTCACCACCCTCTTAGTGAAAAAGTTTTTCCTAATATCCAATCTAAACCTCCCCCATTGCAACTTGAGACCATTACTCCTCGTTCTGTCATCTGCTACCATTGAGAACAGTCTAGAGCCATCCTCTTTGAAACCCCCTTTCAGGTAGTTGAAAGCAGCTATCAAATCCCCCCTCATTCTTCTCTTCTGCAGACTAAACAATCCCAGCTCCCTCAGCCTCTCCTCATAAGTCATGTGCTCTAGACCCCTAATCATTTTTGTTGCCCTTCGTTGTACTCTTTCCAATTTATCCACATCCTTCCTGTAGTGTGGGGCCCAAAACTGGACACAGTACTCCAGATGAGGCCTCACCAGTGTCGAATAGAGGGGAACGATCACGTCCCTCGATCTGCTCGCTATGCCCCTACTTATACAACCCAAAATGCCATTGGCCTTCTTGGCAACAAGGGCACACTGCTGACTCATATCCAGCTTCTCGTCCACTGTCACTCCTAGGTCCTTTTCCGCAGAACTGCTGCCGAGCCATTCGGTCCCTAGTCTGTAGCGGTGCATTGGATTCTTCCATCCTAAGTGCAGGACCCTGCATTTATCCTTATTGAACCTCATTAGATTTCTTTTGGCCCAATCCTCCAATTTGTCTAGGTCCTTCTGTATCCTATCCCTCCCCTCCAGCGTATCTACCACTCCTCCCAGTTTAGTATCATCCGCAAATTTGCTGAGAGTGCAATCCACACCATCCTCCAGATCATTTATGAAGATATTGAACAAAACGGGCCCCAGGACCGACCCCTGGGGCACTCCACTTGACACCGGCTGCCAACTAGACATGGAGCCATTGATCACTACCCGTTGAGCCCGACAATCTAGCCAGCTTTCTACCCACCTTATAGTGCATTCATCCAGCCCATACTTCCTTAACTTGCTGACAAGAATGCTGTGGGAGACCGTGTCAAAAGCTTTGCTAAAGTCAAGAAACAATACATCCACTGCTTTCCCTTCATCCACAGAACCAGTAATCTCATCATAAAAGGCGATTAGATTAGTCAGGCATGACCTTCCCTTGGTGAATCCATGCTGACTGTTCCTGATCACTTTCCTCTCCTCTAAGTGCTTCAGGATTGATTCTTTGAGGACCTGCTCCATGATTTTTCCAGGGACTGAGGTGAGGCTGACCGGCCTGTAGTTCCCAGGATCCTCCTTCTTCCCTTTTTTAAAGATGGGCACTACATTAGCCTTTTTCCAGTCATCCGGGACTTCCCCCGTTCGCCACGAGTTTTCAAAGATAATGGCCAAGGGCTCTGCAATCACAGCCGCCAATTCCTTCAGCACTCTCGGATGCAATTCGTCCGGCCCCATGGACTTGTGCACGTCCAGCTTTTCTAAATAGTCCCTAACCACCTCTATCTCTACAGAGGGCTGGCCATCTCTTCCCCATTTTGTGTTGCCCAGCACAGCAGTCTGGGAGCTGACCTTGTTAGTGAAAACAGAGGCAAAAAAAGCATTGAGTACATTAGCTTTTTCCACATCCTCTGTCACTAGCTTGCCTCCCTCATTCAGTAAGGGGCCCACACTTTCCTTGGCTTTCTTCTTGTTGCCAACATACCTGAAGAAACCCTTCTTGTTACTCTTGACATCTCTTGCTAGCTGCAGCTCCAGGTGCGATTTGGCCCTCCTGATATCTTTCCTACATGCCCGAGCAATATTTTTATACTCTTCCCTGGTCATATGTCCAACCTTCCACTTCTTGTAAGCTTCTTTTTTATGTTTAAGATCCGCTAGGATTTCACCATTAAGCCAAGCTGGTCGCCTGCCATATTTACTATTCTTTCGACTCATCGGGATGGTTTGTCCCTGTAACCTCAACAGGGATTCCTTGAAATACAGCCAGCTCTCCTGGACTCCCTTCCCTTTCATGTTAGTCCCCCAGGGGATCCTGGCCATCTGTTCCCTGAGGGAGTCAAAGTCTGCTTTCCTGAAGTCCAGGGTCCGTATCCTGCTGCTTACCTTTCTTCCCTGCGTCAGGATCCTGAACTCCACCAACTCATGGTCACTGCCTCCCAGATTCCCATCCACTTTTGCTTCCCCCACTAATTCTACCCGGTTTGTGAGCAGCAGGTCAAGAAAAGCGCTCCCCCTAGTTGGCTCCCCTAGCACTTGCACCAGGAAATTGTCCCCTACGCTTTCCAAAAACTTCCTGGATTGTCTATGCACCGCTGTATTGCTCTCCCAGCAGATATCAGGAAAATTAAAGTCACCCATGAGAATCAGGGCATGCGATCTAGTAGCTTCCGTGAGTTGCCGGAAGAAAGCCTCATCCACCTCATCCCCCTGGTCCGGTGGTCTATAGCAGATTCCCACCATGACATCACTCTTGTTGCACACACTTCTAAACTTAATCCAGAGACACTCAGGTTTTTCCACAGTTTCGTACCGGAGCTCTGAGCAGTCATACTGCTCCCTTACATACAGTGCTACTCCTCCACCTTTTCTGCCTTGCCTGTCCTTCCTGAACAGTTTATAACCATCCATGACTGTACTCCAGTCATGTGAGTTATCCCACCAAGTCTCTGTTATTCCAATCACGTCATAATTCCTTGACATCACCAGGACCTCCAGTTCTCCCTGCTTGTTTCCAAGGCTTTGTGCATTTGTATATAAGCACTTGAGATAACCTGTTGATCGCCCCTCATTCCCAGTATGAGGCAGGAGCCCTCCCCTCACAGACCTTCCTGCCTGTGCTTCCTCCCGGTATCCCGCTTTCCCACTTACCTCAGGGCTGTTCTCCTATTGGCTTTTGTATGTTACCATTCCTGATATCCTATTTGTGTCCATTTATTCTTTTATGTAGGGACTGTCCAGTTTGGCCAATGTACGTGGCAGAGGGGCATATATATGGTATATATAACATTAGTAGATGTGCAGGTAAATGAGCCCCTGATGGTGTGGCTGATGTGGTGGGGTCCTCTGATGGTGTTGTTGGGGACACCGGGCATGGCCACTAGGTAACTCAAAGGGATGGAAAACCACGAGCGTCGATGAATCCCCCTCATTCTAGGCCCAGATGCCCCCCCTTTCCCTTTTCTGCCCGGAGATACTCACAGCAGTCACGCTGAGAAGTTTGCAACAGTGTATTGCAGGCGCAGACTGGCTGGACCAAGATTAGGTCAAGCAGGACAGGAATGTTAGATAATGCTGAACAAACAACTCCATATATGGGGGAATAGATGATAAGAGGAAAAAGGGGAACTGGCTGGTATACCGGATTGGCTATATGGATACTCAGGGCAGCTGGCTATTGGATAAGTATGCTAAAGAATGAATGTATAAAATATGTGTAACTGCTTGCACTGGTGTGCAGGATTTGAGATTGTTGTCTCCCTGTACCGCTTGAAGCTTCAAATAAACTTTTCTACTTCTCCACCCCATTGTGATTACTGGGTGACGCACACCAGGCAACGAATCCAGCTGTTGCTTGCCTCAGGCACTCTATGCCTGCAACAGTGTCACTAGACAAAACAAGAGAATCTCAAGTAGGAGCAGAGAGATTGTTTTACCTCTGTATTTGGCGCTGGTGCAACCATTGCTGGAATACGGGTGTTCATTCTGGCGCCCACAATTCAAGAAAGATGTTGATAAATTGGAGAGTGTTTAGATAAGAGCCAAAAGAACTAAAGGGTCAGAACTTTCCTTATACTAAAAGTTAAGGGTGCCTTGATTACTGTCAGGCGGCCAAGATCAGGTCAGTCTAGCATAGTGGTCAGAGAAGGCATCAGGACTTGAGCATTGGAACCAGGGACTAGATCCAGAGCTGGAATTGGTAGTCAGAAGCTGGAGCCAAGAGTCAAGCCATAGTGTAGGAATTGAAACAAGTAGAGTATCAGGAAAAGAGGGGTTCAGGCAGGGGCTGGTCAGAGGAAAGGCTGGGTGCCTGACAGGAACATGGGAATACGTGAGCAGTTACAGTGGTGGATATGAGCATTGTTCAGCCAGTGAGCAGCTGCTGGCTTAAGAGTTGGCCTGCTAACCCCTCCAACCAATCAGGTGGCATGGCCAATCAGGCAGCCTGCTGCAGGCCGGCTTGACTTGATAAAGCTGCCTAGAGACTAGCTCTGCTGCAAGCCCTGATTTCTATTACAGTCTATTAATATCTACATGGGGAACAAATATTTAGTAATGGGCTCTTCAGTCTAGCAGAGGAAGTATAACACTCTAATGAGTGGAAGTTGAAGCTAGACAAATTCAATCTGGAAATAAAGCATACATTTTTGACAGTGAGACTAATTAACCAGGGACACAATTTACCAAGTGTTATGGTAGATTCTTGATCTTGAAAATTTTTACATCAAGACCGATTGTTTTTCTAAACTATATGCTCTAGGAATTATTTTGGGGATGTTTTATGGTCTGTGGAGGGACCACAATGGTCCCTTCTGGCGTCAGACTCTGTGAAATGGAGTTCCGCATGAGGGGGGTTAGAAGAAGGGATACCTTTGTGGATTCATTACCTGGAGTTTATCTGACAAGAAATAAATGACCGTGACATATTCCTAAGTGGGTGAGGAGAGATCAATACTATATATCATATCATGGGCTTTAGCCTCCCCCGCCCCACAAAAAATGCAAAGATTGCATTAGGAAATAGAGGAAACAATGAGTTTGGAACAGCAACTTGTTTATCTCACTTTAATAAAACTGGACAAATTTAGTCATTAAAATGATAGCCAACATCTATTGTTTTATTATATTTTAGCCCAAGCTTCCATAAATAAAAAAATGGTTGTCTACATTCCTTATCTTTATTGTACAGACTTTCTCCAGGTATCTCAGCCTAAGGGTCACATCAGGGATAGGAGGCAACAGCTATTCAATAGCTTTCAGCAACATAATACAAACGTGTACGACAGAAAGTTGAAAATGCTCTATCTGCAAGTTTGGGGCCAAGGTTCTCACAGACTTCTCACCTATCATATCATCAAAGCCCTCGGTTCTTCTGCAATATCATCTTTGAGAGGATAATCCAACATATTTTAGCATATTCAGCTCACAGAATCCTACAGAGATTTATTATAAAGTAATGATTCCCCTTCTTAGGCCCTTAATGAATATTAACAAAACTGCAGCTAGCCAAACTAAGATAATACTACAAAGTTGATTAAACAATAGGCTTTATGTGACAGGCTATTTACGTGCAGAGGTAGAGAAGTAATTTGTCCACTTCATGTCAAAACCTTGAGGAATACGGTTGGTGGCAGGGACTCTTTTATCCACTGTGTGTACAGTGCCGAGCACAATGGGGCCCTGATCCTGATTTGTACCTTCAGGCACTACAAACAATATTACTCATATTTCCTAAAAGCCATTTTGCTGATGGGCATGGCAATTCCAAAGCCCCTGTGCTCCATTAAAGCAAAGGTATAATGGAGTGCTTGTTTTATGTAAGGCTACTCTGATATACTGAAACCTCTCTTCAACAGGACAAATGGATTTCTTCACAGCTGTTCTTATAACTTAATTCTATCGAAAATATTGACTTTTCAGAGTACTTTCCTAGCAAAATTACTTTCATCATAATTTCAAATAGTAAAATCATCTGAATGTCCCTAATGGATATAGTCAGTTTACCATTGTTATGGTAAACTGATAAGTTACAGGGCTGACCAGCTCCGGGTATACCGGGGAGCTCAAAGGTAGCTTAATGCCCCCATTGCCCCCCCTAATTTATCTCAGCTGCACCAAACATAGTTCAGGGTCTGTCCCCAAATCTGTATTGATTTTTTTGGGACAGAGGGTGTGAATTTATTCTGCACCACTTTGAGACTGCAGGTTTTTTCCTCTCTTGGTATATTGGGTTTAAATTGTACTGTCTCTTTAATTTAGCAGGGACCACGCCTTCTTCTATGTCTTAGAATCAACCACATTGGCTATATTTAGTAAATATAAAAAAACAAATTAAATTATTATTATTCCCATAAACAGAAAAAACTATTAAAATTAGGAAAGCAAAATTAGACTCTACAGAAGATTTGTAGGTGGTTATGAAAAGCTATAGAAATCAAGATAAATGTACCTGTAAGCTACGCCAAGCTGATACCAAATTTCAAAGCCACATAGCATGTATCTATTCTTCATCTTTTACAAGTAGGATCTTGTACTATCCTGTACAAGCACAAGAACTGCATTTAAGAACCATTCTGCAACTAGGCAGACATATTTAAAAAAAACATATGAATATTTTCAAAATTGCTTTTCTTCCAAACAGAGATCTCAAATATAACTAAGTAGCAAAGCAGAGCAATCAGCTGTGATGAACATATTATCCTAAAATACTCTGAAAAGTGACTAAGTAAAAATATCACCTTCTTACTTCGTAGATCTGTTCCTTATGTGTATTTAGATCACATCTACTGACTTCAGTGCTTAATCACAGGTTTCAGAGTAGCAGCCGTGTTAGTCTGTATTCGCAAAAAGAAAAGGAGTACCGGTGGCACCTTAGAGACTAACAAATTTATTAGAGCATAAGCTTTCGTGAGCTACAGCTGAGCTGTAGCTCACGAAAGCTTATGCTCTAATAAATTTGTTAGTCTCTAAGGTGCCACCGGTACTCCTTTTCTTTCAGTGCTTAATGTTACCATTACTTTTTACTCCTGTTAACATTTCAGAACACTTGTCACTTAAACTTCAGGGTAGAGTCTATTCATTCTTGTACATTATTAACAGAATTATTTTTTAAGTTCCAATCAGTTACCCCACAATGTCAGGAGGATTCTCTAGTGGTGAAGAGGCTCCTTCACCATTCTCCTGCTGCAGGTGCACGGGATGCAGTCAGAAGAAAGCAGATGTGGCCAGGATGCCCCTATGCTACATCAATCCCTGGCTGAAGGAATATTTACATACAATAAGCAAGGAAATCCATATTGTCATTTTTACAGTCACTTTTCAGAGCTGAACCACACTTTGAGAACAGATGCATACATGAAACCACACACAAAACTACTGGGTATTTTTCCATGGAGCTCCTTTTCTGCAGTGAATGTCGCAACAAACACATAACACACTCCTTTCACTGGATACTATATTACTACTGATCAAATTTTCTTCATCTTAACTAAGAGGGCTGTTTCTGTTTGCTGTTGGATCTTTTAAAATCACTGAGAATGAACATCCTAGAGACGCAGAATGAAGAAAAATAAAAAAAATTTGTTTGGCAAAACTGAAATTTGAGTATAAAAATATAGAAGAAAAAAATTTAAAAATTATTTCTTAGTAATGGTGCCATTCTTTGCATTTTCATATATATTCTTCACATTTCATTTTTGTTCTCACATTTTTATTCTCTGTCACTATTTAATCTGTTCTCTGATGTGACCCAATAGATAAGGTCTTGGTAAAAATCTTTTATAATCTCAGCCACTACTTTAATGCAATGTTTATTTTTTATACTGTATTTTGATCTGACAGTTGTACAGTTCTGCTGTTTGAACCTTTCCTTAGAAACTGTGTACTGCAGACAGAATGATTAATGAAAGCAGGTATTAAGAATCACATACACATAATAGAAGAAGATACTGCCAATTAGTTATGAAGAAAAGCAACTTTCTGAAAAACAGTAATAAAGGTTTTATGGCTCTAGTGAGAAGTTTTAAAGTAACCATATTTTACCAACTTACTTATAGAGAGCATTTCAATCTTTTAAAGGCATTCTAGGATACCTTAAAAGTAATGACAGGTTTCAGAGTAGCAGCCGTGTTAGTCTGTATTCGCAAAAAGAAAAGGAGTACTTGTGGCACCTTAGAGACTAACAAATTTATTAGAGCATAAGCTTTCGTGAGCTACAGCTCACTTCATCGGATGCATCCGATGAAGTGAGCTGTAGCTCACGAAAGCTTATGCTCTAATAAATTTGTTAGTCTCTAAGGTGCCACAAGTACTCCTTTTCTTTTTTCTTAAAAGTAATGTTTAAATTAAAAATTGTGCTCACTAGAAATATGTATACACTCTCCATGGTCCCATAGATCTGTCTTAGAGATCAGATTGCAAGATTGAGTTGGTTCTAAATCAGAGAACAGTTAATGCAGGGATATAAGGGCTTGTCTCCACTAGCAAGTTGGGGAAGTCTCCCACTGCTGTATTAGCACCGGAGCAGCTCCGCTGAGAAAGGCATAACCACCAGTAGGAACAGGTTACTGGCATTTTTACCACTTTGTTGTTTATATGTAAACTGAAGAGGTTTTGACAATGCAGTGATCAAAAATCTGTGCCCAGTTAACTCTAGTTAACTTGTCATTGCTAGTACCAGTGGAGCAGTGTATAATTCTCAGTCTAGAAGAAGCCTTGGGCTTTCACCTAGTGCAGAGGTGGGCAAACTATGGCCTGTGGGCCACATCCGGCCCGTGGGACCTGCCTGGCCCCTGAGCTCCCGGCAGGGGAAGCTTGCTCCCGGCCCCTCCCCTGCTATCACCCCTCCAACACAGCCACACCGCCGCACAGGGAGCACGGCTTGCGCCCGCCCACCTCCCAGGCTTTCCAATAAGCCTGTCCTGCCACTCTGAGCGGCATGGTAATGGGGCAGGGGATTGGATAAGGGTACAGGGAGCGGTTGGATGGGGCGGAGGTTTGGGGGGGTGCAGTCAGGAGACAGGGAGCAGAGGGGTTGGATGGGGGTGGGGTCCCGAGAGGCGAGGGACAGGGAGCAGGGGGGTTTGGATGGAGGTTGGGTCCTGGGAGGGGGTGGTCAGGGGACAAGGAGTGGGAGGGTTGGATGGGTCAGGGGTCCCGGGGGGGGCCTGTCAGGGGGCAGGGGTGTGGATAGGGGTCGGGGCAGTCAGGGGACAGGGAGGGTTGGATAGGGGGTGGGGTCCCGGGTGGGCAGTTAGGGGTGGTCAGGGGACAAGAGCAGGGGGGGGGTTGTATGGGTCGGGGGTTTTGAGGGGGCCAGTCAGGGGGCGGGAAGTGGGAGGGGGTGGATGGGGGCGGGGCCAGGCTGTTTGTGAAGGCACAGCCTTCCCTACCCGACCTTCCATACCGTTTTGCAACCCCGATTGGCCCTCAGGCCAAAAAGTTTGCCCACCCCTGACCTAGTGCCTGTCACCACAGAATCTAAACACCAGTAGCAACAATCCCTGATCCTCCAATCAATCCTCTAATCATCAATTACAGTAGACTTTAAAAAAAAAAACACCATAGAAACCCCACAACACAAAGTTTCACTGTCTCAGTTGGATGAAACTTCTGAAACTTGGCAAATACTTTGGAGGAAAACTGGAAAACATTTTTTAAATGTTGCAAACTTTACCAAATTAAAAAAAATGTACATCTACTATAAGGTTTGGAAAAGCTATATTCTGAAAGCACATTTCTGTTTTGCACATTTGTTCTTGTAAATTCTAATTACTTTTATTTAAAAAATGATCATCAACACTGTTAAAATATATTTAATGATATATGCTTATTAAGCTACAGCAAGAGTGTAGTGTAATAAAGATGACACACATAGAACTGCTGGCAAGAGAGTGTGCTTTATTTCCTAGCCCCAGTCCTATGAAATGGGTCAGGGTGATGAGGATGAGTCAGTATTCATTGATTTCAGTAGCTATTTGTTACAACAAAGACCAAAGCTCTTATCACTGACTATTCAATAGCATAATCTGAAAGACAGACAAATGTAAGGGGTTTTCTAGAATCTAGACGAGAGGGCTGAAAGAGACACATTAGATCATGCCTAGTCCAGACCCTAGTGAGGGAGAAGGATTTTCCTGTGCAAGTCTCCCTTCCCCCTCCAGTGTTTATCTATTCTTGAACACCTCTCAAAAGAGTGCCTTACGCACAGCCCTCCATCTCTTGTTCTATTGACTAACTGCCCTCCAGTGCTTCACCCACATTACACAGTAATTTGTTCTATTGCCTAACTGCCCTCACTGTTAAAAGCATATTTATTAAATGTATAACCTACATTTTTCTTTTCGGGTCCTTACTACTCATTTTACAACTACTGGCCACTGTGAATATCCTTTCTCCAGCATGTTGCCTACTCTCTAAACTACGAATTCCCTTCTCCTCGCCTCATCAGAGGAAACTGTTAATTTCCCTTTGTGCGTGTATGTCTTTAGCTGAGATCTTAAAAACGAACAGCTGTTTGCTCTGTGTGGACACTAAAGATTCTGTGGCATTTTTCATAAGTACAGCAGTTTGCCCCTATATTCATGGCCAAAATATCCCTCCCGCCCATACTTAGGCTGCATTGCAATGTCTTCTGTCTCAGAGGTGAGTTCACCTGAGTGGTGCTGCAAGTACAGTAGCTTATGAAGCAGTGTGGGATCCTCCTCTGGGTTGTAAGAAGCTATAGCATACAAATGTAAGATTATCTATCATAACATCGAATCCTTTCATCATTTTTGTTGCCATATATTGATTTTTTGGGGGGATGTTTTATTCTTTTCCCGGACTTACACACAAAAGCTCTGTAAATACATCCCAGAATAGTCTTTTGTTGCAGCACCATACTGAGTGCATACATTTAACTTTCTATCTACAATCACAGACAGACCCTGCTCTCTAAGCAACATAGTTTCTGAAATACGGGGCAAATAGGCTCTTAAGAAGTATTCCCCCCGCCTTAAAAATAAACTTTTGCAAGTTGCTACTTTTCTTTAGACGCATTATCTTGAGTTTATCTAAACTGAATCTTATCCAGTTAGATTTGGCCAATTCACTATGAATTCCTGATCATATCTTTGTCTCCCTCTCCTGCCAAAATAAAACTGCAGCCTAATCTGATAATCCAGGGTTTCAAAAGAAAAAAACACACCCAAAATGTGTCATTCCCTGTCCACATTCTTAGCACTCCAGTTACTCATTTCACACCTCTCATCAATTTCACAACAGAGCACACAGCATGTGCAAAGAGCACACTGTTACAGAGATCAGTAACAATACCAAGAAATGCTCAAAAACATTGTTTCTAAAACCATGCTGGAAAAGTTACCCCACCTGATGCTCTTTTATGGCAAATAAAGGCAAAATGTAGAAGCTGGGAGCATAATAAAAATGGTAGATGAGTGCTATAGACTATCTTCAGTGGTTTAGGATGATACAATACAGTGACACAGAGGGGCACTGGTGCTATCTGGCAATGGGTCCACTACTCTACCAGGCCTTACAAAGTCACTGCACCTAAAACACCATATCACCCGAGCCGTTGCTTCTCCCCAGCTCCAAAGCATGTACTGCTACGCCCAATCTCAGTGAAGGAGGTTTATTTCCACGGAAGTTAACAAACAGAACACAGTCTTAATCGAGTCCTTGATGACAGGCTTCAGGGCCACCCCTTCTAGAACTCTCTTGCACTCCAGCTCCTGAAAGCTTCCTAGCCTTGGCTGGCTCTGCTCTCCTTCTAGACGGGCTGCGTCCCTGAGGCCCTGGCCCCTTGCTCCAGGGACCCACCACAGCAGCTAGCTCCACTGCAATGTGGCTTTCCCTCCCCTTGGCTCAGCCTGTCTTCGTCCTTTCTTCCCAGCTCCCTATTAGCAGCCTTTTATAGGACACCTTGTTTACCCTTCACTGAGCTTTGTGTGTTCATGAACACTGGATCCTGGCTATGTGGGCTAGTGATGCTGGGAGATTGCTTTAGGTGAGAATTTGCTTTAGACAAGAATTGTAGCCTATTAAAAGTTAAGCTTAGACTCTATGAAGTGTGTTATGCCTTTTGCTTTACATGTAACCTATTGTTCTCCTTATCCTTGCTCTCTCTCTCTCAAATCTTAATCTTTATTAATAAATTTATATTTGTTTTCTCTATAAGTAGATTACAGTACTCTGTTGAGTTAACAGAGCTGATCCTGATTTGTACGAATCAAACTGTATATACATTGTGTGTTTGGGGGCAGTTTACCTGTTAATTACTATGAATGTCCAGTGACAGGAGTTGAACTTGGAGACTGGGGTGCACCTATTGTTAACCTGCATTAGGGCTGGCATAAGCCCAGAGGAAAGTGCTTGAGCAGCTGAAGGCCTGGCAGTGTCAGGGAGCTGAAATCCAGCTATCACCAAAAAAACAAAACAAAACCTCTCTCTTGCTGGAAGCTGGGGTAACACAGTGACTCACAGTCCTGGGTACCCTGAGAAGTACACGTATAACATACAAATACACTTATAACATTGCACATTCCTTTAAACATGTTTACATCAGATATACGTACATATGCACATATAGGCAAGGCAACATTGTATTTTTAATATAATAAACAAAAGAAACATCTTCCAGGCAGGGCGATGAGTTTTAAGATCCCATAATTAGTAATCATCTAACTGTTGCTTTTTAAAAAATAATAATGCACAAATAGTTGTTATGCAAGTATACTACCATCGTTGCAGGGAAACACAAAACCAAATTTTTTTTAGAAAACGCTCCAAACACCACAGTTTAGTTATGACACTCTCTCTCCCTGGAGCCTGCTTATGGAATTTTCTTACAGGAAGCATTTTATGCAATGAAAGTGCAGTGCATTTGTTTCCTTGGAAACAAACCCTTTCAACCTTCCTTGCTCAGAATCTTAAGCAAAAGAAAACTCTGTAATTAGGCCCAAGGTCTAGCTATTTTAAGCCCCCATGATGTTAAAGCAAAACAATTTTATTAGCAATAGTACACAATGAAAATGCACTTAGCTCAATTATTGCAATAATAAACCTTCAGATGAATTAAAACAATAAATCTATTCTACCAACCACAGCAATATCATTACCTGACCCATTAAAATAATATGACAGGTTTCAGAGTAGCAGCCGTGTTAGTCTGTATTCGCAAAAAGAAAAGGAGTACTTGTGGCACCTTAGAGACTAACAAATTTATTAGAGCATAAGCTTTCGTGAGCTACAACTCACTTCATCGGATGCATTTGTTAATAAATTTGTTAGTCTCTAAGGTGCCACAAGTACTCCTTTTTCTCCTTACAGTGTGTATGATAAAACCCATTGTTTCATGTTCTCTGTGTGTGTATATAAATCTCCCCTCTGTATTTTCCACCAAATGCATCCGATGAAGTGAGCTGTAGCTCACGAAAGCTTATGCTCAAATAAATTTGTTGGTCTCTAAGGTGCCACAAGTACTCCTTTTCTTTTTTAAAATAATATGGTTAGACTTGGCTATGTTCTTAACCAGGAGGAAAAAGTCCTTAAATGAAAAATAAAGGCAAAGTGATAAAGGAATATGAGATGTATAAAGTAACATTTATTCATTTAGAAGACTTCAGAAAACTGAAGCATGCCATCTATGATCTGCTGTTAATATCCTCAATAAACTAAAAATATTTTGCAACATGGAAAGCACAGAGAAAAATACATTCTGATACAACCAAATCTCATTTTCCTTATCCTTACTACAGAAATCTCAGGTTCTAATGTGTATTTATTGTGAAATCAAGGTAAGAACTTATGTCGATTATATCTACATTTAACCAATTCTGTTTACAGAAAATAAGCCTATTGTTTTGCATAGTGTTGCTAAACTGAACAATATAACAATGCAGTTTTACTAATTATGCTCAAAATGTTGAATAAGAGCCTTAGTTTCATCCATTTTCAAATCCAGACTTGTTTTGGGCTTGCCCATCTGTGATTATTTCATATAAATGTCAAGGAAATCTGGTCTGGTTGCATCAGGCTAAGAGATCAAAATATAAGTATACGATCGCATTAACATGAATACTCATGTGTGTTTGATTTTATTTTGTTCTAAACTCAGTCACCTTTGAAACAGATTTTTCTTTCACATAATTAAAATGTTCACTGCAAAACCTGGCTAAATTAATTGATAATTTAGCAGTTAAGGTTATGTGTACATGGCAATTAGCCCACTGTGTCTGGCCCATGCCACCTTGCAGGATCCTAGAGCCTAGGCTCCAGCCAAAGCCTAAATGTATACACTGCAGTTAAACAGCCCCTTATCCTGAGCCCCAGTTGCATGGGCCAACTGTGGGTATCTACCTGCAGTGTAGACATACCCGTAGGGACCAGGGGTAAAATCCTGTTCCCATTGAAATCAATGGCAAAACTCCCAATGGCGACAGTGGAGCCAAGATTTCACCCAAGTACTCCTTCCAGTGAAGTCAAAGGGTCTGATTCTTCTCACTTTCACCAGTTTTGTATCAAAGTGACTCCAGTGATCAGTGGAGTTATTCTTAATTTACACCAGTCAAATAGCTTAATCGGGCCCAAAGAATTTTTGCCATGGATTTTAATTGGTGCAGGTTTCTTGGGAACCATCTTTTCAGTTAATCATGTACCAATTAAGAAAAATTGTCAGGAGGCTGCAACACCTTTGTGTCGGATATTTAATTTAATGTGTCCACTTTGTGTCGGATATTTAATAAAATTGCTAAATTGTAAATAAAGATTTTGATCCAGCATGTGTGTATCAGAAACCAAAGGAATCAGGAATCACAATACAGGACATGGAGCAAGAGGATGTAATGGTACTGGTGGCAAAAATCAAGAAGAGAAACCAAGATCAAATCATTACAAAATATAAATAAATCTACTGAGTGCGAGAATTTGCTTAATGAGGAGGATTTTTATGGTCTGGTTGAACATGTACAAGTTAATTCTATCCTGCTTGATTATGAATAATTATTTCTTAGTTCTTTAGAACAGTGTCAAATCTATAAAAAGGTCATCATTTTCTATTACATTATACTGGGCTTTTCCATAAGGAATATACATATCGGTGGTTAATTGTTTATTTGTGATTTAAGTGAAGTATAGATGAGATGTATTACCATAAAGGAAAAATGATTTCCTGAATGGGAAAAGGTTAGTGATGTTTAGGCTGTCTTTTTCACCCTCTGGTGATTAGTGGACTTGCTTCTGACAAATTTTCTTTTCCCTTGTGTAAATATTTTGGAATGGGAAAATTTATTGTACTCCCATCATGTCTTTTTGATTAAAATGTTCATTGATTTATTATTGAAACAAAATTACAATGAAGTATTTTAAATAAAAGAAAATGTAATGACATTTTGTAGCTGAATCAAATGAATGAGCCAAAGGTAAGTGATAGGAGAGCAATATTCTACCCCTATTCCCCATTTGAATCTTCAACAGCCTCACTCCCCAAATCTGACCTGCTGGTTGCAAACTAAACTAAACTAGATCTTCTGGTGAATACTAAATAGACAGCCAAGGCAGAACACTATGGAGATCATTCAGCTGTTGCAAGTGATGAACTGCCCCGATAGTGGGACTCCTAGACTGAAGGGGAAGGCAACAGAGGCACGACTGGCTGTACAGATCTTTCACAAGAGTAATAATGGAATAAAATTATCTGTTTGCTTAGCAATTTCCCTGATAGTATCTCCTACTGGGACTGTAATAGGAAGAGTTTAAACCCATTGAGCTTGGACCTATTATACAAATGCAAAATGTTAGAAGATTTAGGGTGTAAGATTCATTAGCACCTAAGGGACTTAGGTGCTTTCATCTTTTGCACTTAAGAGTCAAGTCAAAGAATGGACAAGTCAATGGAATTTAAGCACACTTAAGTGCTTTGCTGAATAAGGATTAAATTACACGTGCCCTTAAAGTTAAAAACACGTGCTTAAGTGTTTTGCTGAATCAAAGTCACAGTCTTCTGACTAGAGAAGAGAAAGTTACTCACCTTGAAGTAACTGAGGTTCTTCGAGATGTGTCCCCCTGTGGGTGCTCCATTCCAGGTGACAGTGCGTCCTGGCACCATTGATCGGAGATCTTCGGTAACAGTGCCTGGTCAGGACGCACGTACTCAGCTGCTGTCTCACGATCTCGTTAGAGTCTGCCTTAGGGCGCGGGTCCTGCAGTCCCCTCAGTTCCTTCTCTACCGTGGAGAAGCCAGAAAAGTACTCCAAAGTAGAGGAGAAGCGGGCGGGGAGTGGAGGACCCACAGGGACACTCAAAGAACCTCAGTTACTGCAAGGTGAGTAACTTTGTCTTCTTCTTTGAGTGCTGTCCCTGTGGGTGCTCCACTCCAGGTGAATGTGAAGCAATATCCACTATGGCTGGTGGGACTTTGGAGTTGTGGCAGTGAGTACTGTAGACAGTACTGTATGGCTTACTATGGTGTCTGCTGTGATATCCTGCACGATAGCATAGTGTTTGGTAAATGTGTGTTTAGATGACCACATGGCCACCTTAGAGATATCAGGAATAGGTACATTATGGAGGAAGGCAACAGATACTGACATAGCTCGAGTAGAATGAGTTCTGATGCCTTCAGGTGGTTGAGCATTCTGAATGTGGTAACAGGATCTGATGCAGTCAGAGATCCACTTGGAAAGGCGTGGTTTAAAGATAGCCGCACCCTTCAATCTCTTGGTAGAGGAGACAAATAGTCATGAGGATTTATGAAATGGTTTAGTCCTGTCTAAATGGAAGGCAATTGCTCATCTGACATCAAGGGTACGCAGAGTCACCTCATGCAGAATCTCATGAAGTTTGGGATAGAATGTAGGTAAGTATATTGATTGGTTAAGGTGGAAGGTGAACACCACCTTTGGGAGAAATTTAGGGTGTGGTCGCACAGTAACTTTGTCTTTAGAAAAGGTTGTGTAGGGAGGGTAGACCATCAGGACGCTTATTTCCCCTATTCTCCTTGCTGATGTTATAGCAACCAAGAAAGCTACCTTCATGGACACGAAGAAGAGATGAGGTAGCTAAGGGCTCAAATGGAGGTTTCATAAGACCGTGAAGAACAAGATTGAGATTCCATGCAGCTGCCAATGAATGAATCCCAGGGTAGAGATTTTGTAGGCCCGTGAGAAAGTGGCGGGGTGGGCAAAGAGTGAATAGTCATCTAACAAATCATGGAAGGTAGTGAGGGCCACAAGGTGTACTCTGATGGAGCTGAGCGAGAGTCCATCCTGTTTTAGTTTCAAAAGGTAGTCTAGGATGTTAGGGACGGTCACAGTATGGGGTGTTAAGTGTTTATGTGAGCACTACAGGGAGAACCGTTTCCACTTCTGCAGGTAAGTTTTGCAAGTGGAGTCTTTTCTGCTGTGCAGGAGGACATACCGGACTTGCTCGGAACAGAATAGTTCGTGGGTCTGGAACCATGAAGGAACCACACTGTCAAGTGGAATTTCTGGAGCTGAGGGTGAAGAATCTGCCCGTTGTCCTGAGAAAGCAGATCCGGTCTGCTTGGGAGAGTCCGTGGAGGATGGGTGGACATATGGAGCAGGTAATGATGTCTGTCTCGGCCAAGCTGGGGTAATAAGTATGACCTGGGTCTTGTCTTCTCTGATCTTGACCTCGTACAAGAGGGATCGGTGGAAACGCATACATGAGAGAGTTGTTCCACGGGATGAGGAATGCATCTCCTAGGGATGCAGTCCTGAATCCCACTCTGGAGCAAAATAGGTGGCATTTGCGATTCTGGGTTGTGGCAAAGAGGTCTATTGATGAGGTGCCCCACTGGAAGAAGAGCTGTTGTAGCATCGTAGGGTGCAATTCCCATTCATGTTCTGTGGAGAAGTGTCTGCTGAGTGCGTGGCAGTTGTGTTGTGACAGCTGGGTAGGTAAGAAGCAGTAATTTGTATATGGTGTTGTATGCACCAATTCCACAACCAGATGGCTTCCATGCAGGGGAGTGTGATTGTGCTCCCCCAGTCTGTTGATGTAAAACATACATGCTATATTGTCCGTTAGGACCTGGATAGACTTGTTCTTTATGAGGGGAAGAAAGTGAAGGCAGGCTTGTCTCACTGCTCTGAGCTCTAGAAGATTTATGTGTAGACACGTCTCTAGCATGGACCTGTGGCCTTGTGCTGTGTGTCCCCCCCCAGATGCGCTCCCCAACCGATCAGGGAAGCACCCGTGGTGAGCATGAGCATCAGGGATCATTGCTGGAAGGGAACGCCCATGCAGTGGTTCTCTGGTCTTGACCACCATTGTAGGGAAGCTAGTACGTTCGCTGGAGGAGTCAGCGGCATGCAGAGGCTGTGCCTGTTGGGTTTATAGTTGGAATAGAGCCAACCCTGAAGACATCTCATGTGCAGCCTGGCATACTAGACCACGAAGGTGGTGGCTGCCATGTGGCCAAGGAGCTGTAGGCAAAGTCTTGCCTGGGACGAACAGAGAGCATGCGTATGAGATGTGTGATAGCGAGGAATCTGTTGTGTGGGAATGAGGCTCCGGTTCAAATGGAGTCCAGGTGAGCTCCAATGAATTCAACCTGCTGTGTAGGTGTCAGGGTGGATTTTTGGACGTTTATTTGTAGGCCTAAGCTGTGGAAGAAGGAGATGGCGAAATGGGTAGCTTGTAGCGTCTCGTCATATGAGTTGCCTTTGATGAGGCAATCGTCTAGGTGGGGAAAAGCATGATCCTGTGTCTGCGGAGGTGGGCCACAACTACAGCTAGGGTCTTGGGGAATACTCTCAGTGCTGTGGAGAGTTCGAAAGGGAGTACCCTGTATTGAAAATGGTCATGTCCAAGTGTGAATTGTAGGAAGCGTCTGTGGGCTGGATGAATGGATATGTGAAAATAAGCATCCTGTAGGTCGAGGGCTGTGAACCAGTCCCCTTGTTCCAGCGCAGGTATTATTGTGTCCAGTGTGACCATCTTGAATTTCTGTACACTTATGAATTTTTTCCAGTCAGCATAGGTCTAGTATAGGCCTCCAGTCCCTGGTCCTTTTCTGGGTCAGAAAGTAGTGGGAATAGAACCCTTTTCCTCGATGTTGTGTCGGCACAGGTTCACTGCACCTAGCTGTAGAAGATGAGCCACATCTACGCGAAGTAGGTGCTCATGAAAGGGGTCCCTGAAGAGGGAGGGTAAGAGGGTAGGATATAAAAGGGATGGAGTAACCGGACTGAACTATTTCCAGGACCCAAGGGTCCTGTGTAATCTCCTGCCAGGCATGGTGGAAAACCTGGAGGCGGTGGCCAAATGGACAAATAGGCAGTGGAGTTAAGGCGTGGTTGTGCAGACCCTTGACCAACGCTTCAAAATTATTGTTTATTTCCCTATGAGTGGAAGGTAGCTGTTTGCACTTGGTTTTGTCTGCGCCTAGGAGGTGTAGCACGATTCCTGGGAATATCGTATGATCTGGGCTGAGGCAGGTGATACTGTTATGTGCATGGCCTCTGATAAGGTTTATACTGTTGTCTCCTGGGAAGAGATGGGTAAATGACCAGGGTATGCAGGGTCGCTCTAGAGTCTTTCAAGGTGTGAAGGACTTTGTCGGTTTTCTTGGAAAAGAGTTTATCTTTATCAAAGGGGAGGTCCTCCACTTCAGGCTGCAGGTGTTTGGGGATACCGGATGCAGAGAGCCAGGAAGATCTGTGCATAACCACTGCAGTTGCGTTAGTGCGGGCTGCTGCATCCACCATGTCTAAGAGATGCTTGTAGGGCCATTCTGGAGACCAATTGGCCCTCGATGAGGACTGACATGAAGTCTGCTCTCCTGTCCTCTGGGATATGAGAGGTAAAATCAAAGAGTTTATTGTAGTTACCGAAGTCGTAGCTTGCAAGTAGGGCGGAATAGTTTGCAATTCTGAATTGCAGAATGGAGGAGGTATAAACCTTGCGTCCCAAGAGTTCAAGGCATTTGAGGTCCTTGACTTGCGGGGTGGGCCAGTAGCACGGCTGTTTTGTCCCGTGTGTTGCTGCATCCACTACAACAGAATTCAGTTGTGGATGAGAGAATAAGAAGTCTACGTCCTTAGCAGGAACATAATATTTACGTTCAGCCTTTTTGCAAGTTGGTGAGATAGAGGCTGGGGTCTGCCACAGAGCATCTGCTGGTTCTAGGAGTGCTTCATTTATGAGAAGCGCGATCTTTGTAGGGAAGTAGGGAAACTGAGGCTGGTGATTGTGAGCCATGGCCTGAGGTGCAAAGGTTCCCGTGGAGGAGGAGAGGCAGGTGGGGAGAACTCCACTTGCTGCTGTATATCAGGCTTGCTGTAAGTAAAGGTAGCCAGGTCAGGCGGGGAAAGCGGCTGGTCAAAGAGTGAACACTGTGTTTCCAGGAGTGGAGAGTTAGGCTCAGGTGCCCCTGAGAGGTCGTCCTGACTGAGGAACTGTTGTTGCTGCTCCTGGGCTGTAATTCCGCTGAGCAAGATCTGTGCTCAGAAGAATGCGCGGACTTCTGTTTGGCTTTTCCCGGTGCCGCGGGTCGCTTGTAGGCGCCCTGCGGGAGGTCTGCTAATTCTATCTTGTTGGCACCGGAGCAGAGCATGCTGTCGGCACTGGGTCTATTTTCGGTGCCGAGGGGACAAGTGCCGAGGAGACCTTCCCGGCACAGGAAGTTGGGTCTCTGCCTCTCCACTCCGCAGGAGCCATGGCTGAGGTGCTGGGAAGGTCGGAGGCACCTGCCTTTGGTGCTGTCAGCACTGCGGGTAAGGATCTCGCAGGAGACCCTTTACCCTTCTGAAAGTCTCTGCATTGAGACAGTTGGACTTCCTGCCTCTTCGCCTGAGAGGGTGAAGCCATGTTCCCAATTGGTTCAGATCTGGCCGGGGAGCATGAGGGAGAGGGTTTGCCATTGCCCGTCTCCAGAGGTGGCCGTAAGGATTTCTGCATGAGAAGCATTTTCAGCCACAGGTCCTCGTCATGATGAGCCCTGGTTTTGAGGCTCGTAAAATGGACACACTTGTCAGGGACATGGGTGTCACTGAGGCACTTCACACAATGTGAGTGTCCATCAGACCTTGGCATAGAGTCTTGACGGGAAGCACATTTCTTGAATCCTGAAGCCCCTGACATTATTGCACTAGGAATGTCAGGGGAGAGTGTCTCAATGGGAGACAAACTTGAGGAAAAAAGATTTTTTTTTAAAACTAAGTAACTAATCTAAAGGAAGGGAAACAACTGGGATGTTACTAACTACATATTTCTAATGTTCTTTGTAATTGTTTCCTCCAGAGACCCGGGAAGAGGATCAGCACTGCCCTCCATTCCGTCTTCTGCTGAGGACAGTTGAGAAGGAACTGAGGGGGGCGCAGGATGCGCGCGTTCAGGCAGACTCTAACGAGACAGCAGTTGAGCACGTGTGTCCTGACCAAGCACTGCTATCGAAGGTCTCCGATCAACGGCACCGGGATGCACTGTCACCTGGAGGGAAGCACCCACAGGGACAGCACTCGAAGAACATAGTCCTCTTATTCTCAACTGGATGTTTGAAAGCTTGGTCTAAGAGTTCTGTGAATTATATTGAGGGGCTATCGAGTGACCCTCCCCCTCGTTATATGGAAGAAGCATGACTTTACCAGATTTGACTGTTCTTACAGACCCAGGCCCTTCTCACTAATGCAACGTCAGCCAGAATGCAAGACAAGCTATAAAAAGACCCTTGGGCTGCATCAGTGATTTAACAGAAAACTAGATCTCAGAGGGTCAAACCCACTGTGGAAGGATCTAGAAGCAGTTTTCTTGGAAAGGGCCAGAAGTTCTCCTACAATCACTCCTCTAATATGGACTCACATACAAAATAGATATAAATCGTGAACTAAGTGGTCACAGACATGTCAGGGCTCTTATGGGCCCCATTCAAATCTCTTTTACGGGATTCCAAGTGGGCGACATTTCCTTCTGTGGAGAGAGAACCTGCTCAAGCAAGAGGTCACTGCAGAATCTACGTTGAGTGCTGAAGACCATAGTTTTGTCTTAGCAGCCATTAGCTTGCAGAGCTTAGCTGACTGAGTGAAAAGGGAGCACTGAGTGTCAGTAGTATCCAGTTATTTACAATTAGTGCATTCACACCTGTATGGGGCAGAATGCCATCATCTGGGTTTTTCCTTTGATGATAATGGAAGTTTCCTGGAGATAATGGTCAAAGAGTTAAACTTAATTCTAAATCCATTGGTAATAAGTGCCTGTGAGTTGAAGTGGCTGTCTGCAAAATAAACATTTCTTGCTGCTCTTTTTTAGGTCATTCACTTTCTGATCCAAGTTGAATAAATCCTCTCTCGCCTGCAGTCATGAAAGATAAAGAGGTTGCTTTGTGATTCTTCCTGAAGCAAGGTTGGAAAACTTGGGGAGAGACTGTGCAATCTAATGTCTTCCACCCTTTTGGTGCTTCTGCCTATCACTGAGGTGACAACTGAAAAATTTAGTATCACTGCAGAACAGTTGTTAAAGATTTAGGGCATGAATATCATCAGGAAATAGACCCCTTAAAATGGCAGTAAGGATTAATTATGTTAATACAATTTATAATCATCACATAAAGGAATTCATAAAGTGCCATCTTCTGTTCTTGTTACAATCCACGTCATAAGAATGAGATATCAGACAGTCTCTACGTAAAAGAATGAATGGACACAAATCAGACGTCAAGAATTATAACATTCAAAAACGAGTTGGAGAACACTTCAATCTCTCTGGTCACTCGATCACAGACCTAAGAGTGGCTATCCTTCAACAAAAAAGCTTCAAAAACAAACTCCAACGAGAGACTGCTGAATTGGAATTAATTTGCAAACTGGATACAATTAACTTAGGCTTGAATAGAGACTGGGAATGGATGAGTCATTACACAAAGTAAAACTATTTCCCCATGGTATTTCTCCCCCCCACCCCACCCCCCACTGTTCCTCTGATATTCTTGTTAACTGCTGGAATTAGCCTACCTGCTTGTCACCATGGAAGGTTTTCCTCCTTTCCCCCCCCCCGCTGTTGGTGATGGCTTATCTTAAGTGATCACTCTCCTTACAGTGTGTATGATAAACCCATTGTTTCATGTTCTCTGTGTGTGTATATAAATTTCCCCTCTGTTTTTTCCACCAAATGCATCCGATGAAGTGAGCTGTAGCTCACGAAAGCTTATGCTCTAATAAATTTGTTAGTCTCTAAGGTGCCACAAGTACTCCTTTTCTTTTTGCGAATACAGACTAACACGGCTGCTACTCTGAAACCAATGGCTCTTGTGTATCTAATAAGATATTGTAGTTTACTAAAAAATGGTGACCTTTCCAAATGTCAAAGTATGATTGTTTGGTCATTACTTGTCCCCCTGACCCCATGCTCAATCTGAGTGACCGGAGAGGAGAATGCAAAATGACCAACCAGCAGAAATACAAATTAATGGCACCATATGCTACTGCTTTTCCCAAAAGAGATGATTCAACATTAAATTCTCATTTCTCTCTCTCTCTCCCCTGAAAATGACTGTAATAACAAAATGCACATTGTGGATCCAGTCTCCTGAACATGATGGGAAACAACCCACTTTTCTCCCACCTAAAAGGAATGCCTCATTAAAGACCCAATCTAGCCCCTGCTGATGTCAACGGAAACACTCCCATTGACTTCCGCAGGAATTGGATTAAGTCCTAGTACCACACCCACATCCATTCAGTACTAAAAGAGTTTCTTAGAAATAATAATTGAATAGAGTTCTATAACTTACAAAGAGGCAAACTACTTACAGAGATACAAACCTGCACTAGATACACGAGCATTACTATTAACATAAATGGGTGTTTCCCTTATGCACTGATGCCAGAATAAACCAGTCAATTTGCATGAAAACGTTACTGGACAACCCACAAATCAGAGCCAGTGGCACAAAACCTGATTTATAGCACTAGAAAGTCTTTATATAAAAATAAAAGAATCACTTTGCATAAGAGAAAGGAAGAGTGTGAACAGGCCTGGTTTAAATGAAAGAAACACAGAGGGAGGAACCTACATATAACAGTGTCATTGTCCTAGGTGTTTTATTTCAGAAAGCAATGGTGATCGTTGGGAGATACTGGGTACATTAAAACAGAGCAAAAGGCCTGAAGAAGAAAAGCAAAGGTGGTGAGAAGCTGTCTCACTGAGATGGAGGGTAGTGGCTTCTGGGCTGGGGACATCCAGTGCTGCACCGGCTAAAGGGGACATGGGGGGGACACGTGACCTCCCTACATGACCCCCATGTGCCACTGCCCTGCCTCCCAGCCCGGGGCCCCACGCTCTCCCCCTCCACTCCCCATGATCCATCCCACATTACTGGGGGGAAGACGAGGGGCAGAGAGAGCGCTCCCAATGGGTGGACATGGCACTACGAGAAGAGGAGGGCTTGGTTTCTGCAACAATAGCCGGCTCACAGAGTCACACCTGCTTTGGGATTTGCCAGCAGAAGAGCTTCAAACCAGTTCCCTCTGACAGTAGCGAATATTTTTTTCAGACACGCTGGCAACCGAGCCTCACAATGGCAGCTCCTTCAGCATGGCTGTACTGCCCCCAGCCCTTCCACGCAGCGGCATCTCCTGAGTCCTGTCCAGGGTCTGTACAGCAGCCCCGCCGGAGGACAGGGCTGAGGGCGGTACAGCCAAGCCAGAGGAGCTGCTAGTGTGGGGCTCGGTTGCCAGCGTGTCTGAAACCTGCCCTGGGAACCGCACGGATCAAAGGAACAGAGCATGAGGTCACCGGGTGCCCCCACACCAGCAGCTCCTGCGTGGAAGGGCTGGGGGTGGTACAGCCGCACCGGAGGAGCTGCCTGCGTCGGGCTGCCCCATGTTCTGTTCCTCCTGTGTCTTTCCAGTACGCTGTACCGGTTATAAATAGCTTACTGGTACAGCATACCAGACCATACCACCCTACTTGCACTACCAGGGACATCCCAATACACATTCACAGAAGAAATACACTACTAAAACATACAGTAAACAAAGGTCCCAAAATTCAGATAGGTGAAGGGCATAGTCCCCCCACCAGTATCTCTGGGCAGATTTCCAGTTATGGTATTGGCATTTATTTAAGAAGATTCTTTTTCCAGTGTTCATTCTCTACACCTGTCCACAGCTGCACATGACAGTGGCAAATTCTCTTGCTCCAGGTCAGGGTGCCAGGAAGGGCAGAGAGAAGTGATAACTAAGACACTGGTCAGTAAACCTCTTAAGAAAAAAATAGGTAAATATTAGCAAGTTTAATGGTCTTTAATATAGTGTAATTTTACAAAATCATTATCAAAAATAAGGCCAGTTTCTTTCTGAAATGCGTGATTTCAATGAGAAATGGCCCTGTATCAAAACCCCAAATCTGAACATCCACAAATGTAAGGGTGTTCAGAAATTGAACCGGGACTTGAAGTATGCAAATAGCCCTTGTCTGTAATATTTATAATACACCAAATTAAACCAGAATCTGAATGTTTGGCTCTATCTTTAATTGCATTATGTGGGAAGTGTTCCTGGGCTATGTCAACCTACTCTACATGGTTCTTTAATTAAAAATGACCTGAAAAGGTTTCTTGACGAAATGGAACACATTTTTATTTGTAGAGCAACAGAGAAATTTTTCTTGTTCTTGACATTATCTGGAAATTCAGTCCAGTTAATAGAACCTGTAGTGCCACAGAAACAAATACGTTAAAGATCATTTTTGCTAATGAAAATAGTAACATAGATTAATGTTCATCTAATTGTACATGGCGGTAATTCCAGAGAAGGGGGGAGGAGTTTCTAATGACATTAGCGAGCTTGACTGCTTTATTAATCTCACAGTCACCCCTCAATGGAATTTCAGCCTTACATGAATAATTCACCTACTTTTTTTTAAAAAAAATAACAAATGGTTTAAAATATATTTTTTTCAAGCATTTATTTATTCTGCCTTCCCCCCATGCACAGACTTCAAAACTGAAACAAATGACTTACTGTGGCTGGTACTGTCTTGTGCTTCTGCCAACTTTTCATTTTCAGTTAAAGATTAATGGCCTAATTTTCAAAAGAAGCTGAGCATGTGCAGCTTCCATTGATTTCGGTAGGAGCTGGGATTGCTTTTACTAGGTACATCATCCCATAAATGACTAATAGTAACAAAGCTCTATCTACCAGCAACATTTGGGATGTGTTAGTGAAGGCTAAAAAGACCTGACTAACCTTAGCAGAACCTCGTGTACTGACAGTAAATATTTAAACGATACCTCTCCAATGCACCCAGCATCAGAGAATCTGGGGCCTGCTATATATTAAGAAAGCATTGTTTCTGTTGCAAATGATCAAATCCTTACTTCTCTCTTGGTTATGTCACATTTTCAAGTGGGAGTTATTCTTGTTCTTGATCTTTGGGAGTAATTTTGCCAAGCCTATGCTGCAGCAGCCACCTTCGTTGCAGAAAGGGTTGTGCAAACAGAGCGATATTACACTGAGCCCTAAAGGTGTTAAGACACTAGCTGCCCCTGGCTTCTGGTACAATGGAACTCCACAGCTGAAGACCTTCCAGTCGGAAAGCTCTGACACTTGTGAATGTTGCTCTGGGAACCATCAGCCACGGTGGCCCCAATTCAGTCAAACACTTCGGCATGTGTTTATAAATCCATCCCTATTCAGGGCTGTGTCCCTATTGAACATACTCTATGCCTTGCATTCATCAGCCATCCTGGCCACGGTTTAAAAGTCAATTTAGCAACAGGTAGTGCACCTCGCTGCCTGTAGTATTGTATGTATACCCTAGTCTAAGTGTAGGGAAATACGATGGTACCTTATATACCACTATGTGGTTGGTTTTAAATTGCTATTTGAATCCGTTGGTATAGAATGGGATTTTCCAAAACATTTAAGGAAGTTAGGAGCAGAAGTCTTACTGACCTTGAATGGGCCTTGTGCTCCTAACTCCCTTAGCTACTTTGGAAAATCTCACCCCCAGAGTCAGCCTGTGCTTTTTAACATTCATAGTAGAGACACAAGGTGGGTGAAGTAATATCTTTTACTGGAGCAGCTTCTGGTGGTGAGAGAGATGAGCTTTTGAGCTATACAGAGCTGAAGATGACCTGCAGAAGAGGAGTGTAGCACAAAAGCTTGTCTCTTTCAACAACAGAAGATGTACCAATGAAAGATATTACCTCACCCACCTTGTCTCTCCAGTGTTTTAGGGTAGAATTTTTAAAAGTGACTAAGTGACTTAGGATCACAGGCTGGCATTTTCAAAGGGGCCTAAGGGAAAAAGTCAGGAGGACTTGTGGCTCCTTAAATGTAGAATGACTGTGCCTAATAGGGTACAAAATGTGAGCGAGGCCAAACAGCAAAAATTAAGATGTTTGTACACCAATGCGAGGAGCCTAGGTAACAAAATGGAGGAACTAGAGCTACTGGTGCAGGAAGTGAAACCAGATATTATAGGGATAACAGAAACATGGTGGAATAATAGTCATGACTGTACTACAGGTATTGAAGGGTATGTGCTGTTTAGGAAAGACAGAAACAAAGGTAAAGGTTGTGGAGTAGCATTGTATATCAATGATGAGGTAGAATGTAAAGAAATAAGAAGAGATGCAATGGATAAGACAGAGTCCGTCTGGGCAAAAATTACATTGGGAAAGAAAACTAGTAAAGCCTCTCCTACGATAGTGCTTGGGGTGTGCTATAGACCTCCGGGATCTAATTTAGATATGGATAGAGCCCTTTTTAATGTCTTTAATAAAGTAAATACTAATGGAAACTGCGTGATCATGGGAGTCTTTAACTTCCCAGATATAGACTGGAGGACCAGTGCTAGTAATAATAATAGGGCTCAGATTTTCCTAGATGCGATAGCTGATGGATTCCTTCATCAAGTAGTTGCTGAACCGACTAGAGGGGATGCCATTTTAGATTTAATTTTGGTGAGTAGCAACAACCTCATAGAAGAAATGGTTGTAGGGGACAATCTTGGTTCAAGTGATTATGAGCTAATTCAGTTCAAACTAAATGGAAGGATTAACAAAAATAAATCTGCAACTAGGGTTTTTGATTTCAAAAGGGCTGACTTTCAAAAATTAAGGAAATTAGTTAGGGAAGTGGATTGGACTGAAGAACTTATGGATCTAAAGGTAGAGGAGGCCTGGGATTACTTTAAATCAAAGCTGCAGAAGATATCGGAAGCCTGTATCCCAAGAAAGGGGAAAAAATTCACAGGAAGGAGTTGTAGACGAAGGTGGATGAGCAAGCATCTTAGAGAGGTGATTAAGAAGAAGCAGAAAGGATACAGGGAGTGAAGATGGGAGGGATCAGCAAGGAAAGCTACCTAATTGAGGTCAGAACATGTAGGGATAAAGTGAGACAGGCTAAAAGTCGAGTAGAGTTGGACCTTGCAAAGGGAATTAAAACCAATCATAAAAGGTTCTATAGCCATATAAATAAGAAGAAAACTAAGAAAGAAGAAGTGGGGCCGCTAAACACTGAGGATGGAGTGGAGGTTAAAGATAATCTAGGCATGGCCAAATATCTAAACAAATACTTTGCCTCAGTCTTTAATAAGGCTAAAGAGGATCTTAGGGATAATGGTAGCATGACAAATGGGAATGAGGATATGGAGGTAGATATTACCATATCTGAGGTAGAAGCGAAACTGAACCAGCTTAATGGGACTAAATCGGGGGGCCCAGATAATCTTCATCCAAGAATATTAAAGGATTGGCACCTGAAATTGCAAGCCCATTAGCAAGAATTTTTAATGAATCTGTAAACTCAGGAGTAGTACCGAATGATTGGAGAATTGCTAATATAGTTCCTATTTTTAAGAAAGGAAAAAAAAGTGTCCAGGTAACTACAGGCCAGTTAGTTTGACATCTGTAGTATGCAAGGTCCTGGAAAAAATTTTGAAGGAGAAATTAGTTAAGGACATTGAAGTCAATGGTAAATGGGACAAAATACAACATGGTTTTACAAAAGGTAGATCGTGCCAAACCAACCTAATCTCCTTTTTTGAAAAAGTAACAGATTTTTTAGATAAAGGAAATGCAGTGGATCTAATTTACCTAGATTTCAGTAAGGCATTTGATACCGTGCCACATGGGGAATTATTAGTTAAATTGGAGAAGATGGGGATCAATCTGAACATCAAAAGGTGGATAAGGAATTGGTTAAAGGGGAGACTGCAACGGGTCCTACTGAAAGGCGAACTGTCAGGCTGGAGGGAGGTTACCAGTGGAGTTCCTCAGGGATCGGTTTTGGGACCAATCTTATTTAATCTTTTTATTACTGACCTTGGCACAAAAAGTGGAGTGTGCTAATAAAGTTTGCAGATGATACAAAGCTGAGAGGTATTGCCAATTCGGAGAAGGATCGGGATATTATACAGGAGGATCTGGATGACCTTGTAAACTGGAGTAATAGTAATAGGATGAAATTTAATAGTGAGAAGTGTAAGGTTATGCATTTAGGGATTAATAACAAGAATTTTAGTTATAAGTTGGGGACGCATCAATTAGAAGTAACGGAAGAGGAGAAGGACCTTGGAGTATTGGTTGATCATAGGATGACTATGAGCTGCCAATGTGATATGGCTGTGAAAAAAGCTAATGCGGTTTTGGGATGCATCAGGAGAGGCATTTCCAGTAGGGATAAGGAGGTTTTAGTACCATTATACAAGGCACTGGTGAGACCTCACCTAGAATACTGTGTGCAGTTCTGGTCTCCCATGTTTAAAAAGGATGAATTCAAACTGGAGCAGGTACAGAGAAGGGCTACTAGGATGATCCGAGGAATGGAAAACTTGTCTTATGAAAAGGGACTCAAGGAGCTTGGCTTGTTTAGCTTAACTAAAAGAAGATTGAGGGGAGAGATGATTGCTCTGTATAAATATATCAGAGGGATAAATACAGGAGAGGGAGAGGAATTATTTAAGCTCAGCACCAATGTGGACACAAGAACAAATGGGTATAAACTGGCCACCAGGAAGTTTAGACTTGAAATCAGACGAAGGTTTTTAACCATTGAGGCATGAAGTTTTGGAATAGCCTTCCAAGGGAAGCAGTGGGGGCAAAAGATCTATCTGGTTTTAAGATTCTACTCGATAAGTTTATGGAGGAGATGGTATGATGGGATAATGGGATTTTGGTAAGTAATTGATCTTTAAATATTCAGGGTAAATAGGACTAATCCCCTGAGATGGGATATTAGATGGATGGGATCTGAGGTATCCAGGAAAGAATTTTCGGTAGTATCTGGCTGGTGAATCTTGCCCATATGCTCAGGGTTTAGCTGATTGCCATATTTGGGGTCGGGAAGGAATTTTCCTCCAGGGCAGATTGGAGAGGCCCTGGAGGTTTTTCACCTTCCTCTGTAGCATGGGGCATGGTTGACTCTGCTCCTTGAAGTCTTTAAACCATGATTTAAGGACTTCAATAGTTCAGACATAGGTGAGGTTTTTCATAGGAGTGGGTGGGTGAGATTCTGTGGCCTGCGCAGTGCAGGAGGTCGGACTAGATGATCAGAATGGTCCCTTCTGACCTTAGTATCTATCAATCTATGAATCTATGAAATCATTTGAAAATCCCACCATTAAGTCTTACATAGTGGGTGCGATTTTAAAAGCATCTAAGAGATAAAGGTGCCCAACTCCTACTGGAAGTCCATGTAAACGGAGCGTCTAACTCCCTTAAGCATTTTTGAAAACCTCACCTATCATTTTGGAGCTCTTTAATCTAAAGATTCAAGACACTTAAAGGTGGAGAACCACTGTAACTCCATTTAGAAATGAGGAATCTGAGGCACAAAGAAGTTAAGTAACTTGCCTAAAATCACACAGACAATAATGGCAGAGCTGGAAACAGAATCCAGGTCACTGACTCCCAGTCTAGTGATCTGGGAAATAGACTATGACCAACTCCTTCTTCCCCAGCTGGGCTCCCTCCCTCAGTCAAGGGATTGCTTAGTCACTTGATTCCTCTCAGCTGTGGCCTATTGGATTAATTAGCCCCCTTCTCAAGATGTCTTAACCCTTTCAGGGCGAGTGTGGGGTGAACACCTCATCATATAGATCATGAAGACTAAAAGGTAATTGGGCATAGTCACACTTCAGTAGCACTGAAAAGCACAGATTATTTAATTTAAATTTAGTAAAGGTACTTAGACAGAAGCCTACAATAAAATATAACATTTCATGTTATTATTTTAAGTCTGTGACATTCATTTATTGGAGTTTAGCACTCAGACGGATTTCATTCATTAATATCAAAGGTACGAAAGTCATGTAATAGGAGAGAATTACAGCTTAGAGCAGTAGTAGCAGATCTATTGCTCTTGCTTTAATTAGAGTCTACTTTTCATAATTAAAATTATTTTTCATTGCTGCAAAGTAATATAAACTGATCGTTTAATGTGCATCGCAGGTTATGAGAGAAAATAAGAGATAAACAACGACAATTTCACATTTATAATAAGCTTTAAAAAATTAAACACAGAGTTAAAACACAGGGCATCTGGAGTTGTGCACTGATGCAGTTTTCAGGTTTATGCATGTTGCAAAAATGTTCTATTTGGATAAAAATTACTCATCTAGATGTCTGCCACACGGAGTAGAATGAATATCCATGGGGAGGGGGAAAATCAATGAAAACCTAAGGCAATCCTATTACAACTCAGATAAGTAAAAAATGTCTTTCATAAAGAAAGGTATTAGTAGCACTGGTGAGGTAAAACAGAAACTATGAAAAATCACGTCATATCATATATATGACACTTCCAGGTATTTAAGTGGTTTCCGTTCATATATGTGTGTATTTGACCTATGTCCTTTGCCACAAGAGGCTCTCTTTAAATTGACAGGGCACAAAGCCAATTCAATGTTTTTCACCCACCTCTTCAGTTTACAAATGAGACCAAGCCATGGCTGGAAAGGCCAGTGCAGCTGTTCTCTGAGATCTGAGCCATCATGCTAAATAAAAATGCAAAAATAATGTTGTAAAAAAGGAATGCTTATACTTTCCTCTCTCCACAGACTAAATGCTGGTTCCACCTTGCCTAGCAAACATGAATCATGCAAGGATCCAGTGGCATAATTCTCACAGGTATTATGGTACTAACAAGCTGGCCACATGTGACCGTATCATCTTTGATGATATGACCACTGTCCTGAAGCCACACTGCATATGACTCATCCACATCCGTTAGACATTCATAAATTATCATTATTAGAGGATTAGCAGACTCAGATGTAACTGAAACACAAAGGTACATGTGGGGGAAAGAAACCCTGAAAATATTATTGTAAATTGTACTGGGCAAATTGTAAATTGTATTGCTCCTGGGATAATTAGATCTTCTGTAGTCTCTTTCACCATTAATTTTATAGTTCTCATTTTGTGAAGACTTAGAATATATTTTGTTATTGGATAATTTTCTTACAAGTTTAGACTATTCATTCACATGCGAGATTGGAAGCCACACACCATGATCAATGTAGAATGAAAGCAGGCAGATCACTGATATTTTGGGAACCCACAAATATATCTTTCTTCAGTGAAAAGTAACAGTCACTCACAGAAAAATGTGCAGGACTACTCATGGCACGAAATCACGATCGAAAATGAATGCAATATTCATGACTTCTCATCAACATCCTTAAAGTTTACTATGAGCTCTGTTTTTCCAATCCATGGCACTGTAATATTCTAAACAAGAAACTCATTAAAACTGAGTGCTGGTTTGCGGTCTATCATATTTATTTTTCATGAGCATGAACAGTTGGTTTAGCCTGAGCAAGTGTACAGTATACTGGAGCAATACTTAAAAAAAAAAGTCAGATTACAGTTGACAAACCTCTGGAAAGTCATTTCTGATGACTGTGACACACTTTCTCTCTGCCCAATCAGTAAATGTGTAGGCCACATTATTTTATACAATGAAGCAGATCTTCTGTGCAAACCCTCAATGGCTCATACAAACTTTTCACATCTATCATTTCTCACTAAATAAAGCAATTAGAGAACAAAGATGAAATGAAGCCTCTGGGTGCTCTAACTTAAGCCATAGAACCCCAGGCTGGCACAGGATCACGAAGAGAACACAAGTTTTCACACCCGTCCATTCTTCAGACAAAGCCAAGAATCAGTTCCCTTGGGAGTTTTAATCTCAAATATATTAACAGAAAACAAATGCAATATTATTATGATGTATTCATGCTAGTCTAGAAAACCTTGAACTGCAAATTCCATTGTCTAACCTTCAGGAGCTTATACTGGTAGTTTAGCCATAAAAATAATAATTCGGTCTTTAACTTGGAGTGAGGAACAAGGGAGAAATCTGTATTATTTTGTAGGAACATAATGTGCCTTGGTTTACCTGCTTGATAATTATTCTAGCTAATTGCACAGAGTTAGCCCAAAGGAGGCTGTTCAGGAGGAGCAAGCAGGAAACACAAGAATGACAGAAAGAAGGTATCTTGAAAGAGAGTACCATGGGTTCTTAAGAGAAACAATGGGTGAGCTAGTCCTTGGAAAATCCCTACCTGCCTGTCACCAGAAGGGTGAAATGCCTATTTTTCCAAGACAAAAAAGAACATTAAGCAGTTAAAAACTCCTGTCTAGAGGAAAAGGAGGAGGGGCTGGGGGCAGCTTCTTGGGAGTGATACTGATATAGGCAGAGCATGCAGCAGGGCTATGGAACTAAGGCAATGGCTAGGCAGGATCACCTAAGCTTTGAGAGAGATTCTGAGCTGCAATCAAGCCCAGGCATGTGAGCTTTTTGTAGGGTTAACCCTTTCTCCCTGCTTGCTGTGTACCTTTGGGCAAACAGACAATACATCTGTTTGAGAAAAGCTGTTTGAAGTCACTTTAATCAGCTGCCAGTCACAGACACCTGACGATGAGTGTCTTATATGTACCAATTGTCCTTGGGCCTGTCATGATAACACAGTTGGAAACTGAGCGGCTGCCATGCCAGGATCCAGTTTAAGAATTTAGGACTGTCGGGTTCTACCCAGAAAGAGGTGAAGGTGGCAGAACCTCTCCCCAAAGATGCCCTCATGAGGGAATGCAAGGGGTATAAGGCACCGCTCACTCTGTATCATTGGGAGGATGGTAGAAATAGGCGGTGTTGAAGTCTTGTGGTTTGGTTTGAACCACAGAGTTCAGGTAGAGGCCTGTCACCTGGAGGCAGTGCCCACAGCAGAGACTGAGCAAGTGTCCACAGGTGCAGCTCACTCCTGAGTCATCACATTTGGCAAGTTAGCTTTCAGGCCCATAGCGTTTTAAATGTTTTTAATGCTAGTGAACAGATCTGATTGACAAGCTTTGACTAATGCTTTCTACTTTTCCTACCAAAGTTCTCTCTTTTTCAGCCAAGTCAATGGCAATGCACCCACAGTACCTAACCTCTAATGCTTCAACTCTGCCCTGAAAGGACAACATTTAGGATTGAGAGGGTCGTTCAGTCCTTGGTTTCTGTGCTGAAATCAACACAAAACAGTGTTGACTGTAGTGGTGGGTTTTGTGATGTGGACACTTGTCTACTCTTTACGGACGACTATCAAAAAGCTGTCAGTCAATAGCATATGCACTTCAGACATACACAAGAATTCAACTATGTTTTGGAAATGAAATTTGTGGGTTTACTTGCTATTTTTTTTTAAATAAATTGTAATTTACAATTAGGAACTAATACTACTCCCATCGAATTCCATGGCAAAACTCCCATTGGCATTCAAGGGAGCAAGACTGATTTCCATGCCCTCTGTCGTTCTTTATATAAACACATACAAATGGTATTCCATTAAATCAGGAAATGAAATGAACACTAGGCACATTTTTTTAAATCATATTGCCATTAAGTAAAACAATCCTACTAAAGGCTGATGTGAGATCAAATACTGATGTACTCCATACATGTCTCCTTTAGTTAATACTTGTAATGTTTTAAAATTAATTATATATTCAACATAGCAGAATGACTGAAAATAAGCCATTACAACCTATCAGGTTAATGATATATAGACTAAACATTTTGAATATATACAGTGTTTACCAAGTAATCCAGAATGACTTCTGTGTGGGTGTTCTTAGTGTATTAGGTAAATAAAACATGTTCTAAAAGATCTATCTAAATGCATACAATGGAGGCCACTGAACTGTGAATTTGCTGGCAGGAAGGGACTTGTGACATTCTGTGGGATTCCGCCTGGAAACAAAGAAATCTGTGCTCCAATAAATTGCCTCCTGTAGTTTCCTACAGAGATGGAACTTGCACATAAAAATACACTGCTTCATTGCTGCTACAGGATGTATCAGAGAGTCTTTCAGGTAATAATGTGCATTTTGTAATCTTCCTTCAGAGATGTCTGTCTTCCCCTAATTCAAAACAAAGCCAAGGAAAAACAAACTCACAATAAATACACATTGAAATAATGCTAATGACCAAGCAGGAAAAGTCTTTGATAAAACCAGCATTCCATCCTCTGTGCACACCAATGAACTTTCAAAATATATGGCAGGCCCAAGGAAAGAAAATTGTCAGGATGTACGTTTAATTTTGTGAATGAATATATTGTATAATTATTATTTAAAATAAATTACTTTGCTGTGCATGATATTGCATTACATAATAGAATGCTGATAATCTTCATATTTGTGATTCACATTGCTAGTCCAAAACCAAGCATACACATTTAAAAGAAAAAAGTGTAGAAAAAGAACTGGAAAGAGGGAAAAAATAAATGAATATCATTTAAAGAAGCTTAATATTAAAAAATAGTACAGCAGAACAAAAACAGAACGGAAGAAAGGAGAAATGAACAGTAAACTGTCAATTAGACAGGCTAAATATGTCTTAAGTCTCTTTTCAAAATGAAACTTGGGGACTTCCGAAAATTTTAGCTTACATCTATATAAAGGAATCTCGGTAAGTGAGGTTCTTACAAATATTTACTCCCCATGTATGATATGTAGTCAACAGATACAAATATATGTACATAAAATTCTTCTGAGAAGTTCTTATCAATCTTGGTGACCAGGTCAACAGACCATGCACTCTTAAATATGGCATCCCATAGGGATCAATCCTAGCACTGATCCTGTTTAATATTTACCCTGGTGGCCTTCCTCAAACATCATCACCATGAAAATTTGTCTATGTCGATGATATTGCTGTGACTACACAGGCATGGGGTTTACCTAGCATAGAACAAACCCTAACCAAAAATCTTAAAACCATGGAAGTATTTTTCTTATATTGGTAGCTAAAACCAAACCTCACTGAGACTGTCATGTCAGCATTCAATCTCAAGCAAAAGGCTAGCGCAAAATAGCACATGGATTTCTGTCACCAGCAGACGTGACACTATCTCCCACCAAATTAAGTTTTTGTGACATTAGATCGAAGCCTCACATACCACCAGCACCTGACAAATATCCATGACACAAAGGTGTGGGTAAATCTCCTGCATAAACTTTCAGGAATGGCGTAGGCAGACACTTCAAAAACTCTACAGATCTTTTCACTGGCCATTATCTGCTCTACTGCAGAATACTGCTCAACCATCTAGATACACAGTTCCCACACATCACTTGTCAATCGTCAATTTCACATTGCCACACAGATCATTACAGCCACAAAAAAATCAATGCCATAACCATGGCTTCCTATACTGGCACACACTTACCCACCCCAAACTCACTGTGACAGGCGACTCCTTCGAGAGTCCCATTGTATTAGAGAGAAAAAGGATCTTCCAGTACATGAAGACCTAATTCATATATTGACATTCTGACTCACAACCTTTTTAGCTTGTAGTGCAAGAGTTCGAAGACTCAGGGTTCTCTAACCAAGCAAGAAGGATACCATTTTCACCAAGGACCCAACCAAAGAATCCGGTGGTGGTTCACTCCCCTGAAAAATATGGTCCACTTTGAATTGCATTCACATACCACATGGCAAATGGGGACTGGGACACAATCCTATTTCTGACTGCAGAAATGGACTTCACAATACAGAATGTCTCATCAATCAATGTTCCAAAAGATCATATACTGGTGGTATCCTCTGACATTTGCTCCATGTCACCTAAAGCAATGAGCCGGATTGCCAACATAGACTTGGACATCGAACCCATTTGTGGGGTGGATCAGGAAATGTTATTTTAATTGGCCTATATTCTATTTCACTTAATTCTGCCTAAATTTCCTGTGGTAATAAATATACTTTATACTAGTTTTTTTTAAAAGCAAAGTAAAAATTAACAAAAAATGCTTTAAAAGCAAAGCAAGCTTATAATATAAAATTATACCCTGGTGGGCTATATAAAAATAAGTAAGCTTGCACCCCTGGTTCATACTTTAAGCACAGTATTTATAAGAATTTGAATAATTACAACCATTATAATCTTTAAAATGTATTACTAAATAATAACAATTTTAAAAACCAAAACAATAAAATACAAATAAAACAAATTTGTATATATAAAGCAATGAAATGTAGGCCCGACTTAACATGAGTAATTAAACATGGGGGAGCCCTCATTTCTTGGAAGACAGGATTAGGGAGGTAACTAGATCCACAGGCTAAAAACTGAGTGTTTGTGCTAAGATATGTAAATGCATCAGCAACTGGAAACATAATGTCTGTACTAGGGAATATAAGGAGGAACACCCAGAGAACCATTTAAAATGGACAAAACAACAATGAATAAGATAAGCTTGGAACGTAAGATGAGGTAAAGAATAAGTAATGTATGAATAGTGCTTGGACAGAGCATGATGTACAGGGATTGGTTTCTGCAAAGTGACCATGCCAATCCCAAAACATGTAATGTATTGTATAGTAAATGCAATATAATGTGCAAGTGTGTATAAAAGAAAAGGTTTGCTGTTTAACTTTGGATGTGTGGTATATCCTGTACCCACACTCTACATTTGAGTCTAAATCAACTCAGCATTCCTTCTTGGGCTGCAGCCCCACAAACTAGCATAGAGCTGTGGCCTTTCACCCAAACAATGTTTGTAAGTAGCACACCTTTACAAATACCTGACTCCCATTAACATTCAAGTAAACAGGACAGGATTGATTTCTACAAAATGTTGCTATTAACCAGAAGTTGTTAATATCCAGGTTGCCTTTGAGCGGAATCTACTGTATTTAATGAAAGAGAGAGAAAAAATATTTCAGGTCACGACCCCTCTATTTATTGCACTGCTTGAATCTGACATATACCTGTAAGCGAGGGAGAATCTGCTTTGAACTAAAGGCCCATACTTTCTTAGTAAACAGGACACACATCAACTCCTTTATTATGACATAAGGGATGCAACCAAGAATACTAACTCACTCTCAGGAGCCTGATGGCCATATATGTTAATTGGGATGAAAAAGTAGTGGCCATCAGCTGGAGGCACGAGGTATACTCTGTCTTATCTGAATTAGAAATGGTTTCTGGCAGTATAGATCATGGCCCCATAAAAAATGCCATAGCCATGAGCCACAAAAGGTGTTTTTCAGCTGGATCAGCGCCTGTGTACGAATGTTAGAAAGACGGTTCTTATAAGTCATTTATTGCTGGGAACCAACACACAAAATATCCCTGCACCCTCTTAACGGGTGATAGCTTGATGAAAATATCGAAAGATACCACAAGATTCTTTAGAGACTAACAAATTTATAGATTCATAGATACTAAGGTCAGAAGGGACCATTCTGCTCATCTAGTCTGACCTCCTGCACAGCGCAGGCCACAGAATCTCACCCACCCGCTCCTACGAAAAATCTCACCCATGTCTGAGCTATTGAAGTCCTTAAATCATGGTTCAAAGACTTCAAGGAGCAGAGAAGCCTCCCTCAAGTCAACCATGCCCCATGCTACAGAGGAAGGCGAAAAACCTCCAGGGCCTCTCCAATCTGCCCTGGAGGAAAATTCCTTCCCGACCCCAAATATGGCAATCAGCTAAACCCTGAGCATATGGGCAAGATTCAGATACTACCGAAAATTCTTTCCTGGGTAACTCAGATCCCATCCATCTAATATCCCATCTCAGGGGATTTAGCCTATTTACCCTGAATATTTAAAGATCAATTACTTACCAAAATCCCATTATCCCATCATACCATCTCCTCCATAAACTTATCGAGTAGAATCTTAAAACCAGATAGATCTTTTGCCCCCACTGCTTCCCTTGGAAGGCTATTCCAAAACTTCACTCCTCTGATGGTTAAAAACCTTCGTCTGATTTCAAGTCTAAACTTCCTGGTGGCCAGTTTATACCCATTTGTTCTTGTGTCCACATTGGTGCTGAGCTTAAATAATTCCTCTCCCTCTCCTGTATTTATCCCTCTGATATATTTATACAGAGCAATCATCTCTCCCCTCAATCTTCTTTTAGTTAGGCTAAACAAGCCAAGCTCCTAGAGTCTCTTTTCATAAGACAAGTTTTCCATTCCTCGGATCATCCTAGTAGCCCTTCTCTGTACCTGCTCCAGTTTGAATTCATCCTTTTTAAACATGGGAGACCAGAACTGCACACAGTATTCTAGGTGAGGTCTCACCAGTGCCTTGTATAATGGTACTAAAACCTCCTTATCCCTAGTGGAAATGCCTCTCCTGATGCATCCCAAAACCGCATTAGCTTTTTTCACAGCCATATCACATTGGCAGCTCATAGTCATCCTATGATCAACCAATACTCCAAGGTCCTTCTCCTCTTCCGTTACTTCTAATTGATGCGTCCCCAACTTATAACTAAAATTCTTGTTATTAATCCCTAAATGCATAACCTTACACTTCTCACTATTAAATTTCATCCTATTACTATTACTCCAGTTTACAAGGTCATCCAGATCCTCCTGTATAATATCCTGATCCTTCTCCGAATTGGCAATACCTCCCAGCTTTGTATCATCTGCAAACTTTATTAGCACACTCCCACTTTTTGTGCCAAGGTCAGTAATAAAAAGATTAAATAAGATTGGTCCCAAAACCGATCCCTGAGGAACTCCACTGGTAACCTCCCTCCAGCCTGACAGTTCGCCTTTCAGTAGGACCCGTTGCAGTCTCCCCTTTAACCAATTCCTTATCCACCTTTTGATGTTCATATTGATCCCCATCTTCTCCAATTTAACTAATAATTCCCCATGTGGCACGGTATCAAATGCCTTACTGAAATCTAGGTAAATTAGATCCACTGCATTTCCTTTATCTAAAAAATCTGTTACCTTTTCAAAAAAGGAGATTAGGTTGGTTTGGCACGATCTGCCTTTTGTAAAACCATGTTGTATTTTGTCCCATTTACCATTGACTTCAATGTCCTTAACTAATTTCTCCTTCAAAATTTTTTCCAGGACCTTGCATACTACAGATGTCAAACTAACTGGCCTGTAGTTACCTGGATCAAATTTATTTGAGCATAAGCTTTCGTGAGCTACAGCTCACTTCATCCGATGAAGTGAGCTGTAGCTCAAGAAGGCTTATGCTCAAATAAATTTGTTAGTCTCTAAGGTGCCGCAAGTACTCCTTTTCTTTTTGCGAATACAGACTAACATGGCTGCTACTCTGAAACCTGTCACAAGATTCTGATCTCTTTACTATTAGCCCATATGACAACTTCAAACAAGATTTGAAAATCTGAGATCAATCAAAATGTTTCCATGTTGTTTTTTTTAACTCCAATGACAATAGTGCTGTTCTGGGTTAAATACCCTCTTGCATTTGCAAAACAACAGTACTGCAAGATACTGCAAGAGTCAGAAAATTACATTGTAAACCTTCTTTGGAAACAGTCTTCCCTCACTGTGCAAACTGAGAGAAATGAAAATGGCTAGTAAATAAAATAAATGGTGAAAATAAATTAGATTTTTAAAGTTATTTTTGTATTAATTATCAAAGTAGATGTTAGCTACATAGGTAAAATATTTGCTTTTATTAGGTTTTGAATCGTTTGAATTTTGAATGTGCTTTTATTAGGTTTTTTAAATAGTAATTTAATCTTTACCTATTTAAGATATTTTCACCTTGTTTCTTTATATATGAGTTATCCTTTACTGTGCTTTTGCTTCCCGGATTTTAACTTGCATATAGAAATGAAAATGCATTAGTACATTTAACCCAAAAATTCCCAAGAAACGAGGTTGCTAGGAAACCATGGAATTGCCTTGGATAAAGGAAACCCCAGTAAACTGTGACTGAATGGATTAGGTATGAAAGATTAGTTAATGAAATTTTTGACTACAGTATAGACCTTGATTGACTCTTTAATTGCCATCTGAAGGTTTTACACTAGCAGACAACTAGTTGAAATACTAGCTGAAACAGGAATAAAGTCAGTTAGAGCTAGGAGGCAGAATATTACAGTAGTAGTAATATTATAGGACCTATTTCTAGGACTTCCATCCTTTATCTCCTAATCTTACACGTTATATTCTTCTTTTTCTCCGGCTCTCAACTCTTCCTTCTGCTCCTTAGGTGATAAGTTTGTAAAAAAATGTCTAGTGTTGACATTTAGGAACTTGCAACTGGAAATATTAGTATTTATTGAGGGGGCTGTAGCTCACGAAAGCTTATGCTCAAATAAATTTGTTAGTCTCTAAGGTGCCACAAGTACTCCTTTTCTTTTTATGTATGGATTGTAATTGTTGCACAAATTCACCTACATTTGCCTAAAGGTTTGCCAGTTAAATGATTTACGCATTGCTGATAGGTCATTTTCGTGGTACTCTTCCATTGTAATTCTCTAATAAAAGATTTTCATTTATAATATGAACTAAAACATTCCTTTGAGTTTTGCTGTAATATACACAAAGGAATAGTTTAGAATCAGTTTACCTTGGCAGATTTGCAATGCACACAAATTCTACTGCCAGGATCTGCAAAGAAGGGCCCTGCAGTGCAGGGGAACAGTTGCCCTTATCCTGTAATTGTTCTTCTTTTCCCCATGCTTTCATACGGTTTGCTATTGTCACTTACTGACACTGCTGAAAATTAGGCCTCAATCCTGGAAACACTTATGTCTGAGTGTAACTTTACATACACAATTAGTGTCAGTGAAATGGCTGGCCTCAGACTCTTTGGAGCAGAGATCGCATCATATCTTTTTATTTGCCCTTGTATAGCACATGCCACACTTTGGAGTATTGTATAAATAAATACTAAGTATATCAGAAACAAGGCAGAATTTGAGTGAAAATAGGAGCAAGTAATTCCTCCAAAATGACCGCCATAAATTACTGGGTAGGTATAATCACTGGAAGGTTTGACTAATTGGAATATAACAGGGAACTATGCAATAAATTGAAATCATAAGACCAAACCTACAGAAGGATACAGATAAACGTATCCTTCCAGTCTGTAATTCATATATATGAGAAATTCTGGAGGTAAAAAACATTTAATTCTTCTACAGGAGAACAGAACATTCTCTAAAATATGGAAAAGCTATTACTTGGTAGCCCTGCTTACAAAATGTGTATGTACAAGTCAAATATGTATGCTGGTTAATGCTGGAATAAGCACAGCCTGGTGCCAGTAACTGTGACGAACAGCAATATCCCAGTTGAGATAGAGCTTTAGTCATCTGGATGGTACTTTGAAGTCACTGACAGTTTTAAGAACTGGGTACATGTTAAGATGTGTTAATAAATTATTCATTGCCTACTGTTTTTTTTTCAATGGAGTCTAAACCTCAAAATCTAGATCTATCTACCAATCATTTTCATGAACTTTCAACACTAGCAACTCTCGCTTCAACATGGAATGCTACCGCACCTGACAAGTGAACAATTCAGAAAAGGAGGTGAAAAGTCAGACAATGAAAGATTCTATTGAATCAGAAAATGTAAGAACTTGTATTAGAAAAAAAGAATAAAAATGTCAAGCTTGCTATGGGCATCTCCTATTTGATTCTTATAGAGAGAGAAAAATCTCATCTTTGCATTTACGCTAACATTTGTTAAAAATGAAACTAAAAAACCTGTGGTAAATACTTCTCCATAAGAAGTGCACAAAAATTGACTTAAAGAATAAGAAATATTATGGTTACCTGCACACACGAGTAGTAGTAGCTTGGCCCCTGTTTAGGAAGGCATAGCATGTTCACAGCTGAGTATGGGTAGCAGCTACGTGGGGATAGAGAAAGTCCCAGTTCCACCTTTAATCACTCCTCTTTGTGGCAACAACTCCATCCACATCCACCACTGTGCAGCTGTGGGCTAGAATCTGGCCCTTTAAATACAATAGTTTCCTGAACAAGAATACATTCTTTATGAAACTCCACCTCACTAACCTAGAAACGGCTCATATCAGCTGAATGAAGAGCATTACCAGAAACCCAGCTTGCCTTTTCAAGGGTATGGGTTTAAATGGTATGAAGCGGCTATGTCTGGGTAATTTGTTTACTAATAGTTTTAGAAGATCACAAAACCGACTACTAAATCTTCAGATCTTGCCAAAGAAGGTAAGGGTCACTTTTGGGAACGTAAAATAGTTATTTTCTTAGACTTTTTGTAAGAAACAGCAAGAACAGCAAAAAAGAAAGGAAGTGATGTTATTAGGAAGAAGCTGAAAAAGATGGATGGGAATTGGAGGGGGGAAATCTCAAAGCAGATGAAAATTTTATGAAAATTACTTTCTATAGTTTTAGTACAATGAACCAAAACCTGAGAGTGAAAATAAAATACCATATCTATCCAAATGCTTATTTAAATAAATAAGGTCTGATGCATTTTGTAAGAAATACAGATCTGTTTAAGTACTAAACAGGCATCAAGGGTTGTTTTGTTTTGTTGTCTGTGTGTGTGTGCATATTTTTATAAGTAACACATTTTTATATATAAATTATGTGAGGGGGGTAAAATAGGCCAAAATTAAGCAAACTTTACAACCTCATGACTCAAGTGGTCACCATGCACTATACCTACTTATTCTCTCAGTTTCTATATGAGGTATAATTGAAAAGGATTCTATTTCCTTAGAACTCAAGACCTATCACAAAAGGGTATCAAATTTTCCTGAAAATAATTAACACACATGTGACTGTCAATTGGATTTAACCCCCAAACATCATAGCATATTCTTATTCATTGTTCGTTGTATTTCCTATCTGAAAATTAGCATTATCTTCCACTCTATTTTTGACATGATCTTCAAAATAAAATAGATGAAAATAGAATCAGTGCAGACAGATTTTTCCTCAATTTGTTGAGCACTCCAATCAACAAAAAGGAAACATTTAAATATTTCTAAAAATTGAAACAAACCATCCAAAGAGTATAATTAAGCTTTACTGTCACATTGCATGCGTCATACTCCACCTGCTACAGGAATTTCATTGCATTACTTACCTTTATATTGCCAGATTGGGATTTGTATATAAAAGCAGTTTCCTTTTAGATAATTTATTTTACCTGAGCTATATAATACACATCAAGAGCTTGTATATACCATTCACCAATCATAATGACTCACAGCATTAAATGAAAACATTAAAAAGATCTACAAACTGTCAGTAACAAATGTTTTCATTTTAGATTTTAAAATGACAACCAAGTCTTGAAGGCAGATATAAAGTGTGTAGGTGCAGGGAGGTTTTATAAACAATTGTGCAGTGCAGTGTCATCCTTAATTTCCTGAGTTTTGTCAGTTTGGTGTTACAAAATGGATATTAATGGATATTTCTGTGTTCTTTTTTTAAACAAAAAATCCAAGAAAAAGAAATATTTAATTTAAACAGAAATTGTAATTGACGTAATCATCCTTAAGGGATTTTACCATGAATAAAGCCTTTGGGAGGCTTCTTAATACTTGCGGGATTGAAATGGAGGCTTAATGACATAGAAGTGTGGTACACTATTCTAACTACATATTCACAGAGACTTTCTGAGGCCTATTTTATGGCTCTCTAGTTCGCTCTCTAAACTGGAACACAGGATAACAATTTTTCATATAAGATTAAACAGTTTGAGATGGAATAAAAAAGTCCACTGAATTACTCAAACACGACAACTTTTCCACAGCCTAAAATTTCAAATTGTCAGGTCTTGTTAGAGTTGCTAATAGGTTACATCTCTGTATGCTGAGTTTCAGAGCAGAGTTAATTTTTTTAAAAAGATAATATGTAAATTTAGTAGTTTTCAAAAACTGGTTTATAATGGGAATGCAGATATAACCTTATTAGTTGCACCTCTGCTGTAACCTAATTTAAGGTAAGCAGCATCAATACTATAAATCAAAATCTTTCTTTACACTAATGGTGAATCAGAAGGAGCAGAAATGACTTCTCAGTTGTTTTGACCTCTGTGAATCTCTAAGAGGCATACATCTACATGACAGATCTACTAATATCACAAAGAAGCCATTAGCAATCCAAAACAGTACTGGTTGTAGACTCTCTTTCATGACCTATACCTGGCAGATTATGAAAAATGTAATTGATGGTACATTTCAATTCATTCTACTATATGTGGGTGAAGTCTGGGGGCCAACTTTAACACCTGATTACACCAATTGGGATCAAACCCCACTAGAAACTGTACATTTGCAGCTTTGCAAACTAATTCTCCTTATGCCCCACAAGTCCAGAAACAATAGATGCTGAGCAGAATTGGGCTGATTCCCCCAACATACAGAAAAAAGTATTCATCTTCCAGCATAATCGCAACCAAAGTAGCAAAGTAGCAGAGGATCAAAAATAAAATCCAAATGAAAGCAATATCCATTCATATACATTAGCATTCTCTGGGCTCTAATCTCCTGACCAGTGGATTAAACAAAACAGCTCCAGACTCCAAACTATCCACAATGTTAGACCAGCACCTATAGCACCAACAAACAAGTTAATGGGAAGATCAACTAAACAAATAGCAACAAGCTAAACAATCACAGGTCCTGCACAGAACAGTTATGCTAACAGACTCTCTCCCCAAAGTGAAACAGGGAAAATTAAGGCAAGACTTTCCCTAAGCACAGAATCAAAGATCATAACTAGAAAGGGAAAATGATGGTGCAAAGCACAGTCTATACACAGAGAAGAATGTCCGGCAGCAAATGTGACAAAGAAGAGATTGAGACATACCAATATCTGAAGTGCTTTGTAAACTTAAAGTACTGTAGTATGGGTAGGAGACAAAGAGGTAGGTATTCTCTTCTACATCAATGACCAAAATACAAGAAAATGCAATAAAGATATTTCTTGAGGTTATCAGGGATCATAAAATACTTCTCATAAAAAAGCAATGATTAAAAACCTTGCCTAACCCTGGGGTGGAGGACAGAGAGATGACAAGAGCTAGCTATATAGCAACCTGCCACCAGATCAAAAAAAGAAGAGCGAAAAAAAGGACACAAAGGGATAACATTGATTTGTAATGCTGCTCCCACATCTCATGTAAAACTATGTAGACATGTTTGTATATTCCTATTACCAACCTTGAAAATATTAAGTCTTAGATTTTAGCATGAAATAATTTATCAATGCAGATAATCCACTGGTGAGGGTGTGTTACAGGTTCCCCACTGTGACTAATCCACAGAGGATAGTAGTGTGTTACATAGCTCCCCCAAGCTCAAGATGTAGCATGCTTTTAGCCCTGGAGGTCCCTCAAGTATCGGCCAAGATGGCAGCCATTGCACAGACCTCTGGAAAGAGCAATTGAGGAGAGAAATCGTAACCACTGTTAACAACATGTGTAACATAACACCACAGCACTCCAGATTCCATCCACAGGATGACAGATTCCCATTAAACTTGTGACAAACATGGCGTTCCTATCAGTGAAGTGGAAGGAACACCACACACCTGACGTGTTCGTCTCAAGCCATCCATCTTCACTCTGCTAATACAGTACTACCTTGTGGGAGGATATAACCTGGTTGATGCCAGACATGCATCACATTTACATCCTTTTGACTCAGTGACAGATGCGACATGAAAATCAACCACTAAGGCAACATGATATATGGGCACATCAACATACACATACAACTAGAATCTAGACTTGTCTACATGGTATGGCAAAGCGCTCTGGAGGGGTGTGATATGTAGAGTGCTCTAAAGTGTTGAGCTCTAACTGCCTCACGTTGATACTGCTGGTGTGCTCTAACAGATATCTAGTTTGCATACCTAGGTACCTTTTTGAACACATAGCTGGGTCTACATGGGACAGTTATCAGGTTACACATTACAGTGCTCTACAAATCATACTCTTCCATTGTGCTTTGCTGCACTGTGTAGACAAGTCCTATGAGATGCCTGCCAGACTAATAGCAAGTTGAGAGTTGTATATCTGAGTGTAAAAGAGTTAATTAATAAATAAATAAAACTTCAGTAACAGCAGGGAATTGACTACCTAATAGGGTTTTTCAATTTCCAATTTCTTTGCCCCTATATTCAGAATTTTGTTGAAACACACATTGAAGAGAAAGATGATAAGACAGTAGCTGTAATTACCGATTGTTCTCCCCCAGGCCAATTCCCCAAGATCTGATACATTAACACCTCTAACATCGTGTAACAGATTAGGTTATAATTTCCCTGTATGGAAGATTTACTAACACTATCATCATTAAATCTATTTCTTATTATGGTGGACACAATTTTCGTTATCTGACTGTTATTCAAGGTTTTACCCTCGTTTTGGGACTACAAAGACACAAAACAAATGAACAGATAAACCAATAAAGGAGTGTGGCTGAGCTCATTATCCATATTGACAGCTGCACAAACTAGCAGTCAGAACATCTTGCTTTCTGAGCCAGATGCTGAAACATGACTTTTAATATTAGCTAACCTGTCAGCCCAATGTAATTATGTATCCCACTATGGAAAATCTTCTGTGTCATTCACAGAAACACTATTTCTTCTTTCTTCTGGATAGACCATGTCATATTGTTTGAGTTTCCCTCCTTATTTCATCAACTGATTTCTCTTTAGAAGTATTATATCTCACATTCTAAGGCTCCATTATAAACATTGTGATTTTATTTTTCTTGCTTCATGCTGAACTATACTAGCACCTTCTCTTCTCAAAGCATTCCTGACTCTTTCTTCAATTAAAACATTATCAGATATTCTCCTTCAGAACTATATCATTGTATTTAGTATCTGTATTTTAAGGACAAATTCTGCCTTCAGATATGCACATGCAACAACTGTCTTGAAGTCAACTGGAGCACTGCACAAGTATCTGAAGAGAGAATATAGCTCTAAAGTATGTTATTCCCATTGTGTCAACTCTGCTATAAAATTGATGTCCCTTTTCCTCCAAACTACATTATTCTGCCTCTTCCTAATACAAATTTACCAGCTCCTCAGATATTAATTCCACCTCTAATTCATAACAAGCTCGCTTTCATCTCTTAACATGGAGAAGCACCCTCCTCTCTTTTAAACTACTAACGAGTGAGAAATAACCAGAAAAAGCCCTGGACATAATGCAGGCCTATGAGGATGGGTCATGCGGTCGGACATGAAGAGTCCTTGAATGAAAATTCACAGGTCAGTCAGGATTTGTCTCTCAGTTCCCTCCTGTTCAGACAATCTTCACAGTGGGATGTAGATAGCAGTAAATTATCCCTAGGGAGGGAGGGAGGATTCAATTGACCCACGTAGAATTCAAAAGGTACTTACAAAACAGGGTGCCTCAGTAAATCCTACCTTTTTCCAAATGCTACCTCAGCCAGGAGGAATAGATTAAGTCTTTCCTGTTTGATAAAGTGTGGATGGAAGACCCTGTAGGAGCTTCACACATCCCCTCATAAGATATGGATGATCTCTCCATCCACAAAATGGCTGATCTTTTCACAGAGTAATTAGAGGAGCTTACTTGAAGCTTTGAATGCCTCTCCTATATATTCCTTTATGCGTCTGTAGGCTCTGTATATATATATATATATATATATATATATATATAAATAACTTACGGATTTCTACGTCCTTAAGAATGATATGATTCAGCCAGAATGGCAACAATATCACTTCCTGTGGTAGGAAGAAGACTGCAGTGACCTGGCTAGTTCACAGTACTGACACATTTCACACAACTAAGGTTGCAAAATAAAAGCAAGCCAAGCTCCAAAACCCTCTTGGACAAGGAGGTGGCAAGACAGTTTTTAGGGATAACAGGAAGAGACCTACCTACTGTGGAACTGAAAGGTGGTTTTAGTACACGCAGCAAGATCATGACAGGAACTCAATAATGGCAGAGGTATGATTAGAGTGGTGGTTCTTTCTAATCTATTATGTACCAGTGATGACAGAGAATCATGTGTTTCTGAGAGTTCAATATGCCTACAGTTGCTGCCTTGTCTTTCCAAGATGTGTTGGGCTTGATCCCCACAAAATACAGTCACAGAATCATAGAAATGCAATGCTGGAAGGGATTTCAAAAGATTGTATAGGCCTCGTCTACACTGGGGCAGGGGGAGGGGGTGCGAGCTAAGTCGCTCTAAGTTACACAACTTCGGCTATAAAAATAGCGTAGCTGAAGTCGACGTACTTAGAGCTACTTACTGTGGTGTCTTCACTGGGGTAGGTCGACTGCTGATGCTCCCCCACTGCCTGCACTTCTCACTCCAGTGGAGTACTGTAGTCGACGGGAGAGCTCTTGGTGGTTGATTTATCGTGTCTTCACTAGACGCGATAAATCGACCCCCACTGGATTGTTCGCTTCAGAGATAAGTGTAGACATGCCCATAGTCAAGCTCCCTGCCGTGAGACAGGACCAAGTACACCTAAACCATTACTGAAAGGAATTTGTCCAACTTTTTCTTGAAAACCTCCATCAATGGGAAATCCTCAACATCTCTCAGAAGCCTATTCCATTGCTTAACTATCCTTATAGTTAGAAAGTTTTTCCTAATATCTAACCTAAACCTCCCTTGCTGTAGATTAAGCCCACTACTATTTCTCCTACCCTCGGTGGATATGAAGAACAATTGATCACCACTGTCTTTATAACAGCCGTTAACATATTTGAAGACAGTTATCAGATCCCCCAAAGTCTTCTTTTCTCAAGACTAAACATACCAAGTGTTTTAACCTTTTCTCATAGGTTAAATTTAATAAATTCTTTTATTAATTTTGTTGCTCTTTTCTTCACTCTCTCCAATCTGACCACATCTTTCCTAAAATATTGCACCCTAAACTGGACACAATACTGCAGCTGAGGACTCAAGAAAATTACCTTCCGGGTCTGACATTTGACACTCCTGTGATCTGCTCCAGAATTATATTAGTCTCTTTTGCAACCTCATTATCTGGTTGTCTTATATTCCCCTGGTGCTCCACTAGAACACCCAGATTCTTTTCAGTGGTAGTACTGCCTAGCCAGTTATTCCCAATGTTGTAGTTCTATATGTGTACAGTGTCTAGTACAATGGAGTCTCAGTCCATGACTGGGGGCCTCCTAGGAACTATGGTAATACAAATATAACAAATACCTAGCTCTTTCTTATTTAGTGTTTTTAATCAGTAGACCTCCAAGTGCTTTACAATCTGTAATGTATGGTGAAATGTTGTGATGCCTGTAATTGGTCCTTCAACTTGCTCATTGAGGCTTTTAGCAATGGCTGCTGAGCCATGCATAATATAACAAGAAGATTGTCCAGACCAGGCTAGACATGTATCCCTTTCACTTGCAGGGAGGGATGATATGGCATTTGTGAATACCCATGTAGAAGTTGTGTGTCCAAAGAGGAAGTATTCTGTATTGAAACTGCTGCTTGCTGTAGCAAAAGTTAAAGTATGTCTGGCTGACTCTCCCCGATCATATCTTCGGTAGATGTTCTGAGGATTTATTTTTATATTCTGAAATTTTGGAGGAAAATGTTGTAATGATAGAGTTCAGTGTTTCCGCTTGGAATATTGATCCCATTACGGACTTGTTGAAACACCCAAGTTCTAAAATGGGTTGCATGCCATTGTTTCTTTTACTTTTTCCTAAATAACTCTCTTCACAGAACTCATTCTATTGTTCCAATGTACAGGAGATGGACTGTTGTATCCTTCAGTAATTGATGCTACGAAGGGTCTTATTGATAATGTTGGTTTATTTCAGTTTACTAAGAGAAAAGGATAAACTTTTTTCTTGAGACAATGAGTGAGTTCTACTGAATACTTTTCCCGGCTTATTTTAAGCACCCATTTTCTGAAGTAGTTTCCTCCCAGATGAGGGTACACCTGGAAGCACCCCTCATGATGTGGATGTGCCCAGACTTGGGAAATCCAAAAAACAAGAAAAGTTTTTGAGGTTGGACAGTTTTCCAGATAATCCCAGCCTTGATCTTGCAACTCACAGGAAAGCTAAGACTAGTCTCTTGTTAATAAATACTCCCTACTCTGGAATCCTTCCAGAGGCTTCAAGGTAAACACCTACTTAGATAAGGTATTTTGAAGATTTTCTTACTGGAAGGAAAGAGGGACTTATTTCCTTGTCTAAAGCCTCAGTGACTAATTTGCCTCTATGCTCTCCAAAGATCTTACCAACAAAGTATTTGGAAGGATAACAGATGTTAGCATCCAATGAAGTGAGCTGTAGCTCACGAAAGCTTATGCTCAAATAAATTTGTTAGTCTCTAAGGTGCCACAAGTACTCCTTTTCTTTTTGTGAATACAGACTAACATGGCTGCTACTCTGGAAGATGTTAGCTTGCAATTCCAGCATTTTCAAGTGACACTGCAGCTGCCCCTGAGACACATCTTTGAAGGTTTTGAATCAGAAAATCAGAGTCAGGTGAAGCATCAGTCCTGAAAAAGCTACTTAGAAAATCTAATGTTTACCGCAGATTTTATGTAGTGGTGTTTTGTTTTGGGGGGGAGGGAAGGGGGGAGTTTCAGGGAAGGGGAGAAAGGGATGTAGCTTTAATTTTCTATCCACGCTCACAATGGCCTCCTAGTCAAGCAGAGGTCTTCACAGTAAGAAACTTCAGCCAATACCCTCACGCCTGAGGCACTGTATCCAAGTTTAGCCTAAGTAATTCTCTTATTCTCATGTCTGTGGTCTGGGAGGACCACTCCTTCCACTGGTATGGAGGCTCTTTACAAAGGATGCTACAAGGGGTCAACTTCAGTCAGAGTAATGAGGACCTTTTACTGCTTAGATATAAGTAGGTGTTGATAGGGAATTTACACTTGACTTTAGTCATACCCTCATAACCCAAGTGAGGAGGAATTACATAGCTCTTCTTCAGCTTGCAATCTTATTGTTTTTATTTATTTATTTGCATTTCATTTTCTAAAAACAAAGCACTTGTGATGTTAAACCCTCATTCATGCTTAAATCTGGGAAGCTCAGCTGAGAGTCTAAGTATCTTGCTCCAAGTCCCACCTTTAAGAATTTCTCCTTCTCTTGATACGATTAGAGGGTAGACTCTCTCATGAGAGTTTTTAAGACTTCAAGCTGTTCCTTTAATAACTGATTGTAAGCAGTATTCCTCACCAGTTCCTGGGCCAAACCTCTAAAAGAATGGAGGAGGGACACTGAGGGGAAGAATACATTACTTGGGATACTGAAAGGAAAGTCTGTGGACATTTTCCTGTGCAATCTCTGAAATCTGGGAGGGAAGAGGAGGTAGGTCCATCCTTCAGGGAACACTCCATTGCATGCTCCCAGCTACTTGGTCCAGGCCGAGGGGGGACCAATCACACAGAACAAGGAGTGAGCTAGAGCCACTGGGATAAATTACTCAGTGATATCAGAAGGATCACGGAAGCTGGCACCTTTCATGGAAGCTCAGGCCTTCCAAATAAAAGTTTTTGGGAAGAGGGGATGCTTTGCAGCCTTCTGAACCCTCTCAACATGGAGAATGCCTACTTGCTGGTCTAGAAGCAGGAATTTCTTCCTCTGGGTTGCTACTTAGGGTCTTTGCCTTGCCCCAAAATTCTGGAGGCTTCAGTAAAATTTTCTTGCTTGCTTGGCAAGTTATGGGTCCTATGCTTGCAGGAGGAGGCAGAGGGGCTTTGAAAAATTTACCTTAATTCCATGCCACTGATGCTAGCCCGGTCTCTGTGAACAGAGCTTCCATACACTCTGCTCACCTCTCTCAGGGGGAACTCGTTCACACACCAGTTGGGAGCTAGTTTCATTGAGGCCTCCCTCTCTGTGTGAACCTTGCCCACATGCCAGCTAGAAGCTGAGGGGTGGCTAAGAGAGGTACTATCCTTCAAACTCTCCTCAGAAAGCCAAAATAATTTTTCAGTTTTGTGGGTGAGGAGAAAAGCCGCACAATGAATGAAGAAACAGAGACATTTACTTAAAAATCCTGTGAAAGCTCTGCAACCAAGGGAGAGCTGGAGTCTGCTGTGTGTGCTACTTGGAGGCAGGGAATTCTGGAGAGTTCTCCCTCAGGGGTGTTCCTGCTCTACTGGTTTGCCTCCAGTTGTCATGGAGGGGGGGGGCACACCACTGTGAAGGCTGACATGGATGGGACGGAGAAGAATCAAGTTCTTAAAAGGGGAAGCACTGTGTGTGTGTACAATTTGTACCCCCAACATTTTTTTTATCACAACTGAATTGTAGTTGCACATCTCTGAACTTGTAACTATCTCTTTGAAAAGGTGGATGTAAATCAGTTTATTAGAGGTATTATTACTCAGATTTGAATCACAGTTCATTTTGCAATCACAAAACAAACTGGCGCAAATTGCACCCTCAAAGAAAAGTATCTAAAAATTCTTCTTGTATCATATACAATTAAGAGTAGAAAGGAGCCTTGTATTTTCATCCTACTTTATTTGAGGACCACTTCACACTTGTCTTTCTATTCCATTTCCTGCAGTACTTCTTCCCACATGTCGTATTGTAATGGCCTATGTTCAAAATGTATTTCAACACACATTGTAAAAGACTCACAGCATAATAGCAGGTGTGATATACTGTTTTATGAGCTAATATTATGAACCTCTCATCGGAGTGAACTGCTTGGTTTTTGGTTTCCTAGTCTATCCGCTTAGTTACATTACTGCTGAAAGTACTTCAGATTGCATGCTGAACTATCAAAATGGATTTAAAATACTTTAATAGGTTACAATAGGTGTTCTATTTACAGAATAATTATGTTCAGATGGAAGACTCAGCAGATTTTGTGGCTCTATTAATAAACAACTGACTTACGCCTATGTGTGTGTGTGAGAGAGAGAGAGAGAATTTAGAACACTGAAGTACTTTTGAGAGTGAGGGAACAGCAGCTCTATGAAGTCCTAGGTGTAGTGCAATGGCCAAGAATAAGCTTCCAATGAACATTTAGCCCCTGAGGAGACAGGATATATTTTTATTGTGCAGCCTCTCTGTAAGCTGGATAGTTTACCTAACCTGTGCGTCCATCCCGTACCTAGGTCTGCTGGCGGAAGCCTGCACCATGCCAATGTAAGCTGATTCAAGATGCGAAAGGAACATACTGCTGAATGGTACCGCTGCAGCAGAAGGCTGGGGTAGCTTAAGTTCCCATCACACACAGCTTTAATGTAAAAAAGTCAGTTAAGCTTGGGGTGTATCCCCCAAATAGTCATCTCACAAACCCACTCCAAAAAATTTAGGCCAGCCATCTCCTGAGTGTTGTGTTAACTGGAGAGAAATTGGTTACATTTGAGGGGGAAAGCAGCAAAAAGTTGTTTACAACTTAACCCAAAATTACTTGTTAGCATTTTAAGCTCTTCGAACATCCCCAGTATTGACACAACTGCAGCAGTTGACCTGCTTGTGTATCTCCAGAAGTACCTTTTACTGTACAAGGGGGAATGCACCACATAGCCCTTGCAAACCATTCCTTCCCCACACAAGCTGCACCTGCAGTGATCAAGAGGTTAAGCTACCCTTGCCGTGAATGGGAATCCAGTAGCCACTGGAGCCTGTCCCTCTCCCCACAAGTGCCTGCTTGCAACACTGCAGGCTGGTGTCTGAAGGGCTGGTACTAAGATGGAACCTGGAGCACAGCAACACATCACAGCCACAAACAGTATGCAACACTGAGATTCCTTAAGATTAGAAACTGAAGGAAAGAAAACTCCCTGAAAGAAGGCTGAGGGGGACATGTGAACCACAGAAAAAGGAAATTTGAGGAAAACAAAACAAAAAATACCCACCTGTCTGAATTCACTCCTAAGATTTGTTATGTCTGCTAAGAAAGCCACTTCTGTGAGAGAAAAGCCAAGCATGAGTGAAAGATTTTAATTTTGGAAAACAGACATTTAATGCCAATTGTTTCAGTGAACCAATTCTCTGTCTGCAAGAAACAATGAAGTCATATCCAGAAACTGAAGTGAGTGTGTATCTCGTACCAGAGTAATAACAGACCTGATCAGATATCCATAACCTTCAAAGGTGCGAAACTATGGAAATATTTCAGTGATATCCCATGACACACAGATCCCTCCCTACATATTCAGAGAGCGTTCAATATTGCAGAAACCACTGACATTCTAGGTAGCAGCAGACACCTGCAGCTACACTGCCACCAGTAATAGTAAAGCTTTCCAGGACACCAGAAGAACTCACTGACTTTAAACTGCTTGACATTGTGACCAAGATGGCAATCTGAAATGCTACTCTTAACCTGGCTAGGGTTGTTTTGACAAAAGAGGAAGCTACAAAACATTTTCTGGGAGAGTTGTATTGTCTGCACTCATTGGTTAAGTCACTGTATTTTGCTAAGACATTGCATTCATAGACTAAAGGAAGTGTTTTCATAACTTGGGGAATTTTTAAATTTGTTTTGTCTTATCAGTGATCAGTCATTAATTTTGTAACAGAAAACAAGAGTTGGAGAAGTTTTGCACCTAGATTCTGTGAATCTATGTTTATGCACACTGGGAAGGGAATTTTTTAACATTTAATATGGTACAGAGCTTGCATGAACATAAGCTTGAAAGGAGTAGAATACAGTGTTCTCTAAAATCTGCCATTAATTTTCAGTTGATAAGGACAGTACCCTTTCACTTAAATGCCACTTTTCCTATTTTTCTATTTCCCTTTTGCTTCACCTTATCAGAGATTTATTTTGCATTGCTGAAGACAGGGAGCAGTGAAACTTACATTGGAGAAGTGCTTAATGCTTGTGTACAATGCCTTGTGTTCAGGGAATCTGACTGCTAAAAGATAAATCGCAGAAAGTGAATGCTGTTGTGATTGTGCAAATAGGCTTAATGTTGTACTTGTGTGTACAAGTTACGAGAAGTAATTGGGAAGTAAACATAACAAGCAATCTAGACCTGAAAGTGAAACAAAGCATCTGTCAGTAAGACCAGCTCTTGACTGAAACCTACATTTAATTAAAAAGTGGAGTTGGGAGTGGGAGTAGGAAAGAGAGAGGAAATCACCATGTTCATGAAATGCAGGAAATAGAGTACAGTTGCATAGAAGAGAAAGCAGCCTCTAAAGAATATTTAAATATAAAAGTCTACCTCTAAAAAAACTCTTTCAAGATGAATCTTTGATGTTGTAATTAAAGGGACATTTATCTTATTAGCTGCGATCCAAACTATTTCTGTACTGTATCTCAAGCCAGATATCATATCAAAACCTACAATGAAGATTTAGCATGGTAAATCTGAACACAGCCTGAAACTGGGTTGAAAGAGGCTTGATATTATAGAAATATTTTGGCCAGGTGGCTGATGTGAGCAACATGTAGGTAGTCTGGAAGAAAATGGAAGGTAGCACTCTTATGTCTCCGGCTTTCCTTGAGAGGCTCCTGATTTCAGGTGCCTTCCCATTAGAGTTACCACCTGGCCGATTTTTGACCAGCCTGGCTGGTTTTTTAAGGATTTGCCAGTTGCCAGAAAAATTATTTAATCTGACCATTTTTTTTACATGGGTCTAAAGATTTTCATTATTATCACAGTATACTGGGACATCTAATGTTCAAAGTTTGTGTCCAGCTAAAGATGCTGCAGTGTTCCCAATGTAGCAGCTGTCTGCCCACCAACACAAAAGTGCACCGCACATGTGTGAGAGAGAGTTTGAGTCATGTGAGAGTGAGGAGACATGCGATATTATCAATCTTATCTATATATGTTTTCTCTCTAGATACTGTAAGTGTTTGTTGAAGTGGGGTTGCAGAGTTGCCTTGTAGTCGGGGTTGTGGCAGACTTGCCATGTGTGGGTGGGGTGGGGTGAGATGGGGTTGGATTTCAAAGGTGGGTTACCCTACATCCATGGGCAACTAAGGAAGTGCCTTAACCTCCTAAGGAAATAGGGATCCTCAATAGGAAGTAGGGTGAGCTATTCTGTTTCTTACCCCCATATATTTAGAGTGTATAGGATATTAGCTAGGTTGCCCAGCCATAGACTAGACACCTAGCTGACACCATAAAGATCCAGGCCAGAGTGGGAGGAACTGGGGAGGGATCTCATATTTCATTGGACACAAACAAATCAGGACCCTTGCTTTCTCCCTTTCCCCTGCTTTGCACCTTTTTGCACAGCTGCCATGGAACAAGGGGCTTTGAGAAGAGTCTCCTTTCCAACAGTCAGGGACCAGTGGCTCCTCTCCTCCCCTGAGCTAAGGGCAATGGCTCCTTCTCTCTCCCTCCCCATGTTTCTCACCGCTGATGATCACCCTGCCCAGTAGTACCCCAGGCTCAGAACAGGTCCTTTCCTATGCTAGAGGAACTTCTACAGAGCAAGGGAAAGGGCCAGGAATTGGGAAATTCCCGAAAGGGGTGGAAGAAATAAAGATGTGGGGAAAATTCTGTGACCCAGCTCTCAGGGTATGAAACTGCCCCCAGAGAGGGAGACAAAGTCAAAAGCCATTTCCTTTACCTGGAGCACTGGACAGGTATCGGTACGTGCCCTATCAAATTCAGCATTGTGGTCAATTTCACGGTCACAGGATTTTAAAAACAGTAAATTCCATGATTTCAGCTACTTAAACCTGAAGTTTCACAGTGGTGTAATTGTAGGGGTCCTGACCCAAAAAGGAGTTGTAGGGGAGGGGTTACAAGGTTATTGTTGCGGGGGTTGTGGTACTGCTATCCTTACTTCTGCACTGCTGCTGGCGGCAGTGCTGCCTTCAGAGCTGGGCAGCTGGAGAGTGGTGGCTGCTGGCCAGGAGCCCAGCTCTGAAGGCAGAGCCCCCGCCAGCAGCAGCGCAGAAGGAAGGAAGGCATGGTATGGTATTGCCACCCTTACTTCTGCACTGCTGCCTGTGGAGTTGGGCCCTCAGTCAGGAGCCACCACTCTCTGGCCTCCCAGCTCTGAAGGCAGCAGCACAGAAGTAAGGGTGGCAATACCATACCATGCCATCCTTCCTTCTGCACTGCTGCTGATGGGGGCTCTGCCTTCAGAGCTGGGCGCCCAGCTAACAGTTGCTGCTCTCCAGCCACCCAGCTCTGAAGCCAGCACAGAAGTGAGGATGGCAATACTGTGACCCCCCCAAATAACTTTGTGATCTCCCCTGCAATTCCCTTTTGGGTAGGACCCCCAATTTGAGAAACATTGGTCTCCCCTGTGAAATCTGTATAGTATAGGGTAAAAGCAGCTAAAAGACCAGATTTCATGGTCTGAGACACGTTTTTCATGGCCGTGAATTTGGTAGGGCCCTAGTTATATGTATCCCAGAATTAATCTGAAGATAACTTTGGACAACTGAAGAGGCAGTGACAGAAGTACTGACATTCAGTGGCCAGTGAAGAACAGATTGTACACACTCTATATTTTGGTGCTTGAGCAACCACAAAACCAAATTCTGCTCTCTTCTGCTTTCGTGAAGGCCTTCTTGACTGAACAGGAGAGCCTGAACAACAATCACTTTGTCCTCATTGGAATAACACACCTCTTGAAATGTCCTGATCCTGGGATACAAGGACAGTATCCCAAAAACTGAGAAGCTTCCTTCCTTGTTCTGCGATATAACTGAGCCAACCCACTTTTTAATTATACAACATTTAATTTTAATTTTTTTATATAAACAAAGGATTAAGAAGCCTACACGTCTCCCTAGTTCACACATTGTCAACTCTAACATGCAGTAGGATAGAGATCACAGGGCAATAACAGAGGCAGTATGAGCATTCTAAGTGTTGAAATAGACACAGTTTCAATACACTTGGAAAATCAGTTAATTTTTGTGAATTACTATTGCTGTACCAATTTTTCAAAAGCCCTGCATGACGTCAGCCCTAGCCACATGAGAGATTTCATCTGCTTCCATGACCTCACCCAACAGCTTCGGCTGATTTGCAGAAGTTGACAAAGGACAAGTCTTGTATTAGCAGAAGATGAAACTTTAAAATGGGACAGACCAAGATTATGGAACATGCTGCCAGATGACATAAGAATTTCCTCATTCAGAAATTAATGAAAATCAGCTCTTCAATTTAGTTTTCCCACAATTACCCTCTCAACTACATTAGCATTTCACACAGTTAAAAAAAAATCCCAACAATAATTTTAAGCTTGTTTCTGCCAGCGAGGCTGGAAGACAGAAATATTTTTGTTTTTAGTTCTTTTAGAAAGAAGTCACTCAGATGCTATGGTGATGGGTGACCCTATGAAAATTAAACAGACAGCTGATAAATACTGCTGTTGCTAGAAAACACACTCCCATTCAGAAAATAAGATATTTAGCTTTGAAAGGTTACAAAAGAAATTCAAGATTCTGGGCATAGAAATTCATCTAACATATCCTTCAAAGAGTACAGATTGGTTTAAATCAAATCCTTTTCTAGGTTCAAACATTCATGTCTGCATACTACACTTACCAATAAGCTTTCTTGCCTGAAAGTTTCAAGAATTTTCATGAGACAAGGAGAGTGAAGAAATTTCTATTATTGCATCAATTTCTGTTGGGGAAAGACAAGTTTTCTTTGTAAAATCAAAAACTTCTCTCACCAACAGAAGTTGGTCCAATAAAAGATATTACCTCACCCACCTTGTGTGTCTATTATCCTGGGACCAACATGGTTACAATACTGCAAACAAGAATTTTCATGGAAGATATGTGTAGCATATACAGAGCCTGACAGTGTACAACTCACTATCTGAGTAAACCAAATATTAAGACAAAAGGCTTATCTAAAATATCTAGCAGTTCCGGTATTAATACATACTTTCCCTTCAGGAAGCACATAATTCCTTGTCAATAGAATGCATTTCATCGATATCTAATTAACATACAGTAGGAAAAAAGAAAATCTTCCCTGAAAATTTTAATCTATTCACACCATGATGTTTTATGCAATATACATAATGGTTGTCAAATCCATTCTATAAACTGAGGAACATTTCCATGGACAAGAACTTTTAAAATACCTGGATTATTTTGTCTTGGAAAAGCTGTATTTTGATTTCATAAGATAATGTGTTTTCAAAAGCCCAGTATCTAAAGTACAGTGGATCTGACATAACACAGACCTTCATGGATGCATTCAATGAAGATGCATTTATAAGCAGAAAAATGTTTGTGTTTAACTTTTAATAGCAAGCAACTGGCAGCAAAATATAAACACTTGTGAGTCCTTAACGTTGTTTGGTGTAGTTTAAAGAATAGGGTAAAGGCTAAATGTTGTGGGCTCACTACAATAATCAACAGCCATTCTTCATTTATATAAACACCAGTGCAACATCTACAATCAAACACCGATAATTCACACAGTTAGCATAGTAAACCTTGAAGCTTTGTTTATAGCAGGGCAGCTAGTGGATGGCAGAAAAATGTTTTAATATGACTTTGAGCCTGGTTTACAGAGAAATCAAATGCAATGAATGCACAGCTGAAGCGGGTTTTCCATCTCTCTACATCTTAAGGCAAAATTTACCACTAGTAATTTTTTCTCCTTGAAAGAGATCTTGCTTGCCACTGCAAATTTTGCATACTGGACACTTTTCCATGACTGAACCTTGTTATTTAACATTAGCCCTTCCATTTTCCATTGTTCTACTAGCTGTTGCATTTGGTGACACCCCCGCCTTGTGATTTATGCAAAGTGTCACAGGATTGCAATAAATCATGACCTTTCACAAGACAACCCAAGACCCTGAAATCCCAAGGCTCCCCAGAAAAACAAACAAACAGGGGTTACCCAGATGGGCTGGTAGGCCCCCAGGCTATAAGTACCCGTTCCTATAGAACGACGATTGTGTGAGGCATTGCTGGTCAGCAGATCACAGGTCACCATACTTTATGAATCTTACTACCGAGAACACCTGCAGCATTTACCCTGGCATCCCCTGTCTGGACTGACAGTCTGGGGAATTGGCTGTGACTCCTGCCCCTAGCTGGGATACATCCTGTTAATTGTCCAGGTTCCAAAGAACGTTGTGGGGGTAAACCAGGAAAGAGAAACATTGGCACTGATCTGTCCAGATCCAAAGGGAAGACAGTATGCACTTTTAATCCTAGGGACAAATGCAAACCTGTTCCAGAGATTGGCATGGAAATACCGTGAAATGGCAGGGAACAACTATCTGCAGGAGCTGCCAATGCACGCTTTATGTAAAGCAGCATACCAGCGAGCGAGGGGCCCCCCCATCCCAAGACGAAACCAAAGCTAGACCTTTTGGGAGGGATAGTTTCCATTTTGGAGATTCCCCCATTCCTGCTGAGTGGAAGGACCGCCTGCGTGAGAAGTTAGTCAAGAGGAAGGCTGTTTTCTCTATGCACGAGTGGGATGTTGGGTGTGCGCATGATGAGAAGCACCATATCCAAATGCAGGATGGTTGGCCTTTTCGAGAGAGGTCAAGACGATTAGCCCCCACTGATATTGAAGATGTGAGGCAGCTCCTACAGGAACTGGTTCAAGCAGGTATCATTGAGGAATCCAGGAGCCCCTACGTGTCACCAATCATTGCGGTAAGAAAGAAAAGTGGAAAGGTCCTCATGTGTGTTGACTATCGCACTCTGAACCAGTGAACGATCCCTGACCAATACACAATGCCCTGGGTGGATGAAGCCTTGGATAGTCTGAATGGTAGCTGCTGGTTCTCTGTCCTTGACCTACACAGTGGATACTACCAAGTCCCTACGGCCCCAGAGGACCGGGAGAAGACAGCTTTCATCTGCCCCTTTGGGTTCTACCAATTTAATTGGATGCCCCAGGGAGTATCTGGAGCCCCAGCCACGTTTCAATGACTCATGGAGTGGGTGGTAGGGGACATGCACCTGTTAGAGTGTCTGATGTACTTGGATGACGTCATAGTGTTTGGGCGCATTTTAGAAGAACACGAGACTTGGCTGTGCAAAGTCCTGGACTGTTAGGAACAGGCTGACCTCAAGTTATCCTTAGACAAGTGCATCTTCTGCCAGACATCCGTGTGGTATGTGGGACACATAGGGTCTGCAGATGGTATAGCTACAGACCCAGAGAAGGTGAAGGTGGTAACCACCTGGCCGAGGCCCACGACTTTCAAAGAATTACAGTCGTTTCTGGGATTCTGTGGCTATTGCTGCAGGTTCATAAAGAATTTTTCGCACATCGTACATGCACTCACCAAGGGATATCCCTCCCACAAATAATAAGAAGGGGAACCCACCTCAGCATCAATACTTCAATGTGGGTGCACCTTTTGGAAAGAGTGTGAAGAAGCGTTCCGTAAAATCATTCAATAGCTCACTCAAGAACTGTTTTGGTGTACGCTATCCCACCCAGCCATATGAACTTCATGTTGACACAAGCTACACCGGTTTAGGCGCTCTCCTTTATCAAGAGCATGAGAGCAAACTCCAACCAGTAGCATTTGCAAGTCAAGGTCTCACACCACCTGAGAAAAACTACCCTGCTCATCAAGTGGAGTTCCTGGCATTGAAATGGGCAGAAAGGTTCCATGACTACTTCTATGGGGCCAAGTTCACTGTAAAAAACGATAATAACCCTTTGACATACATCAAGTCAACAGCAAAATGATCCGTAGCAGGGCATCGGTGGTTACCGGCACTTTCTGCCTATGATTTCACTCTGCAGTGTCGACCCGGTCGAACAAACGTGGATGCAAATGCTTTGTCTCGGCGGCCTCACTCTAAGGATTTATCACCCAATGGTCAGATAAATGTGGGGACTCCTGAATCGAGAGCTTTATGCCAACGGGTATCCACTGTGGAGGAAAAATCCACAGCCAATGGAGGACGAGCAATTGACTGTCTGGGTGCACCACCAGAAGCCATACCCTAGTCTACTCAAAATTTTACTAGAGTACAGGACCCTCACCTGCCCAGACTAAAGGATCGAGAGGTGGAATATGCCCAACAAGCTGATCCACAGATGAAGGACATCCTTTATGCATTGGAAAGGGGAAAGGACCCCAAGGCTATTTGACCGAGTCACCCAGAGGAGGCCCTTTTGCTGAAAGAATGGAACTGCCTATTGGTTCGGGATGGGCAACTTTATCAAGGGCAGAAGCATCCCTAGAGGCCTCACCCAAAGCAATTGGTGCTACCGTAGAAGTACCAGCGAGGCATGTTAGAGGCCTGCCACAATCGAAGGGGGCATTTGGGAGTCGAGCAATTGGAGGCAATAATTAAGGCAAGATTCTATTGGCCCCGGATGGGGCGTGACATCGTCCACCATGTTCGCACCTGCACCAGATGTATCCAACAAAAGACTCTGCCTAAGCAGGCGGCCCCTCTTGTCAGCATCACAAGTTCTGCACCCATGGAGCTTGTCTTTATGGACTTTCTATCAATAGAGCCTGACCGCCGGGGTACTGCAAATATCTTGGTGGTCACTGACCATTTTACTCGTTTGCCCAGGCTTATCCCACCAAAGATCAAAAAGCTTCCATGGTTGCCAAAATCCTGTGGGAAAAATTCTTTGTGCACTATGGGTTGCCTACCAGACTACACTCTGATCAGGGACGGGATTTTGAAAGTCGATTAATAAAAGAACTTTGTTGCAGCAGGCTAGCATCTCTGTCTCAACAAAGCAGGGTTCTGGAAGTCTCAAACTGGCAGGGAAAATGGGCTCAGAGGTAATTTCAGCACATCAGGTGACAGGGCCAAGGGGGTTCATGCAACAAACTCTTCTTTCTGTATGATTGAGAACCCACACTTCATTAACATGGTTCAGTCATTAAGACCAAGATACAGTCCACCCAACAAAGCAGATGTCGCAGGCAAATTGCTGGATAAAGTGTATAAAGGAGATATTGAGCAGTGTGCAAAAGGTCTAAAGGGTAAAATTGTTAACCTTAGTCTTGATGGGTGGAGCAATGTCCAACAATGATCCTGTTGTATGTGCTTGTGTGACAACAGAAGAAGGGAATGTCTTCCTTACAGAAACAACTGATACATCAGGAAAGGCATACACAGCAGAATACTTACAAAAAGTAGCAGTAAAAGCTATAACAAACAGAAAAAAATTCAAATGTCTAGTATGCAGCTTGGTCACAGACAATGATGCAAATGTATTCAAGATGAGAAGAAATTATTTAGAAGAGAGTCCCAAGCTAATAACATATGGTTGCAGTACTCATTTCATGCACCTCCTAGCCAAAGATTTCAGTGTTCCAGAAATAAAGGCTAACGTTGTTGAAATTGCAAAATACTTCCGTAACAACCACTTTGCAGCAGCTGCTCTGAAAAAATTGGGCGGAACCAAGTTAACTCTCCCACAAGACATGCGATGGAATTCAGTAGTGGACTGTTTTGAGCACTATATCAGGAATTGGTCTAATCTAATGACAGTTTGTAAACAAAATGGTGAAAAAATAGATGGCACTGTCAGAGCCAACCTTGTCAACATTGGGCTTAAGAGAAAAGTTGAACACATGCTGAGTACTCTGAAGCCTATTTCTGTAGCCTTGAACAAAATGCAGGGAAATAGCTGTTTTATTGCTGATGCTGTTGAAATTTGGAAGGAACTGAGTGAGATCTTAAAAACGGAAATATGCAACGACAGAGTTAAATTACACGCATTTAAAAAACAAATGGGACAAGCACTATCTCCAGCTCATTTTCTTGCAAATATTCTCAATACTCGGTACCAGAGCCAAACCTTAACGACTGCAGAAGAGGAGATGGCTATGACATGGACATCCAGCAATCATCCCTCCATAATGCCAACTCTAATAAACTTCAGAGCTAAGGGTGAACCATTCACAAATATATGTTTGCTGATGATGTTTTAAAGAAAGTCACACCAGTGAACTGGTGGAAGTCACTTAAGCACTTGGATTCAGAGACTGTTGAAGTGATACTCCCACTTTTAACAGCAGTAGCTTCTTCTGCTGGTGTAGAAAGAATATTTTCTTCCTTTGGACTAATTCATTCCAAATTGAGAAATCATTTGGGACCTGAAAAAGCAGGAAAGCGTATTTTTCTTTTCCAGACCATGAACAAACAGGGAAATGAAAGTGAAGACAACAGAGTTAGTTGCAGAAGCCAATATTTTAAGTTTCTCATGTTGACCTGGTTGGCATAGTCAATTTCATTTTTTAAAAAATATTTCATTTAACTATTTTAGTTAAAAACAATTTTAACAAAAACAAATCTGATTTTAAAAAAACTTGAATATTTAACTGAATTCAAAATTTCATATGCTTGATTTGTTAAAATATTATATGCTTGCTGTTGAGGAAAAAAATCCAGAATACATAACAATTTAAATGCCGGTCTGATGATGGTTTCCTCCTAATATAGCATGGCAAGAAAATCCTCCAAATATTAATGATTGACCTGTTGAATTGGAGATAGTTCACCTCCCAATGACTTCATGCTTCAATTACTTTTGGTAAATGAAATAACCAAAGAATCATTAATTTTCTGATATAGCTGTAAAACTAATCTGAAAAGTTTTCAAAATAAATCACTTAAAATGTATACTGTGTACCTTCTAAAAATGAAACCTACATCTATCTCTGAATTGTAAAGAATATGTATTAAGGTTATGACAATCAACAAGAACACACTTTTATGTAGAAATCCATGAATAAATCGAGTCTTCCTGACTAGTGATTTAAATCATGATTTAAATCAAATCAACCCTGGTTACATTAATAGCCCCAGGATCGCTGTGCAATACCCATGCAGCAGAACAACTAGTGGAGGGCTATTATCAGCAGAAATTCTATGCACAGAAAATTAACAATGGAGATCAACATGGCACTAAAAATTCAGCTAAAAAATTACTTCACTGTCAAGTATTAAAAAAAAAATACAGAATGCAGCTTAATGAAATGTCTGTTGGTTCAGATATATCAACATGTATTGGAGACTCCAGTAGCTAATAAACATTTAAAACAATTACTATTATATTCACAACTCCTTCTGGTACAAGATATTTTTTAAATTACTAAGAAATCTGCAGCTACTTAAAAAGCTTGGTATATATATCTTGAGGATGTTCAACCATCCATCTTTACATTAGAAAAACTCATCCATATTCAGCCCTTACTAAACATCGGATAAGGTCTTCATGCTAAAGACTGTGCTAAAAAAATTCTAAGAATGTATCTTACTGCCAAAACTAAAATGCAAGTATTCCTAAACCACTGCAAGCAATTACAGAAGAAAGTGAACAGCTTATGTTATTAAACGGGGAGGTTATGTTTTTGTGCGGCAAAAAATATTTTAAAATCAGAATTAACGCAGATGTACAGGGCTGGATACAAAATGTTTATTTAAGTTTGACAGCAAGATCTAGGATGATCAATAGATAACATTACAAAACATTAATGAATGATATACTCTAGGTACAACTCAGTGCAAACGACAGCAAGTTATGACTTGTTTAATCTATACTCTACATTAATTGTTAAAAGTAAAAACTACTATTGTTTTGTCCTATTGTTAAATTAAGATTATCTACAAAATTGCAGGTATTCAAATTTGAAATTGAAGAAACAGAATTGCTCACATGATGTAATTTCCCTGTAATTCCCTCTCTCCATCTATTTTTAGAATATTTTCTGATGACAGAAAGAAAATGTAAGAATGACATTAGCAATAATAGTATCTTTAAAAAAATTAAACTGTAGAGGAGTACAAAATAATTTTAAAGCTAGCCCTGAAGTTTTAATGAGAAAAAAAAACAATAGGTATTTTAAACTGCATTTCTCTAAATGTCCGTGTTTCCATAGAGACAACCTCTATCGTCCTGTGATTACTAATCTTAGTCTATCAATACTTTATGGTAATTGTTTCCATGGAAATTTCAACTACATTAATGCCCCCCCTTTTTTTAGTATAGAAAGAATGTATACAAGCAAAAATAAGAACTAGAAAACCCACAGAAATTGTGAGCACATATAAAAGCAGAACAATATTCCCCTAACAATACAAAGTCAGCACTTTGTGCTGCATCAGCCTAGCTGAACTTTAAAATAGAATTTGAGGTTAAAACTGCAAAATCAATTCTGCCCAATGCTTGGTTCAATCCTATGCACGAATATGCAGCAATCTCTGAAAAATCAACTACTTCACTTTCATGAATGGATTTCCTGTGGCATGCAAGAATAGCACAAAGCTCTTTGGAACAGTTATACTCTGCAGAGACAAACCACAGGCAGTATTGCAGTGCGGGGTGCCTCCACCCCTTTATAAACTGCTGAAGAGCTCTCTACACCAGCTCCACATTGGCCCAGATGGGCAAAAGCCTGGGGTGGGGTGCATTTAGAAGCCCATGGCATGAAGAGCAGCAGCTGCTATTACATTTAAAGGCTGAAATAGCAGCTGCATAAGGGATGGGAAGAAGCTATGGAGCGGCACCACTTACTAAGCACAGGTGGGAGTGGAGGGGGAGAAAGGTTTTTACATCTTCAACCACTCCATACTCTACCCACATATATATACCCTGATTATTCAGGTTTTATGCAGATGGATGGGATTTCACCCTGTGATGTATATTAAAAAATCGGGACTGACCCCATTATCTTTGTCATTCTAGAAATAAATGACATTTCAGATGTTTTAATAACAGAAAATGAACAGAAAAATAAAATGACAATACAAAGCTCATTCTAATAGTCATCTGCTATGAGTTCAGTATCAGCATAATGGCAGTAAGGGCAATCAAACATTTTTCCTTTAGTTAAGATACTGTTCTAGTCTTTTCTCTTATTAAAGTTTTGAAACCGAATTGAACTTAATTTGGGTTTTTTTAAAAATTCAAGACTGGATTATTGTACTTTTGTGACCCTTTTGTGAAGACAGAACTGACACTTGTGACATAGCCACAAAGCTAAATTGCAGAGCAGGATGGCTCAGCTAACAAGTAAAATGAGTTTGATCAATATAAAGATTAGCAATTAGCAACTAACTGTGATAGAGAGGATTTAAAAGTAGCTTGGAATATTTAAGGAAAGAGCTTCCTCACAGTTAGAAACATTTTAACAATTTACATTAGCTTTTCCTTTTAACTAGTGTGAAAATTAATGATATTGATTATGTACTTGATTATAGTGGAGCAAAAAGAGACTTATGCAGGTGCTGTTCCCATGACATAGGTGAGATTCTCTCAACACTTTCTTTGGGAACACATTTTAATGGTACTTCTGAAAATCTGAGCTGGACAGAACTCTCCATAAAGTCAGAAAACAATCATTTACTTTCCAATCAAAAAAGCCAAAAAATTTGGGTTCTCTCACCTGGTTGAGCTTAACGCCTAAGCTTCATCAGATATACAAAGTTATTCAATTGTTCAGAGACTTCTGTATTTACACAAGCACACCCGGGTGCCTTAAGTGTGGAGTTACAGCCTGACATTTACCTTTGTTAGCTTTTGCTGGTTTCAGTACTGAAAGGTTTCAGAGTAGCAACCGTGTTAGTCTGTATTCGCAAAAAGAAAAGGAGTACTTGTGGCACCTTAGAGACTAACACATTTATTTGAGCATAAGCTTTAGTGAGCTACAGCTCACTTCATCGGATGCATCCGAAAGCTTATGCTCAAATAAATTTGTTAGTCTCTAAGGTGCCACAAGTACTCCTTTTCTCAATACTAAAAGGCTGTGAAGAAAGTTCCATCTTCCATTGCTAGCAGGAGATGGCCAAAGGGACTTGATACTAAGAGTTGTATCCCTACAACTCCAAAGGGAGATGAAGGATCCCACTCAGTGGGTGGCAGGAAGGGTAGGGAAGACTGTTACTTACTTGTGCACTTAAATATTCCAGATTACATATCTCACAAAACCATGGGCACCAGGTTTGTATAATTTTTGGTGGTGTCCAGAATGGGTCCAAGCAGAGCCGTCCCATCCATAGGACAGACCAGGGCAACCACCCTAGGCCCCGCACTTTGTGGGGGGACACGAGGCCCAGGCAGAGCTATCCTGACCATAGAATGAACTGGGGCAATCACCCTGGGCCCTGCACTTTGGGGTGCCCCACGCTTCAGGAGGATGCAGGGCTGGGTTGCTCACTGCTGCTGGCTCCAGGTCCCCTGCTAACTCCCCAGGCTGCCCTGAAGCACAGGGCCCCCCAAAGCATGGTAAGCCCAAACATTGGTGGAGCCGGGCCCATGTTCCTAAATACTGGCGGAGCACAGGCACCACAGGCCCATATAACTTGCCGCCTATGCACAAAACTATCCTAGAGGTTTAAAGTCTCCATCAAATTTAACCTTAGCACCTCTAGATTATAAATAATAATAGTCTTTCATAGAAGCAGGCCATTTTATAAAGAGTTGGCCTACATAGTCTCTGGTGTTACCCCATGAAATTCTAAAGGGTAACAGCAGGGATGAATTTGGCCTGACTGCACAGTTGCTTTACTAGCTTATGTGCAAATAAAGCAACCTATGTGGGCAAGTTGAGAGCTTCTGTTCATCTCCTTTTAGGAAGCTACTTAACGTGTTGAAAAATAAGTAGGTTTAAAGGCAAGCAAAACAAGGACACTGGGACTGGGTTCATTTTATATTCAGGTTTGTAGAGGCCAAAGATATGCATTATGACCAAAATTTCAAACCCTTTGAGCTGGGTGTGTCAAATAGAAATATAGTCAAAGTTTTAAAATTCCATCTACAACATCCAGTCTTTGGAGGGAGAGTTACCACTACAGTAGAACCCCTATTTTAAGAAATAATTAATGATTGAGCTCATAAAAATAAAAAAGTTCATAAAATTGAACATCCCAAAATAACAGTAGATACGGTGCAAAAGTCACAGTATGGTGCACCACATTACTTTCTTCCTGTGCTTAAAACCACTGCAATGTGATTTCCAATGCATTGAAGGCACTGGAATGTGAAGGGATGTCAACTTGTTCCTCAGCAACATCACTTTTTTTTTTTTTTTTTAAAAAACACATGGGAGGGGATTTCCGTCGGGAAAATTGGTTCGTATGATTGGTCATTCATACAATTGGTGTTGGTAAAAATTAAGATTCCTCTGTACCCATTCTACAATGACCCTTCCAGCTCATTTACTTTAATCTGCACTGACAGCGTCTGTGAAAGTCTGCTCACTTGTTCTTTAACAAATGTTGATGCTGGTGAACATTAACGTGTAAGGAAGTAAAGCCAAGGAAAAATTAAAGGGTGAAAAACCTGAGGGTTTAGAAAAGGCTAATATTGCTTTAATAACACTTCACCTATTTTAACAATAAAGTTACCACACAACCCCTGAAGGCAAGACACTGTCAAGTCTAATACATCAGCCAACTTTTGTTTGCTATATAGGTTGCTGTAAATGCTGCCCCTTTCAAACTCTTATTGCAATGTGCGGTATGCAACATTCAAGCCAACAAAAAAAGAGGGCAGGGACATAAATTGTTTCAGTGACTAAGATACTGAACATTTTTATGGACTATTTTTCCAGAGACCATCTTCTAAAAATGCAATACAAGTGTTTCAGACTACGTCTACCCTGTATGCGGGGTGGGGGTGAGGGGTGATTCTCCTGCTCGTGTACACATACTGGCAGTAACTTGATGAGAACTAGCATGGGCATAAATAGTACAGTATCTGCAGTAGCATAGGCAGCAGCAGCCACAGAGGCCATTTCTGAGGTGTGTAAAGTACATACCTACCCTTTTCACGCAGGTTTGTACTCGGCATTCCTCAGCTGCCACTGCCTACACTACCAGGGCTGCACTGCTATTTAGACACTCGCTAACTCTCATCAAGCTAACACGAATATGCATACTTGAGCAGGGAAATCTTACTCATAGATCATAGTGTAGACATGGTGTAGACTGCAATATTTTCATTAATAAGACTCCAGCTTTCTTCTCTAATTTTAGGCTAAAATAAACACTGTGCATCTTAAAGAAAGCAAAACATTTGTTGGAAAAGGATGTTCAAAACATGAAGTATATTCAAAATCATGCCAAACCTGACTCTAACTGAAAGAGTATGTTGGGTTATGAGCCTATAGTGGATATGACACTGTACGAGAGACAGGAAAACATGGTCCTTACCATGTTTAAAATATAGAGTAACCAACTTGTTAGGAGACCCAGAAAAAGAGTTAAATTGTAGGGCCTGATCCTGCAAACAGTTAAGTATGTAAGTTTCAAAAGGACTACTCAGCTGAATAAAGTTACCCAAATACATAAGTATTTGCCAGATTGGGTCTGTAGAAAATATGACACCTTGAGGGCTTTCACCTTCCATAATGTATTAATCTGTTGCCAATGCAAATAAAGATTTAGAGTAGAGCTGGTTTGAGCATGTTGCAATGCGGAACATGCGGAACAAAAATCAATTTTAAAACCTCAGAAGTTGCTGCAAAACAGAATTGTTATCCTCCAGGCAGCACTAGGTCAGAGTACATGTTGCAGACTCAATCCAGGGTTTGTCCACCAGGATGACTGGCCATTTATTGAAATAATTCAGCATGACATTAGATAATGTCTAGCTTCTTTAAGGTGGCTTACATAAAATGAGTTTGATGATTTAAATCAAGTCCTTAATGGGCAAGAGTCCATATCACACAATACTGCACACCACAAAAGGCACTAACTGGATTTGTTGGAATTTTCAACACAGCTAAAGAACTGAATAGGTCTGGAGAATAACTTTTATCACCCTTGAGACAGAGAGTCCCTTTCAACTCAAAGTTGGGGCTCCTTGGCAGAGCAGCGTGGAAAAGCTTGCACTGCTAATGGCCGTATTGTACCTTCGTACTTCACACTACATAGGCCCAGTTATCCTCTGGTTGACCCTAGTTTTGCACCAGTATAACTCCATTGACTTCAGTGGGAGTTGGTCCTGATTTATGCAGCTGTAAATGAGGAAATAATTGGGCCCAAAGCTGCAATTTGACACATCACACAAATTTTTTTTTGTAAAGTTGAAGAAAAATTTAAGAAAATAGAAAATGAAAGTACATACACATCACAAGTAGCAGCATGTTTGAAGCAATCAGTGAACATATTTAGTAAAACAAATTTTAGAACTTGAATTATTTATGTTACAGCTCTTTAAAATGTCATTTAAATAGTTTAGAAATTTTAATAAAATAGTTAAGCAGAGTTTCCTGAATATCTGTTGGTCAGAATGTAGGAATATTCAATTAAAAACAAACAAACAAACAAACAAACAAACAAACAAAAAGCTGACAGTTACAAAAGATTACAGAGAGCACCATTAACAAGAAAAGAAACACCATACCACAGCATTGACTTCACCATGTATTTTCTATCTTTAGAATGTATAATGCACTAAGGTATTTATGCTGTGCCCTCCTAGAGGTTTGATCGTGTTCCCATTGAAGTTAGAGGGAGTTGTTTCATTAACTTTAGTGACAGCAGACTTAGGTCCTAAATGTTTATATTTTAACAGCACCCTCTGTACCTTAGGATTAGATAAACATGTGTTTGTCTTTCACTTGTATAATTTCACACTAAAGAAAACTTAGAAGATGTTTATATATTTCTGCTTAATCTATTTTTAAAATGAAAATTATATTTAAAAAGGCATTAAAAACCACAAAAGATTTAGCTAAAAGCTCAATATTGTGACTGCATCAAATCAAGGAGAGAGGGAGTCAGAGAATTGTAAGCTTGTATAATTAAAGTTGCATTTCTCAGGTCAGAAACGAGACTTTTCGCACTGTGTCAATATATGTTTTGCTCTCTGGTAAGATGATTTGTACACATAACAAATGGTCCTAGGCTACGATGCTGCCACTGAAAGATGAGGAAATATGGGACAACATCCTCTGCTGGTGCAAACTGAAGTACCACCATTGAAGTCAGTGTGGCTACATTAATTTACACAAGCTGAGGACCTGGCCCCAAAATCAAAATATATCCTAATACTATCAGTGTTAGCATTCAGCTATCAAAAAGCATGGCCAGAGGTGGCGGGGGGGTGGGAAGGAGATGAAGGTGGAGAGGAGTATCTCCATTGTATCTGATCTGGCATCGTAAGAGGTAATGATGGACTTGTTGAGCTATCATCTGGCACTGATTTGGTGGGCCAAGGCATGATTACAACACTGAATAAGTGTATGCAGTGGGGTCTGTTTAATTATAATACAAATATTGTATACTTCAATACAACACAATTGCACTTCATTCGACTAAGGAATGTGTTTCAAACCATCATGCTGTACGATTTTTGAAGTATGTTGGTAACCTGTTCTATTTCTAGATGTTCATGCAATCACATTACAGTTTAACCAACATCCAAGAAATTCTATATTTTTTTAAATTTTATTTTAGCTGTTCATTTAAGAATGAAGATTTCCTGGAAAACTCCATTTATGAGATTGAAAATCCCCAGATGTACATAGTACTTGATGCCACTATCTGAATAGGCTACATTCTACACTTGGTACTGAAGTGTTATTTGGGTTCAATGACAGAGATCATCTGTTTGCATTCTTGCCAAGTAGCCCAAATACATAGTGTAAAGAATTAACTATCACTTTGTAGCCCAAAATGATATTTTTCCAATTTAATTTTAAATACTTGAACTTGCCTACTTAAAGTTCTCATTAATAAGGTACAGAACTACTTTTCTTTTCCTCCTAGATGGCAGATGGAATAGTGTAAAGCACACCTGTAGCATATCACTGACAATCATGTTGGAATATATTTAATTTTACTATTTATTTAGTTTTATTTAAACTATATTTAGTTTTCAAAACCTGAATAGCACTTTTTATGAAAAAAAACAAGGACATACATGATACATACATCATGTTAAGACCCATGCATCAGGTTAAATGAAGGTGAGAGTTTAAAGAACTAACAAAAACATGCATGCAATTATATATTAATATTTCCACACTAATTTGCCAATGAGGAAATTTTGCCATTTCACTTTAAACTTCATCAATATAGGCCTCTTCGCAAATGACAGGGCCTTGCAAGGACAGACAGGAGGTGCCTGCACAGTAAGAGGGACTATACTTTATGTAGAAAAACCTGCTATTCTTCTCTAGCCTCTCTTGCTGTCTTCACTGATGCTTGCCAGTCAATATTAAAATACATTTTTTAAAATTATATTTAATAACATGACAAGTATCAGATTATTTTCTAAGAGCTTTTCCCACAGGCTGCGCTCTAGAGTTATATAGTCCTTGAACAACAGACCTAACAATGGTGGGACTGTGCTTCACTGCTCAAAGTGTTTCAGCCAGGATGACATGCATCATGTCCTGCTCTTTCCGAGTCTTAGGTGAGAGTCTCAATGAGGCATCTACATCATTTTCCTTTGCAATTTCCTATTGCCTCTGAACTTGTGAGCCATAGCCGATGGCTCATTTTCTTTTTCCTCAGTCTCTGAAGTACTCTGGGTGCTTACTTCCCGTTTCAATTTGGTATTGCAGATGCTGTAGCTTATATTTCTGATTCACCTACCAGGATAGATATGGCATGTGAGAAAATATAAACTAGCACTGCAGAAAACACAAATGCAAAAACAAAAATCTCTCTGTCCAATATTAAGTGGAAAGGTATGTGAAATGCAGCTGTCAGTGCACAGTAAGCCAACCTATGCACCAGAACTGATAAGCAGTCATTTATTTTGCCTCTCTCAATAAGCTGTTTTCTGAGTTCATTCTTCCAGTCTTCTCTTATCCTTTCCTCCTAGTTTTTGAGGGAAGAACGATCTGAAACTTATGGTTTTCTCTGAATGAAAGCTTGAAGATTTAGCAGCACAGAAGGTGAGGGATGGAAAAATGATTAGTGGTTACCAGAAACCTAATTTATGGGCAGAGGTGTCTTTGATCCAAGAAACAGTATAGGAGCACTGGTAGTGCCTCTGATTCTTCCCATGATGACTCAGGCTTAGTGCTGCCTTAAATTCAGAGATAGGCTTTTTGTCTCAAGTTTAAGCTGCTTTCACCAACTGACCCACAGCAGAACTGACTCTGGTTCTTTTGACTCAGGTCCTTTTGCTGGTAAAGGCAGCCCCCAGAAATTTTCATCCACCTCTCACTTGGAGAGTGTTTCATTATTAAGAATGGTTTCAGAGTAGCAGCCGTATTAGTCTGTATTCGCAAAAAGAAAAGGAGTACTTGTGGCACCTTAGAGACTAACAAATTTATTAGAGCATAAGCTTTCGTGAGCTACAGCTCACCTCACGAAAGCTTATGCTCTAATAAATTTGTTAGTCTCTAAGGTGCCACAAGTACTCCTATTATTAAGAATGAATAAGCTAAAGATGAAGATGAGTCACACATACCATTCAATGAAAGAAAAGCAGTACTTGTGGCACCTTAGAGACTAACAAATTTATTAGAGCATAAGCTTTCGTGAGCTACAGCTCACTTCATCGGATGCATTTGGTGGAAAAAACAGAGGAGAGATTTATATACACACACACAGAGAACATGAAACAATGGGTTTATCATAAACACTGTAAGGAGAGTGATCACTTAAGATAAGCCACCACCAGCAGCAGGGGGGGAAAGGAGGAAAACCTTTCATGGTGACAAGCAAGGTAGGCTAATTCCAGCAGTTAACAAGAATATCAGAGGAACAGTGGGGGGTGGGGTGGGGGGAAGAAATACCATGGGGAAATAGATTTACTTTGTGTAATGACTCATCCATTCCATTTACAACACACACTTTGCTTCTCTAAAAAAGAAAAAGGACACTAAGCTATCTAAACTACTACATGCCACAAGGGGCCACAACAATGGTTCCCGTAACCCACCCAGCAATATTGTTAATCTATCCAACTATACTCTTAGCGCAGCAGAAGAATCTGTCCTATCTCGGGGCCTCTCCTTTTGCCCCTCCACCCCCACGAACATGATACAGTTCTGTGGTGACCTAGAATCCTATTTTCGACGTCTCAGACTCAAGGAATATTTCCAACACACCTCTGACCAACATATTAACCCACAGAGACCTTCCTGCCAACACTACAAAAAGAAGGATTCTGGGTGGACTCCTCCTGAAGGTCGAAACAGCAGCCTGGATTTCTACATAGAGTGCTTCCGCCGACGTGCACGAGCTGAAATTGTGGAAAAGCAGCATCGCTTACCCCATAACCTCAGCCATGCAGAACACAGTGCCATCCACAGCCTCAGAAACAACTCTGACATCATAATCAAAAAGGCGGACAAAGGAGGTGCTGTCGTCATCATGAATAGGTCGGAGTATGAACAAGAGGCTACTAGGCAGCTCTCCAACACCACTTTCTACAAGCCATTACCCTCTGATCCCACTGAGAGTTACCAAAAGAAACTACAGCATTTGCTCAAGAAACTCCCTGAAAAAGCACAAGAACAAATCCGCACAGACACACCCCTAGAACCCCGACCTGGGGTATTCTATCTGCTACCCAAGATCCATAAACCTGGAAATCCTGGACGCCCCATCATCTCAGGCATTGGCACCCTGACAGCAGGATTGTCTGGCTATGTAGACTCCCTCCTCAGGCCCTATGTTACCAGCACTCCCAGCTATCTTCGAGATACCACTGACTTCCTGAGGAAACTACAGTCCATTGGTGATCTTCCTAAAAACACCATCCTAGCCACTATGGATGTAGAAGCCCTCTACACCAACATTCCACACAAAGATGGACTACAAGCCATCAGGAACAGTATCCCCGATACTGTCACAGCTAACCTGGTGGCTGAACTTTGTGACTTTGTCCTCACCCATAACTATTTCACATTTGGGGACAATGTATACCTTCAAATCAGCGGCACTGCGATGGGTACCCGCATGGCCCCACAGTATGCCAACGTTTTTATGGCTGACTTAGAACAACGGTTCCTCAGCTCTCATCCCCTAATGCCCCTACTCTACTTGCGCTACATTGATGACATCTTCATCATCTGGACCCATGGAAAAGAAGCCCTTGAGGAATTCCACCAGGATTTCAACAATTTCCATCCCACCATCAACCTCAGCCTGGACCAGTCCACACAAGAGATCCACTTCCTGGACACTACGGTGCTAATAAGCGATGGTCACATAAACACCACCCTATATCGGAAACCTACTGACCGCTATTCCTACCTACATGCCTCTAGCTTTCATCCAGATCATACCACTCGATCCATTGTCTACAGCCAAGCTCTACGATATAACCGCATTTGATCCAACCCCTCAGACAGAGACAAACACCTATAAGATCTCTATCATGCATTCCTACAACTACAATACCCACCTGCTGAAGTGAAGAAACAGATTGACAGAGCCAGAAGAGTACCCAGAAGTCACCTACTACAGGACAGGCCCAACAAAGAAAATAACAGAACGCCACTAGCCATCACCTTCAGCCCCCAACTAAAACCTCTCCAACGCATTATCAAGGATCTACAACCTATCCTGAAGGACGACCCATCACTCTCACAGATCTTGGGAGACAGGCCAGTCCTTGCTTACAGACAGCCCCCCAATCTGAAGCAAATACTCACCAGCAACCACACACCACACAACAGAACCACTAACCCAGGAACCTATCCTTGCAACAAAGCCCATTGTCAACTCTGTCCACATATCTATTCAGGGGATACCATCATAGGGCCTAATCACATCAGCCACACTATCAGAGGCTCCTTCACCTGCGCATCTACCAATGTGATATATGCCATCATGTGCCAGCAATGCCTCTTTGCCATGTACCTTGGCCAAACTGGACAGTCTCTACATAAAAGAATAAATGGATGCAAATCAGATGTCAAGAATTACAACATTCAAAAACCAGTTGGAGAACACTTCAATCTCTCTGGTCACTTGATTACAGACCTAAGAGTGGCTATCCTTCAACAAAAAAGCTTCAAAAACAGACTCCAACGAGAGACTGCTGAATTGGAATTAATTTGCAAACTGGATACAATTAACTTAGGCTTGAATAGAGACTGGGAATGGATGAGTCATTACACAAAGTAAAACTATTTCCCCATGTTATTTCTCCCCCCCACCCACCCCCCACTGTTCCTCTGATATTCTTGTTAACTGCTGGAATTAGCCTACCTTGCTTGTCACCATGAAAGGTTTTCCTCCTTTCCCCCCCCTGCTGCTGGTGATGGCTTATCTTAAGTGATCACTCTCCTTACAGTGTGTATGATAAACCCATTGTTTCATGTTCTCTGTGTGTGTATATAAATCTCCCCTCTGTTTTTCCACCAAATGCATCCGATGAAGTGAGCTGTAGCTCACGAAAGCTTATGCTCTAATAAATTTGTTAGTCTCTAAGGTGCCACAAGTACTGCTTTTCTTTTTGCGAATACAGACTAACACAGCTGCTACTCTGAAACCATTCAATGAAAGTACTTTGAGATCTTGGTAGTGGCTTTGACGGCTGTTGATGTGGCTAGGATCCTTGAATGAATGAAGAAAGCCTTGTGCCAAGTAATATATTTGGTTGGGACGACTCTAAAAATCCAAACTACTGTATAGCAATACACAGCATTATCTTGATTTGTTGTTTTCTTATTGCATGCCTAATGGAAGAAAATCCATATTGCTCTTTAACTTATAACCAGCCATGCCAATCATTACTTAGAACTTTTTCGTTTAATGTAAAATATGTTCAGTTTCGGTGCTCCAAAAGCCCACACATCTCCAGAAAACTATTTTAAATTTTTCTATAATACTTTTGATTGACTCTGTTCCCAAAGGTGAAGTAAACTCTTCAACTTCTGCAAGATTGTTTTTTCCAAAAGCCATAGATAATTCTATAACCTGTCCACAACTTGTATCTCATTTTTAACCCTCATCACAGCCAAAAAAACCCAACAACCCCCAAACAAACCAAAAACCTTAAAATCAGTTTTACTATATGACAATTTATTATATGCAGGAAAGAGTTCTATGAATAAAATTGATCTATGAATTCAGACAATTCATACTTTTCAAACAGGAGGTCAAAAGTCCAAACTAGTCATTAATCTTTCTCTTCGTTCATTTTATAAATCATCAATGAATCTTGCATTTCATGGGGAAAAAATGTGGCGTGCAAAAGAGTTACAGCCTTTTGCAAATCTTTAGAGAGGTAATGTCAGGCTTAAGTATACAAAGACCCTCTTTCTAAACATACTGTTTACATTCCTTTCTCATGCTTTGGGGCACGCAACTTCCTACACAAACTTCAGTACATATAAAAGAAAAGTTTATTTTGCTTGCATTACAAATATCATCAGGATTCTCTTATAATCTTTCCTTGTTCGTACCACTCTAGGGCAAATTTTCAACAGAAATGACACGACTCTCATTGTTGCTTTAAAAACAAACAGCAACAACAAATCTGATTCTTAGTGTCATATGATGACAGGATCTTATACCAGTGCACAAGTGATGTGTGTGAGAGCCCTTTGCTCAAATGTCAGGAACAACTGCAAATTCTGTACTTCTTTCTAAGCATGTAAGCCATCTCAAAAGTGGCAGGGTGGAGGAAGCGGGATCACGGTCCCATCCTCTCTTCTGCCTTGGCCAACAAAGGGAATTGTCCATAGAGGGAAATCCAGGATTTGCTCTCAAAGTATTGCACTACAGGTATGCTTTCCTCGCGTGGCAGGAAAACTCAGACCGGCACTGTGCCTTCTGAAGCTCTTTCTGGGATAGTGTGCCTCCATTCTCCCCCTTTCTCAAGGGAATGCCTTAATTAAATCTTGGCTGAAACATTAAAAATTCAAACAAAGAATAAAGAAAGAAGGAACCATAGATGTTGATCAAATCAGCCAAACATGGTTGCAGCCTATGCCCAACCCATGACTTAATCTCTTCTGTTCTGTCTTGTTTTGTCTTTTCAACCTGTCCCTCCCATTTCAGTTCTCCATTCTCTTTTGTCTTTTCTCAACCATTTCACTCTTTTCTGACATTATTTCACCCCTTTCCTATTTTACCTTTAGCCTGCTTTATTTCTATTGCCTCTGTTTCTTTGTTTATTTACAAGCTCGCTCTCTGTTCTATGATGACAGTGAAAAACACTTTAATGATATTTCTAATGCATAAATGTTTCTACATTACAACACGGTCAGTGCTGTTTTTCATCAGTTTTATTCAGTTGAAGCTGGGAACGAATAAAACCAAAGGCTGTTGAATCAGCAGAGTTGCCACTCACAAGAAATGCTGAAAAGAAACCTGTATATTTCTTACCTCCTCACACCTCACCCCCTATTTGGCATTATATACAAGCAGAAGTCAGCAATTTGAAAAGTCTATGCATGCCTGCAATGCAAAATACTTCTATATCGCTAAAAGACACTCCCTTTCGGAAAAATGAAAATTGCATCTGGAGTCTGTGAATTGGTTTGCCATTGCAATCTAAAAATCCTATTTTATTTTAAACAGTAAGCATTTTAAAGTGGATTGTTAACATATATGTAAATTAACAGTATGCATTTCCTTCCCACTGTATTTTGCAAAGGACCCTCACACAGAGAAGCAGAGCTGCTTCAGCTTTGTTTCACAAATGTTCCAAGTGCTATTTTCATTCGATGATGTCATTAGTGTCATGGTTACAACAATGCTGCATAAAGCCTTGTGTCTCTCCCCACTGATATAATAGATCACTTTGAACAGCTGAGCCATTATCATTTCCCCTCCTCCCCCTCCCTGTAAAGTGAGGATAATTCCTACCTCACAGGAAAGTTGGGAGCTTAACTAATGAATGCTTGTAAAGCACTTAGAGATCCTCAAATGTAAGGCACTAGAGAAGGGCAAACTGTTATTAATATAACACTACAGAACAAAAAGGTAAATTCAGACCAAAAAGAGACAGTAGCTCTAAACCATTCAATAGCAATATTTATTACCAAAAAGTGTGCTGGCAACTCTAAAAAGAGTTTTTCCCAAGTATAACACATAAAGAACATTTCTTTTCCTTTTCAATTTTTGTTAGATTGTTTTAATCTGATGATGTTTTGCCATTGCAAACAAAATTTGTAATTTCAATTTATGAGGAGGAAAAAACAGGATATAAGAATATAGATAAAAATCACTGAAAACAGTCTCAGCATAAGAAGTGGTTTAAAGAACACTGATTTTCATCCTATAAATATAACCTTTATTCTATAGGAGTTTATTTTTATGAGCACACATATTATTATTCCCAAAAGAGAATGGTTCCATCCTCTGGTATAACTGTAGCTTCATTCTCCCTCACGCTCTTAATGTGGTCCCCATATTAAAGGAATTTAATTTGTTTGTATTAGGCAAAATTTTAGATTCCGCTCACTTAAACCAATATAAACTAGAAGTAACCCCACTGAAGTCTCTGACATTATACCAGCGTGACACTGGGGTGAATAGAAAATCAGACGCTTGTGTGTTGATGGGCATGTCTCTTTCATTTATTTGTAACTCTTAGACCATCTATACAGTACAAGTACGGAAGCACATTTCTATAAATTGGTGATTTGGTAACAAAGAAGACACTTATGAAACCATTATTATTTCAGACATTTGAAAGAGCCAGGGTTTATTGGTGCAAACACAGGACTGAAAGCCAGGATTTCTCAAGTTCTGACGTAGCTACCATTTCCCTCTGAGGCTTTCACAACAAACACTTCTGTGCCTTAACTGACCGGCTTGTAAAAAGTGTAAAACACCACTTCCCGCCTTCCCTCTCTCCAAGAGTGTTCTAATCAGTTTGCTTTATGTCTGTGAAATGTATGGCAGGTGAAACTACTATGTAGGTACTAAATATTATGCTGCAACATTCAAATTCTGAAGCTCGTAAGACTGACAAAGTTAAATGGAAAGCACAGTCTAACCTCCCCTATAACTTGTATTTTAACTTGGTAACTCACAAAATTGAGTGATAAACAGTCTGCACTAAAGCCTCTTTTATCTTATGTAAGGTCTCTCAGTCTGTAGAGACCCCTAGACAATAGAGTTAGAAAAGTGCTTTTGTGTAAGTGGAGTGGATGAGAATTAAGGGGTTGGTCCAAGGAATAGAGTAGCCATTTATTAGCTTCCTGGTAATTCTCAGAATCTATATACAAACTAAAGCAAGAATTGTAACAGGAATTCTTATTTCTCCCTTACAGAATTCTGGAATAAAAACACATCTGGTACTTAGGTCCATATCTTGACTATGCTGTGGTAACGTGACAGAGTCGGGCACAAATTCTGCCTTATACATGAACACACAACTTCCACTGAGAACAATGGGAGTTGAGGATGCACAACTGAGGGCACAATTCAGCTCAGAGACTCTTACCATTGCAACTCAGCTTGCCCCTACAGTATATTATATCTTCAGTCCCCAGGAGCATATCCTTGGAATTCTTTGGTAACTAAGGAGTCAGGGAACATATTCACCCTCTCAACTACATCAGCCTCTTCACTAACTTCCCATTCCTGTTCATTAACGGAAAAGACTCTTAGGTAGGATCCTTTATCTCAGATATACATTTATTAAATAATTTGACTAGAATCTATTAAAACTATACTAGCAATTATCTTTTTAAATTAATCATACCCTTGCCAACTCGGGTTTTTTTAAATGCTTTTTTTAAATGAATTTCTCTTACATCAAATCATAAGTTGCTTGATTATGGTCCTAATGAGAAAGCTACACAGCATTTATGAAGGATATTCTAGCTCAATATGTTTCCTAGTTTCTAATACCTTTTTCTATTACCTAAGCTCATTATTTAGTAATTCTTCTATGTCCTCACTTCATGCACCAAGGAACTTGCAAAGGACATTCCCTGCAACATCAGAACTCAGCCATCTTTATAAATTTGGGAGAACACTTTGAAATATACTGTGAAAGGCATCATTCAAACATGTTGTGTTGGCTATTTTTTCCCATTACAACTGTGAAGTAATTTGTTTGTCATCTTGTCGAATGACAAGACCTGACTTAATAGTTGGGTACAAAATTTATTGTACAAAATCGTTGGGCACGATTAGGCAGATCTTACTCAGAAATTCCACATATTGAAAAAATACTGATCATGAAGTATCTGCTTATGTTTGTATTTTTAATATATCATTTTTTGGACATTCAAAAATGTTCTCTTGTGTATTACCTATAGGTCACCCTCAATCTGAGGATTTTTGTGGTCAGTCTTTCACGGATTTTGTTGAGCATACAGCTCTTTTTCTTAACATTTAATTATCTCTTAGAATCTTGTTCTTCCTTTGCTATATATTCCAAACACTATTACTCTATTATCTATTTTCAGATGAGAATTTTTTCATAGTTGATCACTCCTACCTCATGTCTTTTACAGGAGAAGACATTAATTAAATTTCAGACATTTTCTTGACACAATAGTCGCCTTCCATTATCAGACCATCATTTTTCTCCATCATTATTCTTAGAATAATGAGAAACTGACAACCATGAAAACCAAATGTTGCATTTTATTGGCTCAATGGAAGGACTTTACGACTGAAATTACATCAGTCAATCCGGTTATCACATTTGACATAGCACCAACATGCTTGAGAACTAAATTATTTTTCAAATTTTTTGCACAGGGCAAAGTTAGGCCAGTTTTCTTTTTGATCAGTAGAAAACTTTTAAACACTAGTCTTAGAAGACATCCTTACTGATTCTTCGGCATGTCAGGTTAATAGTAGATGTTTTATTATCGCTTTAATTTGCCTAACTTTCTTCCCACTGTGTTTTTATAGTACTTCTCTTTGCATTTTAGGCAACTTTAGGCAGCTAACAGAACTTGATGTCCTTGAGGCAGACAGTAGAAAGTACCAAATCACATTTTTCTGGACTTTTACCCAATTCAGCTTATTTTCAAATGTCACATAATTTTCCAGTAATTATAAAGCTTGTAAGGGCTTCATTGAAATCCAGGACAATCCAGAAGTGGGAGGGAGCGAAATATTATTTGAAAGTGGGAATCTGGGATGGTATTCCAGCAGACATTTTGGTTATAAATGATATATCTGTGTCTAAAGTTCTTAATGTGGTAACCTGCAGTGGGCAATTGTGCACCCCAAAAAGCCCTTTGCCTAGCCCAGGGGAGGAACAGACAGAAGGAATAGGGAAGGACACTTTGCCCGAATTGCACGGAGGAGACACAATCCCAGGCAGAGAGACCCTCTCATCTCTTGCTGATAATTATCTAGTTGTTAAATTTCAAAATTGGTTTCAAGTCCAATCCTACCACTGAAATTGTTCTCAATAGGGCTCCTAATAATTTGTGGAGCCAAAACCTCTGCTGATGTAACCCCACTGAAATAACAGTTTCCACCAATGAAGAATTTGGCCAATAGTACTTATCTATGCCGGTTCGGGTCCTCGTGCATTTCTGGCCTTCTGCTCATCAAAACTATCAGCTGTATTTAATATCATCCATCACGTAGGGTATTTGAGTACTTGACAAAGATTCCAAGATTTCTTATACTTTGATTGTTTCCCTAAATGTTTTTATTTTCTTAACAGTTTTATTCTCATCCTCTTCTTTTACAGTTCTTTTCTTCTACAGCTCTTTTACAGTTAAAATGTGCTCGCAGAACCGCTCCCCCCCCCGCCATTCTCCACCTATCAGACTGGCAGGGGTGGAGTGGGGGACTTGGGGGTTCTACCCAGCAGTGGGATGTGGTCTAGGGGCTTCAGCCCCTTGGGGGGCACCTGTCAGGGGACTCAGGGCTTCAGAAGCCCTGAGACCTGGCAGGTGTGCCCAGCTCTCGAATGTCTGAAGAGTATCATATGCAGCTCTGAGGGTCAGTAAGTTTGGCCATCCCAGCAATATTCCATTAAGGAGAAAAAGACATTCTAGCCACATGATTTAGGTGTTTTTCAATACATACACATTTACAATAAAATCTATCTCAGGGCAAAATTTTGCCACCTTTACTCAGAGTAAGACGCCACTCCATGGAAAAAGTCTACATGAAACTGAGGTCATTAGAAGTTACTTAAACAATCTCGTCACAATCTTCTGCTGTTGAATTTTGTGCAAGAATGAAATGTCCAAATTTATTCAACAGGTGTAAAAATGTGAGGTGACACTGAAGAAGGATCTGCAACATTTGTTATTAGTGGGCATTGTTTCCCCTCACCAGCCTCTGCCATTTAGTGTTTTCTAAAGTGTATTCTCCCACTTATGCATGGAATTTTCTTGGAGTGGATCATATACAAATCACCTGAGAGTGTTCCATATAAAAGTGTAACATCTATAAATACTCCTTTCTGCATGTGTATTGGTGTTTGATTTAGTACATATAGGCAAAGAACCAGGAAAAGCTTATCAAAACCCATTTTCTGCAACCCCATCTGTTCTCACCTGATCACACTCCAGTCAATTTCTTGCTCTGGCCAGAGTCCTTTGCAATCTTGCAGCTTCCTGTCCTGCCTCACACCCCTTCTTCCCTGTCTCAATGACACTAAAACCCTTCCGTATTTCCACTATCCATGTTCTAGTTGCGATAACAGCCTACCCACAACATTATCCTATAAAAGAGTGGCCTCAACTCTGGTACTAAACATCATGGCTGGGCAAAGAAAACTCTCCTCATCTAGCACCCTTTTCTGACAAATGCTTTGACCCTGCAGTGGTCTGCTTCTTCTCATGACTTAGCCCTCCATCCAGGTCATTTTAAAGTCTCAACCCTTCCGGGGTATCAATCTCCAATACAAACAGGGTCCGCTCCCCTGCAGTCCCACTCTTCTCTCTGAGCAGCAGGTTCCCTGGCTTTCCCCGACAGAATGACAAAACCCCCAAACAAAATTTATTCTCACTGTGATCTCCCCAACTGCCTGTTCCAGAACACCAAATCCAGGGCTACCGCACTGGAATATTTGCCCCTTTCCCAGGGCCTACCACCAGGGGTAACTTCTCTCCTACAGCTTCTCCATAGTTTCTTTCCAGGAGTGAGAGAACAATAACCCTTTTTCTCCTGGGCATCTCTTCCCTGGATCCCTTTCCAGGACCTCCCCAGTAGCTTTCACTTCCTTCTTTTATGAAGAAGGCCCAGCACCTCCACAGCTGGGTCAGCTAACAGCCTTCAGGTGCAGCAAGGTGGGCTAACTGAGCTCTCAGACTTCTGTTATGTTAACCCTTTGCTCACCTGTGTGGGGCTCACATCCCCTCCAAAATAAAGGTCTCTGTTCATGAATTAGCAAAGATTTAATGGCAGAGCACAATAGTAGGGTCACCCATTTTTAGCACATCATTATTGTTTTTACAAAATATACAGTGACACCAAATAAGAGATCATTTTATTAGGCAAAATCCTTCCTTCAGTGACTGCCACCCACACTGTAATGGTTACAATTATACTACCCCTTAATTAGAAAAACGCTCATTTTTTGTCAGGTCTCATGAGTGAGCAATTAAAGAACTATTAAACTACAATAACCAAAACCAATTAAACCCAATCTTGTGATGCACTGTCCTTGCTGCTTTATTATTGCTTTCTTGGTAATGACCTGATCTGGTCAGCTGCTGAGCTCCTTCAACTTTCATTGACTTCTGTGCGATTTGATTGCATTCTGCAACTTGCAAAAGGCACCCAAAACCTCACACGTATTTCTTTACATAAAACCCTATCAAACATTACAGTGTAAGGAGCCTCTGCTTCCTATACTCCTTTGATGTGGTCCTCCATTTAAGAGCCTATACTTCCCTAGGTGTTTGTACATCCCATTAATGTAAACGGGATATAGGAGTCTGGGAAGAGTATTTAAAGCTAGGAGGAATTATAATATTTTACAATAGGTAACATTTTAAATTTTTTAATCATTAGAAATTAAGTTTTAATTTTTTTATTGAAAAACTGTGGCTTAATTTACAGAACAAAATCTTAGGAAAGAAACATTCATAGTGTCAGATGAAACAAAACAGCCATTAATATAAGAGTAAATGACACAACTGTGTTCATAATAAAATATGTAAAATGTAACTGTAAATGATAAAAAGGATGGTTTGAATTGGGCACACTGTGCTGTGCAAGAGGAAAAATAAACAGACAAGAAATCTATTAATCCAGCTGATACCTAAGGGAATACATTTATATAGGTCTTCAGTGAAGTAGCACAGTGCAATATAAACAAATGAAAAACTTATTAGGAGATGCAATGCTATATTATTTTAAAATGTAGGTAGATTATATATACACGTGTCCAAAACATTTGGAATAAGTTACTTCCATGTCAGCATAATTAACCCTCTATAAAGTGTGCCTTACAGAGTCACCCTTTCATAATTCAAAAAGAAAAAAACTCAAGGAAGGAATTATAATAATGGAGATATGTACTTTAGTGATAACCATAAAGGAAACCATGGATGATATCCTGGCCCCACTGAGGTCAATGGAGGTTAGCCATTGACTTCAGTGGGGACAGGGTTTTACCATATTCCACAGAAGTCCAATATTAATCATTTATGAACCCATTTGAAACAATGACAAATAACTGTCAAAAGGTATTTGCATTCTACACTAAAAATAAAAATCTTAACAGAATCGGAATGCACATCAATAAACCTCTCTCACTGTATATTCACTGTAATCAAAACAATATTTTTATCTAACTGCTCAGAGGTGAATTGTAACAAGCTTCAGAGAGAGATGCAACTAACTGGAATTATCCGTCAGAGTGGAAATAGGAAAAACAAAGCACATACACTTGGTGAAAAATTTCTGTGGGAAAATATAGTGTTATATTTCAGTGTCAACTTTAGACATGTCCAATATATAATAGAATTGTTTCATTAAACAGTTAGTGTCAGAGTTTTGCAAGGTACTTTGCCTATTCACTTTATATGAGATATGTTATGGAAACTCACCTCTTTACAAGAACACTAGATTGTAGTGCTGCCCTATGTATTTAGTCCAGAATTAAATTCTATTATATTAACAAACTGGATGTAATTTAAGGGATTAAATACTCAGGTACCAATTTATTTTCCTTTTGTAAACGCATGTTAAGATACAAATATATACTTTTGCTTTCTGCAGCAGCTCATTATTCTTATACAAAGGTACAAAACCAGATAATTGTGTAATATTTGTTTAATAATGGCATATTGTACATTTACTAATATATGGAAGCAACTATGTTGCTCAGTTGTGTGGCCAACCCCATGTACACATATTCATGACTATGCAATTATACATAAAAGGCTTCTAAGCGTCACTAAATGGGTCTACTCTTTTGTAATCTGCAGTGGCAATTTACTCACCCTCACCTGACGCTTGCTGACCCAGATGATAAAATGTTGATATTATAGAATCAATTACCAAATACCATTGTATTTTTTCCACAGATCTTGGAGGCAGTGGCAGATGTGAAGCTGACCAGCTCCTGTCCTTCTCCCGCAGGTTCATGGAATGGGAGCACAGAGAGACAATGTGATGCATGATGGAAGGTTTGTCCATATACCCTGTTTCGCAAACTGCTTGAATTTACTGGTGAGGAAGTTCCTGAGGAAAATGGGTCGGGGGAATTGCAGAGAGAATGTTCATGACTCCATAAAATCTATGGGCACTAACTGCTCCTACTTGGCATATAATCTCCTCAAAGAACTGTATGTGCAGACGGTTTTCCCTGTCTCCACTTGAAGGTGGTGACAGTAGAATTTTACTTGGCACATGCTGGAAGTGGTTGTATGATTACAACACAGCAATCCAAACATTTCATAGTATAAAACAGGGCTTTCACTGGGGATATTGGTCTGAATCAGTCACTCTCTTGTTGCTACTTGAGAATGCAATCGAAGTGATGAACCATGAAGATCAAACCAAGTCAGACCACTTATCTGTCTGCAGAATTAAAAAAAACAACACACTTATGGAAAATCATTAAGGCAGAAGACAGTTTTTTCACTATCATTGGTTTATGGTAGATATTGCAAAGTGACTTGCACATTCTCATCAAACATGCTCATCTCTTCATTCTTTCCATGTTCTTGGACCTACAGTTCAAAAATAACATGGACACTTCCTTCCACTAAAGGAATTAGGTCTCAACTGGGGAAGATGGACTGACATCATGGGTGGAGTGTTGTGAAGTCTAATTCATAGCACACTGCAGTTAGTGTAGAGAGGTAGTGGTGGTCTCAGCTTCAACAATGAATTTGACAGCAACAATTAACAAAGAGTCTACTTGAGAAACTTGGAGGATTTTGGATTCATGCTTGGTGCACCACAGCAAAATGAATCTGCATGGGCAATGACAACATAGAATGTGGAAGGTTATCTTCATGATGCCTATGTCACATCTGGCAACACTGGAGTGCTACTGAACTGACAACTAAGATGGAATTTGTGGCCTGTGCTATCATACATGTAACTGTACATCATCAATCTGCCCAAAAAGTAGTGTCTACACTTAGCTTGAGTTAGTTCACTAGATGCAACTGTGATTGCAAGCTAACTTGCCCCTACACAGAGAGAAATTTATTTTAATTACAACAAACAAGAACCTGCTGCAATGGAAGCACTGAACATAGGCGACTGCAAGAACAGTAGTGGGACCAATAGTTTAGAGACTCTTAGGAAAAAGGACAGGGAGAAAAGTAGTAATAAGGAAAGAACGTTCCCCCATTTTCACAGGGTTGTACACCAGCCAACTTCTTTTGACAAAGTACATGCTGCCTTTCTGTGTTATATAGACATTTGAGTCACTAACTTTAAGTTATCGGGGAGGAGAGAGTGAGGGAAAGGAGGGGTAAGGAAGAGCATATTTACTACTAACAGTGGCAGTTACCATGATACATGTCTGTCTCTCATTTCTTTTGTTTTCATATAGCTAAACAAGGTTTATATTCAGCTGCTTTTATATAAAATCAGCTTTGGGTAGGTAAGAGTAACCCCATATTTTATTTCCATCCTATTTTAATATACGTATTAAATTGTAACTAGCTTTAACAACCAAGACATCTGTGGAACTCTGCCTTGATAAAACAGCTACAATAGCTGCAGTTGCTACTACTATCTACTCTAGCCTAGGTTATTCCCTTTTAATTTCTTCATCATTGCTACTGTAACTGTAGCGAGTGCACAAGTGAGATTCTGGAATGCTCTGGCTGCACCAAAGACCAGGCCAGAATTCTATCGCTGCTATTGCTGCATACAATTATCTTAATTATTACTATTTCATTTGCTCAAGTTCACTCACAGTTTCATAGAGTTGAAGGCCAGAAGGGACTGTTAGATCATCTAATCTGACCTCATGTATATCACAGGCTATTAAATTTCACCCCCGTACTCCTGTATGGAGCCCAATAACTTGTGTTTGGATAAAGCATATGTCAAGGCTGAATCTCCACTCTGGCACCTCGAGTACAGGAAGTGGAGGCCCACGAGGATTTTAAAAATGAATACTTGCCACTCCAGGCTTGTATTAAACTCCCAAGGTTACAGCTTTTCTCTGACCTTGGCTTGGTAAACGCTGCCACCGCCCAAATTCCATCCCCCTTTCCCCCCAAAAAAACCTTTGAACCCAGGAAGGGGAGCACTTGGGAATTCCTCCCTCACGCCCTTTTACCCCCCCTCCAGGGAAGAGCTGAGAAAGGAAACGAAGGAAATTAACTGTTGCTACCAGCTAATAAAACAACACGCACAAACCTCTTAGGACAACAAATATCCAATCCTGTTCTTAAAAAAGGTAAATGTTATTAAAAACGAAAAGGAAAAAATACATCTGGAACTTAGGGTTTTTGCTAGATCTTAAAAGAAACAATTACAAAAAAATAATCACCCAAAATAGCTTTCTTGGGAGTTCAGCTTAAAGGTTACAAGCAAACAAAAGCATCTGGGGTTAGCACAGAGGAGATTCACAAGCCAAAATAAGAAATAAACCCGATAGCGTCGAACTAAATGTTCCCTATCCAAATTATTTCTTCTAAAAAGTAATGAAAAAGTATTTTCCAACCTGGTTCAAACCTTCCACAGCTTTGCTGTTTATAGCATCGGTGTCCCGACAGCCCAGAGAACAGACAAAGGTAAAGTTTCTTTCCCAATTTTAAAAGTTCTAGCCTTCCCACTGGCTCTTTTGGTCAGGTAACCACTCCTTTTCTTTTACCTGTGGGCTTGTTAACCCCTTACAGGTAAAGCAAGCAGAGAACAGCTACCAAGAGGGATTTTACAGATAACTGGCTGGCTGGTTGTCCATCAAAGGGAGCTACCCAACCACTTTATTTATCACAGCATAGCTGCCAGAAAGACAGTGATCTAATGACATCAAAAGATGGAGAATCCACCATTTCCCTTGGTAGTTTGTTCTAAGGGTTATCCACCCTCACTGTTAAAAATGTGTGCTTTATTTCCATTTTGAATTTGTCTGGCTTCAGCTTCCAGCCATTGGTTCTTGTTATGTAGGGTGAATAAAAAAAAATCAATGATTTTTTAAAAAAACAGGATTTTTTAAATTTAAATAGGATTTTTTGATAAAATGCTTTCTGAGGAAAAAACCTATGTAAAGGTAGTTTTAATTAAGATACATTAGAGCTCAAAGATATCTCATCATGGAATAGGGATTATAAGTTCTATAATATGAGACAATACATTCATGTAATGTTTAAGAAAAATTTTGTAAATGTGTTCCAATAGTTCATGGATTAGGGACTCAATTTTATGGGTCCTAGGGGCTTCTGTATAGATTATTTAGGTTAATCTTTCTATCTTCCCAATGAGACTCAGTGCTCACTCTAGAAGATACCTTCAGAGATGCTTAGTTGTGCAGTTCTTAAACTGTGGATTTGTGTCTCCAGAGATAACTTGCTTGTTAACAGCTAAAATGTTTTAAAATAAATAAATAAATAAATAATATATAGAGGTGAGAAACAACAGACCTCAACCCTATTGTCCCTCTGCAATTTTGTGTATACAGAGTCAATCCCTTACCTCTCTCTAAAATTGCAAAGTTTCAAAAAGTTCAATGAATAGAAGATTGTTGGTGGTAGAATAGATCTGGACAAGGAGAAGAAGTCTGTAGATAACTGTGAGAAGGGAGGGAAAGGCAGTAGAAACAAAAGTGAAACTGCTTGAGCAGCATATTCCAGAAGTCTTGAGGTCTTTCTGACTGTAACCATCATTGATTTGAGATCTACCATACCATTCTCTCACAAGAAGGGAAAACCTATAATGGCAGCAGGCCACAAAAGAGACCCAGTTTGGGAATATTTTAATGAAGTTCCTCTACCAATGGGAAAGACAGACATGTGCAAAATGCAAATAGTACAACAAAGAAATGCAAGGCCTGGTTGCCCAAGTGAAACAACATCATGAGAAGTGTTCCTTCTTAGGAGGAAACTGTCTTGAAGATGATGAAAGGAACATGTCTGAACATGCAGGATCTTCAGGTTGGTAAACTTTTTTATTTCATACTTCTTCCTTAAGGGCTGCCTGACTTCCCTCTGAACTATTCTTGAATTCTCATGTTTGAGCAAAAAATATAGTTGTTACTCTATGGGAACATTATGGTAGTAATAATTCAATAACAGCATTGACTTATTTTGTTTAAGAGAATCCATCCTCAACATACAGGATTCTGAAGACTATCCATCTTCAAGATCACCATCATTTTCTATAGTTTCAGAGTTATCTGCCAATTATAGTGTTTCAGTTACATCATGAATGTCACCGTAGCAAAAAAAAAAAAAAAAAAAAAACCTTCATCCAGAAACAACCATAGATAAATTTGTGAAAAGAACCAGATTACAAAAAGAGGTAATTGATGAAAAAATTGCCCAGTTTATTTATGCAACAAACTCACCATTCCATATGATTGATAACCCACACTTCATTAACATGATTTAGTCATTAAGAACAGGATACAGTCTGTGACGTTAACTCCATATGCCAGGGGTGGCCAACCTGAGTCTGAGAAGGAGCCTGACTTTACCAATGTACATTGCCGAAGAGCTACAGTAATACGTCAGCAACCCCCATCAATTCCCCCGCTCCAGGGCCTTTCCCTCTCCCCTCCCATACCTCCCACCTGCTTTGATCAGCTGTTTTGCATGCGCAGGAGGCTCGGGGGGGGGGGGAGAGAGGGTACAGCACTTCAGGGGAAGGGGCGGAGTGGGGGCAGGGTCTGAGGCAGAGCAGGGGGTTGAGTAGCGAGCACCTCCAGCACATTGAAAAGTTGGTGTCTGTAGCTCCAGCTCTGGAGTCAGCACCTACACAAGGAGCTGCATATTAACCTCTGAAGAGCCAAATGTGGCTCCGGAGCCACAGGTTGGACACACCGCCATATGCTTTATGCAAATATGTTTATGAATGTGAATATGATGTAACTGGAATATGCCTTATGCAAACAGTCTCTTGTAAGGTATCGGTTCAAATTTTATAATCTACTGCGTATGTTCATCCTATTTGTTTGCATGTATGATTTCTATGTCTGAAGTTAGGAGAATAAGATATAAACTTGTATTACTGATGTAAACATATTAAGTGGAAGCCATTAAGGATGCTTCAGAATCAATGAGCTGTAAATGGCTCTGTTTACTTGCCCACCTTCCTGTGTATGTGTGGGCCAGCCCAGGAAGAATGGAGCCTGGGGTCTTACAGTGACATGTGACCATGTCACCTGATAATGAAATCCATCTTAAATCTGGTACTTTTCCATTTAGAAGGAGAGGTGTGGACCCAAAGAGACAAAAGATTCCTGCCTTGTGTCAAAGCTATAAAAGGGGGTGGAGCAGGACAAACGGGGCCAGCCATGAGAAAGCCCCTGCTTACCACCTAAGATGTCTGCTGAAATTAACAAGGACTGTACCAGGGGAAAGGATTGGGCCCAGACTAGGAGTCTAGTCTAGGAAGGAGTCTAGTCTGTGAACGAAGCTTATTGGAACATCTCTGAGGGTGAGATATTACAGGTAATCAGTTTCTTAATGTATTAGGCTTAGTCTTGCGTGTTTTTGCTTTATTTTTCTTGGTGACTTACTTTGTTCTGTCTGTTATTACTTGAAACCACTTAAATCTTACTTTTTATACTTAATACAATCACTTTTGTTTATTAATGAACTCAGAGTAAATGATTAATACCTGGGGTAGCAAACAGCTGTGCACATCTCTCTATCAGTGTTATAGAGGGTGGACAATTTATGAGTTTACCCTGTATAAGCTTTATGCAGAGAAAAACTGATTTATTTGTGGTTTGGATCCCATTGGGAGCAGGGTGTCGGAGTCAGGTAACCTGCAGAGCTATTTTCACTTAAAGCCTGCAGATTTGGGGGCATGACCTGGACCCTGGATCTGTGTTGCCGCAGGCTAGCATCTCTGGCTCAACAAGGCAGGGTTCTGGAAGTCTCAAACTGGCAGGGAAAATGGGCTCAGAGGTAATTTCAGCACATCAGGTGACAGGGCCAAGGGGGTTCATGCAACAAACTCTTCTTTCCTTATGATTGAGAACCCACACTTCATTAACATGGTTCAGTCATTAAGACCAAGATACTGTCCACCCAACAAAGCAGATGTTGCAGGCAAATTGCTGGATAAAGTACATGAAAGAGAAATTGATCAGTGTGTAAAAAGTCTAGAGGGTAAAATTGTTAACCTGAGTCTTGATGGGTGGAGCAATGTCCACAATGATCGTGTTGTATGTGCTTGTGTGACAACAGAAGAAGGGAATGTCTTCCTTACAGAAACAATTCATACATCAGGAAATGCACACACAGCAGAATACTTACAAGAAGTAGCAGCAAAAGCTATAACAAACAGAAAAAAATTCAAATGTCTAGTATGCAGCTTGGTCACAGACAATGCTGCAAATGTATCCAAGATGAGAAGAAGTTATTTAGAAGAGAGTCCCAAGCTAACAACATATGGTCGCAGTGCTCATTTCATGCACCTCCTAGCCAAAGACTTCAGTGTTCCAGAAATAAAGGCTAACGTTGTTGAAATTGCAAAATACTTCCGTAACAACCACTTTGCAGCAGCTGCTCTGAAAAAAGTGGGAGGAACCAAGCTAACTCTCCCACAAGATGTGCAATGGAACTCAGTAGTGAACTGTTTTGAGCACTATATCAAGAATTGGTCTAATCTGATGACAGTTTGTAAACAAAATGGTGAAAAAACAGATGGCACTGTCAGAGCCAACCTTGTCAACATTGGGTTTAAGAGAAAAAAGTTGAATACATGCTGAGTACCCTGAAGCCTATTTCTGTAGCCTTGAACAAAATGCCGGGAAATAGCTGTTTTATTGCTGAAGCTGTTGAAATGTAGAAGGAACTGAATAAGATCTTAAAAAGAGAAATATGCAATGACAGAGTTCAATTACAAGCATTAAAAAATGAACGGGACAAGCACTGTCTCCAGCTCATTTTCTTGCAAATATTTTCAATACTCGGTACCAGGATCAAACCTTAATGGCTGAAGAAGAGGAGTTAGCTATGACATGGACATCCAGCAATCATCCCTCCATAATGCCAATTACAATAAACTTCAGAGCTAAGGGTGAACCATTCAAGAAATATATGTTTGCTGATGATGTTTTAAAGAAAGTCACATGAGTGAACTGGTGGAAGTCACCCAGAGACTGTTGAAGTGATACTCTCACTTTTAACAGCAGTAGCTTCTTCTGCTGGTGTAGAAAGAATATTTTCTTCCTTTGGATTAATTCATTCCAAATTGAGAAATCGTTTGGGACCTGAAAAAGCAGGAAAGCTTGTTTTTCTTTTCCAGATTATGAACAAACAGGGAAATGAAGGTGAAGATGACTGAGTTAACTGCAGAAGCCAATATTTTAAGTTTCTCATGTTGACCTGGCTGACATAGTCAATTTAATTTTGGGGGTTTTTTTAATTATTTCATTTCACTGTTTTAGTTAAAAACAATTTTAACAAAAACAAACCTGGTTTTAAAAAACTTGAATATTTAACTAAATTCAAAAATTTATATGCTTGTTTTGTTAAAATATTATGTGGTTGCTGTTGAAGAAAAAATCAAGAATACATAATGTTGTTGTTGTTTTAGTTAAATAAAAAATTAAATGTTGGTCTCCTCACAATTATAAATATATTCAAAGTAATCCATAAATATTAATTTAAAGGAATTACTTGATATGTGCCTACTAGTTGGCCACTGCTATTGAATTTAACCCATCTCACACCCTCTTGTAAAGTTGGTAAAAATACAGCCAGCCCTTTGATTTACTGCCATTATATATGCTTAGCTTAAAAAAAAAACCACACCTTCAACCAAATCTCTCTCATTACTCCTTTAAGAGCACTTACATTTGTAGCACATTTTTATAGTCAAAATTATGCCTACTTGGGCATCCACAAGGGGAAATGGTAAATAATGAAGAGAACAGGTCACTGGTACAGTGTGATCTGGATTGCTTCATAAACTGGGCACAAGAAAACAATATGTATTTTAAGACAGCTAAATGTAAATGTATAGATCTAGTAATAAAGAATGTAACCCATGCTTCCAGGATGGGGGACTTTATCCAGAGAAGCGGTGACTGAAAAAGATTGGATGGTCACGGTGAATAATCAGCAAACATGAGCTCCCACTGCAACATCATCCGATGAAGTGAGCTGTAGCTCACGAAAGCTTATGCTCTAATAAATTTGTTAGTCTCTAAGGTGCCACAAGTACTCCTTTTCTTTTTGCGAATACAGACTAACACGGCTGCTACTCTGAATACTGCAACATTGTGGCCAAAAGGGCTAATGCAATCCTTGGATTCATAAACAGGGGAATCCTGAATAGGCGTAGAGAGGTTGTTTTACTTCTGTATTTGACACTAGTGGAACTGCTGCTGGACTACTGCATCCAATTCTGGTGTCCACAATTCAAGAAGGATGTTCATAAACTGAAGAGGGTTCAGAGAAGAGCCACAAGAATGATTATAGGATTTGAAAACATGTCTTATAGTGATAAATTCAAGGAGCTCAATCTATTTAACTTAACAAAGAGAAAGTTATGGGATGACTTTATTACAGTCTTTCAGTACCTACATGGGGATCAAATATTGGATAAGGGGCTCTTCCTCTACCAGGAAAAGATAGAACGCTATCCAAGGGCTGAAAGGTGAAGCTTGACAAATTCAAACTGGAAATAAGACGGAAATTTTTAACAGTGGGAGTAATTAACCATTTGAACAATTTACCAAAGGTCATGGTGGATTCTCCATCACTGGCAATTTTTAAATCAAGATTGGATGGTTTTCTAACAGATATGCTCTAGGAATTATTTTGGGAAAGTTCTACAGTCTGTGTGATACAGGTGGTCAGGCCAGATGATCACAATTGTCCCTTTTGGCCTTGTAAACTATGAATCTATGAAAAATACAGATAATTTGTTAGCCTCCCTAGTTGCTTACCCAGTTCTCTCCAGGGTCATACTCGCCTTCCTTGACACAGGAATTATGAGCAGAAATATTGCTCTCCCAGACAAATAGGGGATATGTACTTCACAGAGCAAGAAAACAGTTACTATAATAGATTACAATGCACAAAACAATATGCTCCCAACACTGTAGACAAGATCATCTACCTATTCTGTTGCACTAATATCAATAGTTCAATATCAAAGCAACTAGGCTTTTCAACAAAAATACAGGCTTTACTGTAAAGCATTCTGCAAATGTTAATGTCAATATACAGAACTGAGAGGAGAATATATCCATGAAATCAGTTATTTAAAGTATTCTATATTTAAATTAATGAGTTAACCTTGAAAAGAAAATACCTATTGATTATAAATTACAGTTTGTGTTATAGATCATTTTCGCATGTAAATATGCTTCAGAATGAATACATGGTATTATGATTGCTGTTAAGTAGCACTGCAATTCATATAAGTAGGCTGAATAGTTGTGCTATTCAGAAGAAAAAAAATCACCAAGGACTTAATTTAATAATAAATCCTTCATGAGTCTTTGCTTATGGACTCTCCCAGCCTCTGTGGCAAGGATTCTGATTTGTCTTATGAAATTATTTTATTTCTCCTTCTTCAGAAGCCAGAGAAGATAGGATCAGGCATTCCATATGTCCACTTTATCTGAGTAGAATCCTAAATTTTACCCAACCCAACCAGCATACAGTGAAACCAGAAGCTGATTCTGCTCTGTGCATTCAGGCAATCCCGCCAACATTCTAACAGGAAGAGAGGCTATTCCTCAGCTGATTGATAAATGCAATCATATTGCATACCAGGTGAAGCCTTAAAGGCCCATCCTTTACAGGGTATACTTAGCCTACCAATAAGATGCAAAGGGTCAAATATTTTATAAGCAGCTTTTCCTGATTGTCAGTAGAAATGGCTTCGGTCAGGCAGTAGATACAAAGATTTTTTTAATTGAAAAGCATAGCTATGAAGCACAGAAAGTCTCCATAAGACTATATCCACACTCCCTGCAGCATTCCCTGAGATTTAGTTATTTAATTTTTGGAGGAGGCTTGTGGGGAATGCTAACTGTGGTTGTGCCAAAGAGATATTCCACCATATGTGCCTTTTTGTTTTCTGATGAAATTTTGGCAACAGGCCAACCCACCAAATACATTTGCTTCCCACGAAACCTCTACATTTTATTTAGTAAACCATGACCCACATGCATAGTGGGTCGTATTTAAATAATACTTAATGCAAATTGTATAAAAACATTTATGGCATAATTATGTAGTTAAGGAAAAGCAGCATATAAATATGCAGTGGAATATTATAACATTATTTACTAAATTACATTTGGATTCAAAATGAACCAAAAGGCCTATCTGCTAATGTCAAGTATAGGTGTGACTCAAGCTGCTAGGGAATTTTTTGACAGAAAATGATGATTTATTGAAACTGACACCTTTTGAGGGAATGTACTGGTTTCAATGAAACTTTTTTAGGAAAGGTTTCTCAGGCCCAGGATGGAATGTCTGAGCAAAACCTGAGAAAGAGCAAAGCCCCATCAGTAACCTGGTGGTCAGGGCCCTCACCGGGGAAGTGGGAGATGCAGGTTCAAGTCCCTGCTCTGCCTCATTTTTAAAGAGCTACTGTAAGAAAAGTATTATGATAAATATCTAATACATTCTGAGAGAGTGCGCAATTTTCATCATTTCAGTAAATTTAAGTGCAATCTTGGGAGGTGCCATTGCCATTTGATGTCCATTTTGATTTCAGTGTATATGTGCAATTACTTTGATTCCTTGGCCAAATCCTACAGGCAGGTAAAAAGTCAGCAAAAAATAAATAAATAATCAAAAATATGCACCTCACTTTGGGAAACGCTGGTCTGAACTATTGAAGCATGAAAATGAGTGCTCTTTTAAATGGCTGGATAACACAATGTGATATTAACTCATGTCCCAAGGTTAGGAGCAGATTTAAAAAACTCTCAGAATCTGGGTAATGTACACCAAACTGGGAGTATCATGTAAAAGATGTCCTCGGTTAGGATGAAATCCAGTACGTATTTCCCTAGATATGCTTTCTTCTCACAGCAAAAGGCTGGCACAAGCATGATCTATGTCATGGAAGGAGCCTAGAGCTACAAGGAGAAAAGTTGGTAGGTTATCATGAGGAAAATGTTGAACTGGGTAACACATTCTTTGCTTACTTATAGCGACAGGCAATTTCCTTACAAGTAATAAATATATTCCGCAAGGAAAACTGTTAGCCTAACCTCAAAAGACCCGCCTCAATAACCTAGAGATTACTTCCTTCTGCATATAAAGTAAATCCTGGTTTAGCAGCAGGAGGTCCAAACATGTCAAACCAATCATTACAGCTCAACCCCAGCAGTTCAAAAAAAGGATCATCTCAAAAAATAAGAAAAAATTTTTTAAAAAACCCTGAACAAGTCAGCCAGCAAGGCAAAGAATATCCGAGGAGATGCCCAAAATATTCTAGAAGGAACAATCATAAAAAAAAGCAATAAACACAAGATGAGAACCATGAAGTCAATGATTTGCCTGAGTGGGACTGTGATACTGAGACCCAAACATATGGCTAAATAACTTGAACAATTTCAACTAAGCTATAACATTGGTAAAAGCAGGAATGAAAAACAGATGCTGCATCCGATTAAAGCTTTAAGTAAATGAATTGTCTACAGGAAAAAGCATTAGGCTCAAAGATGCAAGAACAGTAGGATATTCATCCAAAATTTGATTCTTTGAGACCATGTGTTTACAGTGTTAGAAATTCCCCTATTTATCAATAAAAATTAGTATGCTACAGACATTCCAGATCTAGAAAGACAAAGGGAGTCTTTGATACATTGACAGTTATGTACTGTAAACAAACTGGAGGGATTTCAAAGGAAATCAACAGCAATGATTACAGGCCCAGAGGGATTAATTTATCAAGAAAGATTAAAACAATGAGATATAGCTATAACATGGTTCAAGGATGACTAACACAGATATAACTGTCAACAGTTATTTCAATGTGTAAACACCAGGGAAGAAAACCCATTTTAGGATGGTATTGTAGGAAAAAGACTGCATAACTAGGAATAATGGGATGAAATTGAGGGGCCAACAGTGATATCTTCTACTAGACTGGTATAATCTCTCAAGTGGCACAAGCTCCATCAGTTACAACATTTAAAACCGGATAGGACACAGCACTAGCAATTATACTGCAGGGAACAATCTTGCATTGGCAGGATAGTGGACTAGGTGAGCTAATAGGTTTCTTCCATATCTAACATCTGTGATCTTGTGAGGAAGTTCTCTTGTAAATACTGTGTATCTACTGCATTGAATAAATCCCTCCAAAACACTGTGGAAGTTACCTAGTGTGAAACAACAAATGGGCCCAATGTGCACACACAAAATACAGTTACAAACTCAGATGCAAAAAGAGGTGATTGTGTGCAAATACTGTACTAGTAAGCCAAATCCTACCATCTTTAATCATCCAAAACACCCAGTGAAGTCAAAGACACTTTGCCAGAGTAAGGCTTTGTAGGCTAGTGGTATTTAGTGGTATCGGCTAAACAAGCAACTTTTTGCTTAATATTTAATTAGATAGTATGTAATCATTTATTCTCTATTTGTACAGAGGGTCAGTGGATTAACCTAAAAATTCATTGTTTTTCCAATTACTCTAAAGAGACTTCAGGCATAAAAATGCTAAAAAACAAACAACCATAACTTTATCAATCTTAATAATTGAATTTAAAAATTACATCTTGTTGCTGCCAATGCATTAACAAATGTTAGCAATTTTGCAACAAAGAAATTCTCTGTTTCATTCTATATAGCATCGTGCAATAATCTTTGTGTAGGAAAGGTTATTATGGAATGTTGGATAGATTCCTACTAATTATAAATTGATATACTAATGGCTTCATTTTTATCCTTATTAGCTTTCTCTCCTGTAGATGAAGTATTGCCAAGATGAATTTCATCTCATACTGCACTGGTAAAATTATAAATATAGCTGATAACAGTCTATTAAGGCCAAAATTTTCACAAGTGGTTATGGATTTGGAGTGACGAACTTGAGATGGCCTGAATCTCAGAAGTCTGGAGCACCAGTAACTCAAACTGAAGTCAATGGGAGCTGCACATGCAAAGCACTTCTCCAAATCAGACGCAACACATCTCAAACTAGACAAAGTTTGAAGTACCCCAACATCATCACTAAGCAAACATTAAAAAACAAACAATATCCCACAACAGGTTTATCAGAACAGTATATGCAGTCTAACTTCTTGATAACATTAATTAAAACTGAAAAAATAGCTTAAAACCACAAACATTCTCTTAGCCAAATCTTTCATTTTAATTGTGCTGCACAAGCTTCCCTTCAATGTGCTCTCTGTTATCTGGCGACTATAGTCATTAAGCACTAATAAGCTCTTAACCTTGGTTATTTCTTTCAGCTGAGCCATTACTAGCATATCTTGTTGTCTTTCTTGAAATGATTAACAGCAGTGACCTTTATGAAATTTAAAAGGGTCTCCTGGGTACGCAAAGTAATGTAACAATGGTTGATTTAAATGATGGTACAATCCTGATGTAACTGTATAATCACTGCCAGCAATTAATGCAACATTAAACAAAATTTAATAAAAATGTATAGTCAGTAGCATTTTTATTTTTAATTTATTTGCCCTTTCTGGTAAATTCTTCTATACAGGAAATACTGGAACAAAGGATATCACAACAATTTCCTTTTCATTAGATGAATATACACTAGATCAAATTCATCTCAACTGAGCCAGACCGCAAAGGTCAATGTTTATAACTTATCCTCAGAATTACAGTTTTCAGGTTTCTAGACCTAACAAATTCAACAGACAATATGAAAGATCAGATTATCATAAAAATATATCTATACCATCAGAGAAACACATATTACAGAAGAGAATTGTGTCACAAAAAACACACAACTGCATACAATTATTTGAAACAGATTTGTCTGAAAAAAAAAGTTGTCTGCAGAGTAGTCAACCTCATTTCAACGTCAAGCTATCAGAGTTTGTTGGACATTCCTAGTTCCATTGACGAAGCTAAAATTGTGTAATTTTTCTGCTCCATTCTCCCTTCCAGTAGACATGTGTATTGGCATGTTGGAATCTGCAGATTTTCCCATCAGAGTGCCATGATGCCATATGTAGAGTATCAGTTTATACATTATAAGTAGATATATAAAATTGTTTAAAACTGGTTTATGTTGAAAGGAGGACAAAAAGTTTGTTTTTATTTACTCTCATTTGGAATAGGTTCATTATTTTAACTTAGAGCCCATTGCTTTAAACCAAAAGTTGATTTGGAAAATTTCCACTAGAAAAGATTAAGAATAATACACTATTTTGAACTACTGGATAAATCTTTATAAAATGAATATTTGATTCTTAAACAGGGCATAGATCGTTTCTGAAAAAGTTGAACAGCAAACCCAGTATAAAGATATGCCATATCTAATATTAGAAAGGCATTATTTTAATATGTTCACATTAAAATATGCCAGCACAAAAATACTGTACGTTTCCAATCTCTGCACTGCCAAGTCAATCTCTGATAAGAACACTATGGTCCAACACTTCAAAAGCACTTGTCAGCTAAACAAAAGCTGACTAAGGATAATATTTTTATTTCATGTTAAAAAAAGCTCATTGTTCAACTTAAGGCCACATCAAACATTAATTAACATTAACTGGAAAAGTGAAATCTCTATCCCACACCCCACCCCTGCCATGTTCATAGTAATACCAGTAATTTTTCTCAAAAGAATTAAGGTTTAACCTCTACATTTTTAGAAAGCTTTTAATTACTTATGTTTCAAAAACCATAGTACCTGCATTCCGTAGAGATATAAGAAGACTAAAGGTTTCAGAGTAGCAGCCGTGTTAGTCTGTATTCTCAAAAAGAAAAGGAGTACTTGTGGCACCTTAGAGACTAACAAATTTATTAGAGCATAAGCTTTCGTGAGCTACAGCTCACTTCATCGAAGTGAGCTGTAGCTCACGAAAGCTTATGCTCTAATAAATTTGTTAGTCTCTAAGGTGCCACAAGTACTCCTTTTCTTTTTAAGAAGACTAAAGGCCCTCAGAAGACTTGGGAAAAAGTACCACTACATTTATCTGCCTTAGAAAATATTGTGTCCTAAATTAAGGATTATATTTTGAAGTTGGTGGGAGTTGAGAGCGCTAAACATCTCCTAAAAATTGGTCTACATCTTGCAAGATCAAGCCCTTATGTGCAGAGTAGGCAAAGCAAGCAGATTAATTGATAGGCAATATTTTCATAATTGTAGTCATCTTATCTGGAACTCCATACGAGTTTACTACATTCTATTATGTTTCCCTCCAAACTGAATCAAATACCTTAGTGAAGTCAAAAACAGGAAACATCTTTAATTGCCATTCATGGTTTTTTTCCCCCATCAGCTATTGAAGCGTGAATGTACGTTCAATGTTTCTTCAGCCTGGTCTGAAGCTGCACTGTTCTTCATCTACTATTTCCTCTAAAACTGGCTTTAATCTTCTTACAAATACTTTCATCATGATTTTCCCACAGTACCAAATAAGCTTATATCTTATAATTATTTGGATCGGAAGGATCTCTTTTCTTCAGAACTTGTACAAAAGTCATCCAGTACCTCTTTTTCCTCCCATACCTTCTTATATATTTTTCCTAATGCTTTGATGGCACTTTTAGCAGCTCATCTGTTATACTCTCTATTTCTGAAGCATAAAAGTAAGGTACAACGTCTCTTGTATGGCCATAAGAATTGGTGGGAAAATAGGCAATGGGTTTAAGTCAGAGTCTGCTATAAGACAAGAGGGCATGTAATCACCCTTGTTTTTCATCATGTTCTTAAACAGGATGTTAGTAGATGAGATGGAGGGTGTGACACTGATGATCTACAGTTAAGCTCTTTAACTTTATGTAGATGACAATGTGGTAGACACGTGTGAATTATTTACGATATTCTTCGCTACCTGGGAAATTGGTGTAGTCGACTTGACAGTAGATGCCAAGACAATAAATCAGTTGCATCTTGCAAAAACAACAATAGATAGAATGTTGAAATGCCACAGGGATGAAGTTGTAGAACAAGTGAAATCTTATGTGTATGTAGGAAAACTGATCCTTGCAGATAGTTCCATCAAGGATGAAGTTAAAAATAGATATGGACTGATAAAAACATTATGTGTGGTACCAAAGTGAATTTTTTTTCAAAACAGTGTACTAAAAGTATTGCTCTATGGTCTGGAAGCAAATGCACTAAATGAAACAGACATCAAAGGCTGGAGGAAGTAGAGAGGAGAGTTTTTCAGAAGATGGTAGATGAAAAGTGGAATGATTTTAAGACAAATGAAAAAGGAGAGTAGGATGAGAAATTAAGATATGGATTTGGCTGCAATCGAAAAGATTATGATGGTAGGGATACTATAGAAGACAAACAGACGATAGGATACCAAAGAAAATAATGCAAACCCAACCAAGGTCAGTCAGACCTAGAGGCTGACCACCGACTAGATGGAAGATCATCGTACACAGGGACATGACCAGGCTGAGCTTAATGGAGGAACAAGCCATGGACAGGAATGAATGGGGATACCGTACTGCTCCCCTGTCTGTAAAGATGCTCTGTAACATGAAGAAGATTTTCAGATGAGCAGAAATTATGAGATCCTTAAAAACCCATTTATCTCATTCAGCTGCCAACATCTGACCTCTGCTCTACTGCAGTCTATTTCATCTCACCTAACTCACAAATGTAAAAATCTGTTCTTTCAAAGTTCAGATGCATTTGTTTCCCCACCTTATTCATTGGTAACCTTCTTCCTCCCATCTCTTTCTCTTTATTATCTGTGGTCATCATTTTTATTAGATCTGTAAATTTAGGCTGCAACTATATCAGGAAAAGAAAGGTGTCCCCCCCGCCCATTTCTGTGAAGTAGCATGCAAACATATAACATTGTAAATATATCAAATAAGTGCAGCAAAGCTAGTTCACAGAATTATAGAATCTAGATAGGAAGATCTCATTGTCCATCTCCATGTCGGTGCAACAGGGTTTCCTTGTGTACACTTACTAGTATTTTGTACAGTCTAATTATGAATGTGCCAGGCAGAGGCTTCTCCCATTTCTGTTGGGAGATCATCAGATTATGCTAAATTACTCCCTCTTCCAAGTGGGAGTTGACACTCTTCAGAAGATATTTATAGACTCTTTCATAGGGTATCCCCCTCCGGAGTTGGTTGTTCCTGACATACTACTGTCCCCCTCTAGGGGACTCACCCTTGGCCTACAGCAGAAACAGCTACAGAGGCTCAGGACTAAGTTTCCCGGATTGCAGACTCCAGGGCAGAGATAGAAATAGCTATTACAGCACCAAACACAAAAGGTAGAACTAAGAGAAAAGGATTTTGTTTTACTTTTGGCTATTGTAGGATTGAAGCAGAGAGATTAGCATTGTAGCCAGAGAAATCCCATGTCTGTTGATTATACTTGTGAGTTTTACAACAGCCAGTGATTACACTGCTGCATCACGCAGTAAAGAACTGAGACTCAACTCACTATCTACCTAGGCATGTGCTGGGAGGAAGCTGTGTGGCTTGGGCCTGTTGTAAACGTTGGGAGGCAGAGGGTGTGATGGGGCAAGGCCAGATGGCTATAGAAAAGTAGTCTTATTGGGATCCGGGAAGTGGGCGGGCAAAGCCCGTCCACTGCTAAAGGATCCCCCCCAGCCTAAAAGGGGGATCCACAGGACCTAGATACCCAAAAAATTCCGGGGGACAACTAATAAAATAACAGGGACAGGAGTGCGGTCAAAGGTCAAATGAAGGGAACCGGACGGGGACACCGAGCAGAGAACCCCGGACAGCGCCCACTGCTCCTCAAAGGCGTCAAGGGAGTCAGAGGACGCCGCCCAGAGGAACTCTGCCCGGATACGTGAATGGACCGAGGATCGGAAATAGGCCCCACAGTCACAGGAGACTCCATCGGCCAACCTCCTCACTCTGGTTTTATAGATGGCCATTTTAGCTAGGGCCAGGAGGAGGTTGACCAGGAGATCCCGTGACTTTGTGGGGCCACGGATAGGGAGTGCATAAATGAGAAGGTGAGGGGAGAAGTGCAACCAAAAACATAATAAAATATTGGTGAGGAGCCGGAATAGGGGCTGCAGCCTGGCACACTCCAGGTATACATATCCCTCACGCCGCAAAAGGGGCAGGTGTCTGGGATTGAAGCGAACCGCGCCAAGTACACGCCCATGCTCACGGCTCCGTGAAGGAGCCACCAACTGACATCCCCGGCGGGCCTTGGGACTAAGGTGGAATATAGGCTGGCCCACCGGGGCTCCTCACCCTCCGAAGGTGGCAGGAGGTCCCGCCATTTTGTATCGGGGCGGGACACGAGGGTGAGGGCGTGAAGGGTGTGGAGCACAAGCGTGTAGAGATGTTTTCTTGGCGCGGTTTGAAAGCAGACAGGCTGCATCTCGTGCAGCCGGCTTCTAATGAAGGAGTTGGTTGGGTCCACGGGGCAGGGGTCCAATTATAAGGTCCGGCGGACCTGGGGTAATGGGTGGGCGGAGTGTGCCTTCGTGCAGGACCCAGTCGAGATGAACCCAAGCAGCGGGCGGCAAAGCGGCCTTCACCTCCTGAAGTATGCGCCGGGAAGTACAAGGTCTGGAAAGCCCCATGCACTGAGCGAGCGTCAGGGGATCCAGCCAGTCTCCCCGGTCATAGTCCAGGAGGTCTCCGACTCGTGACCTCTGCCAGGACCAACCTCTGGTGCACCGAGCAGGACTCTGCCACCTGCACACGGAGCTGGGGGTTGTGTAGCAGGGGCTCCGCGAGAAGATCTGCCCCCTCAGTGGCCGCCACGGACCTGGTCATTGTAAAGAGTTTCCAGGTCCGGAGGAGGTCCTGGTAGAAGACTGGCAGCCCGGAGAGGTCTCGCGGAAGACCTCTCAGATGGAGATAAAGGAGCTGCCGGTCGTATCGGAGCCCTCGGAAGCGGCGCAGGAAGGCATGCGCCAGTATGCTCCACGCCGGACTACCTGCACCATAAAGGAGCCTCTGCAGGGTCTGGAGGCGGAAGACATGGACCTGAGTGAGCAGACATTTTAGGCCCTGCCCTCCCTCCTCCAGAGGTAGATGAAGAACCCCTGCAGGGACCCAGTGCAGTCCTGACCAAAAGAACTCCAGAATCGATGTCCAGAGTTTGGCCAGGAAACCCGGGGCCGGGACCAGGGTGTTGAGCCGCTACCAGAGCATGACAGGACTAGTTGATTAAGCACTAGTGCTCTCCCTCGAAGGGAGAAGCACCGGAGTAGTCCTGTCCATTTCCGGAGCCGCTCTATCACCCCGCCCTCTAAATTCTGCCAGTTCTCCGGCGGAGAGGGATGCGTGGCAGAAAGGTAAACGCCCAGATAGAGCAGCGGACCCGTGCTCCACCGGATGGCCTGAAGCGCGGGTGGGAGGGAGCTCGCCTGCCGCCAGTCCCCTATCACCAAGCCAGAGCTCTTGACCCAGTTGACCCGCACAGAGGAGGCTGCTGAATAGATGGCCTGGCAAGCCTCGACCCGCACCAAGTCGCCTGGGTCCTGGACCACGAGGAGCACGTCATCAGCGTACGCCGACAGGACCAGCCGCAGCTCCGGCTCCCTCAGCACCAACCCTGTCAATCTTCTTCAGAGGAGACCGAGGAAGGGCTCGATCGCCAGAGCGTACAGCTGGCCCGAGAGGGGGCACCCCTGCCGTACTCCTCGCCCGAAGCAGACCGGTTCGGTCAGGGTCCAGTTGAGCCTTACCAGACACTCTGCGGAAGCGTACAGCACCCAGGGAAAATTCACAAACCTGGTTCCGAATCCAAACGCCTGCAGAGTGCTCAGGAGATACCCGTGATCCACCCTGTCGAACGCCTTCTCCTGATCTAAGGACAGGAGAGCGAACGACAGACCATCCCTACACCCAAGTTCCAATAGGTCCCGGACTAGATATAGGTTGTCGAAGATGCTGCGGCCCGGGACGGTGTAGGTCTGGTCTGGGTGGACCACGTCCGCCAGCACAGACCCTAGCCTCAGGGAGATGGCTTTTGCCACGATTTTGTAGTCCGTGCTGAGGAGCGAGACGGGACGCCAATTTCGTAAATCGCGGAGGTCCCCCTTCTTCGGCAATAAGGCCAGCACGGCTCGCCTGCACGAAAGAGGGAGGACCCCGCTCTGCAAAGACTCGGCCCAGACGGTGACTAGGTCTGGGCCCAGGACGTCCCAGAACACGCGGTAGAACTCCACGGTCAGCCCGTCCATGCCCGGAGATTTATTGGTGGGCATGCGACGGAGGGCTTCCGAGAACTCGGCCAGAGTGAGAGGCAGCTCTAGCCGGTCTCGGTCGCCCACGCTGACCGTCGGGAGCTCCTCCCACAGCACTCTGCAAGCGTTAGGATCGGTTGGATCCGAGGAGAATAGGCTTGCGTAGAAGGCTCTCGCCCTCTCGCACATCTCCACCGGATCCGTGATCCAGTAGGCAGATATGTTTCTTAGCCCCCCTCTTTTTTTCCAGGGCGTAGAAGAAGCGGGAGCCGCAATCCATCTCCCGAAGGAGACGGATGCGGGATCGAACAAAGGCACCCCAGGCCCGATGGTCCTCGAGGGTCCGGAGCTCCTCCCGCTTCTCCCGGCACGCTCCGCAGAGGGGTGGATCCTCGGGGCTGGCGGCCAGACGCCTCTCCAGCTCTAAGACCTCCCGTTCCAACTGCTCTATCGCTGCATCCCTCCGTCGGCTGGCGCCCCGGGTGTAGTCACGGCAGAAAAGCCGGGCGCGCACCTTCCCTAAGTCCCACGACCGCCGTGCCGAGGGAAAGGCACGCCGCTGCCCTCGCCAGGCCAGCCAGAACTCCCGGAAGGACGCCACGAAGCCCGCATCCTCCAGCAAGCTGTTGTTAAAATGCCAATAGGCCGGCCCCGGCCTCTCCGCGCAGAGGGAGGCTGTCATGGTGGCTATGTGATGGTCAGAAAATGGGGCCGGCCGGATGCTGGAGGAGTGGGCTCATGAAAGATGAAAGCGTGATAAATAAATGCGGTCCAACCGAGAGTGGCGCGACCGATGGGCCTCCACCCGGACAATGGTGAACGTGGAAGTGTCATCCGGGTGGTGGTCGCGCCAGACGTCCACCAGGGAGTGGTGTTCGACTATCTCCTGGAGGACGGCGACAGCGGCTGGGCTCTGCTCGGTCCCCCGAGCGGTCCCGCTCCTCAAGGGTGATGTTAAAGTCCCCTCCCAGGACCAGGCACTCCTGAGGATCCAAGGTGCCGAGGAAGGCGGATGCCTGCTGATAGAATTGCAGCCGCTCCGGGCTCGCTGCTGGGGCATAGATGTTGACGAGGTTGACTACGAGCCCCTCCATGCGGGCCCGGAGGTGCAGCAGGCGACCCGGCACAGCCTCGGCGACCCCCAGCACCTCGGGCCGTAGGTCGGGGGAGAACAGGGTCGCCACTCCAGCCGTACAAACTGTGAGGTGGCTAAAGTAGATCCTGTCCCCCCAATCCAGCCGCCAGCTGTCTTCGGCGGTCGGATCCGTATGGATCTCCTGCAGGAAAACCACAGAGTACCTCTCCTCTCGAAGGAAGGAGAGCACCTGGGACCTGCGGAGACCCATCCTACAGCCACGGGTGTTCAATGTTGCGATGGTAAAGGGTGCCATGAGGAGGGGATCCTCGTAGCTCCCGGCGGGCCGCACAGCAGTCCGTGACCCACCCCGTAGGTGAGTAAGGAGTCACGGAAGTGGCGGACCCGCTGGTAGGCCGCGGCGCCCTGCCTCCTGGTCCTTTTCCCCTCCCCCATGAGGGCCCTTGCGGCCCGGAGGATTTGATTAAAGTCCCCCCATCGCTGGAAGGCAAGCTGTACTTTGTTGCGGGAGCCACGGACGTCTTCTAGAAACTCCCGCAACTCCTCTCACAGCGCATGCGGGGCTGGGGTTATGGTCTGGTTACTCCCCGATGGGGCCCTCGGTACAGCCCCATGGCCCACCGAGACGGGCAGACAGGGTGCGGACCCCCGACGGGGCACTTCATGGGTGGACCTGAATGCTGGGGCGATAGGGGGCGGCGGAGGGAGGATAGCAGCCCCTGGTGGATCGGGACGGGTAAACACAAAGGCCACTCCCTGGGAGTCATCTGTTGGAAAGGGGAAGGAGATAGTCCCGGGGTGGCAATAACATCTCGGGAGGTGGACGGGATAAGGGCAGGGGCAGGGGTAGAGGTGAGAGTCTGAGCGGGGAGAGGGCTCTCAGTGATGCCGGGCGCAAGCTCTCTGGTGGATTTGGCAGCCACGGCATCAGGAGGTGGACTCGCTTCTGTAGGGCCCTCTCCCGGGAAGGAGGTCGAATGCTCCTCACCAGTGAGGGATGCCCCTGGTGGCTCAGGTTCCAGCCACGTGGCACTGGCCGTCGCCTCAACTGGCTCGGCGGCTCTCAGCGGGGTGCCCTCTCTGCAGCCGGGTTGATGGAGGAGTCCAGGGGCTCCTTGGAGGTGGGAGCGGAAGCAATGGTTAGGGGGAGGGAACATGGGGAAAGGGGGGCTGGAGTGAATTCGCGCAGATCGAGGCCCGCTGGCATAGGATCGTCCTCCCCCTGGGTGACCAGGGTCAGACCCAGGGCCTCGATCTCCTCATATATAGACGGGAAATTGTTTTCTGCTACCCCGGGATTCTCCCCGCTGGCACCTGATGCGACGGTTGCTTCGGGGCACACTGGGGTTTCAGATGGTGCCTCGGGGGTCTTAGAGGGGAGAGACTCCCGTGGAGGGGACATACTGCCTTCCAGTGCTGCCACGTCTTCCCCAGCCGGCTCTGGTGGATGGAACACACCCGTGGGTAGAGCAGAAGGCTCGGCATCAGTGCCCCCCTTCCTGGTCTTCCGGGGGGCCTCCGCATCAGATGGAGGAAGCGGAGCTCGAGCCTTCCGCTTGCCCCACTTCCCCTGGACTAGGGCCCAGCCCTCCATGGCATCATCCAGGGGCTGGCTAGCAGGGGTTGTGTCAGGGGGCAAAGGCGATGGCTCAGGGACTCGAGGGGGTGATGGTGGGGCAGCACAAGGGAGGGAAGATTCCCCTTGGGGCGGGCCCTCTCCCATGCTTGGTGGTGTCCCTGCCGCACCCTCCTCCACAGGCCCCGCCAGATTGCAAACAGCGGGGGCAGGGCTCTCCCGCTCGTCTGGGCATAGTTGGAGAGGTGCCCCTTGGGCCCGAGCGGGAGCAATGGTGGACTGGGAAGGAGGAGGGGTGGTTTCGGGCGCCGGGCAGCCAGGGGCACCGGCGATGACGGGGTCGGTGCCCTGCCGGGGCTCGGGGGTCCCGGATGCCCCTCCTTGCCGGGCCAAGGGGCAGTCCCTCCAGACGTGCCCCATCGCCTGGCAGAGGTAGCACCGGGCCTCCCCCGTGGAATAATGCACCCGGTAATGGGCCCCCTGGTAGGGGACTAGGAAGGACCCCTCCAGCGCCTCTCCGTCACGTGCCGCTGGCGGCAGTTGAAGCTGCACTTGCCGGCGGAACAAGAGGACATGACGGAGGACGGGGTCTTTGCAGCCCAACGGGAGAGGGCTGATGACAGAGATGGGCTTCCCCAAGGTAGAAAGGGCAGGTAACAGGGCGGCATTGGGGAGAAAGGGAGGGACGGAGGTCAGGACCAGGCGGATGCCCAGGTGCTCTAGCGGCTCTAAGGGGACAAAGACGCCCCCTACTGCCAGGCCCTTCTCCACCGCCTCCTGGGCGGCGGCCTCCGATGTTAAGAAGAAGACGACTTTGCCATACCTTGGAAGCCGCCACAATGGCCGTGGGCCCCACCACCTTCGCCAACGCCCCCACATAGGTCTCCACATGGGGCGAGGCAGGCACCAGGAGGCAACGGACGCCGTACTTTTTGGTCATGGTGGGAAAGGGGCCCTGGCCGCTATAGATGGTAGTGGAGGCGGTGGGCAGGAGAGATGACGTAGCTGCAGGCAGGGGGGCTGCCACCACCTGGGCGTACCCCCTGGGGGCCGGGGGAGGGACACCCGCAGAGCTGGGGGAGGGAACAGTGGGGAGGGATGCCCCAGCCGGCGGTGGGGCCGGGGCATTGGGGGCAGCCCCTGCCATGGAGGGCCTGGTCTTCTTAGCGGGGCCCTTCCCGGCGGCTGGGGGGGCTCCCCCCGAATCTGAGGGGGGAAGAGACGTGGCAGGAGTGGAGGTCACCCCAATGCCCATCGCTGCTGGTGCCCCAGCGGAGGTGATGGCAGATGGTTCAGCGGAGGTAGAAGCTTGGGGGGGGGGGGGGTGACGGAGGGGTAGGCAGGGAGGGGGAGCTCGGGCTGCTGGAGGGGTCCCACCCGTCTCATCCCCCGCCATCATGAGCAAGGAGGGAAGGGGGGACACCAGAAGGAGGAGGGGAGAGGGGAAACAGGTCGACCACTCCTCCCCGCTAGGCTGCAGGCAGGGGAGGAGGGCGCCAAAAGGGGTGGGCTGGACGGTGGGTAATCAGGGGTTAGGGGTCAGTCACCGACACAAGGTGGAATTCCGGCTCCTCTTGGTGCACTAGGGGAGGGGGGATACAACAACATTAGGGGTGCAGTGAAGAGGGTTGCAATTAAAATGGGGAATTGCACAAGCGCGTGGGAGGGGGCATGGGCACACGGAGCGAGGGGCTAAGTGGTCTGGAGGTAGAACAGGGAAACCAAGGGGCTAGCTTCAGAGGCTGGGGCGGGGCAAACAAACAAAGGCTGCAGAAGGAAATGGGCGGGGCAGGCAAACAAACTGAAGCTAGTAAGGGGGTCTGGGACAAAAGGGAGGGCAAAGCTACAAGTGGCAAATGGGGCAGGTAGTAAAGGGCAAAGCTGGGGGGTAGGCAGTCCGGGGGGTGCACATGTACCCACGTGCACTTGCACAAGTCTTTTTTTAAAGCTGGCTGCTGCTTCTGGCCCAAAGGGTGGAAACAGGGCGTGGCAAGCCAAGCAAGCAGCTGAGTCCAGAGGCAGGAGCTGAGGCAGATGGTATACAGCCAGTGGGGGTGGTGGAGGGGGCAGCGGTGGTGGTAGTAGTGGTGGGGGGGGACACACAGATGGATCGGGGGGCAGCTCCATGCCACACCCTGTGTCCCTGGAAACACAGTCAAGACCCCCACCACAAGAGCACAGTTTGAAAATTACTCAGTCTTAGGCCCCCTCCACAGGGGTCTGCAAAGTCTCTGGGTGCTCCCCCACTGGTAGATGGTCCTCTTCTTCTCCTCCTCGGGCTTCAGCAGCTCCAGGCAGCAGATTCCACAGCAGCAGCTCCAGGAACTCCAGGTGGTGGTCCAGGCAGGCAGAAAGGACCCCTCTCAGGTGGTGGTGGTGATGTCCACAACAGCAGTGCTGGGGTCCCTCACTCCTCCTCTCTAGGGAGTGGGCTAGCAGCCCCCTCCCCCCCCCCGGGGCTGCAGTTACAGCAGTAGCAGCACTCGAGAGTGGGGGGTCCAGCAACCAGGTAGCAGAGAACGGAGGGGGGTGTCTGGCCCAGCCAGGGGAGCAGCTGGAGCAGCAGGAAGAGCTTAGGGCCTAGCAGCAGGAGTAGCAGCTTCCCACCTCCCTCCAAGCTAGAAGGCTATGGGTGAGTCTCGAGAGAGAGAGAGATTTGCTCCAGGCTAAACAAATCCCTGGTACAGGATAAGTGAAATGGCAGCTGCTCCAGATCAATTAAGACACCTGGGGCCAATTAAGAACTTTCCAGAAGGCAGGGAGAAGGCTAGGTTGATTGGGACACCTGAAGCCAATCAGGGGCTGGCTGAAACTAGTTAAAAGCCTCCCAGTCAGTCAGGTGGGTGTGCATGTCAGGAGCTGTGGGAGGAAGTTGTGATGTTGAAGAGGCTGAGTAGTACACACCATATCAAGCACAAGGAAGGAAGGAGGGAGGGAGGGAGGGAGGCAGGCCGGCCGGCCGGCCGGCCGGCCAGCCCTGAGGTAAGTGTGAAGTGGAGCTTGAGGAAGTGAGGGCTGCTGTGGGGGAAGTAGCCCTGGGAATTGTACATGTCATGTTTCTAAAAGGTCAGCTACCATAGCTGATACTATTAGGGTCCCTGGGCTGGAGCCCGGAGTAGAGGGTGGGCCCTGGGCTCTCTCCACCCCACCCCACCTTTGCCCCCTGATTAATCACTGAGACTGGGAGACAACAGAGACTGTGCAAGGAAGGATAACTTCTCACCTCCCTCACTGGCTTATGATGAAAATGGCTCAGACTGTGACCCTTCTCTCTCAAGAGAGAAGGGTTATGTGCAGGATCATGGTGAGCCTTTGAGGCTAGTGAAATCCGCCAGGAAACGTGGGACCCATGGAGGCAAGGACAGAGCTTTGTCATAAGAGTTTAAGGTAGTGTTGCTATTTTATTATTCTAGTTCCTCCAGTTCTCTTTCCTTATCCCTCATCCTTTGTTACCTGTACCTAATAAAGTTCCCCCATTGTACTACTACTTTTGAGGACTGTAATAATTATTGTAGTCCTTGTATATTGGACTACACTCCTAGCATATTATTTGGCAGTGAACATTTTTCCAAAAAACAGTAGCCCTGGTGTTCCAGGCTCTAAAGATGAGCCCCTTGGGTGGAGGTGCCAGGATACACAATTCAGGACTCATACCCCTGAGGTGAGAGGGGATAAGTTTTTCCAGCCAGCAGTTAACGGGGAGAAGGCTTATGCCATGCCTCAGGGCTGGGTTACCTTAGATTCACAGATGCCAAGGCTAGAAGGGACTAATGGGGGTTCAGCTCCCTTCCTTGGTGTTAGTTTACCTCCTCACTCTGAAGTAAACTCAGGGCCCCACTTTGACCTCCTGCATAACACAGGCCAGTGAACTTTTCCAAAATAATTCCTTAAAAAACAGCCAATCTTGATTTAAAATTGCCAGTAATGGAGAATCCCCCATGACCTTTGGTAAACTGTCCCAATGTCCAATTATCTTCGCTATTAAATATTTCTCTGTCTTCAACTTCTGGCCATTAGACAGAGTTATACCTTTCTCTGCTAGATTAAAGATCCCATTATCAAATATTTGTTCCTATGACAAAGTCCCTGCTCTACCTTGGAGAGTCTTCCGCTTACTGGCGGATTTACTCGCCTTGGAGCTTCACGGCAGCCCTCAGCTTGGCCGTTTTTCTGAACCCACAGTCCAGGTCAACGACTCCTGTGTCTGACCAGGAGTTGGGAGGATTTGGGGGAACCCGGGCCCGCCCTCTACTCCGGGTTCCAACCCAGGGCCCTGTGGAATGCAGCTGTCTAGAGTGCCTCCTGGAACAGCTGTGCGACAGCTACAACTCCCTGGGCCATTTCCCCATGGCCTCCTCCCAACACCTTCTTTATCCTCACCATAGGACCTTCCTCCTGGTGTCTGATAATGCTTGTACTCCTCAGTCCTCCAACAGTCCGCGTTCTCACTCTCAGCTCCTAGTGCCTCTTGCTCCCAGCTCCTCACACGCACACCACAAACTGAAGTGAGCTCCTTTTTAAAATCCAGGTGCCCTGATTAGCCTGCCTTAATTGATTCTAGCAGCTTCTTGATTGGCTACAGGTGTTCTAATCAGCCTGTCTCAATTGTCTCCAGAAGATTCCTGATTGTTCTGGAACCTTCCCTGTTACCTTACCCAGGGAAAAGGGACCTACTTAGCCTGGGGCTAAAATATCTGCCTTCTATTACTCTCCTATAGCCATCTGACCCGACCCTGTCACATTCCCCATGTAGGTACTTATAGACTGCAATCAAGTCACCCCTTCACCTTCTCTTAGTTATGCTAAATAGATTGAGCTCCTCAAGTCTGTCACTGTAAGGCATGTTTTCTAATCCTTTATTCATCCTTCTGGCTCTCCTCTGAACCCCATCCAATTTTTAAACATTGTTCTCGAATTTACTCTTATCATAGCCCCTCCTTCTTTAGTTGTTGCATAGCCAACCTATGTGTATTTAGCCCTTACTGTTTATCGTAACTCTTTGAAGGTCCTTCAGCCAGCTTTCAGTCTCTGCCACAGTGCATCTGAATTATGCATTAGAAATTGAATCAAAGGCTGGAATTAGCGACTGAACCAAAAATCCACAACATTTGTAAATCTAACAAATATTAAATTTTACAAATATTAAAATATAAATTAAAAGTAAATATAAAGTTTTTCAAGGTTTTCCATAAGGTTCCTGCAGGTCATTTAAAAACTTTGACTTGAAGGTATACTATATTAGCACATAAGAAACAAAAATCCAAGTTATTAAACCTATCTTCTGGTTTGTTAAACTGATAACATTACTGAAACCAATAGTATAACTCAACTTGTTATCTTTTCAAAAATAAACTATATAGTATATTATTTGGCTCAAGCAATGCCATTTCAAGTTTGTATCACTATTAGCCAAAACCATCCAGCTTACAAAAGGATACATTTGGATTTGACAATTACTTCTGCCACTCATTTATGATCAATTATTCATTCACTAGGAAATCAGTTTCCTTCACAGTACATCAGAATGAACAAAACTGTGGTATTTATTCTATAGAAAATGCTTTTATTGCACTGACAGAATTGGCATATACTTTTCTTTTGCCTTCACAAGGTACTTGTTCTATACATTTACTTATCAAGATAAATTTGGAATTAACCATTTTTCTTATGGGAACATGTTTACTTTAAAAATGTAAATACACTATTCCATCAATTTCTTATTGTTGCCACAAGTGCTATAAAACGAAAGTGCTGAGTGCGCTAATTCCCATTTACTTCAATGGGAGCTGTTGAGTAGTTAGTATTTTTGAAAGTCTTGTCACTCAGTCACCTAAATATGGATTTAGGAGTCTAGCACTCTGTTTCTTGCTTTTCAAAATCTTGGCCCACATGATTTGTTTACTGCATCATTTAACCTATTCAAGTTTTAAATGGGTTATGATATATTTGTAAAAATGTATCTACATTTTACTTAAGCTCCCTATGTTGTCATGCATAAAACATCAAATGAGCTTAAAAACATTGTTGTTTAAATAGATTAGTCTGTGAGAATGATAATACTATTGTGAGAGCTTGGGAGAGGAGCTAGGTCTTACATTTGACTCTCAATATTGCAAGGTTAGTAGTCATTCTTATTTCTTCTGGCAGAGAGTCCCACATTCTTGGGCTGCCTCCTGTGAGATTCTCTTTCCAAGGCCACAACCTTCCCACTACTGGTTGAAAGTAACATTCTAGTGGAATGCAGCTGTCATGGGAGGCCCTAATCACAAAGGGGGAGAGAGGGTTTCTCCGGTAGCCACCACCAATTCCATCTGAACAGTAGCCTTGAACTAGAATCTCTATTCAATGGAGAGCCAATCTACAATGTGGTGTATTGGAGTGATAAGTTTCCAGTGACCTGTGTTGGTGAGCAGCCAATCCACTGTATTCTAAACAAGTGGAGGTTTCCTGTAGGGACATGATGTTTCCTTTCTAGATGAAAAGAATTGCAATAATCTATCCTAGATGTTACATATGTGTGGATCATAGATTTACAGCCTGAAGGGACTACTGTGGTCATCTAGTCTGATCTCCTGTACAACACAGGCAAGAGGGTTTATCTGAATTAATTACTGTTTGAACTAGAGCATATCTTTGAGAAAAATATATTGTTGATTTAACAATGGTCAGTGACGGAGAATCCACCACAACCTTTGGCAAGTTGTTCCCATGGTTAATTTCCTGAACTGTTGAAAATGTGCACCTTATTTGCAGTCTGAATTTGTCTAGTTTCAACTTCCAGCCATTGTTGTTGTTATACTTTTTGTCTGCTAGACTGAAGAGCCCATTATCAAACTTTTATTCCTTGTGTAGATACTTACAGACTTTCGATCAAGTCACCTTCTTTTTGTTACGCTAGGTACAGTGAGCTCCTTGAGCCTATGACTATAAGGCACATTTTCAAATCCTTTAATCACTCTTGTGGCTCTTCTCTGAACCCTCTCCAATTTATCAGCATCTTTCTTGAATTAAAGGACAGCACAATATTCCAGTAGGGGTCACAACAGTGCCAAGTACAGAGGTAATATAACTTATTTACTTCTATTTGATATTCTCCTGGTTATGCATACAAGGATCACACCAGCCCTTGGCATAGCGTCACACTAGGAGCTCATGGTCAGCTAATTATGCACCGTGACCCAAGTCTTTTTCAGAATCACTGCTTCCCAGAAAAGAGTTTCCCGTCCTCTCCACAACATTTTGATCTGATTTACCTTTGGCCATATTAACACATGCTGTTTGCTTTCAACCAGGTTACTAAGAGATGCAGATCATTCTATGTCACCTGCAAACTCGATCAGTGATGATTTTAAATAGCCGTGTAGGCCCTAGAACTGACCCCTGTAGGACCCCCACTACTAACCCATTTGCTTGATGATTCTGTTTACAAATATTTTCAGACCAGTCAGTTGACCAGTTTATAATCCATTTAATGTGTGTCTTGTAATGTTCCAGTTTCTTCAAAATGTTCTGTGGTACTAAATCAAATGCTCTAATGAAGTGAAAGTATACTACATCAACACTATCTTTATCAGCCAAACTTGTTAACCAAACTTTATCAACCAAACCAAATCTCATCAAAAACATACAGCAAGTTAGTCTGCCACGATCTGTTTTCAAAAAACCCATGGTGATCGGCATTCTTTATATTATCCTTTACTTCTTCATTGAATTCTGTACTACTATGACAAGGTCTGCATTCAGCAGGAATGAATGGATGCAATCTTCCTGCCAATTGCAGATTTTTTTTTGTTGTTGCTGTAACTACTTGTGTACAAATACAGTACAGAGACTAAGAGGCCCTATGACAACATGATGACTTTGACAAAAGAGACTGATATCAAGGAAAAGGGTTCATCAAGGTATTTCCAACTTTACATTAGCAATACTTTGGTCTTATGTGAATACAGCCATAGGTGCTGGAGCACCCATGGGGGAAAAAATTGTGGGTGCTAAGTACCCACCATCAGCCCCCGCCACCCCCAGTGCCTCCTGCCCGCTGGCAGGCCCTGAGGATCAGCGCCTTCCCCTCCCTCCCCATGCCTCCAGCCTGCCGCAATCAGCTGTTTTGTAGCATGCGGGAGGCTCTGGTGGAAGGGGGAGAAGTGAGGATGCAGCACACTCAGAGGGCGGAACGAGGAGGGGAGGTGGTGGAGCAGGGGTGGGAAGAGGCAGGGTGGGGTGGGGCCTTGGGGGGAAGGGGTGGGGGCAGGGCTTGGGGCAGAGCCAGGGGTCAACAATCCCCCAGCACTTTAAAAAGTTGGCACCTCTGAATACAGCTTCAGCCAGGTGCCATTCTCAGCAAGGCAGTCAGGCAGCTTGGAGACAGTGTTTCTTCAGTTGAAGAAAAGGAGGTGTGTGTTTGTTAATCTCCACTTACACTGAGATTTGACTTCTTATCTGTATGTATTAGCATGGGAACGTGGGCCATGTTTAGAAGTGAAATTGCAGCAAGAACCATTATTTCCCATATGAACAATGGATCACAGTGCCAGATAATTCACATTTACTAATATTAGTGGTTTGTGATTATAAATAACTGCCATTCTGGTTCATTTTAAAGCAGATAATAATCCAAGCACTAAGAAACCAATACGATAAAGACTTTTTTTTTTTTACCATTCAGTAATCCAGACTGGAATACTGGAGAATTAGTTTAAACATATCTTTTATAATATAATAATCTAAAACTTTGGACTATTTAGTGGGAGGATGTTAGTTTATGCAATTTAATGGAAAACTGCATTGCTAGATTAGGAGTATTCTGATAGTGTGCTAACCCAGATTTTTTTTTAAATTACATACTTCATATTCCCCATTTGTGATTTCTCTCACATCTGTTACTACTGAGATAAACAGAGTCAGGACCTTTAATTCTATAAATTAATATTTTTATAGAATTAAATTATTTTATAGAATTAATTTTAATTTAATTTGTTTCCAAGATGCACTGTGTCTTACCATGAATTTAAAAATTCAATGTAATTTTGAATACATTCTAAGTTATCTTATCCAACCATAAAATACAAATCCATTTCACAAACTCACCTGGAGGCCTTTTTGAGTCAAAATACTACAAATGATTCTTTCTTAGACATTGTGGAATATTAATTAATATGTGAAGCCTAAACAATACAAATACACTTAAATAGTAATAAAACATACTACTGTTGATAGTTCTGTTCTGGAGGGCAAAATACTGAAATTCTTACACCATTTTTGTATTCAGTCCTTGCTTTCCAGTTTGAGTAATGACCTCAGAGTTTGATCAAAGTAAAAATAGAATCAGCTTATAACCAAAATCCCCCATCATCCTCATAGAAACTTTTCAGTAGTTTCTAGACACCATCAAACTAGATTTATGTACTTTACTGAAAGATGGAAAATAAAAATACATGTTGTTTAACACATTTCAATAACTGATTTAGTGAAAATGCACTGATATTTCTTTCATTACAAAGTAAAAACTGAATCAAATTATAAGTCAAATGATAATAGCTACATAGTGCCACATCCAGCATACTGTACCCTCAGTTTATTCTGAGGGTACAGAAAAGTACAATGGGTTACTTTCTTGGATACAAGGTAATACTGTGATAACATGGCACTTAGACCTAAACTGCCTCTCCTTATGAGGGCAGTTTTCATGATCATCAGTGTAATGCAAGTTTTGTTTCATACTTTGCATGTGGGGAAGGGCTAGGGTCTTCCTAAGATTTTGGGAAGGTCTATTTGTATGAAGTTGTGGGGGAGAGAACACATTTTGAGGTATCAAACTGTTCACAGGAGATGGTGGGGTGGTTTAGTACTCTGGTGTGGCACATTCAATTATTCCACTTTTAAATAATCATTCACTTACCATCTTGTCCTGTCCTTCTTGCTACTTCCTCATTCTCATGTCAAACAATATTATATGTATTTATACAATATCTCTGATTTTCAAAGTATTCTTATTTACATGCAAATCTGTATTATGTCTCAAATGTATATTGAGTGGCTTCCTTTTTTGGAAGGATATTGTCCATCACTGGTTATTTTTGTCTTTTTAAACCAAAAAGAAATGACATTACTGCCTACCATTCAGCACCTTCAGTGGGTCAAACAGCTCAAGCTACTTTGCTTAACAAAGAGAAAGTTAAGGGGTGACTTGATTGCAGTCTATAAATAGCTAGATGGGAAACAAATATTTAATAATGGGTTCTTCAATGTAGCAGAAAAAGGTATAACATGATGCAGTGGCTGGAAGTTGAAGCTAGACAAATTCAGACTGGAAATAGTGTACATTTTTAATGAGTAGTTAACCATTGGAACAAGAGAATCCAATGAACAGAGGTGTTTTAAGGGGACCAGGCACAAGTGGTCAAACTGACCAGGGTCCATGAAGCAGAGGCTGGCAATGCACCACAGCAGGTTATGGTGGCAGTCCAGCCAGAGGGGCATCAGGACACTGCCCCACCAGGGCCACAGATAAAAGTGGTGATTACAGATGCAGAGGGGATATCCACAAAGCATTTTGTCCCAGTAGAGCTAGACAGGAAAAAAGTCCAGGCTGGACATCAGTGTCTGGTAACCTTAGCCTCATCCAATGTGATGCACCCAGCTATGCTTTTACCCAACAAACACCTGACACTGGAGGGATGTACTCAGATAAGGAGGAGGACAGGCTAGCCCTATTGCCACGACACTAGCACTTCTGAAAATTTAGGCCAATAGAACCTAGAATAGAATGTAAAAATGAATAGCTAAAGAACATATACGAGTGCCTGCATACTATGAAAATACAGCCTTATTAGTTCCCTTCACATAGGCTGTTAAAGCTTATCCTGTTCTCTGTATATATAAAGACAGACTTCCCACCCCCCAGGGTATCTATTTTGTGATGGGATACAGTAAGGCTTATGAGCTGGAAATCTCTTTGAATAATTACCCACATATCCGTGTGTAGGAAAGTCTTGGCAGATCATGTACTTGAGTATGAATTTCAAATATGGGCCCAGGGATTCCCAATTATTCAGCCATTTATGAAAACTATTTAAATCTTAATACCTGATAAACAAACAAGGTATTCAGCAACAAAGAGGCTGCCTCCATCTGTAGTGTATAATAGCAGCTTGATTTCATCTCTCAGCCTCTCACACACACACACACACACACACACACACACACACACACACACAAAATAGAAGCACTGTGTTAGCTCAGTCTACTCGTGCTTGTGGGTAATGCTTCTGTTTCTGTTCCCCTGACAGCTGCAGTTAGTATATCCTCTGATAGTGGTGCCATTGGATATTTTGGGTAGAGGGAATACTACAGAACGGTATAATCCAAGATGAGTAAAATCCACTACATTTTAGTTATCTAGACCTGGAAAAACAAATGCTAACCATTCAGAAAAGTGATATCCACTCTGCCTTTTAGAGTACTAGAAGGGAAAGAGGTGTTCTACCCACAATGTGCTCCACATGGGCTGGTAGAAGCAAAGTAGAACCACTGGTCACTGGAGCAAGAATGTGAGAGCAGCAGGGACACCCCAGCAACAAGGACAAGGCTTAGCCAGATCCTTCTACCCCGAAGGTCTTCACATCCCCTGGACACCAACAATTTCTATCAGTCTCAGGATTTTATACTCCAGCCCATCACTGTAGTATCTGAATGACTGCCACATAAAATCAGTTGCAAAGTTCCTGGCAGATTTCATGGAGCCTCTGGTACCTCTCCATTTTTAGGGTTAAAACTCTGCTTGTAAATGGAGGGGTGGTTTTGAGGGGGGAAATAAAAAAGCGTGTTTCATCCACTTTTGGTGGATAGGCTTTCCCAAAGAAAGAGGTTCTACAACATTTCATAAAGATAGTCAGATTCTGGATTCACCTGATCTCATGTGGAAGATTGTTCCACAGATGGATCCCCTTGACCAAAAATACTTTGATCCCAGGTCTCATGTGCTTTGTAATCAGCACTGTCCTGGAGGAGTCATGATTCACAGATCAAAATTCTGTCTTTCATGTAGGGGCTTGCTCCAATAATTGCTTTGAAAATTAGGACCATAGCCTTTTACTGTCTACAGAAGCTGACTGGCTTGATGTTGTCACAGCAGCCTAAGCCATGGAGAAGGCTTCTGTACCAGGTGGAGCCTGTGCATTGTCTTCACATTCAGGTCCATATGCAAGGATTTACAATAATCCATCCAAGATATGACTAACACACGGACATGTCCTCAGTCGTCATCTGGATAGAAGAGCCAAATTTCCTAGTAAGTTGGAAGTGAAAAGACATTTTTGGGAACTGATGCTAACTGGTCATCCAAGACTTCACACAACTTTGACAATCGGGGCAGTACACCATCAGTGGGTGATGGAGACAATGTATTGGCCCATAAGCAGCGGAGCTGGGGGAGCCACCTGGGTCATGGCCCAACTATTTTTCAGCTAGGCCGAATGTGAGTGGAGCTGCAACCCCATATGCCAAGTCACCATGCCACACACTCAAATTTGGCATGGCCATCCCTCTGTCATGATGGAGGGACCGCTGAGCCAAACCTGAGTGGTACTGCAACCTCACACACGGGTCACCATGCCACTTATAAAATTTAGAGGTAGTAGGTGTAGGGGGCTTATGGTCCAGGGGAGCAGGGAAGGGAGTCAGGCTGCTGATGTGGGGGACTAGGAAGGGAAGAGGATGCTCAGGCAGGAGTAGGCAAATCTATGCCCCCCATCCCACTTTTAAATTGTGCATCACAGCTCATGTCTTGGCCAATTCTTCAGTGTGTTTCCCCTTGCTGACCAATACCCCTCAGTCTTGCTTGGGTTCAGCTTGATCCAGCCGCTCTTTTGTCCAAGAACAAATTTCTATAGGCATTCTGACATTTTGGTGGTTGCATCAGTTACCAGTGAGAGACACAGAGAGAACTGTCAGACTGCTTTTTACACCATGGATTCTGGGCATTACTTTCTATCTGATGACTGGTAGTTTGGCCCAGCTCTTCTTACCCCTTTCCCTCCCTTTACTCCCAGCCTCACAATCCCTCATCTCCATGGTTTTCTCCAGCCTTCCCTCCCTCCTCCCGTTCAGTATCCTTCTTGCTCTGCCCATGTTCCCATTCTCTCTGACCCCACTCCTTCATAATAAAATATAGTAGAAATGGTGCTAATATGACATATGCCTATCAGCAGCAGCCTGGTCATTTTAATGACTCTTTCCACCTTTTATGTACCTTGTCATTTAGATAGTAAGCTCTTTGCAGCAAAGATCATCTATTCTTATGTTTGTACAGCATAATGGATTCTTGATCCTGATTGGGACCTTTCAGTGCTGCTATAAATGAATAATTCTACACAATCTCTGACTTGGAATACAGTGTTAAGGAAAGTAGAGCGAGACTGAAGATATGGACTTGAGCCTATCAGGGATGAATGCTTCCTCAACAGGGCCAACCACCCTTACCTCTGACATCAGTGGCCGTCGAAGGTGCCCACATGCTCCAGGAGGTGCCAAGCTCACCAAAGACTCAGGTCCTATACTTATGTTGGTAAGAATAAAACCAACAAAGTGAAAGAGGCAATTTATGCATTATTTTTTACTAAAGAAAAGTCTGAAATTGCTCATCATTATATAATGATTGCCTCCATAAGTACAATGTCAGCATGGCTCATTCAAGGTTTTTGAAATGAAGTAACAGTGTAAGAAGTTGTCTGTGTTACACAGGGTGTCATAAAATGGCTCTTTCCAAAATATAAAGGCAGAGAATAAGTATTAAAAGCAGCCACATACAGTACATTCCAAGTACGTACAGAAACTACTGAGAGTCTAGATGTCAAGGTCAAATGCTTTGTATGTATTCTAGGTTTTATATATCATTCGTTGTCATTTTGACTATATCAGTGTAGAAATGTCTGTAAATTGGGAGGTGGTTACTATAGATTTTATTTTCCCTTTTTTTCTAAAAAGGAGATCGAGACATTCTATACCTGGGGAAAGCATCCTGGAAGCCCCGTATTCCTCATTTTCATATAATCATGATCTTATATATAAAAGCATGTCTTGTAAGGCATCTACTAAAAGTCATTTCTCTATCCATATGTGTATCATTAATGCATATGCAGTTATGAGAATTGTGTTGTATAGTGGTCACTAAAACATGCTATAAGTTGGGGAATCAGCCAGATATTAGCTCTCCGGGGGCAACAGCAAGGAAACCAATGCCTGGGTGGGGTGTCAACCAACCCATCAAACAACCATTATCCAGCAAGGAAGCTACAATGCAATGACTCACCTGCATGAGGCCACACCAGGGGAATTGTTCAGCTTTGCCTGGAGACTCAGCAATGCCCCCAGACATGCCTGGACTTGTGTTTTCCAAGCACATGGACTGATGTATAAAACAGACAGTGTGGCCATGTGCTGGGCCCTTCTCCTGCCCCCACCTACACTGAAAGCGACTAAGACACTGAGAAGAAGACAAGACTCCAACAGAAGAGATTGGCCCAGATTTCAAGAGTGAAATCTGTATACTAAGGACTGCAATATCCAGTGGCAGGGGAGAAAAACTGCTGAATCTAGTTGTTGCCCAGTCTAAAAGGGTTGAGAGTTTAGACTACATACTTATATTTTGTTTCTTTTGGTAACTAACTCTGACTTTTTGCCTATCACTTAATCTACCTTTGAAAGTCAATACATTTGTTTAATTGTTTATCTTTACCAGTGAGTTTGTATGAAATATGGGGAAAATCTGCTCAGGTTTGGCAAAGGCTAGTGTATGTCCACTTTCCACTGTTTGAAGTGGTGAACCAATTAATAAATTTGCACTGCCCATCTTGCCTTGGACTCAGGGCAAACTGATAAAGTTAACTCGCTTAGCTGCTGTGCACAAGTTTTGCTTTCGTATTATTAAAAATTTTCCACATAGGCTGCTGCAGTAGGAATGTCCATCCATGTTAAGCTTGAACTCACTGGCTTAGAGAGAGCAGTAGGATGAACACTGACACTGGACCCACTATTCTATGTGGGCAGCTTGATTCTATGTCACGCAAGCTCTCCTTGTTCCAGTCTCCTTCCCAATCCCCACCACCTCTTCTAGCTCCTGCTTCATTCAAATCATAGACCAAAATATGACTCCTGCTGTCCATCTCTTATCCCTCAAGATGTCTCCTTCACACCATCCCCTCACACTTCTTTTTCTCCTCTCTCATCCCTCCCTATAGAATGCTAAACTTGGCTCTGCACTTGCCTGTCACAGCTGCCTTATCTTCCCCTGCACTTCCCTCTTGTTTTCCCAGTCATTAGTTATGTTTCCAGCTCTCCATAAAGCCAATAATTACAGCCTCGTGGCCAAGTCTCTTCTTTATATTCATCCTCCTCAATTCTACAGCTTCTGGCATGAAACACCTAATTGTCTCAACTAAGTCACACCACAGTATACAAGTGCACTTACCATAAGAGGCTAGTACATTGTTCAGCATGAAAGAGGTTAATTCCTTTACTATAATAAACCAAGCAACAGAGATTCACTGTTTCCCCCCACAGCATATTCATATATAATTATTTAAAACCTCATACACCCCACAGCAATAAACTATTTTTAATATTGAGAGATCAAAAAAGCTTGAGCAAGTTAAAAATGCTTTTTCTTTCATTGGGAAGAGGTAGGGAATTGTATCTGATCAGATGAGTGAAAGAGGAAATTCAATGTATACATATTTTGCTGTAAAATAAAAAAAATTTCATATTAACAAATTGAATGTGGGCAGATATAAAAAGACAATATTTTCCCCAAAGATACTTTCACCGCCTGCCACACCAGACACCATATAGACTTTACTATATGTATGGGCAATGATTCCTGTAGTGCAGAATTATCTACAGCTAATTCATGATTACAGCTAATACCAAATATTGACTCCAATTATTTAATAATGGCTATATTCTCACATTATAATCAACACAGAAACCCACACACTTTAAGCATTGTCTGTTGACTAACAGAACACTATTTTCTGTAGGACAGAAAGGAGTATATTATAAGGGCAAGGAATGTATTATAACATGTAATACATACTATGGCTCCATGTCTTCACTCTGGACAATGATTCCCAACACTTATTCGAATAATATCATACCTGGAACAGGCTCATACTGAACTGTGCAAGGAACGGATTCACATTTCATAACTAACAACACACCATTCATGTACTCCTCCACACTGAACTTCAGTTTGACTGTAATCTTGGTGTTATTATATCTGACTCTGAAATCCCCTCCTCCTTCAATTCTCCCATGTTTGCAAATCTGCCTATCACCATCGTTGCAGCATTGTCTGTGCATGACACTGCCTCAATCCACCTCTGCAGAAATCACTATCCACATCCTTAATCCCTCTCCTCTTGTTTATTGCAACACCCTCATACCCTAATAATTACAGAATTATATTGTGCTGGATTTGTTCATGAACTGCAACTATATCACAAATTATCAGAGTACTCCAATAGGGAAAAATTTACATCTGTTTCTACAGACAAGACAATACAAAACCATTCAGTTTCATATAACATCCTTCACATCAAGTATCACAAGATACTTTCAAGAAACACAGGTATATCAAAGACAATGGTTTACAGTGTTAATTGCTGTGACTCAGATATGCAGAAAATGAAAAAATGCACAAAGATTAAGTACAAAAAAGGGACCAGAGAACTGACAATTACAGATTTGCATTGAAAGCTAATCTACATTGCATAAATTATGGTGACAGATTCACTGCACTTTATCAGTCTGTACTGGCAACTCAAATGGATGAGAAAATTTGTACTTACTGGAGAGAGACACCATATACAATTCTGTGGCCAGCATACACAATATTTGGTGACATAGCGTAAGCATTTTATTTAATTTCAACTGTTCCTCAGTCACAGAGGTGTGCACAATGGGGGGGAGGGGCGCAAGCAGGGGCACAGCCCCTCCCCAATAATCAGCAGGGTCACAGAGCTCCTCCGGCCCCAGCGCTGGAGGAGCTCGAGGTCTCTCCCCGCCATGGCAATGGGGCCAGAGGAACTCGCTCTCTGTCAGTGCTGGCCATGGCCACAGGCTGGAGAATCTTTCTGCCACCACCAGAGCCCCAAGGCTGGAGAATCAATCTGTCCCTGCCACAACCTTGGAGCTAGCAGAGCTGCCCCCCACCTTTTGCTATAATGGTTATAACGGCCAAATGGCTTGGATCCGCATGGGGTCGTTATAGTGAGGGTGTACAGTATTTCCTCATAACATCATGAGGATAACGTGCCCCTCCAAAAGTGGGCAAATTTAAATTCCTGCCCATGCCCCTGCTTAGTCAGTAATACCTTTCAAATAAAATCAAAAACTTCTTTAAGAAACCATTTTTCATGTTGTCTAAATGGTTAAATATACGACTGGAAGTCAGAAGCTCAGTTACTGTGTCAATATGTGTCCACAGTAAACCACTTAATCTTTGTGTCTCCGTTTACAACTCTGTAAAAGTGGTAATATTTATTGCACACTTAAAAGGTTTGTTCTGATTTAGAGATATAAATTCCAGCAATATTCTCTATACTTAAAATGAGAAATGTCTCTAGAACCACTAATATCCCTAGGACTGGAAGGAGTGTTTTAAATGCACCCACCATACTTGCCTCACAGGGATGAATTGAAGCTTAATTAATGAATTTTTAAAACCAAACTGAGGTCCTCAGATGAAAGGCTCTTTAAGATGTGTCATGTATTGTTATCAATCCTCATCATCTATTAATAATCTAGTTTTCAAATTTAGATTTTTTTTTCCAGTGAATGCCATTCTTTCATTAGCTTGGGGAGGAGGAGATACATAAGTAGTGGAAAATACATACTTAAATCCCTGTGCTTTTTTGCAAGAATAGATCCCTCTCAGTGTACATCAGAGAAATATTTATGCCCATCAAAATCACGAACAACAGAGCTCCATGCTTTGTATTTTGTCTCTTTAATAGCTGTAGAATACTTTACAAAGCATTTACACTCGCAAATATTCTGCTTCAATTGTGACAGGGTCTTTTACCCGCTTTAAGTGGCTGGGGGCAGGGGGAAATCTCTCCCTTCATGCCCCCACCAATATAGGTAGGGTTCTTAGGAAAACTTATTCTTAGGAAACAGGCAAAAAATGGGTTTCAGGATTTACTGCCATCCCCATTTCTGCTAAATTTTTCTTGTTTATAGACCCTTAAAACCAAAGCTACTGAAGAGGAAGGGGGGGAGGGAAATCATCTTCCTACCTTCATGCCCTTAGGGATTTGCAATTTATTTAAGTAGTCTTTGTTCCAGAAATTCTTCCTGATAGATATGTGAGGGAATATAGACTTCTGAAAGGCAACTGACTTGGTATGGCACGACATTTCAATTAAAAAACTAGAATGATACAAAATTAACATGGTACACATGAAATGGATTAAAAAACGGCTCACTGACTACTCTCAAATGTAACTATGCATAACGAATCTTCATTGAAAGTGTGTTTCTAGTAGAGTCCCTCAGGGATCAGTTCTTTACCCTGCACTTGAATATTTTCATCAGTGACCTGGAGGAAAGCATAAAATCATCCCTGATAAAAATTTGCAGACGATATAAATACTGTGGGACTGATGAATAATGAAGCAGACAAGTCTCTGATACAGAGTGATCTGCATAACTTGGTAAGCTGGGCACAAGGAAACAATGTGTGTTTCAGTATGGTGAAATGTGAACTCGTACATCAAGGAACAAAGAATGCAGGCCATATTTACAGAATGGAGGATTCTATTCTGGGAAGCAGTGACTCTGAAAAGGACTTGGAGGTCATGGTGGGTAATCAGCTAAACAGGAGCTTTCAATGTGACACCAAAAGGACCGATATGATCCTTAGATGGATAAACAGGGAACAGTTATATTACTTCTGTATTTGTCACTTGTGTGACCACTGCTGGGATATTGTATGATGCCCTCAGTTCAGGAAGGATGTTGATCAAATGGAATGGGTACACAGAAGAGCCACGAGAATGGTTAAAAGATTGGAAAACAAGCCTTATAATGAAAAACTCAAGGATCTCAATCTAGTTAGCTTATCCAAGAGAAGGTTCATGGGTGACTTGATCACAATCTGCAACTACCTGGAACAAAAGTCCGATAATGGGCTCTTAAATCTTGCAGAGAAAAATGTAACATGATCCAATGGCTGGAATTTGAAGCTAGACAAATTCAGACTGGAAATAAGGTGCAAACTAATAGTTATGGTAATTAACCACAGGAACAATATATTAGGGATTATAGTAGATTCTCCATCCCCGGCAATTTTTAAGTCAAGGCTGAATGTTTTTCTAAAAGATATGCTCCAGTTCAAACAGGAATTAATTCAAGGAAGCCTTGTTATGTTATGTTATACAGGAGGTTAGAGTAGATGATCACAGTGGTCCCTTCTGGCCTTAGAATTTATGAGGCATGAGTGAAGAATATATAGTATGCCGGATACCCTTCTCCTCTTAATTTTGACACAATATTATCTTTCCGCCCCCTCACTCTGTTTTTCCTGTCTCAATAGAGACTTTAACACTGCAGTATGCCTGCATGTCAGCCAAAGTTCAGAGGAGAAATGGGAAAAGTCAAATGAGGAAGCAGCAGCAGCTTCCTCACTCGCTCCAGTTTGATCAAAAAAAGCCTAAGAAGCAGCCAGCTGCTCCCTGAAGAATGCAAACAGGTATATGGACCAGACTACATGGAGCTAACAAACAAGTTTGGTGTTCAGCAGTTAAAAGAACCGAGGCAATATTCTACTACTGTTGTATAGCAAGCTTGAAACAACAGCCTAAAGCCATAATGTATTGGAGCTTCAGGGAGACAAGTTATGCTGAGATACTAGTCCAGTATTGTCTCAAGAGCAGAAGACATAGGTCCCAATTTTCTCCTCAGCAAAGGGAGAGGTCAATATAATGGCAGATATTCCCTACTCCAGAAGCTTCGAAACTGTGAGGCAACTTCTCCCTCTAGCATCATCCACCACTCCCTGGAATCCCATGAAAGCTTCTCCACTGAAGCTTTGTGGGGATTGAGGGCCCATGCCATGGTATCAGGAAGGAGAGGCTGATGGAGGGGGAAATTTGCATCCCCAACATACTCGATTTCTTAGGGGTAAGGTATCAGCAACTAAGTTGTTTTTATAATGGGCACAGCTACACTTAAAATGCTGCATTGGCACTGCTGCAGCTGCATCACTGTAGCTCTTTAATGAAGATGCCCCATGCCGACTGGAAAGAGCTTTCCCATCAGAAGAGTTAATCCACCTCCCCAAGAGGCAGTAGCTATGTTGACGAAGCCCTCCCACCAACACAGTTCTGTCTACACAGGGATTAGGTCAGTATAACTCTGCCGCTTAAGGGTGTGGATTTTTCATACCCCTGAGCAATGTAGTTACATTAATATAGGTCTGTAGTGTAGACCAGACCAATGTTGTTTTAACTACAGCTTCCTCAGAGAGGGGATTATTTTTTAAAAAAAATTGTTTTATACAAGTGTAGACAGCTTTCCCAATAATGAGGCTCCTCCAGCAAAAGCAATGACCATCTTCAAGAGTGGTAAGTGAACCTTGGTCATGGGTTCTAACATGGCCACTGTCCATGCAACAGAAATGAAAGTGATTTGCTTTCTTCTTGCCCTCTTTTCGCTGCATCACAAAGACACACCAGCAAAATATTTTGAGGCACCTGATTATAGAATAAGTACCATTTCCTATGGTTTTAGGAGGCACTCTTTTGGACTTAATGGGATACAATAGGTTGGGAGAAGGGATGGTCCAATGATTAGGGGACCGGCCTGAGACTCAGGAGATCTGGGCTCAATTCCCCACTTTGTTATAGACTTCCTGTGTCACCATGGGCAACCCATGTAGCTTCCCAGTGCCTCGGTTCCCCTTCTCTAAAATGGAGATAGCAGTACTGCCCTACCTCAGATAAGTTTTGATAGGATAACAGTATTGCCAACCTCAAAAGATTCACACATAATGAGTCAGACCTTAAAAAAAAAAATCACAAAACGTTTAAAAAAAACAAAAAAACCTGAAACTAGTGGGCAGCCTATAACTACTTGAGGCTTTTTAATTGACTACAGAAACAATTTTATGAGAACTGCCTCTTATCCTCAGCCATAATCAGTCCATTAGAGTTGAGCTTTTAAAAGCAACACTTCAATTCTAGTGGGTTGGAACTAGACAAGTCTTTACTATTTGGTTTCACCAGTGTAGACTGTGCTCATTTAGCAAGGCAACATGTGACATATGCCGCAAGCTTTGATATGCCTACAGTAGATTGTACAACTTCAGGTCATTAGAAAGATCAGTAGTTGTTCACTAGGCTTGGAACAAATTCAAATGCTATCACTTTATCATACCATACCAATTAACTGGTTAAATTCCAGAACTGGAAATTATTTTGTAATCAAAACAGGCTGTATTTTCAAAAATTAAAGACAGCATAGGATTTATAATTTACCATACAGTATATTTTTAAAATATAAAGAAATATTTTCATTTCAGTTATGGCATATTCACCTCTAGAAGAATCCTCCGTCTGACAGAAAAAATTAAAGTATACATTTCTCAGTACACTTTATCTCTCACATTGTATTTTCTTCATTTAGTACATATTTGGTCTAAAAGAAAGATGGATGTCTCAAAAATATCTAAAGCGCCACTGTGCTTTCAGATAATATGGTCCCTGCACTCTATGACATTAAAATGTAAAGTAAACAGAAAGAAATAAAAATATTAGCCAAAATGAGGGAGAAAATTGCAAAAACATGTTAGAAAAAATCAGTTCATTTCAGTTCATTAAAAAGGTAAGGCTCATCACACAGCACAGCTGCGGATTATGCATTAAGAGATAGGGGAAGTGACCCAGGTCATATAAATATTATTAAAGAACTATTTAAAAAGTCTTGAGGACAAATATTTAAATAAAACTCTGTTAGAAACTACAGTGTGGTAGAGAGAGTATCTTTTGTATTTTTTGTACAAGGAGGGCCCAATTCTGCCACCCTCACAGGCTGAAAAGGGCTTTACTCCTACAGTAGTGCCATTGACATCAACAATACTGCTCAGTGTGAATAAGGATGTCAGAATCAGGTACTTAGAGAATAAAATTTTTTTTAGACCTTCTACTATGAAAGATATAGGTTACAAGATATTTAATGCTGTATATATTGATCTTCCCTGTATACTGATCTTGCAGATCTTCGGGGGGGGGGGGAGAAAGAGAGAGGAAACTGAGGAAATTTATTCTAAACAAAGAAAGCAAACAAGATATACAAACCAATAGTTCCCTATTTGGCAAGTATATGCAACACAGTTGCATAAAAATTCCAATGTAATTTCAGAAAAAAGTTAATCTAAAAATTCAATAGTTCACTTTAATTTCAGTTGTTTCCTTTCATTTTGTAATCTGCTCAATAAAATTGAGAGTACGTACTGTTTGCTAGGGGTGGTGGGGTGTATTATATTATATATATATATATATACACACACACACACACACACACACACACACACACACACACAAAACCTACAATACATTACATTCTGGGATAGATGGTTTTCTTGTATTTCTAATATTAAACTTAGTATATGAGGGAAAAAATGTATATTATGTTCATCACCACTACATTGTAAAAACCACAAAATTCAACAAGTATGGTTACTTTTTAAAAAAAATCTGGAATAAGAAAAACCCCAAAACGTACAGACAAATGAAGACACTTAATTTCCATCTGTCCACGTTTAAAAATATATTATGATTAAATATGCCAGGTTTAATTAAACCTTACATATGTCTAATCATGAGCTTAATCTGATTATACCCCCAAACACCCACAGAAGTACCACTCTTCACAGTATATGTTCTCCCACTCCACCCGGCCCCACATCAGCATGTATTGAGAAATTAACATCCCATTGTTCCCATAATGAGAAGATAGGGCAGACATTCAAGGGAATTCATGTATACAGACCTAGACACTACTGGCTAATAACCAATTAAAGGGCTAAATGAAGCTCAAGGCCATACTAAAGTTATTATACCAGTTTGGGTGCCATAATATTCTTTATAAAAAGAGATGCCCCATTCCAGAACTATGAATTAGAATAAAAGACTATGTTACAAGTTCATAAAAAAATTACATAATAAATTTGGTATTCCTGTAGGTATTATCAGTATTTTTTCTTAAAAATTTCTTATAGATCTAGAGCCAGAACAACTATTACAGCTGCTAATTTGCTATCAACAAATATCTAAGGCAAAGGAGGTTTAGTGCTTCATTTGAGAAAGTTCTTGCTTAAATGCAGCTTTGACCTTTTTCCAGCACAACTCAAACACCATTTTAAGAACAACATTCTATATTATGAAAGGAGGAACATACAAAGGGTAAATTATTTTTTGGTTTATTAAAATGTCTGGTCCTTACAAATATATATGGGGTTCCCTCGTGCTCTCTTTCCTTCTCCGATTCAGTTCATAGAAAGGGAAGTTAATGATTGTGGCTGTTTGCGAGTGTGTTATACAAACATGCATGTTATTAAAAGTTTGGAAATTTGGCTCTAGTAGTTGACTACAGTATGTTTATATTAAAAAAAAGTTTTGTATCCATAAACCACACACAATGAATTTAGGAGAGAAAATATGAACCACTCGAAATATGAGCCACTCTCTCTTTTGTTAATCCTTTATGACTTGATTTACCTGGCTTAATACAGCAATTCCCTTTATATTTTCACCAAGTGGCAATAAGCTTCAGCTCAAAATCAACTGTAACAGCATGCAAATTGCTGACTGCCCAAAAATGGTCAATTTAAAACATGAATCTTAGCTACAACCTTCTTTTAAAAGGAGGCTGAAAGGCGGCACAACATTTTTACCAAATAAAAATAGTGAAAAGCCACTCAGTAAAGTTATAGCCTTTACCAGCATTTAAGCCTGACAGTAGCATAGCAAAAACGACCCAGTCTATGTTCTACTGTTACCTGCAATCAGAGTCGATATAGAAAGAAAAAGCATTTCAAAGATTCCTCTGAAAGAAATTCAGATGCTTTGCCTACAATATGTCTATGAAAGTTCCTGGGTGCCTGTTTTATTCAATGAAGATTAACTACAGATGCATGCATTATAGGCTGTACGTATTCTGGAGAACAGAAGCTGAATGACAATTGTACAGGCACTGCATTGTACGTATTTCAGCTGCCCTCTGTTCTGTTCATTTCACACTTGCAGCAAGTATTATGAATGGATCTCAGCTTATTTTTCAGCGTTAAAAACATAGCCGCACATGCACTGCCTTGTAAAGACGAATAGATATCAAACAGACCTTACCATGTATGCGCCACTGTGAAGCGACGGCGTTGACGGATGCTTTTATTTACCAGCAACTTTCTGAAAAAGCATGGAGAGTTCCTTGGAGAGCTGCGAGGTGAAATTTTTGGAGACGTGGGTCTGTTCCCTGGCAGTTTGGGAAGCTCAAGTTCTAAATGCATTTGTTCTTTGAAAGTCTTTATGTAGATATCTGACTCTGGAGCAGCAAGTTCCCTAGAAGAATCTTTTGCTGTCATAGCTTGGATGTTGTGTTAGCTTTCACCATTCAAAAAACATAAAAAACACATCACAGAGACATTGCTTCAGATTCAAATGCTGATAGATTGGCAAAGCCTAGCTCTGTCATTCACAAGGCTGAGTCCCAAATGGAAAAGCTGCCTAAAACAGCAGCAGCCTAAATCGAAGAATGCTTTATCAGACAGAGCTTTATCAGCCCAGCTTTCCCTCTGAAAATGCGCCAAAGTGCTTTCTGTGTCAGTAGCCTCCTTGTGGATGTGGCTTGTCTGCAAGCTACACACTGACACTCACTGAATTCATTCAGCTGAACATACCAGCTTATGAAAAATTCATAAGAACTCCCTCCCGATCAATCCTTTTAATAAAATACTTCATCAAGAAAAAATACTAGATTTGTCTGCATATACTAAGAAAATAAAGCTGTTTACAGACATATTACAAAACAATGTAACCTGGTTCATTCAGGCTCAACATAAAAAAGATCTTCATTCAGAATTATTTGTGTAACCCACACTGCAGTAGCTCCACCCATGACATGCTTATTGGCTCAATATTGTTTTGACAACTGGACTCTATTCAGCCCTTCCTTATACTGTGTATGTGTCAGATTTTCATGACATTTTGAAGAGGGTTCTAACACAGTTACAGTGTAACATGCTAATCTGTGTGCTCCCAAGCAGCCTCTGTACACATCCTAAGGGTCCCTGATGAAGACTTTTCTGAACCAAACCAATGCTAGCATGAGTGCATAATTTGCAAGAGGGAAAGGTGGGGAAGGGAAAAAATGCGAGTGGCAACCTAGCAAGAAACCAACAACAACAACAAAAGCTACTCATTATTACCTGAAACTTTGGTAAAATCTGCAAGAATGTGCATCCTATAGTTGGAGTAGCAGTTCTCATTGCTATTATAGAGGACTGTAATGGCCGAGTAGGAGCAAAACAAAAACAAAAACCTTTATGGCAGTGAAAGCCCACATATCTGAAACAGAACTAAGAGCACTGGGATGGTCAGCAAAGGGTGACAAAGGAGATGGCTAATGCGGATGGTTGAGAAATCTGTCAATTCCACTGGAGCAGGAGGAAATTAATTTAAACCTGAACTTTTATTTTAAAGAAAGAATGTTCTTTATGGATTTTTTTTAAGATGAGCTAGTATTGTGAAATTTAATTATAAAATAGAATCATAGAAAGATAGAACTGGAAGGGACCTTGATAAGTCACCTAGTTCAGTCCCCTGCACAGAGACAGGACTAAGTATTATCTAGTGCAGCAGTTCTCAAACTTTAGGAAACTGGGACCCCATTTTGATTTAAAAATTTTCACAGATCCCCCCAAGCCACCCGCTCAGCCCAAGGGCCAACGCCCACCCCACCCCACCTCTTCCCTGACTCTTTCCACCCCCTCCCCAGGGAATACCAATCCCCGCTCCTCTCCCTCCCAGCGCCTCCTGCACTCAGCTGAACACCTCTTCTGTGACATGCAGGAAGCACTGGGAAGGAAGGGGAGTTGTTACTCTGGAACGGTGGTAGGCAAAAAATGGGTGGGATGGTAGTATTAGGATTTCTGGGCATGTTGTGCTTATTCACACTGCATTTTGGTTTGTCTTGGCTTTAGGTGTACATGGGGCCAACTTTTACATATAAAAGGCAACAGATTCCAGGCAAGGAGTTTAGAGGGAAGATTATCTTGTCTTTCTGTAAATTAGAGTTGTTGGTAGTTGGAATGGAATATTAATGGCTGGGAAATAGCTAAGAACATCCTCCATATTTAAGCAGGAGAAGATGGCCCTTTAAATAGGAAAAAAGTTATTTCCTAGATTATGTGAAAAGTGAAGAAGGGAAAGATAGCCCATATCAAGCCAGACCTAGGTGGAAGTATTCTGGCCTCTCAATAGAAGTTGAATAAAGCTGCTAACATATCAATTACAGAACACACCATCTTAACCTCAGGGTCTTACATAGCTCTTTTCATCCATAGATCTCAAAACATTTTACAGAAGTGGGTAAGTCTTATTTAGCTTCATTTTTCTGATGGGGAAATTGAAACAGAAGTTAAGTGACTTGCCCAAGGTCTCACAGCAGGTCAATGGCCAAGTTGGGAGAAGGACCCAGGTCTCCCAACCTTTAGTCCACTATATCACTGTTTGCTTTCATTTCTATTTCTTGTCATAATCATCAATAACATTGCTTGGTTAACGCTAATGTAATGTTCACTGTGATGCATATAGACCCAAGACCTTTTCTTCCAGTATTAGCATTGTGGTTTAAGTTGGGGAAAGGTGTACAACATGAAGAGTTATAAACTCAAAAGGAGGAAGGGCAGGAACCTCCAAAAAAAAAAAAATCACTAAATTTCATAGAATCTCAGGGTTGGAAGGGACCTCAGGAGGTCATCTTGTCCAACCTCCTGCCCAAAGCAGGACCAATCCCAATTTTTGCCCCAAATCCCTAAATGGCCCCCTCAAGGTTTGAACTCACAACCCTGGGTTTAGCAGGCCAATGCTCAAACCACTAAGCTATCCCTCCCCCCCATCTCTCTCTTCAGTACAGTTCTTCAGGCCTAAAACCTGCTGGCACCCTCCACATAGTGGGAATGGACCAGAAAGCAGAAATACAGTAGAGAGCTTATCTCAATTGTTGCTATTCTATTTCCCTTTCCACCTGAACAAAGGAAGAAAAGACCTGTCTGCTCCCCTTCTAAAAGAGGGGATAATGAGATACTATGTTTCTAGACTCTCACCCCAGTGAAATAAAGGGAAACATTTAATCCTTTCAGAACATCAGGTGTTAATCAGCTGTTACACTACTCTTTACTTTGCCAGCATTGACAGATAAAAGACCAAAAAAAACCCTAAGAATTATTCCAACCGATTAATAAAATTCATGCAGATGCTTAATCTGAGCAAAATTTCAGGGATATTCTCTAACACATGATGAGGCAAAACAACCTATAGAGATAGTAACACTAAAAACTCATTTAAAAGAATGTATGTGGCAGTTTAAATTAATATTGCCAAACAAATGCAAAATCCTTTAATAAAAATATATAAAAGCAGAGAGAGAGCATGGGGATTATACAGCAGCTCAGAACACACTGCAAGAAAGAAAACTATGAAGCACAGAATAGATAAATATGAGGAGGTTACTTACCTGTAACTGGAGGTTCTTCGAAATGTGTTGACCCTATCTGTATTCCACTGAGATTTTACTCATGTGCGCCATGCATCTGAAGCTGGACAATTTGGAAGTAGTAGCGTCCATTGGTCTGTGCATGCACTCTTCACCTCATGGATTTCATCCGAGGTGATGAAGGGGGGGGAAGACTGACTACTTCTCCAGTCCTTCTCCACTGCAAATCAAACAGATCCACAGCAGAGGGGAAGGAGGGTGGGAAGCGGAATACAGATAGGGACCACACATCTCAAAGAACTTCCAGTAATAGGTAAGTAACCTCCTCTTCTTCTTAGAGTGATGGTCCCTATTGTATTCCACTGAGTGTGATTAACAAGCAGTACCTTGGATGGGATGGTTGAATGGAGGACAGTCGTGTCGAATGAGGCATCCATCACAGAGTCCTGCACCAAACCGTAGCTGCCCTACATATGTCTGAAAGTGGCCCACGTATGTGCGGGCTGCCATGTGGCCAAGGAGAGATAAGGAAGTCCTGACTAGGACAGATGAACTGTTGACTACTGGGTGATGAGTTCCTGTAGAGCCTGGAACCTGTCCCTTAATAGGTAAGCTTGTTACCAAGTTGATGGAGGCCCCTATGAAGTCTAGGAACCGTGAGAGAATCAAAGTTGATTTTTCAACATTTCATCCCTGGAAGTCAGCTTCAAGGAGTCTGAGCAACATGGAAGTCAAGATTCCAGCTCTGTCTCTGGATTGTGCTACTAGAAGCCAGTCACCAAGATAGGCAATGGAGGTGGGCTGCTATGACAGAGAAAACTTTGGAGAAGTCCCAAAGAGTAGAGGTGAGTCCAAATAGTAGGACCCTGTACTGAAAATGCTGATGGCCTACAGTGAACCACAAGAATCTTTTGTGGGTTGGATGGATGTCTATGTAAAAATCAGTGTGCTGCATATGGAGAGCTGTAAACCACATGTCTTTTTCTAGAGACAGCATGATGGCTGCTAAGGTGACCATACAAAACTTGGGCTTGTGGATAAAGTGGTTGAGGCAATGGATCTCCAGGACTGGCCTCCACCCTCCCTTCTTCTTGGGTACCAGGAAGTGATTCAAATAGAACCCTGTGCCCTGATAGTTCAGAGAAACATGTTCTATAGCTCCCCTTTGTGGTAAGAAGTCTACTTCTAGGGCCAGGATATTATCATGAGAGTGGTCCCTGAAAAGGGATGAAGGCGAGGGACATGGATAGAGGTAGAGTGGGGAAACTCAATTGTGTATCATCAATGGATGACATACAGGACCCACTTGTCCATTGTTATTGCACTCCGGCTGGTAAGGACAGTGCTAGATGACCCCCAAAGGAGGTGGGTTGGTTGCATTTCCATGGTGGTTGACAGCACTCTAGCGGCACTCAAATATCGTTTCTGAGAGGTTTGAATGTGAGACGATGAAGTTTGCGAAGGCAGACTCAGGGAGCCAGATTGTTGGGGCTTCTGGAGCTTACGAGTAGGTCTGTATGGCCTCTGGTGGAAGAACTGGGGAGTCCTGAATCTCTGTATAGGTGGCAGAACTTCTGCTTGGGTGCAGGTGTATCAATACCCAGTGATCGAAGTCTGAATCTGGAATCCTTGACATAGTGGAGGAAATTGTTGGTCTTCTGATTAAACAGGTGCGACTCATCAAAAGGAAGGTCCTCAAATGGTATTCTGCACCTCTCTGGGGAAACCAGATGAGTGCAAAAATAATTCCCTCTGTACGACAATGCATGTGGCCAAAGAGTGTGATGAGGAATCCGTAGCATCCATGGCTGAATGTAGAGCCATTCTAGCCACCAACTTGTCTTCCTCCAGGATATATTGGAAACATACTCGATCTAGCTGAGGCAGCTTTTCAGTAAAGCCCTATAATTAACTAAAGTTAAGAAAGTCATATTTGGCTAACAAGGCCTGGTAGTTTGAAATTAGAGGCTTGTTGAAGAGAAGACCCTGTGTCCCAAAATGTCTAAGCATCTGCCCTCCTTATCTGTCAGGTTGGTGCATGGGTGTTGCTGCCTGGATTGTTCTCTGTTGCTGCTTACACCACAAGGGAATTGGGGGGGGCGGGGTGAGAAAAGGAACTCCAACCACTTAGCTGGTACGTAGTCTCTCTTCTCTGCCTCCACGTTTGAACTGGTTGGAGAATGGCATCATTGATTGGTAGAGCAATGCTGCTCGGTACCAAGGAATAAAGGATGTCCAGGAGCTGGTGCTGCTTGTCTTGTACTTCCTCCAGTGGAATATGAAGTTCATCCACCACCCTTTGCAGGAGTTCTTGAATTGCTGAAAGTCATCTGGAGGTGAGGGGGAGGCTGAAGTTACTGCAGCATCTGGAGAGGATGATGGGAAACTCTTGCTCCGGCAGTATTGTCACATCTGAACTCATCGGTTTGTCCTCCATAACCAGTTCAGAGCGCCTGCTTGAGCATGCCCTAAGTGGCGATAGGGGCGAAGCCTCCATGGCTGAATGGGCAGGTTCCAAGGGTGGGTATTGGGGCCAGGATCCCTGATAAAGGCAGCAAGATAGATCTGGCAGATGTTGGAGGCCCCATGGAGAGGGCAACCAATGACTTCCCTGCTGCTGGAGAGGAGGGTACTGCCACACTGCTGGCAGTCCTTTAGAGTACTCATAGTGGCGGTAGGGAACAGGCGGGCCATGCTCCATTGCAATCTTCCAATGACTAGAACTCAGATCCCAGTTCTGATGGTGGTACCATCAGAGCTGGTGGAAACACATAAACCACAGGCAGATGAGTTGAAGCATGACCTGATTTCACCAAGTCCTGGATAGGAATCAGACCTCCCCAGTGCAGTTTGCAGAGGAAGCCATGGAGAACTCTGTTCTCTACAATGAACTGCTCATGTGGTTCTGGTGATTTCTCCGATCGCCCCTGTGTTAATATCAGAGACTGCCCCAGAACTGACAGATCCCTTGTCTTAAGGGAGGAAGACCTTGAGAGCAGACAGGTGTCAGTTCTCGGTACTGGGGGATCCGCTGAAATGCTCAGTCTCTCTGTGCCTGGAACTCATGGAAGGAACATTGTCCTTCTTTGGTTTGGAGGAAGACTTACTGCATGCTTATGCACATGCTTCCTTGCCTGCCAACTAGGCCCTGTCATGGGGTCCATAGCTGCAGTACCACCAGAGCCAGACTCAATGTCTGTAGCCAGAGGTGCACTCCTGGCTTGCTCAGGCCCACATACACATGGGGTTCCCTGCGTGGGTTGGACTGAGGCCTCGTGGCGACTTCCATGAGGTGCTTCTTGAGGTGGAGAGCCCAGCTTTCTCAGGTATAGCTATTGGCCAAACTTATCTAGAAAGTGGTGTTTCCAATAATGTTAATTTGAAATAACTAACAGCCTGAGTTTTTTTCTGACCACAACAATAAGAGTTTCTTGGACAACTGAACAAAGAACACTGAAGCCTGGCTGAAAAAGCTCATTAACCCAGAAAATGGTTAATATATACAGCCAACAACCTGGAACAAAATCTTTAAGAGCAACTTCTACTAAACTTGCTGATTTCTACACATGAAACGCTGGAATCGTAGTAAGGAGCCCCAGAACCAGTCTACAGAAGCTAAGTGAGAGGGGCAAAAACTAAGAGGACACCAATACCATACCTATTGAATCAGAGAGTTAAGTAGTGGAAGCTTTATCTAAACTAAACCTCCAAACTTTGAGACTATCCACAATTGCCAACAAGGATGGGTTATATTTTCAATTAACACTTTTTCCTGCTAAAGATTCTATTATTTATACATTTTTAAGCCCTGGTATTAGGATAAAATAAAATACCAGTCCAGTGCACAAAAGTGGAAAGATGTGTATGCTGTGGGAGAGGAAAGGTAGTTGGTTGACTCTCTTTACAATGCTTTCTGCCAGTGTCAGAGTAATTGGGTGCTTCTTCCAAAAGGAATACTTTGTGAAAACACATTATTTAGATCAAAATAATTAGGAAGCTCCTCACTCTGTCATTTAGATCTTTGTTCCACCCAGAGTCATTAGCAAGGATGAGTCAACCCCATAGAAAAAAAATAAGAAAAAAAAACTGTTCATGTAACAGATGCTGGAAAACTATATTTTCTTCACATGACGTACTCTGAGTACCAAAAGATAATGCTAACCTGTCAACGAATTCACTAGAGGGGTATTTCCAAGGAAATGCAGATTGCTGGTACCAAATAAGAACATAATAATGGCCATACTGGGTCAGACCAAAGGTCCATCCAGCCCAGTATCCTGTCTATCGACAGTGGCCAATGCCAGGTGCCCCACAGAAAGTGAACGTAACAGGTAATGATCAAGTGATCTCTCTCCTGCCATCCATCTCCACCCTCTGACTAGTGATTAAAAAAAGGAAAAAAAAGACAAATAAAACTTCATTTTATAGTAAAGGAGTCCATTTAAATATCAGATTTTAACATTTTATTTGAAAAGTAAAAATTACTGCCCTTTCCAATACCCTTAACTTGAGAATTTTAAAAATCTTATTTTTAGGTAATATAGTGATTATTAAAAAACAGTTCTACCTTGAAAAGAATTACTGTGAAAAATGATATATTTTTGCTCAACAGATAAGCTCCCCATGTGCGTGCAGAGTAATATGTGCTTGCTCTCAACATAAGTCCCAACTGCTTTTTACTCAAGTTAGCTCTGGTAAGACTTTGGTTATAAGGGAGAGAAAGCTCGATCCCATTCCCTCTAATGCAGCATCAAAGGAGGTGTTTACTTAGTTCTCGTTATTTACTTGTGCAAACACAAGTGATGACAGTAGGGTTGTACAGGTGTCAGAGGAGAGATCACTATTTATTAATAAAGGTTCTGGAGATGGTGATGTGGCGAAAGAAAGAAGCTAATTTGATTCTCCAGAACTGGCAGTGAGAAAAACCACAATCTTTTAATTTGTAAACTGAGCACTTGTGATGTGGAAACCACTAAGACATAATACATATTAAACCTCACATTGATATACAGTCATTTTTCAGGGGAGAATTGTACTTTAAATACCATCAATGCTAGTTTTGTAGTGCTCCTATGAAATACAGACCAAGAAATGAAAGTTATTTTAAGGAACATAATGGACTCCCTGTAGAAATTTAAAAATAATATCCCCTTTCAAGAAGGCCCAAGCGACATGCTGAATGCATTCCACTGATAAGTGCTGTTGGCAAAATATTTAGCAGGAACACAGTCAGTCTCCCGTTTGAATTCAAGGATGTTCATTCTTTCTGTTCTACTCTTGATTTTGCCATTAGCTCTGTCTGGAAAAAGCAACAAATCTGATAAAAAAAGTAAGCCCTTATTTTCAAACTAGAAATGAGTCAGTCAAAAATATTTAGTGTTTTGTGGGGGTTTTTTAAATCACCCTATATATATTTTTACTAAATAATTTGTTCTTTCCCATCTCCCTCACCCCAACAACTATTTTTTCTTGAAACACTTGTTTTATTTATATTAGGTCTGAACAACAGGAATTGTGTCAATCTGACTCAAGATGCAGGTGCTCAGCCATTCATTACTACAGTATGGTATAGGAAAAGGCATACTGCAGCATAGTAAATCATACATAATCCCAGTGTATAAAAATAATAAAATTGTAATATCAAAGGTGTTATTTCGAATAAGCCAGGAAGAGCTCTGACTCAGTAGACAACAAAAAGAGCTCTTAATAGTGTGCTCTTTTATGGAACTCTGAACAATGTCCAACAAATAGTCTTTTGGACTAGGAAATGGAAATAATTTTTGAACAGACTGTTTGTTTTCTTTTTTCATTCTGCTAAATTAAAAAAAAAATCACTCTGCTCCTTCTGCTTGTTTGCAACATCTGCTGCTTCACAGCCTAGAGCTTCTGGAAGGTGGTCTCTAAAGAGTTCCATTAAAAAATTTGCAACATGTCGGGGCTTTGCTTACTTTTTACTGAAAGTTTCCTAGTGGTGGTTAAAAAGAAGCTGCAATACATCTCTGACTATTAAATGCATTTATACACTGTGGTGTGGTTTAACATTAGCAAGACAGATTCCCCATGCTAAAGCGATAGAAAAATCTGTTCGAATTTCTCATACTATTTACAATTCACTGCAATTTCCAATAGCACAAGACGAAAGATAAAATTTTTATTTTAATGTATTGGTTTAAAATTATACAATCAATAGCTCTACTCCCACATCGAATGACTGGACAAATACAACTACTTTTTGCAAAAGCTATCAAAAGGGACCACTGTGGGGTATTATAAATGGTCACAGACAACACAGAGCCATAACACACTGCAACAATTTGGTTTGCAGAATAAAAAGAGCTGGGGGGGGAAGGTGAAAAAAGAAAGCAGCAGCAAGAAGCTATTGGAAAAGATTGTCCTTGAATTTATCTTAAGTATTCTTGTGAAATTATTCAAATGTAATTGTTTATTGCAGGTTGAACAAGATTTATCCAGCTCCTAAGCAGTGGTAGTTCTGAACTCTTGGTATTTAATCACTGTATATTCAGTTTTCTTGGTATAGACTGTTTAAACTGTCTATACCAAGAAATTTGGCTTAATTTTTGGCTTTTCCCCTTTCAGAGACACGAGCATCATTTGTGTTACAGCATTTTGTATTCTATATATTTTGTCTCTTCAGAAATGCCCCGTCCTCCTAGTAAGACCAAGAGGACATGAAGACTTGGTTTCATACTAGCCAGAGATAAATGACTCTGCCTCAACAAAAGACGCATCAACACTATTCACTTGTATGCATGCTACGCTACATGTTCATAACAGTTAGCGCCTTAATGTGGCCAGCCTGAAGTTTAGATCTCTTAAAGAGAACACTGGTTGTAGGTGTTCTTTCCTATAAAAACTACCCAAGTTCAGAATACAGGTGAAGTCACAGAAAAGTAATGGTAACCATGGTCCATTTGCTGTTACAAATTATGCAATATATCAGAGGTGGCCAAACTTACTGACCCTCTGAGCTGCATATGAATCTTCAGACGTTCAAGAGCTAGGGCATGCCTGCCAGGGTTCGGGGTTTCAGCCCCGCTCCTGATGAAGCCCCAAGACCACTCGCCCCACTGGGAAGAAGTCCCAAGACCTCACTCCCTGCTGGGCAGAAGGCTTTACACCACCATCCCACTGCAAGGCAGAAGTCCCAAGCTCCCCCCAAGTCTGGTAGGTGGAGAATGGGGGACGTGCAAGGGGGCTCCATGAGCTGCACTTTAATGGTAAAAGAGCCGCATATGGCTCGCGAGCCCCAATTTGGCCACCCCGGCAATATATTTTGATACCATGGTGACAGATAGGTAGCCACATTTTTTCTACATTCTGCAATTTTTAGTACCCAGATTACAAAGGAAAATAAGTTTTTAATGATGCTATAAAAAGGTACCAAGTTGTCATTTTTCTCTTACAGGCATTCAGAATGTTTTCTTCTGGTAGCAGCAACCTTGTATAGAAATAAATGTGTGGGGTTTTTTTTAAAAAACCTGGTATATAAGGCATGAAGTATTCACTCTATTCATGCTGGGAATTTCCACAGCAAGTTTGACTCTATTTGGTTTAGAATATTTATTAACAGCCTGCTCTGTTATTCATTGCGGGTAATCACAGTTCTCAGGCTGTGATGTGGGCTGCTTAAGAACACAGAACTAAAAATGTATATTTTATTAATGAGATTGTGACAAACTCCACACTGGTCCCAAAGGAGTTATAGGACAATACTGGGCCCAGGTAGCCCCACCCCTCCCAACCTGCAGAGCAGATCCAATTAGAGAGGAAGCTTAAAGAGTACTCAGCTCAGTCAGGGGCGGGAAGACAGACCTACCCTGAGAGCTCCTGGACAAGGGTGCTGAAGACACCTCCGTGTGAGAAATAGGAGTGCGTGCTTGAGCCCAGTTGGGGCTTTTCTTTTTCTTTTGTTATCTTATAGTGGAACTGAAGAGATGGATGGTAGGAAGTGATCCAAGGAGGGTCACTCTGAGGGCACTCCAGGGTACCACATATTGTTGACTCCCACAGGGCCCTGGGTCAGAACCTGGTGGAATGGGAGGGCCCACGCTCCCCTAACCATTGCCCCTGCTGCAGCAGGGTCATAAGCCACATTCCAGTGCCATTTCCCCTCTGATAGAGGACAAGGACACTGCAAACCTGAGGTGAAGCTAAATTTATCCTCGGGTGAGGAACTTGATTGAAAGGCCTTCCTGCTCAGAGGCAATACTGGGTGTACTGCCCATTACACCACCTGGCCCTCTGAGGCCTCTATTACAGAGATCGATAAGCAAATTTACTCTTCACAGACAAAAACCCATGTGATCACTTCTGAGACAGATTCCAATGCAACATATAAGAATGTTTTGCAAAAATACACATTTCAAACATGGAGAGTTTGAAAAGCAGCTTCAGAGAGAGAGAGAGAGAGAGGACCAACAAAACCCCCAAAAGCTATTGCCCAGACTGGTCTTTCTGTCTCTCACCTGTAACCCAGGATGCAATTCTATCAATTTTTGGTGTCTGCACTTAGATGGCCGGCCAGGTTTGTAATTAGTGCCAGTTGCAATGGTAGCTTCTATGATAGGGACTCTGATCCCCCAGAATTGAACTGAGACCACTGATTGCCGATTCTGGCTGTCTCTAAACAGCCATACAATAGAAAATTTGTTCACTACTAACTAGGGGTAGTTTTGAACCAGCATACTAGATATAAAAGGTTCAGTTATTGCAGCCACTATTATATTACCCAGTCACACTGGCTGCAGCTAGTGTGGTATATGTATAATCTTCTGGTAAAAATTATAGCAATACTAAATGCTTAAATATGAATTTTAAATACATTTCAATATCTATTTTTTATAAATAGAGAGAAAATGACATGTTATAAGCCCAACACTAAACATAAGCAGGATAAAAATATATCCTCATTGATAAAGAATAATCACATACAACTGATTTAAGCATCCACTTCATCAAATCATTCATACACTCTTCTACTATCCCTACTCTTTGTAATTATAAATTACAACTGGAACAGAAGTTGGTCCACGGGGCATGACTTACTCAGAGAAAATTCGAATTTAAGTCAATAGTAACTAGCAATGAGTGAATCTTAAAATATTCTGAAATCTGGTTCCAAGAAGCAGAGCCAAATATCTTGGGTCTTGGAAATCTCCAGTATGGAACTGTGTCTCTCTCAGTATTTTGGTGTTTGTGCAATATACCCACTGGCAAACAAAGAGTGGGGAAAAAAAATCAGTCCAAAAGTTAATACAGCCTCCACCTTGAGGCGCCTCTCATCCTTGAGAAGATTTTAGGAGCAACTTAAATGGCGCAAGTTGTAAACAGACCTTTATTTACCTATGTTGGTGACATCACCTAAAACTATTAAAAGTGAACGCATCATAAGAATTGTAATCCCACCACAGGCTCTGTTCACTTTTTGCATTTCTCTCGGTTTAGAAAATGATCAATGAAATCTGTTTCATTTTCAGATTCTCAATTCTGTAATGTTTGGGTTTCAAACACTGCAGGTACATAGTTATTTGTTTATAAACAATGTATTCTTTAATACATAGTTAAAATTTTATTGTGTTAGTTTTTTTAATAGAAATTTGTAGAATACTTTCCAAGTATACATATTTTGGGCTAAATTTTAAGTTCATTATGTCCATTTAATTACATATATTTTTCACTACAATATTCTCTTTGCAACTCAGAAATAAACGTATATTTAGATCTAGAATATAAGCACATGTGTAAAGTGTTTGTTGCCTATGAAAAGGTGTAAATTATGGCTTTATCATGAGTCTTTAAGAGTTAACACATTGTTGTGCTGTCCCTGGAACACAGGGCAGATTATGAATTTGAGTCAAAATGCGCTTTCTAGGCTCCCCTTGGCTCTGAGTCGGAAAGTATCCTGTTCCAGATATAGAGCTGATGCGAGTGTATGGTCAGTCCCTGGGGTAGTAGCTACCATGTTAGATGGGTGGAGCCAAGACTCTACCATTCTCTACCACCTCCTGCCCACCAGTGTAGAAGTTTGGGGGAGACAAGGGTAGCAGCTTTGTGCAGGCTATATCTCTTCCTTCTCTACTACACATGATATGATTACCCACCAAAGGAGTACTTTCCAACTACCATCCTCCCTTTCACAGCAGCACAAGCTGCGCCACAATTCAACACAAAATTGTAGCTGGTCTGGTAGCCTATTATAAGGTTGTCTGACACTTCCCATTAAAAGGCCCTATTTTCAGTTACTTAAACTTTACTAAACTTTAAACATTGGAGCTCAAAATGTTCCATACTGGGTATCTGCCTCAGGCTGGTTTTTTGTTTGTTTAATTTCAGACAAAATGGTTCAGCCATTTCTGGGAATGGGGCTGGGGAAAAACGTTTTTCAATGTTAAAAAAAATCTGGTGATCTTTTTGTTGGAAAGTTCTAACAACCGGATACTTTGGAGTACAAACCTGAAATCTGGCAGCGGAATAGCCTTTGTGTCAAAGATGTGCCTTTTTTGCCATCCTTGTAAAAATCCATCCCAATTTGGCCAAATTTGAAAAATTGCAGTTTGCACATGCTTAGTAGACATTTGCTGAAGTTTAACAGCTAAAATTACTGAGAATTCTGCCCCTGCTGAGCATACTCAAGCCTCTCACAGCTCCTAGGTGCAGGCCAAGTCTGGTCAGCACCATCTCCACAGAGCATACACAGAGCAGGTCCTGGACTGCACATGCTCCATCCTCTTACAGATACTATAAGTGACTGCACTGTGTAAGCAGCACCCACACAGAACAACTGTGCTTGTTCCCTCCAGCGGAGGGCTAAAGGGGTGAAGACACATTGTCCCTGGAATGGCTGCTCGCAGCTGCTCTTTCCCTGGCTGAGGCTGTGCACCTCTCTCTCAATCCTGTGTTCCCAGTAACAGCCTCCTGTTGGCACGCAGGCAGTGTGTAGAAGGAAACTAATTCAGGACATGCCAGAATTAAGGCTGCCTGTGGAACCCTTTGTGTGTATGTATTATGAAACACTATTTTTTCCAGAGAACCCCTGCCTCGTTTAGTGCACAGAATAGATGGTGCTCACTTAATGAACAGCATGCTATTAAATATTTTCAAAACTCTCATCTATGTTCTCATCATCTTGTCTCTCGATCACTGCAACATCCTTTTTTTCCTGGCCTTGGCAAATGTCATCCTGCCCACTCATGTCATTCAGAATACAGCTCCAAAGATCATCTTCCTAGCCCGTTGCTTTGACCACACCATCCCTCTGTTTGCAGCCCTGCCTTAACTTTCTAGGCTCTTCATGACCCATCCCCACCCTACCTATCAACTCTGATCAGTCCATGTTGCCAGCCTACATTGCTCATTCTTAAATTTGCAATCAAGCACATTCATGCTTCTTCCAGGCATGAGCGGCAGCATAAGAGGAAGTTCCCCATCAACATCCGCAAAAGTAATTCATTATTCTTCTTCTCTTTTGCAATGTAGTTTATAATGGCTAGGCTGTTGGTATGCTGAATTATCCACAGATTATCGAACAAGTTATTGGAACGTACTGGAGACAATTTTTTATTTCAGAAGGTGGAGAAAGCTACAAGGCGGGAGGCTGTTGTAGATTTGATTTTGACAAATAGGGAGGAACTGGTTTAGAATTTGAAAGTGGAAGGCAACTTGGGTGAAAGTGATCATGAAATGATGAGTTCATGATTCTAAGGAATGGTAGGAGGGAGAACAAAACAATAAAGACAATGGATTTCAAGAAGGCAGGGACTTGGTAAGTAAAATCCCATGGGAAGCAAGTCTAAGGGGAAAAACAATTGAAGACAGTTGGCAGTTTTTCAAAGAGACATTATTAAGGGCACAAGAGCAAAACTATCCCACTGCGTAGGAAAGATAGGAAGTATGTCAAGAAACAACCCTGGCTTAACCAGGAGATCTTCAATGATCAAAAACCTCAAGAGTGTCCTACAAAAAGTGGAAACTCAGTCAAGTTACAAAGGATGAATATAAACAAACACCACAAGTACATAGGGACAAAATTAGAAAAGCCTACGCACAAAACAAGATCAAACTAGCTAGGGACATAAAAGGAAACAAGAAAACATTCTACAAATACATTAGAAGAAAGAGGAAGACCAAGGACAGAGTAGGCCCATTACTCAATGAGTGGGGAAAGACAATAACAGAAAATGTGGAAATGGCAGAGGTACTTAATGACTTCTTGGTGAAAACCAAAACCAAAACAAAGAAGGTTGGTGGCAACTGGACATCTAACATAGTGAATGCCAGTGAAAATGAGGTAGGATCAAAAAGTCTAAAATAGAGAAAGAACAAGTCAAAAATTACTTAGACAAGTTATAGGTCTTCAAATCACCAGGGCCTGATGAAATGCATCCTAGAATACTCAAGGAGCTGACTGAGGAGATATCTGAGCCATTAGCAATTATCTTTGAAAAGTCATGGAAGGCAGGAGACATTCCAGAAGACTGGAAAAGGGCAAATATAGTGCCCATCTATAAAAAGGAAATAAGGACAACCCAGGGAATTACAGACCAGTCAGCTTAACTTCATTATCTTTCCAGGTACAGGAGCAAATAATTAAGCAATCAATTTGCAAACACCTAGAAGATAATAAGATAAGAAACAGTCAGCATGGATTTGTCAAGAACAAATCGTGTCAAACCAACCTCATAGCTTTCTCTGACAGGATAACAAGCCTTGTTGATAGCGGAGAAGCGGTAGATGTGGTATATCTTGACTTTGTAAGGCTTTTGATACGGTCTTGCATGGCCTTCTCAAACAAATTAGGGAAATACAACCTAGATGGAGCTACTATAAGGTGGGTGCAAAACTGGTTGGAAAATCATTCCCAGAGAGTAGTTATCAGTGGTTCACCTTCATGCTGGAAGGACATAATGAGTGGGGTCCTGCAGGAATTGGTTCTGGGTCCGGTTCTGTTCAATATCTTTATGCCATTATCTAAATCATTGATGGAGTGTACACTTATAAAGTTTGAAGATGATGCCAAGCTGGGAAGGGTTATAAGTGCTTTGGAGGATAGGATTAAAATTCAAAATGATCTGGACAAACTGGAGAAATGGTGTTAAGTAAATAGGATGAAATGCAGTAAGGACAAATGCAAAGTACTCCACTTAGGAAGGAACAATCAGTTGCACACATGCAAAATGGGAAATGACTTTCTTGGAAGGAGTACTGCAGAAAGGGATCTGGTGGTCACAGTGGATCACAAGCTAAATACGAGTCAGTGTAACACTGTTGCAAAAAAAAGCAAACATCATTCTGGGATGTATTAGCAGAAGTATTGTAAGCAGGACGCAAGAAGTAATTCTTCCGCTCTACTCCACACTGATTAGGCCTCAACTGGAGTATTGTGTCCAGTTCTGGGCATCACATTTCAGGAAAGACGTGGTCAAACTGAAGAAAGTCCAGAGAAGAGCAATAAAAATGATTAAAGATCTAGAAAACATGACCTATGAGGGAAGATTGAAAAAATTGGGTTTGTTTAGTCTGCAGAAGAGAAGACAGAGGGGATATGATAAGAGTTTTCAAGTACAAAAAAGGTTGTTACAAGGAGGAGGAGGAGGAATTGTTCTTCTTAACCTCTGAGGATAGGTCAAGAAGCAATGGGCTTAAATTGCAGCAAGGGCGGTTAGGTTGGACATTAGGAAAAACTGTCAGAGTGGTTAAGCACTGGAATAAATTGCCTAGGGAGGTTGTGGAATCTCCATCACTGGGGATTTTTAAGAGCAGGTTGGATAAACACCCGTCAGAGATGGTCTAGATAATACTTAGTCCTGCCTTGAATGCAGAGGCCTGGACTAGATGACCTCTCAAGGTCCCTTCCAGTTCTATGAAACTACTGCCCATCCTGCTGATCATTATTGTCTTATCGGTTCCAGTAAGTCAGTCTGTATCCATCTGTCATCTCTTGTTTTATACTTGTTTATGTCGGCTCTCCTGGGTAGGGGCAATCTTGGTGATCTATATAGCTCCTAGCACAAAGAGGTCCTGGTCCATAACTGTGACTCCTAAATGTTTCGGTAATGCAAATAATAAATAGTATTGCTTTCTCCTGGTCATTAAATGTGTGGCCCAATGCCTTATTTATGGCACACAATTAAACCCTGCTCTGAAGACAGAATTATTAATTTCCCCACAGGCTCATCACTACCATAACATAGTGTATCACAAACATTCATGAATTTATTTTCCAAATATCCCCTTGAGATGAGGGGTTATTGCACATAGGAACTCTGTGGCAGAATCCAATTTTCCAGGGCAGCATTCAACATTAACCAGGAGACCTTCCTTTCTCTTCCTGCAGTCCCCTACCTCACTATACACCTTCTAACTTATGCAACAAATGAAGCAGGACACCAGTCTCCTTTACTACACAATCCCGATTTATCCCCACAGCAACTCCATGCTGTGCACCGAATGAGACAGGGGGCCTGTGGGAAAGATAATAAGTGATCACATAATGAAAGACTGACTCATAATGCATATGCACAAGGGAACCAAATTAATGTTGCATAGGCAACCTTAATTCTGTTGTTTCCTAACTTGAATGCTTGACTTTGCATCCTTAATAATGTTCTTTTAACATTTTTGTGTTGGTGTGTGTTTGTGTACATAATTTATTGAATAGCAATGTACTCTATGGTCAGCCCAGCTTAGCCACTAGAAGAAAGCTGCTTTGATTCAAGCTCCACATAAAAAAGAAAAATTCTCTTGTGATTATGTAACACCCAAAAAAATGCTCAGATTAAATCGGTTATCCTTAGCAACAGGTTTCAACTTAATTTTTAGTTGTTTCAAATTCTTCTCTGATTCAGCTTACCTGCATTTGCTATATTCTCTATTTTAGAAGGCTGTGAGGATGAAATATGAATGTTAGGATTTTTCAGTAGGTTCATTTTCTTTTTGCTAATTGATGCTGACGCATGTCTTCCAGTTCTAGATACAGTTCAAGCTGTCCCATTTCCATTTCGCTGGAGATATACAGCTTTAATTGAATCATTAAAACTTCTTTCCTTTGTGTGCCTGCAGCCACCTCTGTGTTCAGCCTTCACTGTTTTCAGGCAAATCTTACAATACCAAACTTCAGGATAATTTTCAGTAAATTTAATGGGCTCTGCTTGGAACACACACACACACACACACACACACAAAAGGAAAAGGGGTTCTACTACTGTTGAACAAATAAGCAGATTTATATTATAATAAACAAAAACAAACCAAGAACATATAAAATTTCAAGAGCAAGTATAAAATATACTGTATATCAAACAGCAATTTAAGAATCCCAAACAACAACTGATGGTTAATGCAAACAATAGATTGACTTAGAATTATTCTATATGATCTATACAGCCATTATAAACCATAATTATTCTATATAATATGGCAGAGCTCCGATCTTGTCCCCGTGGGTCCCGCGCTTCCAGGAGGTTTATGCTAGCCTCAGAGGCTCACTGTGACCCTCTACATAGCCCTTCTCTCTCTAGGGCCAGAGTACAGTCTACTGCCTTTTTCATCATAAGCCAGCAAGGAGGTTGGCGAGAGAACTCCCACAGTCTCTGTTGTCCCTACGGTCTTATTCAAGAAGACTCCTGACAGGAGCCCGTCTTCCCCTCCCAGGAGGTTTTTTGTAGTGGTGGGTTGGGGGGAACCCAGGCCTGCCCTCTACTTCGGGTTCCAGCCCAGGGACCCTAATGGCAGCAGCTGTTGGCAGCCGACCTTTCACTGCCAGGGTTGCTACATTTCCCTGGGCCACTTCCCCACAGCTCCCCCGCTTCTTTCTCTTAACGCCTTCTTCACCCTTACCTTAGGGCTCCCTTTCCAGTGGTTTGTGGGTGTCTTCATTACCCAGCCCTTCAGACACACTTCCTCTCCTCTGGCTCCCTGGCTCTCCTCAACCTGACTGGAGTGAGCCTTTTATAGTATCATATGGGCTTCAATTAGAGTCAGATGTTCACATTAGCTTAACAGCCTCACCTGACTCTCTGCAGGCTAATTGGAGTCATGTGTCAATCCTAGTCTGGAGCAGCCCCTGTTCTGGTCAGTCAGGGAACAGAAAACTCCTTATCCAGAGGCCAGTATATCTGCCATCTACTACTCTGCATGAGGGATATGTATACCTGGAGTGTGCCAGGCTGCAGCCCCTATTCCGGCTCCTCACCAATATTTGATTATGTTTTTGGCTGCACTTCTCCCCTCACCTTCTCATTTATGCACTCCCTATCCGTGGCCCCACAAAGTCCCGGGATCTCCTGGTCAACCTCCTCCTGGCCCTAGCTAAAATGGCCATCTACAAAACCAGAGTGAGGAGGTTGGCCGATGGAGTCTCCTGTGACTGTAGGGCCTATTTCCGATCCTCGGTCCGTTCACGTATCCGGGCAGAGTTCCTCTGGGCGGCGTCCTCTGACTCCCTTGACGCCTTTGAGGAGCAGTGGGCTCTGTCCGGGGTTCTCTGCTCGGTGTCCCCGTCCGGTTCCCTTCTTTTGACCCTTTGACCGCACTCCTGTCCCTGTTATTTTATTAGTTGTCCCCCGGAATTTTTTGGGTATCTAGGTCCTGTGGATCCCCCTTTTAGGCTAGGGGGGATCCTTTAGCAGTGGACGGGCTTCGCCCGCCCACTTCCCGGATCCCAATAAGACTACTCTGCATGAGGGATATGTATACCTGGAGTGTGCCAGGCTGCAGCCCCTATTCTGGCTCCTCACCAATATTTTATTATGTTTTTGGCTGCACTTCTCCCCTCACCTTCTCATTTATGCACTCCCTATCCGTGGCCCCACAAAGTCCCGGGATCTCCTGGTCAACCTCCTCCTGGCCCTAGCTAAAATGGCCATCTACAAAAACCAGAGTGAGGAGGTTGGCCGATGGAGTCTCCTGTGACTGTAGGGCCTATTTCCGATCCTCGGTCCGTTCACGTATCCGGGCAGAGTTCCTCTGGGCGGCGTCCTCTGACTCCCTTGACGCCTTTGAGGAGCAGTGGGCTCTGTCCGGGGTTCTCTGCTCGGTGTCCCCGTCCGGTTCCCTTCTTTTGACCCTTTGACCGCACTCCTGTCCCTGTTATTTTATTAGTTGTCCCCCGGAATTTTTTGGGTATCTAGGTCCTGTGGATCCCCCTTTTAGGCTAGGGGGGATCCTTTAGCAGTGGACGGGCTTCGCCCGCCCACTTCCCGGATCCCAATAAGACTACTCTGCATGAGGGATATGTATACCTGGAGTGTGCCAGGCTGCAGCCCCTATTCTGGCTCCTCACCAATATTTTATTATGTTTTTGGCTGCACTTCTCCCCTCACCTTCTCATTTATGCACTCCCTATCCGTGGCCCCACAAAGTCACGGGATCTGCTGGTCAACCTCCTCCTGGCCCTAGCTAAAATGGCCATCTACAAAACCAGAGTGAGGAGGTTGGCCGATGGAGTCTCCTGTGACTGAGGGGCCTATTTCTGATCCTCGGTCCGTTCACGTATCCGGGCAGAGTTCCTCTGGGCGGCGTCCTCTGACTCCCTTGATGCCTTCGAGGAGCAGTGGGCGCTGTCCGGGGTTCTCTGCTCAGTGTCCCCATCCGGTTCCCTTCATTTGACCCTTTGACCGCACTCCTGTCCCAGTTATTTTATTAGTTGTCCCCCGGAATTTTTTGGGTATCTAGGTCCTGTGGATCCCCCTTTTAGGCTGGGGGGGATCCTTTAGCAGTGGACGGGCTTCACCCGCCCACTTCCCGGATCCCAATAAGACTACTCTGCTGTACCCAACTGGCCTTGGTCTATCACAATAGGCTTACTGTCAACATAAAACAAGAAAATATTCCAGCCAAGTAAAAGATCCAAAAGCTTTAAAAATTGCGATAGCAACAGATGAAGGCTAAATATAGGCAATCAAAATACTTCTGTATATTTTTAGTTTACAAAAAAAACTTCAATGACAACTCTCAGATAGTATACAGTTATCTCCTAGAAGCTTCTCTATAGATATATAATTACTATTTATAGGGTGAGCTAGCAGTCACCCTTATACTTAGGTTGTCTAACACTTCATTATAAATGATTCCTTGTGATCTTTTTATGAGAAGCTACAATACTACCTTTGTTTGCAACATGCCTTTGAAATTCAGCAGAAGAAAAGCCCTGGGGTCAAGGATGTGCCTTCTGCTTGTCCCATTAAATTTTTCAGGTTGTTATGGTTAAAGGCTAAGCTGTGCTTTAAACGCCTTTTAGTTCCTCTCAAATGCATCCCTCAGGTGACCGGCCTGGCTTCCTACAACTCACTCAGGTTAGAACCACAAAGAAATGTCACACCTGATGGGTGCACTCAAGAAGGACTGAATAAGTCTAAAGTGTATCTTGTAACCATGACAGTGTGATTTGCAGTAAGTGACAGCAGCAAAGACAAGTATTGCCAAAAGTAAAGCAAGAGAGAAAGTGGTTTATGTTCTTTTGGGGAAGAGAGACAGAGAGGACAGGTAAAGAAAATGAGTTGTATACAACACCCTAAAAAGTGATTAAAGGAGATTTGCAGAGAAAGTGGAATAGACCCAAAAAAGCTTAAAAATTCATAGCTGGTTGAGCTGCTGTTTTCTGACAATCAGAGAAGGAATGGTATCTCACCACAGGATAAGGACTCGAGAGGACCCACCAGATCACCACAAAAGGGACCACAGGACAATGGACACAGGCCAGTGAGACCCAGCAGGTCTGGAGGAATTTGAGGAGGCCAAAGTTCCCAGGGGCAGGTGTAGACCACAACTAGAGAGTTCGCAGCAGGTGAAGCAGCAATCAGACCCTATTCAGGATGGTTTCCTCAAGTCAAGAGTTGGAGTAGCAAAAACTGCAGCTGGAAATGGAGAAACTTCAGTTTGAAAGAGATGCTTGCTGATCGGGACAGATGAACACAAGCATGAGGTTGAGAAACTGAGGAACAAAAGGCCTAATGACCCAGTAAACTAAATGCCAATTCTGCTGGGTGCACAGATGCTAGATTGTTGCCTCCATTTAAGGTGCGAGGATATTGATGCCTACCCCATTACCTTTGAGAAGGGTTGTGATTTGAATCAGGTTCCCTCCCACCCCTGCAAAGCAGCTCAATTTTCTGACCCCTTACTAGGGCAAAAGCCAGAGAGACATACAGCCAAATGCACTGAGCAGATGTGGGGAATAAGAAAGCTCTGCTCCTTAAATTGATGTCTGGGGCTTGCATGAAAAGATTTGGGGGATGGGGTGCAAAAGCACAAAGATGCAATGAATATGGAGGTGGCAAACCAGATGGGGGAAAAGATCCAGGGATCACTAACCTAGATGTTTTGTATGAACTCATTGGTTCAGAAAAATTGTATGAGGTGTGTCCCCATGTCTGAGAATGTGAATAAAAGATCAAAAGCCCAAGATCTGTGCATCACAGGGAGATGAGCTTGTTGATAGTGAGGCTGATTCTGAGAAAAAGCCCAAGGCCTAAGCCTGAGACTCAGATAAAGGGACATAAGGGTGCTCACCAGGGAAGGGAAATGAGAAAACCCAAGCAGTGGGGAGCTATTGCTCCAAGCTGCTCCTGAGGAAAGATATCAGATATCTGAGGGGCTATACCTGCCAACAGTCAGGACACACCTGGGTAAACTGCCCAGTGGCCAATTGTCTGGAAATTGGTGCTGTGCAACAGCAGATTAACATTCTGGCAGCCTAACCAGAGGGAGGCTGGGACACCTCCCCACTGGTGCAGCAGGCTAACCGTGTGATGGCAGACACAGAGGGGCATATAATGTACATGTGAATGAATTCACACTCCCACCCTCTAGGGATATAAGTCTTCTTGTACCCTCAACCAGAGCCCCAAAGGAAATGGGAGGTGCAAAACTATGGGGAAACTATTAATAGAGGAATACCCCCTGCCTGAGTCCAGTTACTCTCCCAAGCGTATTCTTCTAGACCAAAACCGAGGATCAATGGGTATACTGAAACCTTGAAGATGCTTGCCTTGGCAGGAAGGGTTGAGTGAGGTGTCAGCATGCTGACAGTGGAGCAGAAAAAGAAAGACAGCATGCCAGCCCAGAGATGGAGGTGAGGGAAACTTACAAATTCTTGCTAGGAAAGATTCAGGTGCAGGTGAGACGAAATATGCATATGGGACTCTGTTTTAACCCTTTACTCTGTGTGCTATATAGAACTTTGAATGAATGAATAAATTCTGCTTTGTTTTCAAGAAGCTGTTTCTGAATCACTTTAATCAGTTCACTGGTACCCAGAGGAAAAGGGCTGACAGGGGTCAAATCTAGTTGGGCCTGTTTGATTAACAATTGAAAACAGGGCTGCAGCCCAAAGATCCAGTTTAAGAGTGGTAGAACTACATGCCTCACCCAGAATGAGGGGCAGGATGCCAGGCCTGTCACCTGAGGAGTGCACTCGAGAGGCACAGAAAGGGGTCAAAAGTTGCCCATGACAGAGGCATTACAAATCACCATTCCCCATCCTTCGTTCAGTGCCCAAGGAATGAATCAGGATTGTGTAGCTAGTGAGGCTGTGATCTGTATGGCCTCCTGACTCATTTGCTCTACAAGTTGGAAGGTGGGTAAAGAATAAGATAGAGAACTGTAAGAAGAGAAAGGCAAGTTCTCAAGATACCCAGGACTGTGACAGGTTTCAGAGTAGAAGCCATGTTAGTCTGTATCCGCAAAAAGAAAAGGAGTACTTGTGGCACCTTAGAGACTAACAAATTTATTTGAGCATAAGCTTTCATGAGCTACAGCTCACTTCATCGGATGCATGCAGTGGAAAATAAAGTGGGGAGATTTTATATACACAGAGAACATGAAACAATGGGTGTTACCATACAGACTATAACAAGAGTGATCAGGTAATGTGAGCTATTACCAGCAGGAGAGCAGGGTGTGGGGGGGGGGGGAAACTTTTTGTAGTAATAATCAAGGTGACAGTTGACAAGAACGTCTGAGGAACAGTAAGGGGGGAAATAAACAAGGGGAAATAGTTTTACTTTGTGTAATGACACATCCACTCTCAGTCTTTATTCAAGCCTAAGTTAATTGTATCCAGTTTGCAACTTAATTCCAATTCAGCAGTCTCTCGTTGGAGTCTGTTTTTGAAGCTTTTTTTTGTTGAAGAATTTGTTGAGCCACTTTTAGGTTTGTAATTGAGTGACCAAAGAGATTTAAGTGTTCTCCGACTGGTTTTTGAATGTTATAATTCTTGACGTCTGATTTGTGTCCATTTATTCTTTTACGTAGAGACTGTCCAGTTTGGCCAATATACATGGCAGAGGGGTATTGCTGGCACATGATGGCATATATCACATTGGTAGATGCGCAGGTGAATGAGCTTCTGATAGTGTGGCTGATGTGCTTAGGTCCTATGATGGTGTCCCCTGAATAGATATGTGGACACAGTTGGCAACGGGCTTTGTTGCAAGGATAGGTTCCTGGGTTAGTGTTTTTGTTGTGTGGTTGCTGGTGAGTATTTGCAGGTTGGGGGCTGTCTGTAAGCAAGGACTGGCCTGTCTCCCAAGATCTGTGAGAGTGATGGGTCATCCTTCAGGATAGGTTGTAGATTCTTGATGATGCATTTGAGAGGTTTTAGTTGGGGGCTGAAGGGACTGAGAGCCACCTTGTTATCTCGTGCCTCCATCTTTCTGCTTAGGTGGGAGTCAGTTCCCAACACCACCAGCCTGTTGGCCACCCACACTCTCTCCTCTGGGTTATGCTAGCCCTTACTTTGCTTTCCAGGTTAACAATAGGTGCAGCCCAGTTCCCAAACCCATTTGAAGCTTTCCCCTATAGAGTTCAGCTCCTTATCCACTGAACACTCACAAAAACACCAGGGGTCTGCTGTCCAGTTTGTATGATTCAATTCAGGATCAGCACTTTGCTTAATATCACAGCACTTAGATATATTTATAGTGAAAATAAAGATAAGTTTATCACCCAAGATTCAAGAAACAGCGAGTAAGGATAATGGAAACAAAGATTACATATAAAACAAAATTATTGCATGTTTTCTAGAGATGAAAAACTTAAAAGGCTAGCCTGCTGTCTAAAGAAGTCTTATCTTACCCGAAGTCTTCTGCACCATTTTCAACCAATTCTTGTTGTGATCCCGTTTTCATGAATGTAGACACATTGCCTGTTTACTTCTAAGTGCAAAACAACAGGATGTCTTCTTTGTTCCCCAAATATAGTCCAGCAAATCTTTGAAGTGCATTTCAAGATAATGTTATCTTCCCCCTCTCTGTCTCCCTAACCATTAGTTCCTTTCTGCAATTCTTATAATCCTTCATCTGCATCAGTTTAGAAGGGTGATGGGAGACCTATTATGTTAACTTACAACACTTAATTTACATCTCGACAGAGAGAGACATGTGAATAAGCATTCCTTGTTGGACAGAAAATCTGTCTGTCAACTCTGCCTTGACATAGACTTTAAACACATTTTCAGTTTATATACACATAACTCCTTACATAGAAATGTATGTATGAGTACTAACTATTTTAAATACCAGCGTGACCCTGGCTTTCATTTGACACCTTACATGGCGTTCTTTGGTGAAGCAAAATGTTCATACGAATCAGGATATTCATGTAATCCAGTTGGAATTAAAGGGTTCTTGGTTCACAGCAGTCTTCCTATAACATGTGCACAAAGACACTTAAACCCAAACTTTGGGTGATAGGATTACACAGTTAGTGGCTCATTAGTTGCATATCTAGAGAGAGAGAGAGACACTGGGCCTGATTTTTAGAAGTGTTTAGGATTTACAACTGTAACTGAAGTCAATGGGAGCTGTGGAAGTTCAGTTCCTATGGTAGTCAGGCACTGTGATCTGGAGAAATAAGCATGGGTTAGAGAGTCAGGAGGTCTAGAGTTTCAATTATGCCTCTGCCACTGACCCCTTACCTCAGGCTAAAACCCCACTGAAGTTAATAGGAGTTTTGCCCAAGTGAATTTTCTTAGTAAAAAACCATTTAACGGTGAGGGAGAAATGGGTAGAATTCTGTTCTTATTTAAATTAAACATATCTTGTAATTCTTTTGTGCATATTTTAGGAAACTTGACAACTTTTTCTTCAAGAGGGTTGAGAAACTGGAACAAAGAGAAAAAAAATCTCCAAGTTAACTAATACATATTTCCTCCTCCCACCTCTTCACATCTTTTTAAGTGTTAAAAAAAATGTTGCTCTTGAAATGACAAAAAAATGAAGATTTTTTCCCCACTTCTCAAGCTAGACAGCCTCTCTCACCATGACTAGTTGCTCATTTCATGTCTGAAGATATCAAATCCAAATAGTTCTCTACCTCTGAGAGCTTTGTTCCCGTTTCCCACAGAAAAAAAAAGGTCTGTAAAAGAGTAGACAATATATGGCCTGTGTCATAACTATTACTTCTTCAGCCTTCATATAGCATATTTGCTCTTGCAGTTCACCATGGTAAGCTAACTAGAAACAGAAAATAAGCCTAAGGGAACACTTGAATCCTTCCTTTTAATAAATAAATGCAAAGAATCCTTCAAAATTTTGTCTTCATATTTTCATAGTTCATTGAATTCATCCACCAGGTTAGTAGGAGGGAATGAAAACATCTAGTGATCTTTACTGGAGGGCCTAGCAAAAGAAAAATCAAAAGGGTCTGATCCTGAGGGGATCTGACCTATTGCAACTCCTATTAACTTCAATGCTCAGAAAGAGCAGTCTCTAAATGTGTTAGATAGTATTTCAGAATGATTTCCACAAAAGAACAAAGCAATCACTGCACAGATGAAACCCTTTAAGTCTGTATCCAGCTCTAAAACAATTCAATATTCTCTACATCTAGCTTGTTGTCAAGGAGACTTGTGGTAATCATAGTAATTCTCTTTTCAAGGCTAAACTATCATTTATATTGTCCAGAAACAGTGCATTGTAATTAAAAACCATTTTCCCCATAGAGTGCATTAGATGTTATAAAGAGTATACTTGACCTCCTTTTTTAAGATGAGTGCATGGCCCAAAGAACTGCAGCACTGGCTTTTGAAGTACAATATCTGTATTTAATCAGAATGATTAAACTTGTGTTATTAGAAGTCTTATGTACAGACAAATTAAAGCTCTACAGCAGCTAATGAGACCATAATTACAAGAAAAAACTAGACTTTACGTAAAGTCTATAGGTATTTACATTTAAATATTTTAAATGCTGTAAATACATCGATAAAAATCAGACATTCAAAAAAAATTTTTTTGGTTCCTATAGTGGCATCTATCACCATAATATCAGAGGACCTATTAGATCAACTAGCCTATTCCCCTAGCCATTATAAGATTATTCTCTGAAATATATTCTCTAGTCTTGTACAGTTCAGTTTGAAATTATCTAAACAGTGGGACGTCCACCATTTCTCCAGGAGGTTATTCCAGTTTAAACAGCTAGAACCATTAAAAACGTTTCCCCCAAAAAGTCAGCATACATTTTTCTGATCTTTATTTTATCCCATTAGTCCTAGTTATAGCTTTATACTTCCATAAACAATTCTTCTCCTCCTCAATTATTTGTACACAGTTATGACTGACACACACCTTCTGCTTAGTTCTCCAGACTGGCTATATATAATTAGGCCTTTTAATCTTTCTTCACAGATCAATACCTCCAGCCTCTTGGTAATTTTAAACTTCCTCCATCCACCCAGGAACGAATTCTAATTTATCAGTTTCTTGATGGTATTGAGGTGTCTAGAACTGAATGCAGTATTCTCTTGAATGTGTGGTCTTACTAGTCTATGCCATCCAACATCCTATGGCTTATTTTACTGATGCACCTAACTTACTGTTTGCTATCATCAGCTGGAGAACAATTTAAAAGTATTACAAGCAATGGATTTCTTGACACTGCAAATGGCATTCAGATTTATCAATGTATTTTTTCCTTGTAATCCTGTATTCCTGGTACACTGCAAATTCCCACTGACTTCAGTGGGCATTTGGGATGAAGATGGAATATAGGATCAGCCTTTAATGTATTGTCTCTGGATCTTGACCTCAGCCAAAATGATAAAAATACTTACAAGTTAGAAGCTTCAGAGTGACCGAAGCAGGAGAAAGTGTCATTGCTGGATGAGTAACAATAGCATTCAGACACACACAGCACCACTTAATTTTGCAAATTCATTAAGATTTTGGTAAAAGTCTGTATAAAACCAGAAAGTTCAAAAGAGCTTTAAATCCTGATAAGAAATTTGCAGCTTTCTTTGACTGATAAGGAATGGCAAGAATCACTGGCTCAAGTAGGAATTCAATCCAGTGAACTGCTGAAACCCATCAACTCCAACTGAAGTGGTTTTCCTTCAACTTCCATGAAGCAACTGAGGATTGCACAGGATTGGGCCATTAATGCCATACGTATTTCAACAGACCTTTTTGAATTACAGTTTAAATAGCTTTACGGAATCTTTATCCCACCAAATATATTCAGTCTATATTACATTTAATGCTAATAGCGTGATCTCTTCTCAGAAATAGACTCATAATAGACTATTATATTCATGTGGTTAGGGATGGGCCTAAAGTACAGCCGAAATGTTACATGTTATTGGTCCAATATATATACTAAACTTGATAATATTAACACAATTCCACTTATACGGGCCTGATTCTCTGCTCATTTACCCTGGTACTTTTCTAAAGTAAACTGAATTACACCAGTGTAAAATTGGTGTAAGATCAGAATCAGGTCCTATGTCAAATCTAACTAGGCAGATAGTCTCAAACTACAGGGTAAAAGAATAATTTTGGCTGTTTTGACTGAAGATGGAAAGATTATTCTTTCCCTCCTTGCTTTCATCTTGCCTTGATTTATTACTGCAGTTTCAGTTATGAAAAATAGACGAGGACATCTGAAAGTAATTTAACAACTCTTACGAAATATGGACAAAATTTATGTATGTATGCCTAAAAGGCTTTTAAATTTAGAATGAAGTTTGAAGATCTAACCCGAGTACTCCATTCCATGCAGTTTCATGTGTGTATTACCTTAGAATCTGCATATACATATTATTTTGTTTGCAAATAGCTGAGTTTTTCTTGACTTTATTGCCTTTCAGTCATTGTCTGTTAATTGTTTACGGTTCATGTCATAAAACCATGGATGTTAATAAAACACATTAGTGTTAGACATGGTATTAGGGAATATTAAATAAGTATAACTCCTGGTGCAATAATAGGGCAAGCAATGACAAGGCAACTTTGTGTAGTTATTCTGGGCTTTGTATATATACTGGAACTAAAATTTAGGGTAACCCAAGAAAGAATATGGCAGAAAATAAACTTTAAAAATTATCAATTAGGTTCTTTTTTCCTTCTCCTCCCATAAAAATTTACCCTATTTTTGATGTCTCAAACTTTTCTTTTTATAAACTAAACTACAGTGTTGACAAAGATGTATTGACATTTCAGCTAGACAGACAGACCTCCATGGTCATCACGAGATACTCCATGCCAAAAATCTCAACATTGCAGATTGACTATTGTATAATTTCAGTCATGACAGAAGCAGATTAAGACAATTCAGGTAACCAACAATGAGAAAAAAACTTGGAAAGTAAAATAAGAAATACTAAAGCTGCTGTAATCTCTGTCAACATGTGAGAGCCTGTAAGAGTGCAGTAAATAATGCAGAGTGTCCTATAAAATGCATGACAACTTTAAAATCCCTGCTAAAGCTTAATCAGATATAGCAGAATTAACCCTCACTGAATTCCACTTGGTTTGTTGGCATCCTGTTGGGATTGTCAGGTACTGCAGTTGCTTAGATCAACTACTTTCTGTCTCAGCATACACATCCATATCATTTCAGTCATGAAGTGTTCTTGGAACTTTGCTGAGATTTTCAAGTACATGGAGACAAATTTGCTTTTCTTTAGCCACTGATTTATTCTCATGGCTTTGAATGTCTTCAGAACCCCTTACTGGAATTATGTTCTTGTGAATCATTTCAGCCCACCCATTACTCTCCCTTAAAGTTAGCACACCTAGATAACTACCACTACCAGACAGTGAAAAAAGTTATATATCCTAGATGTGACATCCAAATACTTTTACTAAATTCTTCTTGGCACACTAACAAATGCATTACAATACTATATACAAACTCCCTAACAACCTTTCAGTTTAAAAGTCAATACATTAGACAGGGATATTTGTCATCTTGCTCTCTTTTAGCTATTCTGGTGAACAGTGTGAGACTCAACATAGAACCCTAAACTCTGAAATACTTGGCAAAAGGAGATCAGAATGAGCCCAAATTTAAGAGTGCAAGGAAAAGTGCAAGACCCATCTTTTCACAATGGCTTTAAAAATGATAGTGTAAAAGAGATGCAGCACTTCTCATGGAAGAAAAAAAAAAAACACAAAAAAACCCCCCACACCCATTTAAGTATAGTGTGTAAACTGATGAAATGGCTCTGTAGAAACAAAATACAGATAACACTCAACCAGGGTTTTCTTTTAGGGTTAAGTTACCCAGACCTCTAATCAAATTAAAAGAGAGGGGAAAAAACAAAACAAAACAAAAAATCAGACACCAAAGACCTTAAGTCTTCTGTTCAGTGCAGTCCTTTGACCCTGGGTTCTGCCTCCACCAAAACCAGAGGCTGATCTAGGTATAGAGAACAAAGTCCTTTCTGGAATTTTATGTGAGTTTCTATAGCTGTTGCCTAGGTACTAGAGTAACTGACATCTTACAAATATTTTTATATACAGACAGATAACATGCTAGATAATCAGAGCAATGAAGTATATGCATTAGCACCAAAAGTGAACTATCATGCCTATGAAATCACCAGGAAGATATTTGTCATAACTTAACAGTCACTACAAAAAAATATGACTAGTTACAATGAATAATAAGCAAATGAAGTGAAAACATCTTTATTAAGACTGACTGACTCACCTTTCGTGTCATAAGCCCACCACCTAATAATGAGCAGTCCCATAACTCTGTTGTTGTTTTTACAAGTACAGATATGGATTACACAAAATCCAGGTATAGCAGTTTCTAAACAGGTCTTATTGATTTGTCTACTCTGCAAAATGTCTCCAATGTACAAGTCTATACACTCACCTAGTAAGAAATGTTTTAAGTAAAATGGATCTTTAAATATTTGTACTGGCAGCATAGATAAGAAATACCCTCTATTATTCCTTGGTCTATTTCTTTCTAAATCTGAGTCTAAAATTATTTGATAGTGTCGCTTTAATTGTACTGCTCTTTTGATCAGTTTCCTCAACTGGCTCTATATTATTTTGGTTTTTCTTTGCCTATATGCTTTGCCTCACAAAATGGTACAAACCTCCTTTGCAAATTCCATCTCACTGTTAATCAGCCTTTCCAAACCTACCTATGAAAAAAACTCCTCTCCCCCAGCTTTGTGGATCATCTTTAATCCCTACTTCCAGCTTCTCCTGCATATTCCAACGCTATGCAGAAAGGTCTAATCAGGGCAGTCTTTGAGTCAAAGACAATCAGACACCTCATTAAAGCGAATATGTGTGCCAAGCACACACTGATCCTTGGTGTCGCACACTTGCTTTCAGCACACTGATGGGTACGTCTTCACTGCAGAATTAACTTGGTTGACAGGTGCCCTGGCGTGAGCAGCCACACTGTAAAAGCTATACCCAAGTTACTGTGTCCTCACTGTTGCTGAACCAGGACTTCTGGGGACATATTGATGGTTGTTTGTGCTGTGTTAAGCTGAGGGGCTATAGGATTCTTTTCTAGTGAATTGTGGGGACCTTGTCTGTCCCTCTGGGCTCACAGGAGAAATTGTTGGAAGGCACAGGAGGATTATCAGCAGACAAGTGATTTAGCTGGCATCCTGACTGCAAAATGGGCAGGTTACAAGGCTGAATTAAAGCTTCACTTGGGCTTTAGCCAATAACCCGAGGTGAGCCAGCTAGCTCCGGTTCAAAGCATCACTAAACCCGGGTGAGAGGTTTTTGCATGTGTGGACAGGAGAGGTGTTAGAGGCAACCCAAAAGTAAGAGCACAAGTTAACTCTCCAGTGAAGACATACTTTATCTGTTCCTGTCCCCTGCCTGAAATGTATATTTTTAAGGTGTGGAGAAAATGAATAAGAGTTATTTACTCCTTCACATAACACAAGAACCACGAGTCATCCAATGGAATTAATAGGCAGCAAGTTTAAAACAAACAGAAGGAAATATTTCTTCACATAATATACAGTCAACCTGTGAAACTCATTGCCAGGGGATGTTGTGAAGGCCAAAACTATAACGGGGTTCAAAAAAGAACTAGATAAATTCATGGAGGACAGGTCTAACAATGGCTATTAGCCAAGATGGTCAGGGATGTAACCCCATTCTCTGGGTGTCCCTAGCCTCTCACTGCCGGAAGCTGGGAGCGGATGACAGGTGATGGATCACTCAAGTGCCTGTTCTGTTCATTCCATCTGAAGCACCTGGCATTGGCCACTGTCGGAAGACAGGATACAGGGCTAGATGGAGTCTTATCCAGTATGGCCATTCTTATTTTTTATCTGAGAAAATCCTTAATCTAAAGTACTAGTCCTGAAGTCCACAGAATTTAGCATTCCGCAGGTTAGTTCAGACATTTACCCTCTATTTATCCAATTACTCTGCAACCTCAAATAGGTTTTACTATACTCAATGTCCTTGATGCCAGGTCCCCTACTAGACCTAATCCAGACAAAAGAGCATGTACTCTATCCATCCATTGCCTTTAACTATCACCTACAGCAAACCCACATGAAGTCCTTTGACCAAGGTCCTCTATGTTTACATTTCTACGCAGACTTTCATTTTGAGTCCTCCATTTCATAAACTTTTGCCACAGCATCAACCAGCTCACTATTGTGTAAAGGTAACTAACCATATTGAGTAATCTTCCCACCTTATTCTTTTGAGGATTGTGAAGACACAAAAAATGTCTGATTACTGAAGCTAAATTCAGTGAATAATCTTGGCAAACAATTTCTGGAGTCTATGGGCCCATAATCATAATATTTCACAGGATATAAACTGAATTAGCCATCCCTGACAAATGGAAGTTGTGGACTGATAAAACACTCCTCCTGTCATACATCCAGTCTCCTAGAAACTGAGCTCCTTGTTCCAGTCATTGAACCAGACTGCAAACTCAAGTTTGAGAATTTCCTCAAAGAGAGATTGCTTCTTTCCTACCTCATAGGACTGAGACCCCCACAGCTTAGACTTATTAGACCCCTAGACTTAACATTGTGAAAACATTTGTGCAGAGGAAGGGCTGAATTTTGAATTTCTGACTATGGCTTCTGAATTTTCAGTAAAGCTCTCTGAAGGGCTAGGGCTCACAATGGAAGCCTGAGACATTTTACACTGGGCATAAGTTTGACTCCACACTATATTATATGAGGCAATCAAGGCTGCAGAACTACTAACAGAACTCCAATGACTAGAACCCAGTCAGAAAATGGAAAAAAAAAATTGTGAACATCAAACCTGTCATTATACATAAAGCTGGGGCCTAGCTCTAAAAAGGTGAGGGGAGGAAAGTTTCTCCTGAAACAAAAGTTGCTTGTTGGGAATCAGGGTTCTGAATCATGAACATTAACACTCAATGCAGCAGCACCAAGGTTTCTCTTAGGACTCTACACAGGTATTTAAAATACAAGTTAGAAATAAGAAGCCAGCGATTTTTCAGTCACCTATTGGAAGAGACGTATTTTTTTTAAAATTATTGGCAGGTCAATGCTAATTACTAACTTTTTCTATAGGCTTATCGTTTTAGAAGAAAAGCAGATCTTGTGATACCACACATATAAAAGCGCATACATCAATTTTACTCTATTAGACGAAAGGTGCAGCAACGCCCCCTTGTGTTATAAAGAGAACTGATCATGAACTAAAGATAATTCTTTATATTTTTCTTGGTCTTAAATCATCTATTAACAGTGCTCTGAGCCCAAGATTAATTAATTCTTAAAAACAACAAACATGAATAGTCTCCCCATTCTCTCTTTCAAACAAAGTTATAAGCTGTTATAAATGTATCATAATGGACAATCAAAAAATGCTCAGAAAGGGGAAATCAACACCTTCACAGTCAACAGGCTCAATCCATCTGAAATCAGAAACTGGTTTCTAGTAATTTTGTCCAGTTGTTACTCAATCAACTGCAATTCTTGAGTAAAAGACCCTTGGAACACCCAATTCCATTCTGTATTGCTCCTGTATCACTACTCCTCAGTTTGGAGAGTAACTCCATGTTCAGAATGGTAACTAGGCTTTGAGGAAAGATGTTGGGTAACCACACTGAGCATGCTTAGAAAGTGCTCTAAATATGATTATTAGAGATGAACCCAAATTGAAATCTAGTTGTGAACAACTCTGAACTTTATGAAGTTTAAACCCAGATTCACACTTTGAGAAAGTTCAGATCCAAATGTGAACTCTGCAGCTGGAACTCAAAATCTACCATGTGATGACTCGAAACACTGGATCCAAAACACACCTGAACTCTGAAAAAATTATGATCCAGAGATTAGCTTCTGCAGAAAAGGACCTAGGGGTTACAGCGGACGAGAAGCTGGATATGAGTCAACAGCATGTCCTTGTTGCCAAGAAGGCTAACGGCATTTTGGGCTGTATAAATAGGAGCATTGCCAGCAGATCGAGGGACGTGATCATTCCCCTCTGTTTGGCATTGGTGAGGCCTCGTCTGGAGTACTGTGTCCAGTTTTGGGCCCCACACTACAGGAAGGATGTGGAAAAATTGGAAAGAGTCCAGCGGAGGGCAACAAAAATGATTAGAGGACTGGAACACATGACTTATGAGGAGAGGCTGAGGGAACTGGGATTGCTTAGTCTGCAGAAGAGAAGAATGAGGGGGGATTTGATAGCTGCTTTCAGCTACCTGAAAGGGGGTTCCAAAGAGGATGGCTGTAGACTGTTCTCAGTGGTACTAGATGACAGAATAAGGAGTAATGGTCTCAAATTGCAGTGGGGGAGGTTTAGGTTGGATATTAGGAAAAACTTTTTCAGTAGAATGGGTTACCTAGGGAGGTGGTGGAATCTCCTTCCTTAGAGGTTTTTAAAGTCAGGCTTGACAAAGCCCTGGCTGGGATGATTTAGTTGGTGTTGGTCCTGCTTTCTGCAGGGGGTTGGACTAGGTCAGTGGTTCTCAAAGCCGGTCCGCTTTTTGTTCAGGGAAAGCCCCGGCGGGTCGGACCAATTTGTTTACCTGCCACATCCGCAGGTTTGGCCGATCGCAGCTCCCACTGGCCGCAGTTCCCTGCTCCAGGCCAGTGGGGGCTGTGGGAAGCAGCGCAGGCCAAGGGACGTGCTGGCCGCCCTTCCCACAGCCCCCATTGGCCTGGAGCGGCGAACCGCGGCCAGTGGGAGCCGCGATCGGCCAAACCTGCAGACGCAGCAGGTAAACAAACCGGTCCGGACCACTAGGGGCTTTCCCTGAACAAGCAGTAGACCGGCTTTGAGAACCACTGGACCAGATGACCTCATGAAGTCCCTTCCAACCTTAATATTCTATGATTCCATCTCTAGGTTTAATGCAGGGTAGTTTCTTCCTCGTCTAACAGCTGTGACCCTGTGCACTATGTTGCAACACTACTCAGGTTTGGCCCATCCACCCCTCTGCAGATGGACACAGAGGGGCGGATGGGCCAAATCTGAGTGACACTGCGACCCCATGTTACAGGCTGCAAAGCCCGGAGCAGGGAGCTGGGCAAGCTCATTCTCCAACTACTGCCCCTCACACTCACCTTACAGCACCCCCACTATACTCATGTGCATGCTGATGTAGCAAGAACTATGTTATTTGGTGACCTTTCTCTGAAACTTATCATTTCATCTCTGCACCTCTGCTGTGAAATCTACTAAAAATTTCCATGCCAAAATTGCAGCCTTAACCATGAGCTTGACCATTTTGCTTGTATGTTGTACCCATTCCACCATTCTTCATCTTTCTTTCTTGTCTTTTTTAGATTACAAGCTCTTTAGGGCAGTGATTGTGTTTTTTATATTTCTATAGAACTTAGAACACTGTACTAGGTGACAAATTATTAAACCTAATTAGTAACACCATCTGTAACTGCAAGGGTTGTTCCTTATTAGTTAAAACTTACTTAAAATTTTGAAAACAAAAGGCTGCATTGCACTGTTCCAGAAAATGGGTTATTCTGAATTTTAATAAGAAAACACACAACGTTAAAAGTGATTATATTCAAAAGCATACGCTAATGCAGTATGTTAGTGAACTCAGTTAAGACAACAAAGCTTATATGAGAAGAATGTGACAGACAGGCACCATTATTTCGCTCTAGGTACTTATCACTCTGGTTGTCGTAGCACTAGTAATCTTTTTTTGGCCCACTCTTATTTAAAGCAGAATGGGTGAAATTCAGCCCTGACATAAGGTGCAACATCTCATTGACTTCTGTGCGAGTTCCACCTACTAATGGCAGAGCCCGAGTTTGATCCAGTATGTTTTATGCATCTTACTGTGACCCTACATTGAAAAGGCTTCATGTACTAGACAACATAGAATGTATATGCCATGAAATCAAAGTACATTTCCTCTTTCCTAGAGTAATAATAAGTTGTACAGATGCAAGGAGGTAGGATAAAGGAGATATGAGGTGCTACAGCAGACCGCATTAAGAATCATGGGAAGATATGCCTGTGGTTTCATTGCCTTTCAAATAAATTTGTAAAGCACACAGTGCTGGGATTTATTCTTTTATATTTCTATCGAGTAAATCATTGGTTTATCAACATAAGATTTATCAAAACCTATAAGATATTTACATTTTCAGTGTTGCCTTTGAGGATCTTCCATAAGACCCAGAGACTTTGCAATTGACAACAAAATATTTAGTGTGTATATAGTGTAATGGTTGGAAAATTAACAACCTTCACTCTTTGGCTGAGACCAAGTACAGAGAGTTTGACAAACATTTTTGACAAAGTACAAGCATGTGAAAAGAGGGCTTTATAATGGAAGTGGAGATGCAATAATGGGTAGATGAATCATTGATAGTTCAATTTGTAAGGTACAGCAGAGAAACATCCCCTGCAGCTCCATGTGAAGGCTTAGATTCTATAATCCTCCTTGACTCACACTTTTGCAAACATGAAAGCTATAACATACACTCCAGAGTAGGCCAACAGTTTTCATCAGACGACATCAACATTTCTAACCCATCTATGTTTTAAGTTAGTGTTACTAATTTTTAAAATCTATGTGAATATCGCAGGGTACATGGTACTCCACCACACAGGAATTCAGTGGGTAAATGAGCAATATAAAAAACAAAAAAAGGAAAAGAAGGTAAACAGAGGTCACAAATAAATTTGAATGTAAGAAATTCAGCTGGCTCCTTAGACCCAAAACTAACTCAAAAACTAATCAATTTCATGACTGACTCAGACTCCCCACACATCTCTAGTATGTCTATCTAGCTCATTATGGACACCTCCAATGGTCAGTCTTCCTTTCCTGAATACCATTAGGGAGCAGCTATGAGAGTTGAGATCACAATCCTCCTTCATGTGAGGCTTTGATAGCTATCCTGGGATATTCTCATACATTGTTCCTCCACCTTACCAAGGAGTTAGAGCACATCCTTTAAATCTCAAGCCTGGTTCTAGCTAACTAGAAACACCAATTTAGTTTGATATCTACCTCCCAACAGAGATTTGTCAGTTACACAAGTAATAAAGCATTAATTTATAACTGGCATACCTATTTCCAGAGTGATACCCCCCACACACAACTTCCCATGACTAGATTCTAAATCACATCATACTGAGCATATGGAAAGAAACAGAAACTCGCATTATAAAGTAGGTTAAAAAATAGACAGGAGGCTATAAAGATAAGAGGCTTTGACTAAGAGTGACTTTAATTTTATGTTCCATTGACAAGTTCACTAATGTTAGATTTCAAAGTCTCTTAAGATACCTCAAAAACAGAAAGATCCTACTGCTTCCATGAATAACTTCTGTAGGTCATTTCTAACACACATCAAACAATTCTGCACTTACATATTTATAAGCATTTTAACTAATCCTCTAAATTTTAACCAAAGGAAAATTTTTATATTTGTTCAGACCACAGAGTGTAATATAAGTTAGTAATTTCATCAATTAACTTCTTACAGGGTTCACCCACTACAAAGTCAAAATTCCACACTGTTGTACTGCAGTTATTTCCTAATCTACCTGCGATACCATAACGTGGTACTGGTTGGCAAATGTTAACTTTAGTATTTTAACCACTATATCCCTCCCTCTCCCATTTATAGAGTAACATCTTGAGGGCTTGTTAAAAAAAACAACACAACAGAATTTTAAGAATCTGAAACAATTTACCTGTCCTGGTAAGTGGTGATGGCAATACTTGGTGGAGTCAGCAAAGGCAAAGTTGTTGGTCTAGAGAGGATGTCTCTGTCAGGTGTCTTAGCTCTTTCACTTTGTCTGTGGGACAATGGTGGTAACTGCAAATTACATGAGCAACACCTTCTTCCTCTCCAGAGATCTATGCCGAGCATATTACTAGATGTACTATAAGACTTGCTCAGGCCACATTCTAAGTAATCTTTAGCAATCTGAAAAAGAAAGAAAAAAGTCATTGAAGTTATGCAAATACATTTTTTTCACAAAGAAAGAATATCAGCAATTAATTTACTGTCATAAATGTTTAGTATTTGGGGGAGTTGAACTACTCACAAAATAAATCTTTATTCTTAGCTTCTGGAGAAATTTTACTACTGCCATATTATAAAGTTTTATGATCATTTGCCACTTCACAGCTGTGAATTTCATAATATTTACAAATTGGGAATCAATCCTCCAGTTCCGCAGGCTGAAGTTAAACAGGAATGATCCTCAGCTGAATAGTCCACATCACATGGCAAACTTTCAAAATTTAAACTTTTCCTCTGAATAGTCCATTCAGCATTCATACAAAATACCACTCCTTTCTCACACACCACAAATTCATGAATTGCCTCCCTTTTCTGTGAATCATCACAGCTCATCAGGTTTTTCCCTATTCATACCAACTGGTGAAGATAGAGACCTCAGAGTTCGTGCTATGATATAGTCTGAATCATCCAAGATCTACTACCTGGGACAAATTCCCAGCTGAGGTACCTTAAGTGGACAGCCCTAAAGAGAAAGTGTCTGATCAGGCAAGTAGTTTTGTTCTCAACTTTTACTGGTTTTATTCCAAATCACCACCAAGTCCTGGAAGCTAGCTCCCATTCCTCCCACAGCCGAGCCAGAAGTACTTCTGTGTTAGAGATCAGCCTGAATCTTATAGTTCAGATCCAGCTCAAAATTTGGAGCACCTCAAAAGTTCCAGGGCATCCTGACCTGAGGTTTTGATTCAATACATCATAAATGGAACCAACTGCAAAACATGTAAAGAGGTTCAAATTTTGAACCTTTCCAATGTTTAGGAGTATTTAGAGCTATGCCTTTCGTTCACATCCATCTCTACTTCTTATAAACTTTGAGGAAAACAAGTCAGATGATGATATTCCCCTGTATGCAGAAACTGATGGTACTTGGCCTGCAAGAGGCTCCCTTTTCACCATGCCAGTAAGTTTCACTAAGATTTTTCAATTACCAGAAGGCAAAGACATGCACTATAAACAAAGTCTGGGTAGCTAATTATTCTGTGAAATCTTCACATCTAAAGTGAAAGGCAATCACATAATCACACCGGTCCAAAAATGTGAATTGTTTTAATGAAGGAATTGCTTTACCGAAGACACATTGATAGTATCTGCCACCATACACAAAACCAGACATCTCTTCCAGTACCTAATTTTCTGCATGATCAGCTTCTTAAGATTCTGATCGTGTGCACTGCTTTATAACGCTCATGGTAACTGTAGCCTGCCAGGCACTCTAGCTCATACTAATCACAGAGTGCTCTTAAAATGCCTTTCTTGACTGTTCAATTCTTGCTCTCAAAAGATTGTTATTAGGCAATTGCTCTTCCTCCCGGAGTATACTTTCATGTTGGGTCCATCTTCTCTCTCCTCTTGTTTAACATCTAGATAGGGCCGCTGAGACTTAGTGAGGAGACATTGTCTGTGGTGTTTTCAGGATGCTCTATGACTTCATTTTATCAAACATCCAGTGGAGTCAATTGTCTTAACTAGTGTCTGGTTCAGATGGGGGTAAGGATGAGAGAAAACAGGGTGATCCTCAAACTGCATAAGGCTGGAGCAATGTTGACGCAACCTAGAAATATGGCATTGGTTATACCAGCACCTTCATCTGAAGGTGCAGACCTGTCTTTTGTTACTCAAAATAACAATATTTGAATTTCCAGCTATCATTAGAAAAACCAGAGTAGCCATAGCCATGACAGCTTCTCCCCACCCCGATCTGCAACAACCCAGGATATTTTGACCATTTGTTTCAGATGTGGACCTCAATACCCTCACCCTTAGAGATTAGAGGACTGCAATGTGCTTTACAGAGTGCTACACCAAGATGCAATTGGTGCAGAATTTAACAGTCCATTTGTTAAGTGCTATATCTGTCAAAACCAAGGCAAGGAAGGTTATGTCTACTGGCTGGAGCCACCGTGGTCATGCCCAGTGGTCAGAACCAAGGGTTAGAGCTGGAACCAGTAGTCAAAAGCAGGGCTAGAAGAAGACAACAGTAGGGCTGGGAGCTAGGCTGGACCCAGAACAAGGCTGGAGCAGGACCAGAGACAAGACTAGAGCAAGAGCGGGGCTGGAGCAGGCTTAGGCCAGTGGAATCTGTCACCACTATCAGGCAGAGCAGAGTTCCAAGCCATGAAGTGACGCCGAGCAGAATAAGTTGTGGTTTCTCCTGTGAAGCTTATATATCTGCTTTGAGAGTCACCAGACCAGCCCCAGGCTTGTGGATTGGCTGGAGTACAATGCAGGAATAACTCATCCCCACATGAGGCTTATTCAGGCTGTAGTCCAAGAATGACTCATCACCTCATAATATCTACCATGAACATATTGGTCCCAGGATGCAACAGATCCAATCCTGGCTAATTCCTTTAGGAGCACTGATGATGGTTGCCAGTGCACTATTTCTGAAGGAAAATACAACACATTTTAAATCGAGTAGAATCCAAGAGGGTTAACTATCTATTTAAAAGTTTTGAACTTGTATCACTTGTTTTAGAAAGTAATACTCCAATATCCTACTCACCAAGTTATGCGCCCCTCAAAACTTGCACTCAAAGTTAATGGTGCTTCAAATTCAAATATATTATTCCTAAGAGATAGCTTCATAATGCTGGCAGCTCTTAGACTGCAAGTTTAACAGTGTGTGAAAGAAAGAGATGGGCCTATATTTATCAATATTTATGGGCCCATTTATAAATGCCAAAGAAACTAGTGTTGGTACAGTTATGCATAGGGCCCTACCAAATTCACAATCCATTTTGGTTACTTTCATGGTCATAGGATTTTAAAAATAATAAATTTCATGATTTCAGCTATTTAAATCTGAAAATTCACAGTGGTGTAATTTTAGGGGTCCTAACAAAACAAAGTTGTGGGGTGTCACAAGATTATTGTTGGGGGGGGGGGTTTCAGTACTGCTACCCTTACTTCTGCACTGCTGCTGGTGGCAGCAGTGCCTTCGGAGCTGGGCAGCTGGAGAGCAGCAGTGTCTGGCCAAGAGCCCAGCTCTGAAGGCAGCAGCACAGAAATAAGGATGGCATGATATGGTATTGCCACTCTTATTTCTGTGCTGTTGCTGGCAGTGGCTCTGCCTTCAGATCTGGGCTCCCGGCCAACTACCACCAGTCTCCAGCCACCCAGCTCTGAAGGCAGTGCAGAAGTAAGGGTGGCAATACTGCGACCTGACCCACTCCCACGCCCCAAAAATCTCTCTCTCTCTCACACACACACCCTCCCTTCCTTTTGGGTCAGGACCCCTAAATTGAGAAACACTGGTCTTGCCCGTGAAATCTGTAGAGTATAGGGTAAAAGCACACAAAAGACCAGATTTCATGGGGCGGGGGGGAAGAGATTTCATGGTCCATGACCCATTTTTCATGGAATTTGGTAAGGCCCTAGTTACACACCACTCTCCCCCAACAGCATAAATTTAAAAAACAAAACCAAGACCAATTTACTGATCTTATCACAGATAATGAGTCTCACTGATGGGCGACACAAGACATCCCTACAAGAGGCTGCCTGGAAGCTTTTTATGGAATTGGAGTTGTTAATGCTCTAACTGACCTCGGATGGCATGTGAAGGATTCAGATTTTGTTTCAGAATTATCTTGCGAACACAGAAAAGGTGCAGCTAAAATAGGGTAGAACCAACTGTTACACTGAATAGAAATGTTACAGCAAGAATGTAAATTAGTTATGTATGCAATGCAGGCAATATGTGGTTATATCTGAGCAATCCAGGCACCATCACCCCAGCACTTCTTGACTATACTGATAAATTAGGAGCCATTTCAGAAAACAAAGTCAAATGCAAGATAAAAATGAAATGACCAATCTCAGCCAATGCCACTTGCTGCTTGTTTCAGATCATATTTTAAAAACTAGAAGTTTAAACCTATTCATGTTCTCAAACACCTGGGTCAGATTCTTGGGTCATCTTTACCTTGAGTAGTACTTTACTCCACAAGTAGTCCATCTGAACTCAATGGGACTCCTAACAGATTAAGGAATGGCATTCGCATCGATAAAGATAGGAGAATTTAAAATATTATTCCTTAATTTCTTTACAGGATATGATTAAAATACATCTACATCTTGTATTTGACTATGAAGTTCGGCTTAGATAGATTGGATCAAATGTTCCTCCCTCTGCGGAGAAAGTTAATATAAGAAAGATTAACTTCTTAGGATTGTTTTATTGATACAGCCTTGCCTTTTGACATTTGTCAATTGTACTTTGGACAAATAAAAGTAACAGGCATGTAAGTCCTGGAGTCTGAAACCCTCACTCACATCAATAATACTCAGCCTTGATGTAAAGCTAGGGAATTTAAACTACATAAATTAATAATTTAGTTGAGAATATTCTAAGAATTTTAAAAAAAACCCTGCAGAAATATACCTTTCTCCTCAACAAAGACAGATTTAAATTCCCCAACTTTACATCAAGCCTCAGTTAATTCATCCTGCAAAAGTCACCGAAACAGACAGATTTTTCCTTCTACAAATCATAAAGGTTCATTGTTGGGGTGTATATTTAAGATGGAATTCCCATTTTATATAATGCATTTAGCTCAATACAATAGAGCAAAATGGCCAAGATTTCATTTTTAAATGGGCAGCTAAAGTTAGATTCCTACATTCATCTTTTTATAGCTGCCTAGTTTTATGCAGTTTTGCATATGATAATTTAATGAGAGATTTGCAAATACCTATAGCTCAGGGGTGGCCAACCTGTGGCTCTGGAGCCACATGCAGCTCTTCAGAAGTTAATACGCAGCTCCTTGTATAGGCACCAACTCTGGGGCTGGAGCTACAGGCGCCAACTTTCCAATGTGCCGGGGGGTGCTCACTGCTCAACCCCTGGCTCTGCCGCAGGCCCTGCCCCCACTCCATCCCTTCCCACCCCCGAGCCTGCAGTGCCCTCACTCCTCCCACTCCACCCCCATCCCCCGAGCCTCTGGCATGCCATAAAACAACTGATCGGGAGGGAGAGGGACACGCTGATCGGCCGGGCTGCCAGTGGGCAGGAGGCGCTGGGAGTGAGGGGGGAGGGGGTCGGAGCTGATGCGGGGCTGCTGACATATTACTGTGGCTCTTTGGCAATGTACATTGGTAAATTCTGGCTCCTTCTCAGGCTCAGGTTGGCCACCCCTGCTATAGCTGGATGAAAATTTTGATGGAAACTGGGCAGCCAGGTGGTCTCCTGGAATCCATAGCTCCTGAGGGTCCCCAGTTTTCTGGCAGACAGACAGGCTCCCCTGCTTACTTCCCAGCAGCGCACCAAGCTGGCAGACTGGGCTCTCCTGGTCCCAACCTGGTGGGCTGCCAGGCTCACCAGACTGGTCTGCTCCTCACTTGACTGGCTTACCAAGCTACCTGGCGGTCCACTCTCTAGATGGCCATTCTCCCCAAGCTACTTGGTGGCTACGTGCCTGGCTGACTCCCTGGATAGCTAGTTTCTGGCTGCCCAACTCCCCAGCTACCTGCTTCTCCAGACTCCTGCAGAGCCAATGAGCCCATCCAAGAGCCAGCAAACACAAAAATTTTGTTTTGATTCTTCCAAAATGGAATTTTTCTGGAAATCCCTTCCTGTGAAAATATTTTGTGTTTTTGATTTTTTGCCCTGCAAGGGATTTTAAAAAGTTTCAAAAAATGTGATTTTTTTTTTTTGTGAGAAGAGAATTCCATTTTCTGGTCAGTTCTCTACAGAACCATAAACTTCAGCTTAAAAAGAGATGTGTGGATTTAGTGCTGGTGAAAGGTGAGACAGATGCAAGACCTGGTAAGCATAAGGTGTTCAAATGACTATACTGAAATGTACCAGTGAGACATGGACTTTTGGGACAGTAAGTTAAGTGGGTTTGCTGGGGAATCTCCCAACAGACAAACAACAGGTAAGGTAAACATTTATCCCAATCACTGATGTGTTGATCCACAAACATTTTCAACATCATTTCAAGGATTCCATTAAATCTCTCAACCAACCTGTTAGTCTGGGCTGGTAGGGAGATGACCAGAAGTGTTGAACCTCACATTTGTCCCATAGCCCTTTATGTAGGGCAGACAAAGTTTGACTCTGATCAGTCCAAACCTCATGGGGAAAACTCACCCAGTTAAATATTTTTAGCAAAGTGTCAGCCACCTTGTCTGCCTCAGAGCTACTGCTTCTGGATAGCAGGAGACAACCTATTACTACCAGAATATACTTTTTCCTTCTCCGGATAACTTTGCTAAGGGGCCACACAACGTCCGTAGCAACTCTCTGAAAGGGTTCCTCTATGATGGGAAGGGGGAATCAGGGCAGCCTTACCTTTATCTGTGAACTGCAGGAAGCCCAAGACCCAGTTCTGATAAGCCCAGTCTTTGACAAACCATTTATGGTTTTTACAAACACCTCTGATACAGGGCTTGGGACTGGGCTGATGCAAAATCATAAGAAAAGGGAAGACACATCCCAATGAATCTCAGCAAGAAATCACTTCCCCAAGTGCAAACCTACACAACAGTTGAAAAAGAATATTTTGCAGTGGTATGGGCCCTCAGCAAATTTCAGCCGTATCTTTTAGGACAACACTTCACTGTATATACAGACCACTCACTATTCACCTGGTTGCATCAAATGAAACAGATGAATGTCAAGTTGCTAAGATGGAGCCTAGTACTCCAAGATTATGATATGGAAGTAATTTATGTTAAAGGGAATACAAACTCAGTCACTGATGCTTTGTCCAGGAATTAAATCAGTGGGTCCCCTGAGGGTGCCAGACAGCCAGCCTTGCTAACACCCACTTCTGTTGTGGGCGCAGTGAATTGATAGATGAGAAACCTGGGAAGTGTAAGAAACTCAAACAACTATGTTGAAATGTGCCAGACAAGCATGGACTCTTGGGATAATAAGTGTTAAGTGGATTTCCTGGGGAATCCCTGGAGAGGATTAATGCAAATTACACAACCACAGTTATGCAAGAACCCAGCCTTTTGAAACTATGCCCTCAGGAAAGAGCCACTCACTTGTGTAACTTGCTCCAGGAGACTGGAGATCAAAGGCCCAGGCTGTATGAAGAAATAGCTGAACTGTGCTGTGGGGGGTCTGGTTCCTGATCTAAAAAACTGACATGAACTTGGGACCAATTGGGAAAACCCAGTTGTTGGGTTTGAAAGACTGACACCGACTAGAGCCCTATGTCAGGGCTGAGGATGACCTCTGGTAAGCTTTTAGCATGTATGTAGGTTCTTTAATTCATATTTTTTTTCTTTGTAATGCTTTTTTCCTACAAATAAATGTAGGTTTGTAAAGGTTGGTTAGTAGCTGGTATACACTGTTCTAGCCACTAGAGAAAGAGTAAACCCCTGGTGCTGAACTCTGGTCATACCTGCTGGGATATCGCAGTGAGGTGCAAGCCTAAACCCAGTCTGAAGGGAGAAAGACCTGGGTCTCCGTCCCAAGACAAGTAATGGCTGAGAAGCTTAAGCTTTAAGCAGATGCCCTCAAGGAAGGCCAGGCAGGTGGGTCAAAGGTGCAGTCAACCCTGAAACTGTGACATATATGGTGTCGGTGTGTACAATCTAGGACAGTGGTGAACTGTCAAAGTGTCAAAAACAGTGACAGCAAGTACTGTAGAAGGGAAAAGCACAGTGAAAAAATCTCAGGGTTTTTGAGGAGAAGATATAGTGAAAAGAAAATGAGTTACAAAAAGCTGAAAAAAAGGCAAATGGCTGAGATATGCTGAAAAAACCGATCAACACTGAAGAGCTCAAAGACACAGCTCATTGACCAGTTATACTCTCAGGAACAGAAAATGAATGATGGTCCAGGATCCCAGGCAACATCCAGCCATTGGCAGAGAGTCCAGCAGGCAGGGGAAATCTTGAGCGGGACGGAAACTGGGAAGAGGCTGGCATATGCAGCAGCCATGCTCCATCCAGATCAAATACACCACTGCAACTGGGATCACGGACAGTTAGAGCAAGAGAATCTGTGGCTGCAGAGGGAAAGATTGTACCTGGAAGCCCAGATGCTTGCAGCTAAGAAGAAAGAGTGTACAAATCAGGAGAAGCAGCATCAGCATGAGTGAGAAGGATCATCAACTTCAGCTCAATATGGAAAAACAGCACCAGCAAAACATAATCTAGTAGGTGGAGCCTGACCCCATGTACCTGTCTGCTGGATGGCACAGACTCCATATTATTTCCTCGCTTTAAGAAGAGGCTGTACATGCTTTTGAAATGGACCAGGTACGGCAGGAGGACACAGTATGGTATCTGACTCCACTACTGTTAGGGACAAAGTCTTTCTTGATGATCCAGCAAATAGACACCATCTTTTGTCCAAGGGGACCCCCCCCCCAACTCTTGCAGAAGGGTTGGAAAGACTTAGGCCTACTAGGGCCCTATAAGACTGATGGGTAACTCCTCATATGTTTACTGGGTGTTTAAATCTCTGTATTGTTTTAATACATTTTCTCTGTAATGCTTTCACATTAAGAATAACAGTGCTTGCTTAGAAAGTGCTGTGATAACTTGTAAATGCTGGCAATATACTGTTCCTATCCCTCTGACCAGAATTGACCACACTGGTTTCAAAACCCCCTGTCAGAGGGGAGTAGGACAAGGGTCCCTGCCTCGAGACAAGTGATGGCGGGAGTCCTGATTGGGCATTCCTGAACTAAACCACAGAGGGAGGAATACAGGTGAAGTTACCTGACAAAAGGCATTGGCTTGACAACACTTGACAGAGCCATTGAAGGGCAGGCTCCAGACACACTGCTCTGTCAGCTCTTCTGCTTCACCTCTGATGTAGAGTGGAAAGTGAGATTCTTTTGTGCATGGTAGAGGCAGTTCAGTCACCAAGATCCATACAGTTCTTAGCCTCTTTAATGAGTTGCCAATTAGTGCAGAGCTATATAGCATGATGGAGAATTTGTGATGTGGGATCAGGAACTGAAACCTATCAAACTCATCTTATATAAGGGGTTACCAAACATCCATTACATGGAAACATTTATCCATTGATTCAAACTGATGACCTACAGGTGAAAGGTTCTGTACCTTATTTGTATTGTCCCAACGGCAGCCAGTTTCCCAACAGATACATATATAATTGGAAAGGGTAATTTTAATATGTGTTTATTCTCTCTCCAATATATATTGTACATAAAAAAAAGAGAATAAACACATTAAAATTACCCTTTCCAATTAATACTTACTAGAGAATTGGCTATCTCAAGGACAATGATAATGCACCATTATATATAACACATGCACACAAACCCAAACACACTACATTAGAAGAATATTAAAGAATGGCTGCTGCTGGTATTAAAAGTGCTGGAGTGATACTGAAAATGTAACATTGTTACATATATTCTGGGAGAAAATGATTTTCCGTTTTTAAAGATCCCAAGCTGTAACAAACAAAGCAATTACTACTGTGATTATCATTGCCATCATTACAAATTGATGCATTTCTCCTGAGAATAGGAACTGGAATTTAATTAAATTAATAAAGGATTAGTGTGGCAAGAGGAGTGATAGATTAACACATCAGCACATGGGGTGTTAAGAAGCCACAGTAGTAAGTGTTGTAAAAATGCTTATAAATATATAATTACAGCAAATCCACAAAGTGTGGATCCAGATCAGATCTTCCTCAAAGTTTGTGGTTCGGCTCAGGTCCATCTCTCTGTTACAGTTTAATGAAGCATAATGTTCAAGCACACATTCTGCATTAGCAATGGAAAAGAGTTTACATGATTATTTTTTTAATCAATGGATCTTACTTTCCTCTCATTTACACTCCTATTAATTTAGGAGTAACTCCAAGGAAATCAAAAGAAAAAGGAGTACTCGTGGCACCTTAGAGACTAACAAATTTATTTGAGCATAAGCTTTCGTGAGCTACAGCTCACTTCATTGGATGCATGCATCCGATGAAGTGAGCTGTAGCTCACAAAAGCTTATGCTCAAATAAATTTGTTAGTCTCTAAGGTGCCACGAGTACTCCTTTTTCTTTTTGCAGATACAGACTTACACGGCTGCTACTCTGAATCCAAGTCAGTCAGTAACTCTAGGAGCAACTCCAGTGTAAAGCCAACCTATATGAAAGGAGAATTAAGCTGTTTTGTTCTGAAAAAAAAAATATACTGGAATTAATAAACCTTGACTTTTTTAAACTTACGTCATCTGCTGTAACCGTCATGACACTTCTGCTTTTCTTCATTATAGAGATGAAAAATGCACCTATTCGTGCCAACCACTCTTCTTCAATCCAATTTCTCCCCAGACAGTAAACCTACAAGAAAAAGTGGGAAGCCTTTGTATTCTTGAGTAATAAGCTATGTAGTTGATTGATAAAATGGTTAGCTAGCTTACAGCTAACAGAGTGTTTTCATAAAGCGCTTTGCAGCAGAAGTCCAAGCACAAGGAGCCCAAGTGTGTAATTACATACAAGTGTAACATTCCATTTGCAAAATAATTTAATTAGTATTGAGAATTCTTTTAAAAAAATCAGTGTTCTCAAAATTTTTAAATATAAGCTTTGTAACAACTAGGGCTGTCAAACAATTAAAAAAATTAATCACAATAAATCAGAAGATTAAAAAATAATCACTATTAATCACAGTTTTAATTGCACTGTTAAACAATAATAGAATCCCATTATTAAATATTTTTGAATGTTTTTCTACATTTTCAATATATTGATTTCAATTACAACACAGAATACAAAGTGTACAGTGCTCACTTTATAGGATTATTTTTATTACAAATATTTGGACTATAAAAAGGATAACCAAAAGAAATAGTATTTTTCAATTCACCTCGTACAAGTACCGTAGTGAAATCTCTTTATTGTGAAAGTGCAACTTATAAATGTAGATTTGTATCTGTTCTTAGAATCATAATCATAATCACCATTATGATCCTCTAGTCTGACCTCCTGAACGACCAAGGTCACAGAATCTCACCCACCCACTCCTGTAACAAACCCCTAACCTATCTCCGAGCTACTGAAGTCTTCAAATTGTGGTTTAAAGACTTCAAGGTGCAGAGAATCATCCAGTAAGTGACCCAAGCCCCACGTTGCAGAGGAATGTGAAAAACCCCCAGGGCCTCTGCCAATCTGCCCTGGAGGAAAATTCCTTCCCGACCCCAAATATGGCAATCAGCTAAACCCTGAGCATGTGGGCAAGACTCACCAGCCAGACACCCAGGAAAGCATTCTCTGTAGTAACTCAGATCCCACCCCATCCAACATCCCATCATAGGCATCATCCCCTTGGGCATATCTACCGCTAATAGTCAAAGATCAAATTGCTTGCCAAAATTAGGCTATCCCGTCATATCATCCCCTCCATAAATTTATCAAGCTTAGTCTTGAAGCCAGATATGTCTTTTGCCCCCACTGCTCCCCTTGGAAGGCTGTCCCAGAACTTCACTCCTCTGCTGGTTAGAAACCTTTGTCTAATTTCAAGTCTAAACTTCCTGATGGCCAGTTTATATCCATTTGTTCTTATGTCCACATTGGTACGAAGCTTAAATAATTCATTTCCCTCTCTGGTTATTTATCCCTCTGATATATTTATAAGAGAGCAATCATATCTCCCCTCAGCCTTCTTTCAGTTAGGCTAAACAAGCCAAGCTCTTTGAGTCTCCTTTCATAAGACAGGTATTCCATTCCTTACGTCATCCTAGTGGCCCTTCTCTGTACCTGTTCCAGTTTGAATTCATCCTTCTTAAACATGAGAGACCAGAACTGCACACAATATTCCAGATGAGGTCTCACCAGTGCCTTGTATAACAGTACTAACACCTCATTATCTCTACTGGAATATCTCGCCTGATGCATCCCAAGACAGAATTAGCTTTTTTTACAGCCATATCACATTGGCAGCTCATAGTCATCCTGTGATCAACCAACATTCTGTGGTCCTTCTCCTCCTCAGTTACTTCCAAGTGATGCATCCCCAATTTATAGCAGAAATTCTTGTTATTAATCCCTAAATGCATGACCTTGCACTTTGCACTATTAAATTTCATTATATTACTATTACTCCAGTTTACAAGGTCATCCAGATCCTCCTGTATGATATCCCGGTCCCTCTCTGTATTGGCAATACCTCCCAGCTTTGTGTCATCTGCAAACTTTATTAGCACATTCCCACTTTTTGTGCCAAGGTCAGTAATAAAAAGATTAAATAAGATTGGTCCCAAAACTGATCCCTGAGCAACTCCACTAGTAACCTCCTTCCAGCATGACAGTTCACCTTTCAGGGTAACCTGTTGTAGTCTCCCCTTTAACCAGTTCCTTATCCACCTTTCAATTTGCATATTGATCCCCATATTTTCCAATTTAGCTAATAATTCCCCATGTGGAACCATGTCAAATGCCTTACTGTTACATAACTACATTCAAAAACAAAACAATGTAACACTTCAGAACCTACAAGTCCACTCAGTCCTACTTCTTGTTCAGCCAATCGCTAAGACAAACAAGTTTGCTTACATTTACAGGAGATAATGCTGACCACTTCTTATTTACAATGTCACCTGAAAGTGAGACCAGGCGATCGCATGGCACTGTCGTAGCCGGCATTGCAAGGTATTTTAGTATACTAAACATTTGTATGCCCCTTCTTGGTTCAGCCACCATTCTGGAGGACACGTTTCCATGCTGATAATGGATTCTGCACATTCATTTTCATCGTCTGAGTCAGAGGCCACCAATAGAACGTTGATTTTCTTTAGTGGTTTGGGTTCTTCCACACCTCGTCTCTCTCAGATTTTGGAAGGCAATTCAGATTCTTAAACCTTGGGTCGAGTGCTGTAGCTATCTTTAGAAATCTCACATTGGTTTCTTCTTTGCGTTTTGTCAAATCTGTAGGTGAAAGTGTTCTTAAATCAAACAACATGTGCTGGGTCGTCAACTGAGGCTGCCGTAACACAAAATATATGTCAGAATGTGGGTAAAACCACAGAGCAGGAGACATACAATTCTCCCCCCAAGGAGTTGAGTCACAAATTTAAATTAACTTGTTGTTTTTTAAACAATCAGCATCAGCATAGAAGCATATCCTCCGGAATGGTGGCTGAAGCAAGAAGGGGCATACAAATGTTTAGAATACTGGAATGCCTTGCAATGCCAGCTACAACAGTGCCATGCGAACGCCTGGTCTCACTTTCAGGTGACATTGTAAATAAGAAGCAGTCAGCATTATCTCCTGTAAATGTAAACAAACTTGTTTGTATTAGTGATTGGCTGAACAAGCAGGAGGACTGAGTGGACTTGTAGGCTCTGAAATTTTACATTATTTTGTTTTTGAGTGCACTTCTGTAACAGATACAAATCTATAATTATAAGTTGCACTTTCACAATAAAGAGATTGCACTACAGAACTTGTATGAGGTGAATTGAAAAATACTATTTCTTTTGTTTACCTGTTTACAGTTCAAATATTTGTAATCAAAAGTAATATAAAGTGAGCACTGTACACTTTGTATTCTGTGTTGTAATTGAAATCAATATATTTGAAAATATAGAAAAACATCCAAATATTTTTATAATAAATTGGTTTTCTATTATTTTTTAAGAGTGTGATTAAAACTGCAATTATTCATGATTGATTAATTTTTTTTAAATTGAGTTAATTTTTTTTGTTAATCGCTTCAGTTAACTGTGATTGACAGCCCTAGTAACAATCTTAGAAACATAGGGCCAAATCCTGTGGTTCCTACTTAGTTTTTTAACAAGTCTTTACTCAGAAGTATATCACAGAAGGTCCCAGATTTGAGTAATCTGGCCCTTACAAAAACTAGTAAGAGGAGATATTTGTATTCATATTTTAACTCATACAGTAACTCTCACAAATATAAAGGCTCTATTCAATATTATATATGCATGCACGCATAACTTCAGCCACTTCTATACTGTAACCCTCTCTTGGGTGAGATACTGCAGCCACTTTGGGCCAGCAGCACTACACAGCGGCATTTAGAAAAAGAAATGAAAAATAACTAACCAGATGAAACTGCAGAGGAAGACAGAACATAATAATTCACTCACCTAGGAATCTGGCCAGGGCACCAGGTGTTAAAAACCTTACTCTTTCTTACTATGAACTGAGAGCTCATGAAAAGGTGCCAGAGGGACAGCTCTGAAAAGGAAAACCCTCAGTGTTTTTCACAGAGCAGATACTGCTGCAGCGCAAGCTTCTGCACACTGTCAATGTGTCGCTACCCTGGCTTGGAAAGACTAACTCTGGGGTGAGAGGAGAGTTGACGGACAAATCCTTAACTGGCCTCTCTGTTGAGACTACCTGTAAAGGGGTCAAGTAGTACCAGTTGTGGTGGTGGTTTTTATGGTGAAGACAGCTCTTAGAGGAATTTAACCAAGACCAAAGAGCCCTCAGATGGTGAAAGCTTTCAGGTACTACCCATACCTTTCAACTTTAATACATGAAGGCTCCAATCCTACACTGAAGTCAGGGGGAGTTCAGACATGAAAAGAATGTAGTATCAAGCCGTAACTGTATGCCAGGGGCCACCAAAGTCATGCACAAATGAATTAGGATTAAACCACTGAGGATTAGGTGTTTGTAACTTGCTCAGTATCATGCACATTCGGACAAAATGCACAAGCTATTTCAAAATGCACGATACTACTTCAAATAGATACAATACAATTCAAATAGATTCTTTCCTGGTTTAGAGGCAGATATAGAAATTCTAACACAGTGTAACAACTGTGTTCACATTAAATGTGATTTAGGTTACACCACCACCACACCATTTACAGAAATAATGCATAGGAAAAAAATCCAGCTCGTTCTAAGGAGAACCCTTTGGGTTAATGAGCAAGAAGTGTTTGATCAGAGAGATCTAGAAAGCTATCCTACCATGCTATAAGGACTGGATGCTCACGCAACTGCTGCTCATTTTATGAGAAAAGCATTGCAGCATATCCTTTCCCTTTAGATTAGATCACCCTGCAAAGAACATTAACATATGGTGCCAGCAACTCAGAGTCCGATACCAGTCCCAGCTGCGACACAAGCACTACACATGCTTCCAGTTGCTTTAATTCCCGTATGGATTCAGACATCTTTCTCACACCCACACCTCTTCAGGGTTTTATATATATAAATAAAATTATAGTATGTGTGATCTCTCTTTTACACACACACACACACACACACACACACACACATCAGCCAAAACATTCAAATCCCTCATACCCATGCCAGACATCCTCATCTGTAAGAGCACAAGCACCATCACACAGCGCTGCAAGGTATTAATTCTATATTCTTTGCTGCAGCAGCACAGGGGAAGAGCAAAATAACCTTTTTAAAAGGCACCTAAGAGCTGGGGGCAGAGGGAGGAGGGCAGAGGTATAGCACAGGCACAGAAGGCCACAAGATACAGGCTGAGCATAAGCAAATGAGGATGAAGTATGGGTTAGAGCTGTGGAATGAGTGTTGACAAAATGGCAAAAATTGGGGCATTCTGACAATTTCCTCTCAACTGCACTGCAATGTCACTACTGAGATGGGCAGGGTTTAAATGAACAGCCTAGAGATGAAAGACTCCATATCCCAGTAACAACCTAACATCATCCTGTGATGCCACAATAAAATAGTGAGTCAAATGCAGTGATGATGGTGTAAATTACATCTTGTGCCAAAACAAGCTGTCTGCAACACAAGGACGATTTACCTCCACAGAGGGCAGACAGTCTTTCTGTTACTGTCAAATGGGATTTCTGCTGGGAACAGAGCTTTAAATTTCCACGCAAGCCCGATACAAGCTGCTCTGGTCGCGCAGTCTACAAAACCACTAAACCAGCACACCCTCCACCTGCACTAGTCATGCATTCTTTCTAGCCAGCACTCTCCAGTTTTGGCCTTGTACCCATTCTTTATGCCCATCCTTGCAACTGAGGTTCTGGCATCACAATCTGGTCCTCTAGCAAAGTCTCTGATACCAATGACCTCGCGTCGGGTTATGCAAAAATCAGTCTGTGTACACAATTAGGGAATTTGCTCCAATGACTTTTCTACAGAAAAATGCAATAAGTAAGAATAATTTTATTCTGATATATGCATCTCCAAGCAATGCCAAGGGAAACACTGAATATTTCTGTCAGAGTTAACTGCTTCTACAAATATAGATGTAATGGGTATTTTAGTGAAATGAGCTACAGCCTTCTCAGCCTGAATGAAAGCTTTCACAAGGGGGGGGGGAGAGGAGATAATTTGTGGAGATGTCACTTATCTAGATTCCTTTTTGGTTCCCCATCATGCTAGTAGGTAAGAGATTAGGCTTCTATTCTGCATAAAAATAGAAATATCTCTGTGTAGATTTATTTTATTTCCCACATATTTGGATTGAAAATGATATAAAACTAAATTGCTGCGCTATATAGATCCCTGAATTCTATTACAAGCAGTGTTACATAATAATAAAAAAGTTCAAGCTACTCATTTAGTTTCCTTCAAAACCCACCACATACACCTTATCCAACTCTTCTGTATGCCACTGACAAAAAAGTAAAATAAATTGCTGTACCATCTGCTCACAACTTCTCCCTGTCTTTGCATGGAAATTAAATTGTTGAGAGGGCCACCGACAGAGCATTGTAGCATGTTGTGACTTAAAAGAAAGACCACTATAAGCTAGTACCATGTCCCATTTTAGAGCACATTATGTACCACAGTTAAGAGCCACACCAGGTGTCTCATTCATCAAGGTGACAAAGGCAAGGTACATCATATAAAGCTCTCAACAACACATTCATCTCCATAAACTTATCCAGTAGCATCTTAAAGCCAAATAGATCTTTTGCCCCCACTGCTTCCCTTGGAAGGCTATTCCAAAACTTCACTCCTCTGATGGTTAGAAACCTTTGTCTAATTTCAAGTCTAAACTTCCTGGTGGCCAGTTTATACCCATTTGTTCTTGTGTCCACATTGGTGCTGAGCTTAAATAATTCCTCTCCCTCTCCTGTATTTATCCCTCTGATATATTTATAGTGAGCAATCATATCTCCCCTCAACCTTCTTTTAGTTAGGCTAAACAAGCCAAGCTCCTTAAGTCTCCTTTCATAAGACAAGTTTTCCATTCCTCGGATCATCCTAGTAGCCCTTCTCTGTACCTGCTCCAGTTTGAATTCATCCTTTTTAAACATGGGAGACCAGAACTGCACACAGTATTCTAGGTGAGGTCTCACCAGTGCCTTGTATAATGGTACTAAAACCTCCTTATCCCTACGGGAAATGCCTCTCCTGATGCATCCCAAAACCGCATTAGCTTTTTTCACAGCCATATCACATTGGCAGCTCATAGTCTTCCTATGATCAACCAATACTCCAAGGTCCTTCTCCTCTTCCGTTACTTCTAATTGATGCGTCCCCAACTTATAACTAAAATTCTTGTTATTAATCCCTAAATGCATAACCTTACACTTCTCACTATTAAATTTCATCCTATTACTATTACTCCAGTTTACAAGGTCATCCAGATCCTCCTGTATAATATCCCGATCCTTCTCCGAATTGGCAATACTTCCCAGCTTTGTATCATCTGCAAACTTTATTAGCACACTCCCACTTTTTGTGCCAAGGTCAGTAATAAAAAGATTAAATAAGATTGGTCCCAAAACCGATCCCTGAGGAACTCCAGTGGTAACCTCCCTCCAGCCTGACAGGTTTCAGAGTAGCCGCCGTGTTAGTCTGTATTCGCAAAAAGAAAAGGAGTACTTGTGGCACCTTAGAGACTAACAAATTTATTAGAGCATAAGCTTTCGTGAGCTACAGCTCACTTCGCATCCGATGAAGTGAGCTGTAGCTCACGAAAGCTTATGCTCTAATAAATTTGTTAGTCTCTAAGGTGCCACAAGTACTCCTTTTCTTTTTCCAGCCTGACAGTTCGCCTTTCAGTAGGACCCGTTGTGGTCTCCCCTTTAACCAATTCTTTATCCACCTTTCAATTTTCATATTGATCCCCATCTTCTCCAATTTAACTAATAATTCCCCATGTGGCACGGTATCAAACGCCTTACTGAAATCTAGGTAAATTAGATCCACTGCGTTTCCTTTATCTAAAAAATCTGTTACTTTTTCAAAAAAGGAGATCAGGTTGGTTTGGCACGATCTACCTTTTGTAAAACCATGTTGTATTTTGTCCCATTTACCATTGACTTCAATGTCCTTAACTAATTTCTCCTTCAAAATTTTTTCCAGGACCTTGCATACTACAGATGTCAAACTAACTGGCCTGTAGTCACCCGGATCACTTTTTTTTCCTTTCTTAAAAATAGGAACTATATTAGCAATTCTCCAATTATTCGGCACAACTCCTGAGTTTACAGATTCATTAAAAATTCTTGCTAATAGGCTTGCAATTTCAGGTGCCAATTCCTTTAATATTCTTGGATGAAGATTATCTGGGCCCCCCGATTTAGTCCCATTAAGCTGTTTGAGTTTCACTTCTACTGAGATATAGTAATATCTACCTCCATATCCTCATTCCCATTTGTCAAGTCTTCCATTCCGAAGAAAGGAATTTATCCCAGTGGACTAGTTAATGCTGGGTAAAAGAGACTACCTGAAGCAAAGCTGCCCACAATAACACTCTAAACTAAAGAGACCCAATTATCGCAGAGGTTCTCTAAGCTGTTAACTGGTACTAATGAGAGTTAGTAAGCAATGGTTAAAACTATCTATAAATAATATAAAATATGGTGGTCACCTTACCTAGATCATAAGACTCAATCAGTATCTAAATTGAAAGATCCTTGCAGAAGCAAGGGAGCTTGTCTTTCTTCACTGGGTGAAGCTTTGTGCAAGTCTATGGTGCCACTATTATATAATTTTTGAGTGTATGTGCGCGCGCGCATAAACATTTTATAATAATTAGGAAAGGAAAAAATTAAATAAGTCTAACACTCCACCTCAATTTATCCAACATGTGTGTTCTGTAGTTTATCAGTTTCAGCTATTACTATTGCAATCATCACACATACAATTCTGAATGAAATTTTAATACTACAGCATTAAAGATAGGTCAGTCCCCTTTGGGTAATGGGATACTGATACTTTCAGATATGTATCATTGATTCAAGAGGTTTGTAGTGATGGACTCATTGTCTGCTAATTTTCTTGTACAGTGGCCTATTAAAATAATTTGGTTGTCAGTTCTACTGATAAAAGAAAAGGAGTACTTGTGGCACCTTAGAGACTAACAAATTTATTTGAGTATAAGCTTTCGTGAGCTACAGCTCACTTCATCAGATGCTGTAGCTCACGAAAACTTATGCTCAAATAAATTTGTTAGTCTCTAAGGTGCCACAAGTACTCCTTTTCTTTTTGCGAATACAGACTAACATGGCTGCTACTCTGAAACAGTTCTACTGTTAGTGGACTGGCATCCATAGCCTCACACAGCACATACCACAGCTTGCCCCTTTTTGTTTAGCTCAGAGTGTAATGATTTATGAGTGCAGTATACTGATCAGATTACTGTGTTTGTTGCATATATTGTGTTAATTCACAATCAGGTTTGTCAGAAAACACGCCCAGGAAAAGGGGACGGTTCCTGATATTTACATCTCTGGTGGTCACATGAAGAACAATGCTGTGGTGACCTAGCTATTCCCCTTTATCCACCACACCCCCAGACTTCTTAAACAGGTTTCTCCATTAATTTCCTCATCCAGGTGAGAATGGGGTTGGGGGGGGATTTACTAGAGTTTAAAGACACAGAGATCCTCTCAAGAATTCAGATGCTTAAGGGGAAGAAACTGTTCTCAGGCCATGAGAGGCTGGGGATATCCGAGAAGGTAGTCCTACTAGGGTCCATGTAACTGGACCAGTCACCTCCCAAACACCCCTTTGTGGCCTGAGGTTGCTCTGCAGATGTCTTACCTCAGTTTCCCCCCTTAGGCTCCTCATTAACTCACAAAAAGATTTCTCTGTTCAGTAATACCCCACCTTAGGGTACAGTTTTATTGGCATAAAATTCAAAATATAAACACAAGAAAGTCTTCTCCCCAGCCTTAACCTGGGCACAGCCGCTGCTCCCTGAGGTACTGTCTCAAAATTCTCCTGGTGTCTCGTGGCCTTCCCTGCTTTAGTGTGCGACTCCAATCCCCTCCTAGCTGGAACAACTCCACCACTCTCAGGCTCTTCCCTACAGTAGCCTCAGACTCTCGCTCTCTGCAGTTCCTCCACAACTTCCTGAGCATCCTCCCCCTACAGCTTCCTACTGCTCTTCCTACTGGGATCCAGAAAGTGGGCGGGCAGAAGCTCTTCCTGAGCATCCTCCCCCTGCAGGTTCCTACTGCTCTTACAGGGCATTCACCTGAGCCTATTTAGTAACTAGGGTTGGCTGCCCCTAGGCCTCTAGCCCTTAAAGGAGCAAGCCACCCTCTTACATTCCCACGTGGAAAATGGAAAGAATTTTGGTACGATAGATGTGTGTGTGTGTGTAGGCCTTTTGTTGTTTTAACCCTTTTCTCCTGTTATGTTGTGTTCCTACTGTTAATATTAAATCATACTTTGTTTTAAGAAAGCTGTTCATGACCACAGTATTCACTGCTGGTCACAGCTCCTGAAGGAAAGAACTGCAGGTGCCAAGTCCAGTCAGGTCTACTGAGCAATCACAACTGGTATACAGTAAGGCTGTAGCTAGAGAACTGCGGGATTCCACCCCGAAGAGATGAAGGCTTGAGTCCTAAAACTTGGAGGGGGGTGCACTCAGAGAGAGATCACAGAAGGGCGAGAGATGCAGCTAGCCCTGAACGGTGACAGCATGTTTTACAGATCACCTGGGACAATGCAACAGATGGTGTTACTCCGGAACTTTGAGGAAGTTTGGAACTGTGTCCTGAATTTGTGACTCATGACCCTCTTTGTTTTAAGTGGGCCAGATCTCTCAAGTATACCAGATTTGCAAGATGTGTCCTTTTTAAAAAAAAAAAAAAAAAAAAAAAAAAAAAAAAAAAGGAGTTAGGCTGCCTGTTCCACTGTACTGTGAAAGCAGCTAAATGTTTTACAAGGAAAATGCACTGAGCTGAAAGCCAGGACACTGAATCAAATCTCTCCTGACTGCTTATATTACCATGGATTTCACAGGCCTTAGCACTGACTCAGTGTACAAAGCCTGCTAGTGACCCATGTGCGGGAGACTTTGCATGTGAAACACCCTGGTGAAGCAGGGGAGGAAGACTATACTTTTGCTGCTTATGCTGTACTAGTTCTGTGGATTAACAAAGGATTTTGGTGATCAGGCCTATTCATCCGGCTGCTTTCATACCCTAAATTCATCCCATCCCCAAACTTTCACAGAAAGCAGGCAAAACTATTTAGAAAAGTATAGCAGAATCTGCAGTACCTGATCTTTCCTTAATTGCTAATAGTAGTAACCACGAACCATGTCATGCAGTTAGGAACCAATATTGATCCTAGCACAAACTGCTCATGTTTACTGGTTCAAAAAGCTAGGGCAGATGATCAGAAATTAAAAAAAAAAAAAACAGAAACCTGAATAGAGAATTAATAGTGAAGCTTTACCAAGGAAAGGATTGGGATGAGGAAGATTATCCGATCACATAGATGTAATTATATCATTTGTCAGCTGGGATCACGTTCAAACCATCCAATTCTGTTAATGATCAGGCCGCAGACGGTGAACTAGATAACAGCATGGGGGTAATTTTCAGTCCAAAAAGTGAAAGTTATGGGCTCATTTCTGCCCTCAGACACAAAGGTGTGAATCCTATTGAAGGAAATGGGAGTTATACAGAGCACTAAATGCAAATATGGCCTCATATTTACATTGGTCAAGGATTAATTGTGTAGGCGTCAATTGCTATTTATACATTAGTTAGAGTTTCTGTATTTTATTTTAAATAAAGTAAATTAAAAAGGTGAAAATATTTAGCCCTTTAAAACAAACAGATTGCTTAGGAGGTGACTAAGTGCATGAAAGTCACTGATCACTCACTGCATAGCATCAGTATATGCAATATTGCTGCTATGCTATCAATTTATTGACCATGCATATTTGTAGATGCTATAACACTTAAAGATATATATGCAACAAATAATGCTGTAATAGTGTACAAAGGTACACTATACATAGGTTTTTGACTTGATTACAAATCCCTTAAAAAAACAAAAAACAAAAAAAAACTTCATTTCATTAATGTGGCTAAACATTCTGACATTGTTACAAACAAGACAATGTCTTGTACAGTGGATTCATTCAATCACACATCACCTCTCCTCACTAACCCAAACAGAAAGCAACTTCTGGGCTGAGAAAGACCATAAAATCTTCCTGCCATTTATGCCAGTTTTTTCTGGACTGAACCCAGAAATGTACCATGGGATTTTAGCTGTATCACGGTCATTGACTTCTATAGGACTTTGACCAGCTAACTGCACACAATTCTTTGAAAATGTGGGGGCAAGGATTTCCTAATCCACTAATCCCTACTTTGAATGTTTGAAGTGCAGAAGAAACTGATTGTCACTATCTATTCCTTTTTGCCCATTCTGATTAGATCTACAACCATTTTTGTTGTTTGTGTTAAAGTCAGCTCCATCGAAATCCACCTCTTGTCAACCAAAATGTTATTCCATGATGATAATGTTTCATGGCTGAAAGCATCCATACAATAAAACAACAAACGATTATATTTTGGTCACCATCAATGACAGTGGCACTGTTCAAGACAAACGTAATGACAGTCCCCATCCAAAAGTGCTTATAGCTAAAGAAACAGAAAGCATTGGCTTGATTTTATTACTGTAATAAACTCTTGTGGGAATTGCAGAAGGGTTAATAATACTTCACAATTGTCAAACTAGAGTACTGACTGTTTTGATGTATCCTTTTTCAAGCTCTCTTTAAAACTTCTACAATATAACTGACAGCATAAGAGTCTATACACCAGAGTTGTTGTTCAAGCAGTCAGGCATATGTGCAAAGGAATAAAATTGTACACAGTTATCATCTACCGGTAGATTAATCCAATGCTTCCTTTCAAAATGGAGTTTTAAACAAACAGCAGGACACATATTAAGAAAAAAAACCTGTCAAACAGAGGGCCACAATGCAGAGCCAAATTAAGAATTTAAGGGAAACATCTCAGCTCACATTATTACTAGTTAAATTATCCTTTGTTAACACACAGCCTTAACTTCCATTAGGAGGTTCCTTACTGTGATTTCACAAAGGTTAACAGGATTGCAAAGACTCATCTTTTCTCTGGCAACCTAATTATTAAAACTGAGAATAACAAAGTTAGTCTATTCCCAGAATTCCCGTAACTCTTTGATCTCTAGAAGAAGGTACAATTATACTGTCATTGGTCTTTATCTGCTTCAATTATGATGGGAAAAATCAATACTAATTTGAACATAATATTACATTGCTTTCTGTCAGTAGGCTTAATCTTCTCTGCAGAGCTACAATGAAACACATAAGCAATTTTTTTTTCAGTATTACCGGTAGGAAAATATGACCATGTTTTACCTAGGAGACTGCCAAGCACAGACACAAATAATCTGGATGGAGGAAACTTGCAAAAAGCCACCAAACAAAACAAAAAAAATAACACTTTCCATTTTCTTCAATATGTTAATGATTTTTTAAATCTTATATTTGTAAAATAAATCACCTAGTATTATGGTCAAAAGCAAATCATGTTTTTAAAATCAGTTTTGACAAACACAAAGGATGCAGTTTAATAGTCTTACATACCGTTGTGTTCAAGATTTCCAAGACAATTACTTGGGAAAGAGAAGCAAACTATTAAAACAGGCAATTGATACCTTTCTTCCTCTGTGTGCAACTAACTAGCACAGGCTTCCCATTCGCCAATGTGCAGCCAAAAAGCATACAGTGAGCAAAGCACTGTTATCAATTATGTGTTTAAAAAGGAAAAACTATGCTTATTTAGGAATATTTTTTAAAAACAGTGGGATGGGAAATACATCGAGTTCATAGCCTGCCTTTGTTTGTTGGAAGTCTCATCGTAGTCCACATGTGTGAGCATCACAAAAAAAAAAAAGTAATTGCATAATTCAGCAAGCCTGGCTAGTCTTGGCAGATAACATCATGGACTGGAACAACTCAAGTGTTCCAGGTCAGACAAGATTAAAGTACATTGGCCAAGCTGTGTGAGGAAGCATGCTCCATGCCAGCCCATGTAGCCCTTGGCTCAAGCCAATGATAAATCTTTCACTTGGAGAAACTTGCTCAAACTATTTTTTTTAAACCAAAAAAAATGACATTGTTAAAGTCTTCAAAAGCATTGTATTTGCACTCCGTCTGTTTAGGCAGGATTTTTCTCAATTGTACAGAGGGAGGACCCAATCTCCTGAATAGATACCCAAGCAAACGGTCCTGTTATTTTTGGGCCCAACACTGTCAGGCTTGCTAAGGCTGAGTAGTATCTTAGTCTACGATAGTCCCATTGTTTTCAGATGGTATTTTTTTTTTAAAAAACAATGGAGCTATTTGTAGAGCAAGGTACTATTCCTGTGTGAAAGGGCAGCACAACCAGACATACATTTACCAAGAAAGAGCACCCCCTAAAATTACCATAGTTCCAAAATGTTTGTTCAACAACAACTGAGTTCTTAAATTTTTCAATTTTTCTTCCTTTAAACAAGATATGTTCCTTTCCTTTTCCTATAGAAAACTGGCAAAAAGAAAAAAGGTAAAAATATGACATGAGAATTGGAGGAGCTGCACAGGAATTTGTGTCTGAAAAAAACTACTTTTGGAGCACATCCTTGGAGTCACTATACCTGAAAGACGCCCACTGAAGTTAATGGGAATTTTACTGTATAAGGGCTGCAGAATGAGAGGCGGAAGAAGCAAATCCAAAGCAGTTAGAAAGCGCACTGATATTATAGCGACTAGTGCCACAGACATTCCTATAAAAGCAGTGTTTCCCAAACTCGGGTTCCGCATAATGTGAATAGGTGTTCTGTGAAAGAATCGTAATTTAAAAAAAAAAAAGGGTCTTTAAATTTTTTTTTATTTTAAAATTTGGCATATTTGAAGCATAGTTTACAACTCTTTTTGAATGACTATAATTTAACATAAAACTCTTTTTCCGGTTATTGATAGATCTCGTATTGAATATCATGGCGTAAACAGAACGCGGCACGCAAGTATGTTGATGTCTACCGCTTTCCAGCACGTTTCAGTTATAAGTGTTCCATAAACATATACCAGGCTAAAAAGTGTTCTGTGGCCAAAAAAGTTTGGGAAACGCTATAAACTAAAATAACTTTCAGAATTTGGGCACCCCTCAAAAACATCATTGCTAGTAAAGTCAGCACAGATAACCTTTCAATCCAAGGAAGGAGGTACTCTTAAAAATGTTTCTTGACACAATCCTACATTCCTAGCATTCAGGCAAAACTCCCATAGAAATCAGTAGAAGTTTTGCTTGAGGAAGGGCTATGCCACCAGGACACTTTCTTGGTACTGTTCCTTATACCTAATAAGCCAAGAAGCACATTAAGGGAAGGAAAGGCATAGATGACCTCCTGAAGTCCCTTCCAACCCTGATATTCTATGATTTAGGTATGGCAAAGTAGAATTCTAGTTTTAATTGAAGCTGCAGGGTGGTATACCACATCAGAGTGGCCTTTGCTCATGCTCAGACCCTTGTGATCTCATCAAATTCCCTACAGAGGTTGTGGAATCTCCATCACTGGAGGTTTTTAAGAGGAGGTTAGACAAACACCTGTCAGGGATGGTCTAGTTATTACTTAGTCCTGCCTTGAGTCCAGGGGACTGCACTAGATGACCTTAATGAGGTCCCTTCCAGTCCTACACTTCTATGATTCTATGTCCAAGGCATACAAAAATTGTGTTTGCCATGGAGATATTGTCTGATAAATAGCTTTTACTTCCTGGTACGGAAGCAGTTCCATTGACCAATTAAATAAACTGCTTCAATAGTGATGACTGAGAGACCTGGTATTTTGTCTTTCTGGCCACTTGAAAAAGATGTAAGATATACATAAGAAGAGGAAAGGCAAGTAACACACAGTTTCAAGACAAAACTGCTCCTGCTCTTCATCTCATCACTCACCTGTTGCCTCTGCTCACCAGGAACGAGAGGTCTATAGTTGACCAATCCTGTTTTCATACACACAAGGTACTACATGTTGTCCTTAGGATAAAATCCTGTCTTGTGCTCAATAAGAGGGGGGAAAAAAAACTCAGGGAAGGACATCTCCATATCTCAACAGTCTTCAGATATGTTAGGGACTGTTATAAAGATGACGGTGATCAATTAATTATTTTCCATGCCTACTGAAGATAGGACAAGAAGTAATGGGCAACATAGAAGAGTAGTTAAGCTCCTGAATAGGCTTCCAAGTGGGGGACTGGAGTTTTTTAAAAACAGGTTGGACAAATATCTGTCAGGGATGGTCTATGTTTACTTGGTTCTGCCTCAGGCTATGTCTGCACTACCACTTATGTCAGCAAAATTTATGTCGCTCAGGGGTGTGAATATTCTACCCCCCGAGTGACACAATTACATCGACTTAAGCGCTAGTGTATACAGCACTATGTTGGAGGGAGAGCTTCTCCTGACGATGTAGCCGATGCCACTCATGGAGTGTGGATTAATTATGTTGAAGGGAGAGCTCGCTCCCGTTGGCATAAAGGGGCTACACAAGAGATCTTGCAGTGGCGCAGTTGCAGTTGTATGGCTGCGCCACAGTAAACTCTCTAGTGTAGACATAGCCATAGTGCAGGGGGGTAGACTTGAGGACTTCTTGAGATCCCTTCTAGCCCTGCATTTCTCTGATGGTTGTAAACTTAGTGCTAAGAAGTACACCATGACCTCAGACAGAGCATGATCTAAAGGTTCTATAAATCTATTTATGCTCACTAAAGATCATTTCCCTACAACTCTGCCTGTCTGACACATCACTTATTGTTAATAGAACACAATTTATTTTTCAGGGTCACAGTGGATACACCGAAGTGGCTATTAACACAGATGTAGGCATAATCCTCAACATCACTTTACACAACCATTCATTCAAAACTACTCAGTATAAACTGGAAAATATACATGGTTTTTCATTCAAAAGGCGGCTGCATTTCAGTGGTGGGCAAATTGTTTCCTCAGCCATTTCACTTTGGGCTCTGAGCTCACAGCTCAGTATCTGTCTATACATCACCACCAAATAGTATCAAAAAGCTGAGAACACTTTTCACCCACAGCACTTTACAAATTAGCTCCATTTTATAGTGGGAACACTGAAGGAGAGAGAGATATTAAGTGACTTGCCCAAAAGTAGAGAACCAGCTATGCACACAGTTGTGCAAGGGTATCCTAAAGAAAAGTACATGGGTATAAATACATCAAGCCAGGAAAGAGAACTTCTTAAAAACATACCCCTCTTCATAGTCTGTCAATTGTTTTTTTAAGGAGTAGTCACAGTCTGAGGTTTCAAAAATATAACTGTCTTCCATTTGAAATCAAGGAGTTACAAGCTGTCTGAGATGATGGTTGTCAGGAGGCTTCAACTCCATTTCAAAACTCGTGACTCAGAGCATTTCACATAATACTCCCACTAGCAGGATAAGTGATTCATTAGAAGATTCTCCCTTTCCTGAAGGAAAAGGGAAATTTCTGAATCTATAGTAGCCAAGATTTAAACTGTACAATCTCTCACTTGGGTTTTGGACTACTAAAGTGAGATGTTACTGTGTAGATGCAGAATGCTGAAATCACAATCCTGAGTTATCTTAATTATCCCATACTAATAAACCTGTCACTATGAAGCAGTCCGTTTATTCCTAAAGGGCCACTGATAAAAATCGACAAGTCCTAAATTTTGTTCACCCATGCTTCCAATCTCATCTGTATGCAAAGACTATTTAAATTGACCGAGCCCCCATGGTATAGGGGAGGATGGCCATGAGAAACATACAGAGCCTCTGGCATGTGACAGAGATGGGAAAAGGAGGGAGCGCAAAGAGACCCTGCCATGGTAGAGAAGGGGGAAATGGCAGGGAAGAAGGAATGAGGGGTACATACAGCACCAGCCATGGGGGAAAAAAGAGGGAAGAGGAGAGAATGGAGGATTCCACCATGGTACTTTTACAGCAGCGCCAAGCCCCATTTAAAGTCAGGTGGTTTGCTTGTGTCAAGCACCTTGCAGGACTAAGGCCTAAGAAACCAGCTTGTACAACATGCTTCTTTCCAGAAAGTACCATTTTACATTCTACACTATCCCCTGAGGTTGTGAATCATAACCACTGTACTTCGTATATGAGGTTCTGTTTCAAATGTGCAACAGGAATGAGATTATTTCTTAAAACTCCATATCATTAGAGAAACAGAAAACTAGCAAAAAGCAATTAAGGTGACCTTGCATTAAAAAGCCAGCAAACAGTGCTGGATCAATGACCACCACCACCAGAGCTCTGTTGTACTGAAATTAAAAACAGCTGCAATGATACTGCCACAGAGTCTAAATGTCAATAAAAAATAATCCCAGTACTAGAGAGCAGAAAAATGAAAACAATGACAGAATGTAATTAATTAAAATAAGAAATCTTTAGTCAAATATAAAAATTGTATGTTGTTTTCATTGGGGGGGAAAAAATCTTACTAAACTGGCTGCTTCTGCCATTCTTAATATTGGAGATGTTCTTAATTAGCCATGGGCAAAGAGCATCTCCATCAAAACATTTAATTCCAAATACATTCTTACATTTTTTATTCTGAATGACCAAATTATATCAAGAGTTTTAGACAGAATCTGAGCCAGCACTTCTTACTCAGACAAACTCCAAATGAAAGATCATGTAATTATGAGGCAAGTGTAATCTTTAGGAACCGTGTTCTCTCTTTTTTAGACAAAACCAGTGTTACTGCTTTTCTTAGTACTAGTAAATATCTTCCCTTCAAATTCTGACATTTTATTTACTACACGCAAAAGACAGACTTACATTACTCTGGATTTACGCATGAGAGTATCTGTCATTTCAACCAAAAAATATTTATGGGAACATTGTAGTTTTCTCAAAAAACAAAAACTGTTATAATAGACGGAGATGGTAGAACCATCTATTAAGGTTGGTCAACATTTCCCATTACTTATAACTTCGCAAAAAATTAACCATTAAGTCTGAAATTTGCCAGGTGTCTGCCTCGGTATTTTTTTATTTTGTTGTTTGTTTGTTTTAAATTTCAGCCAGTTGGAGAACAAGGTTAGTGAAGATACATCGTTTTTTCAACTTTCTTTAAGAAGCTCTAGTGTCTGCACACTTTGGAGCAGAGACTTGAAAAAAATACAGGGAGGTGGCCTGTATGTCAGGGATGTGCTTTCCCCCACCCCTGTGAAAATCTTGGTCAAATTTGGCCAAGTTAGAAGACTCTGAAAAATTGCAGATCACATATATTTAGTGGAAACTTGACTGAGCTTCACAGCTAAAATCTCCAAAGATTACTTTGGTATTGAGTATGCTCCATTCTGGAGCTGAACAGAACTTTCTCTGCAATTGAAGCTCTGGGCAGCTGCGGGAAATGCTGGGGCCAGGCACCAAAACAGAAGGGATGTAAGATGTCTTTTCTATTCTCTCAATGTCCAGACAGTGTGGAGGAGGAAACTTCCTGATTTGAATTAAGAGGGCACATGAGCTGAACCAGGGGTTGTGGGTATCCTGATATACGCTGAGCAAGGAGACTGATACCAGGAGCTAGATAAAAAGGAGACTGGGAACTGGGACTGTGGCAGAGGATTCATAGATTAATAGATTGTAAAGGCCAGAAGGGACCATTAGATCATCCAATCTGACTTCAGAGGATATTGGAACTAGGAAAGGACACTAAGATAAAGACGGGAGGGGAGGAGATTGGATAAGGAGCCCAGTTAATGACCAGCTGTGAACATTTTGGTTTAAATGACTTGCTTATCACATAGCATCTCTATGGCAGAGGCAAGTTAGAATCCAGTCCTCCATGGTGTCATTTAATTGCCTTAACCAAAAAGACAATCATTTATCTTCTGGAAGTCTCCTGCCTCCTTCACTATACACCTCCCAACTTCTACCAAAAAAACTGAGTAAACTAAAAAAAATACAGGTTCCATCAGGTGGATCTTTGCTGGTGCACCATATGATTGGTAGTAGTCATGTGAGAACCTTCAGATCCAAAGTATCCTACTTGAGCTAACAAAGTAATTGACAGCAATAGTGGGTTGTAATCCTCTGTGTGGGCTAGCCACTAGAAGAAGAGGTGGCACATTATGGCAGTGAATTTCACAGCTGTTTACTGACAGCAGAGGGAGGCTGAGACATATGAATCCTCTACGAAGTTCTCAGGAGAGTATATTCTATTGGTTACAGACCCTTCTGGTCTTGCCCCACCAAGACTGACCCCTCTGTTTTGTCCTTGGGCTAGCCTCTCCTCCCCCTGGTACCTCGCTTTCTCTTCTCAGTCCCAGGTCCTCAACCTACTCATTTCCTCAGCCCCAGTCTCCACCTTCACCACCCACCCAGACCTGGCTCTTCACCTATCTGCATTGCAATCTGGTTGTCTCCTCCATCTTCTCATCGCTGCATGCATGCCAGCAAGGGGAAAACTGAGACCAAGGGTTGAGGTAGAGGTAGAGAGAGAGAGAAACCTTGCTCTCAGCTCCCCAGTGACACAGCTGTCCCAGTCTTCCAGGAAGAACAATAGCTGGGAAAATCCTGCTTAGCCCTGTTACCCTCTAGACTGGAGCATGCTCAGTGCAGATAGAATCTTCACCAAATTTAACTAACTCCAATAAATCTACTGAGTATGAGTGAACTCAGATTTTTAGAGGGATGGCAAAAACTACATCTGTGATACCAATGTACATTACAATGTGTACAATGTACACTACATCTGTGATACCAATCTGTGATACCAATAACCCCCTGCCAAATTTCAATTACTTGCTCCAAAGCATGGAGATACTAAAGTTTCTCAGTGAAAAGGTTGTAAGAATTTTCATTTAGCATGGGCAAAACAAGGTATTTTCCCCTAACCTCATTCTCAGAAATGGCTAAACCACTTGTGCTGAAATTAAAAAAAAAAATCCATCATTGGGAAGACACCTGGCATGGAAACTTCAGCCTGAGTGATTGAAGTCTGGCAAAGTTATAAAAGCAATTGAAAACAGGGTCTTATAATGGGATGTGTCAGGCAATCTTAACTATAAGTATTGCTACCCTCACCAGCTATAATTAGATACATATATTATGTCAACTAAGATCTTTGGTTTTGCTAAAGCGAGACAGATCAAGTAATATTGATTATTAAAATTTAAAGATAGTACAGAAAAAAGCAGCATCTTTACCTTTGTTATGATGAAGCAAATATATTATTTTAAATTAACTTTTTAGAGGGATTGATATTGGCCTCAAATGCTGAAGTTCTAGTAGCTGTACCTTTTGTACAGAAACTCCGTTTTCAGGGAATTATCACCATGGTAATGCTTCATACTAATCTTACCTTTGGAGGGAAAATATGGCACTGCTTGTTCCAATACAGAAAAGTCAAAACAACAGCATGTGGCAGAAATAAAGTGATCTTTTTATCCCAGGAGACATCAGCTTACAAAATGCTATGAATTACAAAGGTGGCACAATATTTCTGTAAGTCTTCTCCATTTGTTTCTCTGATGCACTGCCATTCAGATAGAGGAATGTGTATCTTTGCCTGAGCAAGGAAGTAGAATTTTTTTCTGGGCAACTGAAATGCCAGATTTCAAAAGGAGGAAAAAGTAAAGGAATTGGAGAATTTTGCATGGTCTGTGCGCCTCATAGGTATGCAATAGAAAGGTAACCCTTTACACATAGGAGGCCTGATCTTGCTGATGATATGTCAGTGAGGAAGCTTCCATTGTTTTAACAGATGCAAGATTAAGCCTAGGCACGCATCACATTATAGAAACACTGTCCATTGCACCAAAAGTGTGGGGATAGGGAATAAGGAGGAAGAGAATGAGAGTACACTCAGGCTTCTCCAAAAGTCTCAAGTTCCATGTCATCTGTGTATGGGGACTATTACTTCATTGTACGCTTGAGCAATTACTGTAATTGCCATAGAAACATTCTCCTAACTCCACACACACTCAGACACTCCTTTGTAGAATGGAAATATCCTCAAACCCACTAATTTTTATAACGATTAAAAGCAACTGGAGGCTTTAGCCACACAACTCCCATTGAAACTAATGGAAGCGGTACATCTAAATGTTCCATGCAGTTTTGAAAATCTTAACCTCAGTTTCTGAAAGCAACGTATATAAATAATTTTAAGAACCTATAAATAGCCCTATGTCAGGCAGTAGATTGTTTTAACTGTTAATATACACACACAAAACAATGGCAAAGGATAGGCCTGCCTGAAGCCAGAGAGGACTTCTTGTGCGTGTAGTGCAAGTTGGTGGCTGTACTGGAGAAAATTCCTGGACTGGAGGGGCAAGAAAAGATGCTACTGAGAATCAGAGAGGCTGAGGAGTGCCTAGACAGCCAGGTTCAGGAAACACCAGTTCAAGGAAGAAAGGAGCTGGCAATAAAGAAGTCAGAGAGAGAAGAAGTCAGAGGGGAGGCCCATAAGTTCATAATGACCAGAGGCAAGAGGTCAAGGTGACATCCTATAACCCTGGAGATAGACAAGGTGGCCATGAGAGAGAAAAGGCCAAGGAAGAATTTCACACAACTAGTAGTTTCCAAAAGATATCAGGTCCTCAACATGCAAACTGAAGAAGATATCTCTCAAGATCCAGACAAAGAAATTGAAAGATCCACCTGTGGATGGCAGCTCAACCCAACTAAGAAAATCAAGCTTGTCCACAAAGACTCCAAGCATCCAAGGAAAACAGACTATCCTTGTAGGGATTCAATACTCAGGAGAATCATAAGAACATTCTGCAAAAGTCGGGCAGATCGTGTGCTGCCTTCTCAGAGGAAAGAAGACATGAGCCATCACTTTACAATTGGTTTTGAAATTGATGTGAAAGGATGCACTGCTGATGGTTCATATTGGCATTAATAACACGGTGCCACAGGATATCTCACAGATAGTTGATGACTTCAGGGAATTCCAAAGCATGCTGAAGAAAAATGTCCAAGTGATCTTCTCAAAGATTCTTCCTGTCCCACAAGCAGAGACAGATAGGAAGTGAACCACTAACTAGGTAACTGGTGCAGGATGGAGGGTTTTAGTTTTGTGGAAACTCAGTCCCACATTCTAGGGGGCTGTATATTTTGAATGTCCTCCACTTAAGTAGGAGAGGGGACCCAATCTTCTCGGACCAAGGTGGGTAAACTAATAACAAAAGAGGAGAATAAAACCAGGGAAGTTATGAGCACTCAGCACAAAATCAAGATGTTGAGAACAAAATCAATCAAGGAACTAAAGGACCTGAACAGAAGAAATTCTTTAGTTGCCTATACACAAATGCTAGGAGCCTGCGCAACATACCAGAGGAACTGGAATTGCTCATCCATGAGCATAAATTTGATCTAGTTAGTATTACTGAAACCTAGTGAGATGATTGTCCTGATTGTAATGTTAAATTCAATGGTTATTATAATCTATTTAGGAAGGACTGAGTGGGCAAAATGGGAAGAGTGGCACTCGATGTCAAAAATGGCATTGCCTGTTAACACTGAAGAAAATGATCTTAAAGGCTTACAGATCAATGCTCTAAAAGATAGAGCACAAGATGGGCACAAGTTGGCGTCTGCTACAGACCACCAAATCACACTAGGGAACCCAATGACCGACTCCTTAAGCACTTACTTATAATGTGTAGGAAAAAAGATGCAAGATAATGGGGTAATTCAATTTGTGTGGCATTCTGGAGGTCTCATGCTGCCACTACTAAAACATATTGGAATTTCTAAATATTCTAAAAGTTATGCCCCTCTCCCCCAAAATTGAGGCACTTAAAAATCACTTGTAATTTTTGAAAATTTAGGTCTATATTTTCTGAAGTCTGTATGTTTATAAGTAAAAAAGAGTTAAATGCTCAATATGACTACACATGACGTTGTATTGGAGATTATGGAAAAAAAGAACCCACCAGCCACAGGGTGCAAAAGCAACATGTAAATAATCCACAGATCACAGCAGGACTCCTTATGGAAGCATACACCAAGGAAGTCTGACCCAGGTACCCTCAGAAGGAAAATAATATTTGAAAGGAATTTCTCTTAGAAACAAAACATTTAGAAACCTTGAAGTAACAAGAATCTGATAATTCCACAGTACAATACAACACCACATTTTTCCTAATACACAAAGAATAAATGTAGTTGAATGTAACCAATTGCTACTGACCTCATGTAAGCATATCCAAGAAAGAGGTCAAAATGAGTCAAAAGACAATGTTAGGTCAAAAAAAAAAAAAAAAAAAAGAGGAGAGAGAGCAATTATCATATATAGATTCTGAAAATGTGTCCTATTACCATTCTGCAGAGACTATAGGTAATCACACGCCACAAGAAAATAAGGAGAAGATTTTTGGAATTCCTGCCTTTCATAATTACCTTGGTGAAAAGCTGAACAGCAGGTGAGTTTCAGTGATACAACAATTATACTCATTAACTAGTTGGGTTTTACCACAAAGGATTACTCTCTGGAAACCCAAAAGGAAGATGTCAACAACTTCAATCTTATAACGCAAGTGTAATGCAGAAAAAAAAACTGGGCATCAGTGTCTCACTTTAATTCATTCATTACCAGCACTACATTAGCCAAAGAATTCCACTTTGCACCAGTAACAGATATTCAAAATATTTCCCTGTGGTCTTTAACGCAGTTGTACACTTGTCCATAGTTTCTGTGCAGATTATTGTATATGGACTTATTTTCCTTGAGAATCATAAGCATTTCTGTTGGCTAGATGGAGCAACATGTCATCATACTACCCTTTAATTGCTAATGGTTGAAATATGAAATTTGGATAACAAATTAAAGTATTTGGATAGTCTCAATTTTGTTCACAATGAACACTTGTTTATATTGGGAGAATATTACACAACCCTAGCAATTTAGCTAGAGATGGCATAAGACTAGGACAGCTGATAATCAAGCCAGAGTTTTAAAGTGCACTTTGAAGAGCTTATGCTATGATTGTCCACACTTTGCACAATTTTAGTACCATTAGACTTTTTGTTTTTTAAATTCTTAAACAAGTGAATCACCAAATTCTTACATAAAATTAAGTTAAAAAACTTTTCAAAATTCATACTTTCGGCCAAGCAAAATGTAACAAACAGTTAATCGCTGTCGAAATATTCTAAGAGGATAGTAAATTATTACTCCAAGGTTTATATCATGTTGCTGTGGTACTAACTGATTCATTGTAGCTTAGTTGTTCCAAATGTGGAAGCTATATCACGAAAATCACCACACAAAATTGCTCTTTCAAAAGGTTAATGACTAAATTCTGCACCCAGAATTACAAATTAAAAATTACCAGATGGCAATGCTAACCAACATCCAACAAATACAATAGACAAAAAAGTACTGTGTGTGTGTACATAATTTAAAAAAATAAATAAATAAAAACCAACCCCCGGCCTTCCTAATGCGCGCGCGCACACCCACACCCGCGCACACCTACACCCCTTTTAATAAAACTTGGTTGAAGAAAGTTATGCATCAATTTTTTCTTAACTGGAAACAGAGCTAAAACCACAATGTGCCTCTGAAAATACACACAAGATGGGGAAAAAAAAAGAGCCTGAATGTTCTGTGGTTTGAAAGCTACAGAAATCTCAACAGCTCCTTCCCGCCTGGAGAAGGATGCCGGGGATGTGGTCCTATTGTCCTAGAGTACAAGAATCCATAGCTCCATCACTGCACTTCCTGGGGCATCTGTTCAGAAAGTCAACACTCTGCCTGGCAGCTGCTACCACCACTGCTTACCTTGACTGATTTCTACCCACCAGCTCCAAGGTGTATAGAAGACACAGCGTGGGAGTACATGCCGCAATGAGCAGCATTAATTTCTTTGCAGATTTCCACCTGGAAAACCACTCATTTTATAGCAAACATTGTGCATCGAACTGCTGGTCCTTGGGTCTGTCCCTCTCCAGCCTGACAAGTCTTTCCTGAACTTGTAGAGCAACATAACCATGCAATGTTCATAAAGAACTTCTTCCCTGGGCATATATGCAGGAGATGGGGTAACAAGGGGAGAGCATACAGTGTTGTCACTGTCCCCGCTTCCACTGTTTTCAGAGCCTCTCACCTACTTTAGGCTCACTTGTACCCTTCCACATGGCACAGCTGACTGAAGCTTGCAGCCCATGCATTTTAAATGCAAGCATCTCAGTTGCTATAACAACTTAATAGATTTATTCCCCGTGTTATTAATTACCTCTGGTTTAGTCAATTCACATCATCATGTTCTTGAGGGGACACTATGGGATAAGTTCTCATCTCTTTTCAAAAGCATCTGCACTCAACTCCCACCGACATGAAAACGTTACCCACGTAAAGCCCCATGCCTTGAGATAAGAACACACACACACACACACACACACACTCCTATTCTTTGAGAGCTGAATGTATAAGGGAGTGAACATTTCTAAATCCTAACAAAGATTTCTATAATTGAATCAGTGAAGCATACACCTTCATTTCAGCTGCAACCTGGTCAAGAAGGCATTTGTAATACATTTTAAATAGGGAGAACTCTCCTCAATTCATGTGACTACAAGACTAATTACGATTATTAGGATTTCTACTTGTCTGGCAGGGCCAGACAAGTTAGTAACGATACAGAGGTTCTGCAAGTGTCCTGGAGGAGGTCAGAAACTAACATTCCACCCAAAAATTAATGTGAATGCTCTTAATCATTTTCCCAACACAAGTTAAATAATATTTGGGACAATCAAAATTTTACTCATGATGGTTTCTAATCTTCTTGCTGGGAAATTATGACAATAAGAAACTAAAGGTCAAATCCTGAGCTCTTGGTGCATATTTTACTCCTCCATTCATTGAGCAAAATGCACATTAACTGCAATGGCAATTTTTCCTGCATAAGGATAGGGTAAGAACTGGGCAAGAGATTGGAGCCAAATCCTACAGGAGAAAATTCATCTGTGGGCCGGGAAGGGCCTCTGGAAGCAAAACTCTTAGGAGCATGTGGGGGAGGAAGAGTCAGGATACAGCTAGGCCAGCATTTCCCAGAGGCATTGCAAAGAAGGACTCAAGAATATTGCCGACAGGCAAACCTCCACTTTGTAAAATTGCAAGGAATGCAAGGGAGGGACAGATCATCAGTCTCAGACCAGAAGAGCTGCAGTAGCTCTAGCTCACTTCCCTTTCTCTCTCCTGTGAGGCCACTGATCAGAGATAATGCCATCCGGCAGCACAGAGACAGAAGCAACAGCACACTAAGATGATGGGGGAAGCCAGAAGCCAGCTTCCTTCCTGATGGCTGCATACCAAGGAAGAAGGAAGTTCTGATTCCTCAATATGCAGGACTAGGTGGAGGAGGAAAAAGATACCTACTAGCTCCCTGCCAATGAAGAGGACTAAAAGCAGTGTTGTGATGCGAAGAGACCTCCACTACAGAGAGGAAGGGGAGAGATTCAGCAGCACCAACCTCCCCCATTGTTAGATATGCAACCCATATGATTAGTCTGTGATCCAAATCCTCTAATCCTTTACCTCTAGAAGAATCATGGGATATGTTAGGCCACAATATAATTCCGTGGGATATGGACCACAAAAGATTTAGAACTCAAGGGCTGGCTGTACCGGGTGTGTGCACCCCTTGCCAAAAGACATGACAGCCAGCTCTGCATGGACTACACCTGGAAGGGCTAGCAGGCAGGTCTGACTGGGGAGTGGGAAGGGGAACAAAGAGGGGATAACTGTACTGAAGCCCTGAGCCCTCATCTCCTTTCAAAAGCATCTGCAGTCACATCTCACTCCGACATGAAAATGTTACCCACATAAATCCCCATGCACTGAGATAACATACACATTTCTATTCGAGAGCTCAGAGTATATAAGGGGGTGAACTTTTCTAAATTCTAATAAAGAGAGGGGAAGCAAATATGATGTACCAGGGCTCCAGGTTTCTCTGGATGAGTTTAACAGGCCAGCATGTCTTTTACAGTAAAGATGTTCCTCCTTTGCAGAAGCCACCAAAGCAATCCTACCAGTCTATTTCTCTTATTGCAGGGCCTTGACAGAAAGAGGGAGGGTTCGTTCCCCTATCCCACCCTCATGCAGATATTTCCCAGGACTCAAATGAGTTACTTGGCCTTTGGACCAGATTTTGTGCCTAAAGGCAGAAGCTGATTGTTTCAATAGTTTGGAATACAGGTTTTAAAAATCCTTAAGTACCTGACTTGTTACTAAAAATCAAAAATCACAATGGAATTTTGATACAAGTCTCTTTCAAAAATTTGTCCCGCTGCTACATACTTTTAAAAAGGCTAGCTTGCAGCTGCTGGCCCATACAGGAAACAGCATGTTCCTGTAGGAGCCCATGGAGAGATTGTACTTCCTACAACAAAAATCTCTTCCCATCCACCCCAACTTGCATGTTACACTATCTGTTTGGATCCTCCTTTCCATAGTCTAGTGCAGCAGAGCCACAGCCATACTTCATTCAGAGAAATGTTTGTCTCCACAGGTGCATAGAGGGGGCTCCTTTGACATTCCTTTGCAGAAATTCCAAAAATCTGATCCTAAAAGTCACCATAAACCTCCTACAGAAGATAAAAACTTCCACTGAGGATAACATAAATCAGTAGAGTGATGAGAACAACACTACTAATGAACTGTTTATACTTAGTGTGCAAAAAAATGTGCACTATAATATAATCCTTGAGTAGCATCAGTATTCATGAACACTAAAATTAACGACAACAGAAATTAAGTCACTCAGAATATTTGTTTCAAATTTCTAGTATCTGTGCTGAACACAAAAGCTCAAAGTACTGTTTTTCCAAAATTCATTCATTATATAACTCCAACCAATATCATCATCTTTTATTTTAAATCTTCAACTGATTTTCAAAATACAGTTGCAACCACACAAGAAAGTCCTAAAGAATAAACGATATATCTTGCAATATGACTGAATTTGTCAAGAGCATTAATTTTTGGGTTCAGGGCTGGTCTCCTCAGCCTCATTAGCTTTCATCAGCAAATCCCTTTAGGTGACAGTAATAAAGTGGGAGGTGTGCCTTAAAGAAAGAGAATTTATCATGTGCTGCAGAGCTATAGACTAAAACAGGAAACGGTCCCCAAAAAGATACAAATATATATACATTTAAATGGAAATAATAGGGCTGATAGTCTACGTTGTGACTCTGAGGGTAGGTCTACATGGGGACAAAAAACCCACAGCTGGCCTGGGTCAGCTGACTTGGGCTCACTGGTCTCAGGCACCAGGGCTGAAAAAGTGCCATGTAGATCTTTGGGCTCAGACTGGAACCCAAGCTCTGGGATGCTGTGAGGGTGGAGGGTCTCAGAGCTTGGGTGCCAGCCCAAGTCTGAACATCTCCACAGCAATTTTTCAGTCCCGCAGCCTGAGCCCACAAGCTCAAGTCAGCTGACCTGGGCCACCTACAGCTGTGCTGTGGGTCTTTTATCCCCATGTAGACCTACTGTGAGAGGCACAACACAGAACTCGCAGCTCAGAGAGAGATGGGCACTAAAGTTGCTTTAAGCAACTAGGTAATGATTTGGGTTAGTCAAGTATATAAACTGGGGGGGAATATAAAGGAGTTTTTGCTTTTTGTATGTGTCTCTGCTGAGGAAGCATTTCAGAACTAGTAGAAATAGCTTCAACATTGTGTGAAACCTAGTTTGTATGTCTTACTTTCTAAAACCTTAGTCTGTGTAAATAGCAGGGTGAAACTGAGAGGATTATGGGGAATTGTTAACTTCAGGTGTCCCCCAATCCCAAGACAAACTTACAAGCAAAACACCCAAGGCCACAAAAACACACCAATAAAATAAAATCAACTGGATGGAACCAGTGGGATTGATAGCAAAGAATAGACAACAGAAGTAATTTTTAGCAGGATGAGCAAAAATGTATTGTTTAGGTTACTTATTGTGATTTATGCATAGAAATGTTTTAGTCAGGGGTTCAGAAGGAATAGGCACATTGATAAGGTAACTGAGTCTGCTTAAAGTTATAGAACAGAGGATAAAAGATAGGTGATTGACAACAGGAAAATGGAGAAGAACAACACAGCAGAGACCAGAGATTTGAAAAAAGTCATCTTGTCCTCAGAAGATGTAACTTGATCAATTACTTTTCTTGCCTTATCTATTTTTGTATGTCTTAAAACATACAAAATAAAGGATACAAGAAACTGTTTAAACCTAAATTGGAGTATTTGTCACCCAACAGCACCTTTGCAATTCTGGGCTGCTCTGGGGGCTGGAGAGGCCCCTGGTGTTATTTAGGCAACTCACAGGACCAGAGTAACTTAGGGCAGCCTTCTGAACTGCCCTATAGACTACAGCTCCACCCTTGACATACTCTACCAGACCCCAGCCCTGCCCCTGACATGCCACCTACTCCAGGACTTTAAAGGGGTCCTTCAGAAGTAACCTTATAGCGGTCTTCTGCATTGCTTCTGCCAAGGAATCCTCCTTAAGCCAGATACATAGCGGCCCTAAAAATCATATTGTTCTAGCTCTTAATGCAGCCAGAGAAAACTCAATTGGTTCAAACACAAGCAGTAACAAGAGTTCTGCGAAATTGTTGTCCAGGGGCTCTAGTGCAAGAAGAGTAGGACCCAGATTTGACAAAGGTAGTGCCTGGCCCCAAAACAGCTTATCTATGATGTAGAGATTCCAGCTCCAGTACACTAATAGTGATATCTTATACTGTTATGCTGAAAAGGTGCTGGTGGCTACCCCCAGACTTCTCTTTAATCTGCATCTCATTGAAGCCAGTGGACATCCCTTCATTCAGGATAAATGTCAGGGGCAATTATGCTCCTTTATGGATAGCTGAAACAATAGTAAATACCACTTAACGGACCAAACTACATGCTAGGCCAATCAAAAGGTGAACTATGGGGCAGAGTGGTTTTCCTTGGGAACTGATAGCAAATAGAGGCTGTGTGTGCACCAGAAGGGAACGCAGCACAAAGCCAAGAGAGAGCAGCCTGAAAGCCAGGTACAACAAGAACAGCACTGGTAACGTGGCCCTGTGAGGAGAGAGAGAGAGAGAGAGAGACAGTGTGTGCTGGCTACAAATAAGTTGGGAACTGTGAGCAAGAATCCTATTTGTTCCCACTGTATTCAGGGAAACAGAACTTTGTGTACATTCTTTGTAAACAAAACAGTATTTTACCTAAGACATACCTGATTTTTAAACATCAATTTCTCCTTTTAATGGAAAGAGCCCTCAAGACCCCAAATTTTGGATAACCGCTTGGGCCAAAAGAGGTAAGGCTGGTGTTTAGTAATGGGACAAAGTTTCCACAGACAAACTGTGACCTGATATTTCCCTTGAAATCAAGCTGGAACAAATAATAGAGACACTTCCAGAAATTAAAGATTGGGAAAAGAAAATTAAACAAGGCCTAAAATAAGACCTGAACACTTCTTGTTGGAGATAAAAAACATCTTTGTTGGGGTAGCAGCTACAAAGCATCCAGGCAGACTGGAAAGACAATTCTGGACTTATGAGGCAATAAGGTGAACAACAACCTGACTGACATGGACCAGAAGGTTTCCAACAAAATAGGGGCAGCCATGAAAGCTTTGGCCAACTTGGAACTTGTTAATAGAGATGAGTTGCAGCAAGGACTTAAGGACCATAAAAAAAAGTCAGCTACAGAAGAAAATTAAAAGGGCAAAGACCACAGTGGATATGGAATTAGGACAGCCACAAGAGTTGGGCAACACTGAACACATAGGACAGTTTTCTACCGTGTCTATAACCCACAGAAGCCCATAGGGGAGAGGCTAGGCTGTCACAGCTCAAACAATGCAAAAGTCTAGTATCTTTGAGGGAAAAACTCCCTGGGAGACTTATTTGGCTCAGTTCAATACCATAGCCCAAAGGAAATGGCAGGGAAGATGAGCAGAAAGACAAGTTTCTAGCATCCAGCTTGAGTGGACCAGCTCTGATGGTGCTGCAGAACTTACCCCAGAAAAAAAGATAGAGTTATCCAGACCTGGTACGAGCCCTTGATAGTAATTTGGAGCTAGCCATCAATCTGAGCTGGCCAGGGCACAGCTGAGAGCTGGGGGCCAGGGGAGGGAAGAGAGATTCCAACTGAATTGGCAAAGAACCTGGTATATCCAGATAGCAATGAGGACCTCCATGATAAACTGGCAATGAAGCAATTTATTACAGCTGGACTTGGACTTCCAGATCACATTCAGTGAACAGAGGCCCTCAGAGAGGGTATGGAATTTGAATCTTTCCTGCAGAATAGAAAACAGCTACTGGGGAAAATGGGAGCTAATCACCATGAGCCCTGTAAGTACAGCTCTGAGCCTAGTATGTATGTTGGAACAGGGGATTCTGATCTGGTTCATGACCATTTTGAATTGTTAGAAAAAGTCTTCACTGGTTTTGTAAAACAAGGCAGAAATTGGCAACAATGCAAAAACTAAGGGAAGCAGTTCTGCTAAACATTGGTGCTGTTAAAAAAAAATGGCCACAATAGAAGAACTGTTATAAATATAAAGTTGGTCAGGACAGAGCATCACAAGAGTGCAGTGAAAGTCCTTCACCCAGTCTGGGGGGAGGAGGGAGAAAGAGAGGAAAGGATAGTAAGCTGAAGGGGCAAAACTTGGAGGTACAGTAGAACCACAGAGTTACAAACCCGAGTTACAAACTGACCAGTCAACCACATGCCTCATTTGGAACTAGAAGTATACAATTAGGCAGCAGCAGAGACAAAACAAAACCAAAAAAAGCAAATACAGTACAGTAGTGTGTTAAATGTAAACTACCAAAAGAAAAAAAAAGTGCAAGAGAGAAAGTTACAAAAATATTTGTCAAGATAAGGAAACTGTTTCTGTGCTTGTTTCATTTAAATTAAGCCAATTAAAAGCAGCTCTTTTCTTCTGCATAGCAAAGTTTCAAAGCTGTATTAAGTCAATGGTCAGTTTCAAATTTTTGAAAGAATCACCATAACGTTTTGTTCCAAGTTACAAACAACCTCCATTCCCGAGTTGTTCGTAACTCTGAAGTTCTACTGTACACAGCTCAACCCTACAATTTTTGTTTAGATCTGGGCAATTAAACAACAAATATGTTACGGATGTGGCCCAAGTGAGATGAATGATATGGAGGCAATTGGTTTACAGTCAGCATGTTGTCTTACCTTCAGGATCAGGAACCATAAGAGTTACATGCTGTGGTACTTTCCATCAAAGGAAAAATAGGAGTAATAAAGATCTGCTTTGAGGTCTCCCCCTTTTCTCCACTTCCCTAGTCAGGTTTGATGACTTTTATAGCCTTCTTCCAAACACAGGATTTTACACCTGGTTGTTGTACAAATTGGTCTCTCTAAGGTCCACTGATATCCAGTCCATATATCGAGTCTTTGGCCGCCTACTTGGGCATTTTCCATCCATGATCATTCCAAAGGCCATCCTACCAATATAACTCTCAGGGCTCCACTGGACATGTCCATATCAATGTAATCTAGCCTCCCTCAAACTAGTCTTCAATTGGGGAAACGTGCATTAAGTCCCTCATAACCTCATTTCATTTCCTATCCTGGAGCGTCCAACTATTTGACCACCTCAACATCTTTATTTCCAGAGTGCAGAGCATGTTGATTTCTTTTCTTGTGGCTGGCCATGTCTGTTCTGAACATTAGAATGGGTTGAATTACAGTTTTATATATTCTGGTTCCACAATCTTATGAGAAAGAAGAGTAGGAGACCTATACAGTGCTTACACAAATAAATGAAGTAGAATATAGGATACAGCTCAATTCCAGGAATAAACCCAACGTTATCCATTAGGACTATCTGAAGAAGTATCACGGGATGGGAAATATCACAGGGCAGGACTTCAAATGTGGCTTCCCCCAGAAACAGAGGCTATACCTGTGCGAGCGGAGTCTGGGTGAGTTGTGACAGTAATAAATTCATCATCAGAACAAAAATGGGCAGAGGCTGTCTCAGCCAGCAACTTCACAGAAACAGCAGATGCTTGTCAAGGGGCTGTTGAAAGAAGTCCCTCCCAGTTGGCTGAAAGAAAATTGGGCAGGGAGAGAAAAACTCCAAGAAGATTTGGATGGAAATAAATCAGATTTAAGCTAATGATGTAAAATATCCTGACAGACAGATACTACATAAATAGTTAAAATTGTATTATTCAATTCAATATCTGGGATGGGTCATACAGGGAGTCATCATTTTGGAGTACAGCAGGATGATGGGCAGAGCAGCAATGGGTTGTTTAGGCTTGGACATAAGTGGCTATGAGTTGGCAAGACATTGATCTAAATTAAGCAGTTAAACTCCTTTATGGAAGAAGATAGCTGAAACAATAAGAGATACCACTGAAGGGACTCGGCCATGTGCAAGGCTCATCAGAAGCAGAGCTATGTGGGCAGAAGAGCTTTCCCTGGGGACAGACTGAAAACACAGGGATTGTGTGTGAGAAGCACAAAAGCCAAGGGAGAAGCCTGAAAGCAGGACACAGTGAGAAAAGCCTGGTTAGCGTGGCCTTGGGAGGAAGCCAAGAGAGCTTCTTTTGGGCAGAGTACTGGCTAGAATGAAGCATAGAATTTTGAACATGGAAAGCGTCTCCTGTTTTTTATTCCTATTGTATTCAGGCAAACAGGACTTTGTGAACATTCTTAGTAAAGAAACAGGACTGCACCCAAAAAATACCTGATTCTATCATTAATTCCTCCTCTGAACAGGCACAAGCTGCAAGGCTCTAAATATAGGCTAACTGCTCAGGCAAAGACAGAACAATACTTATACAGTGCTTTTCATTGCAAAAGATTAAAAAAGACTTCACAAGCTATATTTATAAGCAAGTAGGATTTTGTTTTCTGCCCAAATCTGTTCTTTTACCGAAACACTTCTCCACTTTAGTCTAAATTAAAATTAAATATACATTATGGTTTGTTTAATTATCCAGTATTTTTTAATTTTTGCTGCATGTAGCGGAACTCTGGAATTGCAGTGATGAATACAAATAGTGATTAGTATCAGATGCTTCTTCAGAAGATACAAGAAATCCCATAACAGACAATTAGGGAACTTCTCCATAAGGGAAGTTTCTTCCTACCCCCAGTCAGGTAGTGGTTTGCCTATGGTCTGAAATAAGATGGTTTATATTTACTGAAACAAAATAAAATGTTTTATCCTGTGTACATGTCCATAAGTTCCAGTGGGAAAGTATGCACTGTGTAAACAAATATTTTTAAATAATTTTTCAATTTTATTTCCTTTAAATTTCATTGGATGACTCATTTTTATAGTTGTGAGAAAAGCTTTAGAGGAATGTTCAATTCCAATATTTGATTTGTTTGGGTCGTGACCCACACACTGTCTAAAAAATTGTCCCAGGACCCAAAGGAATTCTTTAAATAAATGAACGAAAATATAAATATTTATGAATATATACATACATACATACATGAAAATATCACCAACACACTGACTCCTTTCAGCCACAACTGAGGGAAAACCTTAGTAGGCCAATAATATATGCCACTGAAGACTTGATTCTACGGCCTGATTTCAGGGATATCAAAACATTCTGCTTATGCCAACAGCAAATTGAAAACAGAATAAGAAAAAGGTTACTGAGACTTCAACTAGCTCTGGGAAAATATCAGACCTGCAGTGATCTGGTTTCTTTCAAGCATTTATCCTCCGTTAATGAGCTGTAGCTGTGGGGGGGTAATGAAGGGGGGCGTTCCACTAGCCTTTCCTAATCCTGTGCTCAGAATTCACTGTGAGGAAGCAGGGACAAGGAACTCTCATTTCAGAGGCTTCTTCTGATTTAAAAATGGAGATAAATAAAATAGTCCAAAAACTGGACTGTAAGGGGACAAAGGGAACAGGGGAAAAAAATCACCTCAGCTATATTCACTTTTACAGAGTTTCACCTCAAATGGGAGAAGATTTTAGGACTTCTAAGGGGAAGAGGTCTTCCTACCCTATGAGATCCCAGAAATCTGTAGGGAAGGAAAGGATGAGAACTGTAAATGCTAAAAAGCCCCTAAAGAGGACTGCCTTCTATATGATGCCCTCTTGTCTGTTCCCAACTCCATGGTAACATAGATCCTTGGGGAAAGGTCTTAACAGGAGTTCCTAATGAAAGTTCTCAGGGTTAGCAGGGGAGGATGATGCTATGGGTAGTTGGTCTTCTACTCTACCTCCTTCCACGGCTCTCAGACATCTCTCTAAAACCCCACGGAGCTCCAAACAGAAGCTTCCATGGTTCCAAGGGTGGGGACAATGGAGTGAGTCTTCAGCTTTCTTCTTGAGGTCCCACAGGAGAGAGGCACTCCCTAATATTGGTAAACATTCTTATATGAGAAAATGAAATGAAACCAGGAAAGACTTGGACAAAAAAGATGAACAATGAATTTCATGCCATTTCAGTGGTCTTTTTACAGTGTGATTCCTGTACTGACTGAAGATTTCACACATGAATGCCTCCCTCCCCACACCCATGGCCACCCTTATTCCTGTCCAGAATAGATCATCTTGGGCTCTGTTCTTATACTTCTCAATACACACATGGGTACTGTGGATTATGCTTAGTATTCCTAATCATGCCATGTGTTATTATGACACGATTCTCTTTGTACATAATGCCACATTTTTGCTTTTTCTTTTGAACATCCATGTAGGATTATTCTCTTGAGCTCTCGATCTTTCTGTTTCTCATTTGAGCTTCTAAAATTTAGTTTCAGCTACAATACTTAGTGTTATTTACTTCAGATTCCTCTCTTCCTGAAGCGCCTGTTTGCACTATTTATAGGCACTCTTGAAAGCACGCTTATTGCAAGAAGCTCCTTAACAGACCTATCTTTCACATTTAACAAGTTCTTATGCTTCTTCTGCAATAATCAGAATCTTTTTGGTAATATTTATTCCAGTGGTATATTGTCTGTTTTTCCTCAGCCAATTTCTGACTATAAATATTTTCGTGAAACCACTCGATCAAAATCAACTGCCAGAATTTTTTTTTCCCCAAATGTGCTATGTTTAGGCAATGCTTTGGATGCATACCTCACTGGGTGAGGATCTCACAGAAGGAAAGCCCTCAGTGCATTTAAGCTTGTGCGACTGAGATTTTAGGATCATTGTTAAATCGTAAAATATTTCTGTGCTGGTGCATCTATGATTTTGTTTGTTTGTTGTTTTAAAATTTCCAGAAACTTTTCTCATGCCTCATCTCAGGCCATTCTGTGTTGTCCTCAAGAAGCATTCGGGGGTGGAGGGGGGCACTTAATTGTGACAAATCAGGCATGAATTTGCTTAGCTATTTTAACATGCCAGTGAATCTCTGTAAGTCCTCATTGGTTGAAGGATTTTCCTTTTGTACAGTTTCCTCTACCTTTCTAACACCCAAGGTCACCGAATATGAGTTTTACATAATTATTTGCATTCAGCTTCATCTGCCATTTACTCCTGTTTAAATTAAGGTCCTTTTCGTTGGCCTGCTAGTTACTTCTAAAGAAAATGTGGCTTTCCCAAGCAACATTCTTGCCTGAATCAAAGTATTCTTGAGTGACTTCACCTAACAGTTCGCACTCCCCATTCTCCCACTGAAATGTACTGTAAATCAGTGCTTCTCAAGCTATCTGATGTGGGGGACTGGCCATTTTTTTTTCCAATGCGCGCACAGACCAGCAGCCGATGGCTTGCGGACCGGCACTGGTCCGCAGACCACCACTTTGAGTAGCACTGCTGTAAATCATTCAGTGCTTTGCAGCCTGCCATATGTAGTATGGTGAAGGATTTAGCCTTCTCCCATTTATCTTTAACATTTATCTTTGCTTCTAGGAAACTTAAAGCACTGCAATCACCTCCTCCTGCTCTCTTGCGGACTAAGATTCAGGTTACTTCAATTGCTTCATTGTTGTAAGAGATTCATTTTACTTAAAATAAAAAGGAACGACACACAGAAGTACTGGAAGGAAACAGATCTGTTTCCTTGTTCCAGTGTCTGACATAGGTCTGCGTTACAAAAGGGTATAGTCAGGATCCATGAACACCAGTAATTGCTGTTATAGTCATATTGCATTATGAAAAACGAGGAATAAGGAGTTCCTGATCTCCCTCTCTATACCATTCATTATGTATACTTTTACCATCCGATTAAGTGAGCTGTAGCTCACAAAAGCTTATGCTCAAATAAATTTGTTAGTCTCTAAGGTGCCACAAGTACTCCTTTTCTTTTTGCGAATACAGACTAACACGGCTGCTACTCTGAAACTTTTACCAAGTGCCCTCTTATTTATTCTTCTTCTTCTGTCTGAAAACAGTAACAAAAATAGTTTCTATCATATTATGGCACAATTTGAGAAATAGTATGTGATCAAATACTTACAGCCTGTGAGTAAAGGAATGTCAGGGGAGTTTGACCACCATAAAATTGATGTAACAGAGCAGAGAATCAAATCCTATCTTTGCACATGTGTATAGGGATCAGAGCTAAACGGAGACTGTCAACTTAAATTTGGTCAAAAGATTATTCTTTTGTAAAAAAACAATCTTTATAAGACCAATAGAAATATTTTCATAATGTTTAATTCAATTAAAACATATTATAAATGCATAACTTATTCCCCTGCAGTGCCTCACCCCAAACACTGAAAGTGACTATCAAACTCACTAAAATTATATTTGTCTAAACTGAGTGATACACAAAAAAGGAAACATCATTAATAATGACAAATAAATTAGATTAACATTCTTTAGCTTTTATAATATAAGGTGTTATTTAATAATTTAGGTAAATAAATGTTTACAATATACTTCATTTTGTTAAATCTACATTAATTTCATTGTCATATTTATCCCAATATCTCTTTCCTGATTTAAGCACTAATCCTACAAACATTTACTTTGCAGTGTTACATACTTCTAAGTATACCTGGCAATTATTTGTTGGCTAAATTATTACAGGCTTCCTGGTAGAGAAGTAGGACTCTTGATCAGGGATTTGAATGCTGAATGGGTAGGGAAGGGTGTTCCATGTATAAGCGGTGGTGGCATGAAAGAATGTGCAAAGGTGGTTGAGAGAGAATAAAATAAATTGGGAAACAAACTGGCATCACTGGAGATACAAGAGGAGCAACATGAAAAGAAACAGTCAGATATGCAGGGAAGAGTAGAGTTATGTAGTGCTTTGTAGGTACCTGTTGTGGTGGTGAGGGGAAAGCAGCAGAAAGATTCAAAGTTGACCTGGACATGATCAGGTCAACTGGTTAGGAAGATGATCTTAGTAGCTGAGTTTTGTATTGTTAGAGCGGGAGTGGAGCACAAACATTGGTGTTAGAGAGCCCAGAGAGAAGGAGGTTGCAGTAATCATTGCAAGAAAAAACTGTATGAGAGTTTTTGCTGTGTAGACAGAAAGAAGAGGTCAGATACTGCTGACTGTGGTCTGATAATCAGGTACAGAAAGTCAGAGATGAGCATAAGCTACAAATTTCGTCAAAATTCAAGGGAAGGTGGATTTAGTTTGCTAGTTAAGCCCACTAAAGACAAAAGTCGAGCGACAATTTCTGTAACTGGAGTGGATTCAAACTCTCCCAGTGTGTTCTTTGGGAGGCAAGAGAGCCTAAGGGAGAAAGGATTTAATATTTCAATTCAGGCCTAAGTCTGAGCAAGATAGAAACAAAAAGGATTCCGTTAGAATGGCTCACCAGAATCTAAAAAAGAAATAGATGGGAATAAAAAAAGAAATAGATGTGCTTGGATATTCCTGTAATAGGCACATTAAAATAGATAAGATGACCAGGGGAAAAAAGCAGGTAATTGCTATGAATGGTTTGTTTAGTCCAGACAGTATACTTGGTGCTGTAGACAAAAAAAATCCGAAGGGAAGGCTTTGTCCCTACCCGAAGGAGTTTACAATCTAGATGATTTATTATGAACTAGACCCTTATTTACAATTTAGCTACCATATCTGGAGATGACAGTGGAGAAAAAAAATAAATCAGAGTGTGTCAAATCAGCGCAGTGCATGTCTTGTTTCATTATGAATGTAAAACATGACATAAAAGTACAATTTTAATTTGATATGCAAATCCCTCTACACTAACCTTGACTGAATGACAGCAGTAAAGTGACAACATTCTCTAAAATTCACACCTTAATTCTGTATTACTGCTTTTCTTGCATGTTAGTAAAATTTTGAAAAATGAAATAAAATTATGACAGCTCTAGTTAAGACAAAACATGACTACAGCAAAGGGATTTCTCTTCAGTGTAGGTGACCTCTTGAAATATTTTACATTGCAGCAGATGGTGTACACCACACAAAGCAACTTCTCCCTTCAGTAGTTGCAATTAATTACAGGAATCTCAGTGTCTCATTGCCTATCTAGGCTGATTTATCATGCCTCAGCCTTCACATCAAGAAGTCAACCATCTCTTCTATCATGGTAACTAATGCTTCATGGTTCTGAAGGTACCTGTTGCACACAGAACTAAACTACATCTCTTATTAACACAAATACACCCCTGAAGCATCTTCTCCATAATACAGGAATGTTAAAGCCCCAAATCCCTCCTAAACTCATCTCCCATATGGCACTGAACTGAAAAGAGGCAGCTTTAGAAAAACAAATGGACTCAAACCATATGTTAATGAATATGATGGGATACATTTCTTCATTTGTTTTACTGCTGTACAAAAATGCTATAAACAGATTTAGCTTGATCAAGAAGTTACTGGAGCTACAGCTCCGATCCTTCAATATCACATTGCATTATTGACTAGACACATCGTGAGTGGGTTTCAGCTTCTTTTCAAACATTAAGCAGAGGTGCTGCAGGAAACAGAACACTGGACTAAATGGGCCAATGGCCTGCTCTAGCACATCAACTCCTATTTTCTTATGTACGTACTAACAACAAATTTAAAAGAATGATAAAACAAAAAATAATCACAACACAAACACAAACTGAAAGAATATGTATTTTTCCATTGTAATTACAATAAATAAATTTCAGATAGAACACAAAAAAATTGATCACAAAAGTTATTGAAACCAGTGAAATACATAAATGGGTAAGCCATTACAACCAGGATTTCTTGTGAAACTAAATCAACCAACCAGCAAGAAATGCGCTGAAGATCTGTTAAGACAGCACAGAATATAGAATACATAAAATGTGACCATCTTTTTATTTTACAACTCAAACAAGCAGCGTAATTCTCAACCACTTCCCCTCCTTCTGAACTATAGTTTAAAAGCAACACCCCTAACATCATTTAAATCATCTTCCTCTTACCTTTAAAAATAACTCCCTCAATGATGCACACCTGCATCTCTACTTACCATGCATTTGCTTCAAAGCTGCTTTTTCACAGCAAGGTTTGGAATGGGTTTCTTGGGGACAAACGTTCACGAGGCGATCACAAAGGCTACTGGGGCTCACCTGTGCTCTGAGAACAAGTGACACAGGCAGGCTGATCTTAACATCTCAATTGCAAGAAGAGCGAGGGACGCCCTTCCTTCTAAAAAGAAAAAGGAGGACTTGCGGCACCTTAGAGACTAACACATTTATTAGAGCATAAGCCTTCGTGAGCTACAGCTCACTTCATCGGATGCATTTTTCCACCAAATGCATCCGATGAAGTGAGCTGTAGCTCACGAAAGCTTATGCTCTAATAAATGCGTTAGTCTCTAAGGTGCCTCAAGTCCTCCTTTTCTTTTTGCAAATACAGACTAACACGGCTGCTACTCTGAAACCTTCCTTCTAAAAGTTCCTGAACGTGCCTCTTGGCGTGGCTGTATTCACACCGTCAGTCTTGGCAGGACCATCCTGGGGTGGATGGAGATACTCAGCTAGGAAGTCCTGCAGGTCCCTGCTTGCCCTATACCCCTCTCCAATACCGCATAGTGGGATCCAGCCAATCCCTATTTGCATTTCAAGCCGTTGCCGCAGCCCTACGCTTCCCTTTAGCCCTGATGCTCTCTGGGGCACCGCGTCTCTCTGGCTTTGTCTCTCTTTCCCTGCCTGGGTGCCGCTTGGCAGAAAGCCCCAGCCCAGGGCAGCGCCGGCCGCTCCCCGGCTGACGGAGGCCGGGGCAGGGAGAGGGGCACCAGGGCAGCTCGGCTCGGCGGGCTGCCGCCCCTCTCCAGCCGCCCGCGCCCGAGCCGCGGGGAAGCGCTTACCTCGGCCAAGGCACCGGCGTCCTCTTCCGCCGCCGGGCGAGGCTCTTTTGTTCTCCGGGGAGGGGGCGGTGAACGCGCTCTCCGTGCCCCCCCCCCCCCCGCCGCCGGGGCTGAGCGTGGAGGCTGAGGCGAGGCCGCCGCCCGGCTCGCCGGCGCTACGCGGAGCTCTGCCCAGCCCCGGCGATGACAACGAGGCTTTCGCACGGCGCGGCGGCTTGGCCGGCGCGGGGAGCCTGAGGGCCGCCACCTGTCAGCGCGCCGCGGGCAGCCCAGGCCGCGCCAGCCTGAGCGCCCCGGCGGGCCCCCATTCCCGGGGGAGGGGCACCCAGGGCAGGCGGGCTGGGGGAAGGGAGCGGAAAAGGAGCTGCCCGGTGCTGGGGGCGGTGGAAAGCCGCGGGCGCCTCTTTCTCGCTGCTCCCCAGAAGCCGGCGTAAGAGAGGAAGCAGGAGCTGCCCTAGTGACTGGGGTTGGAGCCGCTCTGTCGGCCCGCACCTGCCTTAAAGCCCCCGCTCCCGCTCCCCGTGTGGCGGGCTCGTCCCCTGGTTGTTCCCTGCCGGCGGAGGGGTGCCCCATGCGCTGTGGTGGGGACACCGCCTGCCCCCCAAGCGCAATGCTTCCTGCAGGCCCTGCTCATCTGCCAGCCCCACTTCTCTAGCCCGGGGCTGGCCAAAGAAATAAGGGGACTGTTAAGTTGTCGTAGCCTAGGCTCGGCCAACGTGTGGCTCCGGAGCCACCTGCGGCTCTGCGGCTCCTTGTATAGGGCCCCGACTCCCGGGCTGGAGCTACAGGTGCCAACTTTCCAGTGGGCGGGGGGGGTGCTCACTGCTCAACCCCTGGCTGTGCTACACGCCTGCCCCCACTCCACCCCTTCTGCTGAGCCCCCCCAGCCTCCTGCACCCCACAAAACTGCTGATGGGGGGGGGGGCGCTGGGAGTGGCGCAGGAGAACTGCTGACCTTCGACTGTGGCTCTTTGGCAACGTACGTTGGTAAATTCTGGCTCCTTCTCAGGCTCAGGTTGGCCACCCCGTAGTAGCCTCTTGAGCTGGTAACTTTCCTCTTGTAAAAAGAAAAGGAGTACTTGTGGCACCTTAGAGACTAACAAATTTATTAGAGCATAAGCTTTCGTGAGCTACAGCTCACTTCATCGGATGCATTAGCTCACGAAAGCTTATGCTCTAATAAATTTGTTAGTCTCTAAGGTGCCACAAGTACTCCTTTTCTTTTTGCGAATACAGACTAACACGGCTGCTACTCTGAAACCTTTCCTCTTGTAGCATCCCAAAGCGTTTAAGCGGCTCTACAACGTATGCACAGGAATTGGTTCATCCACCTTGAAATGCAGCCACCTGCATGTGAAGCACAGCAGCAGTTTACAGTGGTGCAACTCTCCTGATTTTATTGTAAGTCTCGAGTTGGTGGGTTTTGTTAAGCCCTAACTACTGCAGTCAGGTCGGTATGTTGGAATCTCAGCTTTAATCTTTAAGAGAGTTTCTAGGCCTCACCATTGCAAAGAAAATCATAAAAATCTGATCCCCGCTGTACACCAAGTGGTTAAAATAGCAATGACAACTAAAAAGGACCCAGAATTTATTTTTAAAAGCTCATTGTTCTGGGGCCGACTCAAATTTTTAACATTTGGGGGTGGCAGTACTAACACAGCATTGTACATGGCAGTGTAGAACATGAAGTGAAGAATACCCAAGTAAAGAACTAAAACTGCCAATCAGCTATATGTTTTAACAGAAATTTGTTAGTCTCTAAGGTGCCACAAGGACTCGTCATTGTTTTTGCAGATACAGACTAACATGGCTACCACTCGGAAACCCATTTCTTGTAAGAAGAAAAAGTACTTGTGGCACCTTAGAGACTAACAAATTTATTAGAGCATAAGCTTTCGTGAGCTACAGCTCACTTGTGATCTGTAGCTCACAAAAGCTTATGCTCTAATAAATTTGTTAGTCTCTAAGGTGCCACAAGTACTCTTTTTCTTTTTGCGAATACAGACTAACACGGCTTCTACTCTGAAACCATTTTCTGTAGGTTCACTGTCAGTCTAAAGAAGTCGTATGGGTGGAATGTTGCTAAATTGATGTGGGATAGCCCAGCCAAACTGAAATGAATTAATGAATGCTTAACTTTTCACATCCAACCTTGGACAAAAAGTTTGGCATCACTCCCCTCACCTTGCTACTTGACCAGACCAAATTTAATCCACAGAAGAGTGAAGGACTCATTTCATGTAGTCTTTCTGCCAAAAGCAGGATTTTCTGGTTCATCTGAACAACGTTACCAACTTGAGATATTTGATATTTTTCTAAAGACCCCAGCTCTTGCAGCAATGTAATTATGTGAGAATTTGAGTTCTCATTAAAAAAAAAAAAAAAAAAAAAAGTATGTTCCTGATCTTCATCGTTGAGGACATGAAAACATGACCTAGCTCCATCTGAAAGGATCAAAAACTAGAAGGCAAGTTTAAAGAACTCAAAATGTTTTGTTTTTAAATCTCATGATTGATTGATTTTTGGTGGAGGAAGGCAGATTTATTATTTTTGACACTTATGGTTAGCAATAATGCCGTATTTGTACACTGAAAGGTGAACACAAGGCTGCTATTTGTTAATTCTTACTCAAACGCTATCCCATAAAGTCCCATCCTTCAGATTTACACTGTAGTTAAGCCTTCTCCTGATTAGGTGATACTATATAAAGATCTATCTGTAAGAACAATATTGCTAAAAAAAGTTCCTAAACCATGTTGCCATAGAGAGGAGAAAAGAGTAAAATTCCCAAATTAAATAACTAGATTTACATAAAATACTTTAAAAGTACTTTTTACCAGAAGAAAAATATATTGCTTGCTACTGATCAATAAAAGTTGCATTTATCCTCTTGAAAAAGAAACTAATTTCCACATATGATTCAGATGATAATTTCAGATACATAATTATCTTTTTGTTAGGACATCTTTCGTGCAGGTGTCTGGAAGAATGACAGCCTATAGGAAAGTATTATTCTATAATGTCATTTAAAACAGCTTAAAAGCATTTTATACTCTGATCCTAGAAGTGGTTATTCAGTTCCCTGCCAGAGAAGGTCTGATCCCTACAATACATTTTCTCATGCTATCTAATGACGTTTTAAAAGTCCAAGGAAGACACTTGTCTTGGGAGATTACTCCTGACATATGTCAGTGTTTTTAGCCTGCTTTTTCCCTTACTTAATTTCTTTCCATTGATCCTAGTTACACTTTTGTGTGCCACCTTAAATAACTCTTCTCTATCCTGGGTGTTTGCCACTTTAAAATAATTTGTACATGTATCAAACTTGAGTTTCCTCTCACCTACATTGGTGTAAATCAGGAGTAAGTTAATTGAAGTTACACCAATTTTAGACTAGTGTAAGCAAAAGGAGACAGCCTATCACAGGGGTGGCCAACCTGTGGTTCCGGAGCCACATGCAGCTCTTCAGAAGTGAATATATGGCTCCTTGTATAGGCACTGACTCTGGGGCTGGAGCTACAGTGTGCTGGGGGGTGCTGAACCCCTGGCTCTGCCACAGGCCCTGCCCCCACTCCACCCCTTCCCATCCCCTCCCTTGAGCCTGCCATGTCCTTGATCCTCCCTTTCGCCCCCAATGCCTCCTGCATGCCATGAAAAAGCTGATCAGGAGGTGCAGGGAGGGAGAGAGAAAGAGGCGCTAATCGGGGGGGCTGGCGGTGGGGGGGCACTGGGAGCGGGCAGTGATTGATCTGGGAGGAGTTGCCTTCCCCATAGTGAGTATATTAGGCAGTGACAATTAAACCCACAGATCCCCATCAACATTCTGTTCCCCATAGTCCTGGTTTCTCTACTGGTATTCCCTGCATAAATCAGCTCTGCAGATTATGGCTAAGGAAGATGCTGTAATGGGACTGCCATCCCACCTCTGAGGCTTGGGGTCACTATTCCTTTAAGACAGGTCCTAATAAAATGTACTAATGCCAGCTTCCTGCAGCCTAAACCAAATGGAAAGGGTGGGGTGAAATCACAGGGCAACTGTCTTTAGCCTGGTCCAGATGAAAACAAAAACACAAGATACCTTCCTTCAGGCAAGGATGTGGGAGCATATAGAGCTCTTCTCTCAACCATACACCCTCCCTCCTTTGTGTATGTTACTATTTTAAACATGCAAGAGTTGAACCAACACTGAAGAAACTTGTCCTGGATACATCAGGATACCGCTCACTGTCAAACCTTCCATTCCTCAGCAAGCTAAAGTATAGCCAATTGCTGGAGTGCACTTGTGGTTGTTATTAAGAATGTTTGAGGGACCAACTAATATAGCCAAATTTTATTAGTGAAAGAAAGCAGTACAAAAAAGAAAGGAAAGATTTGATACATTACCAATCCTTCTTAGAAGCAGTTTTCTCACAGCATTCAGATCACCTTTCACAGAAGGTATGCTCTGAAGTATGCATTCAAACTAGCCATTTTCATAATATGGCTGTTTACACATCACTCAAGACTAAAATTCACCCATCAGCTTTTTACCTTTTTTTTAATTCCATGATGTATCTTTCTTATCTTTTGGTTTGGATTCCATATTCCAAACCACTTGGACCACCCAATCTGTACCAGGACAAAGAATGAATGCACCTTGTCTCTGACAGGTTTTATATTCACCTGTGCAAGATGCTGAATTTGCTGTTGCAAAGAACTGGGATATATATCTTGGCATAAGTGAACAGAACTGTAGGAAAAGCATAACATAAATTCAGTTAGCATAACTTGCGGCATGCTTTGCACAACATTAATATGGTATACTCTACACCTAACATACATGTACGGACTAAGAAAGCTCGGGGAAACTAGCAAAAGAACAGCTACAAGCTCATCTAATTGAAGCTAGTGTTCTAGACCCAGCATAGTCTGGAGTTGGGCCAGGACCAGGAATGAAAACTGCATTACTGGCATTGATGGATGATTTCCTTCTGTCAGTGGATAGAGGGCAGACATCCATTCTCATCCTCCTAGACCTTTCTGCAGTATTTGACACTGTCAACCATAAAATACTGCTCTCATCTGAGAGAGGTGGCAGGGGTCCAGAGTAATGTGCTAAAATGGTTTGAATCATTCCTGGAGAGAGGTGCCCTATGAGTAGTGATGGGAAACTGCACCTCAGGAGTGCAAGTAGGGCACTACCCTACAGTACGCAGTACCAGCAAGAGATTTTTAATGGGTATGGGGTACCGGAAAGACTTGGGGCTAGGCCCCACTCCGGCAGGGGGGTGGGGTGGGGCTGTGCTCTGCTCCTTAAAGGACCAGAACGCAGCTAGGGAGGGCATTCATTCTTTAAATGGCTTTAACAGCACAATACATATGCTAACAAACTTAAACAAAAGCTTTGTTTAAGTTAGTTAACATATGTATTATGCTGTTACCTTAGTCAGGAGTCCTCGAGAGGGGAGGGGAGGGGGACAAAAGGTGTTTAAACAGTGTTTTTGATTCTGTTTGTCCCCGTTGGTCTGAATTATCCATGACATTCATACTGCATCACATCAAGTCCAGATCATTAGAGGAATGTCTCTGCTTGCACTGACCAGAGGATGTTTGGATTCTGATGTTAGCCCAGTTCTGCAGCCTGACAGGAATCAGGTGTTGTCCCCAGTGTACACAGAATTCTTCTTTGCAGCCAAACTAGTCTAACATGCATTTTGTTAACTAGAACTGGAGCAGCAAAACAAAGAAAACAAATGCCTCATTTTCCAGCTTTGTGGGTGAGAGAACTACTGTACAAGTGAAGATTATAATGCCGGACACTGATAGCCTTAAACCAGCTGCCTCAGGAATCTGCCAAAAACTTTGCTGAAAATATGTTCCTCATCTTAGCAACGGAGCTAAGACTTATCACACTTCTGCCCACCTTTATTTGAATGAAGCTCCTTCTGATCTGACAGCTCAGGCATTGTCAGTTTCATCCAGAACAATTTACAAACTTGGAACCTAATCATGTAAACCCTTAATCATTTGATCAATCCCATTGAAGGCCATGGTACTATTTGCATGATTATGGACCACTTTTGTGTACTGATAAGAATTTCAGGAGTCTGTTCCTATAAAGGAAGTTGAATCCCCCATTGAAATGCAATGTTTGGGTACAGTACCATAAAGCAGTTTAGGATAGAGTTCTATTTAAAATTTGTCTTTTAATAAATCATATATATGCTGAAATGACTCCTCACCCAACTCCTATATTCCATATAAACAGACTGAATACTACAAGTATTTTGGGGGAAAGTGAACAGTTAAGCATGTTGATGTTTGTATATACAAAGTAGGGTGTCAGAGGTGATGGGGACCCCAGGCTGGGGGTAGGGCGTGGTGAAGTCACATGGAGCGTTACATGGCCCAGTTAGTGTCCCTCCCATGAGTGCAGTACCAGCAAGAAATTATTTCTACTTGCACCACTGCTGCACTTCCACCACTAGACTCCCCCACACTTGTAGAGTCTTACAAGGATCCATTCTCTCTCTGGTCCTTTCCAGCATCTACATGCAGACACTTGATGAACTGGTCAGACAACATAGACTCAAGTGCCAGCAATAAACAAAGGACACAGAGCTATATGTATCCTTCACTACATACCATTACCACCAAGATGGCCTAGTGTTTGAATAAGATCGGCTCACGGATGAAGAACAATTGGCTGAAGTTGAATCTGAGGAACGCAGAGGTGATGTTGGTGGGCAGAGGACAGCATTTGAAGAGGTCTCAGGTATGGTGCAGTCTCTTTGGGTCAAAGAAATACACCATGATTGATCAGTTCAGTCCATAGTTTAGGCATGCTCCTGGATTCCTCATCAATGCTAAGCTCGCACATACCAGCATCCATGAGTAACGGTTTCTACCATCTCCAGTTGCTAAGAATCTCCATCTCATCCTGGTGGATGATGACCTGGCCTCAATTATTCACATCTTTGTCACCTTTCAGATGGACTATTGCAATATGATATACCTGGGCATGAAGCCTTCAGCTCTTAGGAAATTCCAACTAGAATAAAAAACTGCAACACATTTCCTCAGCAACAATGGCTAATGTGAATGCATCAGACATGTCCTCCACTCTTTATGCTGACTTCCTATACTATATCAAATGGAGTTCAAGGTCTTTCCTCAAGGTGTTCTAGGGCCTGAGCCTAGGTTACCTAAAAGATTCTCTAAAGCTCCAGGATGAAGACTGTGGTCAACAACTTTGCTTCTCTGGCTCAATGGAACTCCCTATAATAAGGTTAAAGCTTGTGCAGGAGACAGTATTTTCTCAGGGGCCAATTGGAGAATGTGGAATGAACTCCCCCCAGGACTATCACAAGCCTCACCACTTTCTGCTCCAAGTGCAAGGCACATTTCTTTGACCTTGCTTTCTCTACCATAAATACATATCAACATGTATATTAAAAAGCCCACTACCAAAACAAGGCACCATACCGTATGCACTCCTTCCCCTGGGGAGAGGATGAGAGAACAAACTTATGACAGATATTAGTCACGTTGTTTAAGGCACTACTGGAAGGAGCTGCTATACCATGGTGATGAGCATGGTATAAGAACCTGTGCAGAATGGAACAGAACAACTGATTACATTAAAGCACTGTCAAAACACTGAAGTGATTATATGTGTCTTCTATTAAAACAGAAAAGTAGTAAAGAAAATTTGGTTTTTGAATGAAGTTATTATTAGCAGTGTTGAAAATATGGGGGAAAATGAGCAAAGGAACAGCCCCCACTTCTCTGCTTTAAAAAAAAAAAGGAAGAGCTTTTCTCTCTCTCTGGGTTGGGACAACTCACTTCCCCAGGGCTTCCCCTCTTTACTGGCTAATGAAGTGAGCTTGCACCACATTGGAGACTTGGAGGTGGGATCAGTAGAGGAGCTGATTCCTGACTGCAGTTTCTTGGGCTCCCAACCTTCCCACCAGTAGGTGGAGCAGCAGCAGAACTTCATAGGAAAAGATGTGTCCCCTTATTTGGCTCTTCCATCTTGCAGTCTCTCCTCTTACAAGATTCCCCTTCCCACCACGGAGAGAGGGGAAGGAGGAGACTCCTCACCACCAGGGAAGAGGAGAGGCAGACAGAAGCAGAGACAATCCTCTCTCCTGCCAGATCTCCTTCAATTCAAGATAGAGAAAGAGCCCATGGCAGACAAATGGTCTTGTTAGCCCCCATCCCATCCAGGCACTCCAAAAGAGGTTGGAGAGAGGCTGAATAAAGGTGAGGTTAATGCAGTGGTTCTCAAACTTTTGGACTGGTGATCCCTTTCACATAGCAAACCTCTGAGTGTGACCCGTCACCTTATAAATAAAAAACATTAATATTTAACACTATTTTAAATGCTGGAGGTGATGCAGTGTTTGGGGTGGAGGCTGACACCCCATGACCCCCCCATGTAATAACCTTGTGACCCCCTGTTTGAGAATCCCTGGATTAATGGAAGGCAACGGAGTCATACGGCATGTGGGGAAGAACAGAAAAGAGAGAAAAAGAAAGAAAGAAGTGGAGGGAGGCCAATGGAGAGCATGTGGTCTCCCATCTATATCCATCCATCACAGTGCAGCTGAAATAATGTTGATGAAGTCCATGTATAGGAGTATGGTGCAATTAAATGGGGTACAGCAAATGCTCTCTATACTCCCATGATAGGGGAATTACACTTACTGTCTACCTTTAGTATAGGAAGTAGTACAACTGCTGTCTTTGATTTTGGGGGCTGTGATAAAATACAAATTAGGCTGTGCAGAAAGGTGAGAGGGACAAGGGGATGGGTGATCCTCTCTCCCCGCCACCCCACCCAACACACCTTTAAGTATTTTTAAAAGCATCCATTTCAGAGAAACATATTAAAACATCTGTTTTAGTAACATACAGAATATGCCTCCCATCCTCTCAAAAAGTTCAATCAGAAGCAATAAATCAGAATCTTTTCATTTTCACTAATGAATTAGGAGAACTGTTGTGGATTTCCAAATCATGCATATAAGTGAATATGCAAATAAGTCTGATCATAACATTCAAGGCAGCTCCACTACCAAGTGGGTTCATTTATTTGGACTAGTGCAATTTAGTTTGGTTTATAATAAAATGTAATTGTATTTTTATTAAATAAACTGCAGAACACTTACTAAAATAATACTTTTTAAAAATATACTGCAATTTTTAAAATAGTCATTGATTTAGTTCTTCTGAGCAGCCCAACAACAACAAACCCCTGTCTGGTGTCTGAGAAACCCCACACTCAAACTAGCATGCACATATGTCTTGGAGCAGCCAGGAGGCTGGGATGTGTGTGAAGAAAGGGAGAGTCCCCCCCCCATCTAAAGTTAGTCAAAAATGGAGAGGTGGGGGGGATGTTGTGGAAAATTTTAATTTTTGGAAGAAATTTGAAAAGAAATATTTTGGCCAAACAACAACATATTTTAACTTGGAAGTGATGCTGCAGTGCCTCTTGGGAGTTGTAGTCCTATGGCTCAAACTCCCATTCCCCTCTATAGGCCAGGCTTCCTGGTCAGACTAGGATGCTCCTTGGTCTTCCCTCTTGGACAGTGGAGGTGATGCATCATGGCAGTCCACAGCCATGGTTCATGGGAGATATAGTCCAGCCAGCTAGCCTAGCCCAGAGAGGAGAATAGGGCCATAAGGCAACAGAACTACAACTCCCAGATCGCACCATGGCAGCATTTCCCAATTAAAATATTTCAGTATTCTGATGACAATTTTTGGCTGAAATATTTCAGTGATTCTGTGTTCGGTTTTTCAATGAAAAAAAATCAAAATTCTGGGGGAAGATAATTTTTCATCAAAAAATTAATGTAGTTGAGACCCCAATTTTCCATCAACCAATTTGATGGGAAATTGTCAAACAGCCCGACCATCCTCAAAACATCCAAGAGGCTCTGGGATGGGAGAGGAGAGAGAAAGAATGTTCCTTCTCCATTCTAGCAGTCAGCTGGGAGAATTCAAACTTATCAGTCACCTACTAGCTGAAGCTGATGTGAAAAGTGGTAGCACATAGGGCAGCCCCTGTTAGGAATTCTCCTTTCCCTGGTAACTGTCTTGGAGCCGTGGTGTTGAGTGGAATCACCTGGGCATTTCCTCTGAAAAGGGGCTCCCATTCATCATTCATCTCTATTTGGACCTCATGGGTTTAGTTCTCTGTTCTCATAGGTATTTGGTAAAATTTCCAGACCCATGGATGGTGATGTGGGTAGGTGGGAGAAATAAAAGAAAGATTGGGGTAAGTTAGAAAAGAGATATGTGGTATGGAGAGAACTTCTGGAGTTGACTGGGAGAGGAAAGCTATGACATAGGTGGGAGTAGTCAGAAAAATCAAGAGTGCTAACAGCTTACGCATTTTTGTCGGATAGGTGGAGGGAAAGGAAACGGGTCATATTTTCATGGCTTTCAAGGAGAAAGAATAAGGTAGGTCACACTTTTTAAAAAAAAGGCAGCTGTTTCCCCACCCCCACCCTTGCAAGAGCTGAATGTACACAAGCACTTTCCTTTTGCTGGGAGCTCAGTTTTATAGTGGTGAACAAGCTGGTTGTTTCATTTCAGCTATTGGCACCTCTAATTTATGCAAAGTTGTTGGGATTTTTTTTCCCCCCAGAGAGAACATGAGGAGTCAGAGGAAGATAAGGATGTTTTTAACTAAGTAGGAACAAGCATCAAACGAGGAATAATATTTTTTGCCTCTGCTGCGTGCTGCACAAAGGTAGCAGCACCATATGGAGGTCTTGGTTTTTAATAAAAACGAATACATGAGTATATTAATTTTTTTAAAAAGAAAAAAGAAAATGCAGTTTGATATAGTTACCCCAGCTGTTCTATATGGCAACGCAGAATCTACCAGTTTTGGTCTGCATAGTTTCAGAAATCCAGGGCTTGGGGTCTGCAAGAACCCACAATCTTAAAATGAAATTCACTTGAAACTGGGCAACCTGGAAATATTGACCAACAAAGGATATCTAGGGTGAAATCCTGGTCCTGCTGAAGTCAAAGGAAGTTTTGGTACTGACTTCCATGAGGCCAGAATGTCACTACTGGAGTTCTGTTGGTGACTGAAATTTATGGTGATGGATTATCTGATACCTAAAATTTGGGTCTATTTAAATAGAAATTCAAATAAAAAGAAAGAATACAAATGGCTGTATTTGCCACAAAGATTATATGTGATCATGAATGGGAGTGGAGAAGTGGTGTGGTTAAGGAAAAGAGATGCATTCACATGTGCAGTACCCCAATCCTGCCTGTCACTCAGACCCATCACCTGGAGGTCATCTTAGACTCGTACCTTTCTCTTGGGTCTCATACCCAGGCTATGTCTAAGTCTTGCCAATTCTGCATAATATCTCTAAGATACAGCCTGTCCTATCCATCCAGACAGTTAAAATGCTCATCCAGGCTCTAAACATATTGTACCCCTTTCAGGAGTCTGATTTGTCTTGTGTACTCCAAGTTTCACCTCTCTTAAACTCCTTGTTTACAAAATCAGACATAAAATACAAAAGTGTCACAGTACATGATTACTGAAATTGCTTACTTTCTCATTTTTACCATAAATTAAATCAGTTGGAATATAAATATTGTACTTACATTTCAGTGTATAGTATATAGAGCAGTATTAAACAAATCTATATGAAATTTTACTTCATACTGACTTTGCTAGTGTTTTTAGGTAGCCTGTTGTAAAACTAGGCAAATATCTAGCTGAGTTGATGTACCCCCCGGAAGACCTCTGTGTGCCCCCAAGGTACATGTACCTTGGCTGAGAACCACTGTCCTAGCCAATTGCTCTGTCCAGGTCACTCCTCTCTTTGTATCCTTCCACTGGCTTCCTCTCTGTTGTATCAAACATAAGTTACTTGTCTTCTCTTCACAGCCCTTCATGGTGACTTATCCCCATCCTACCTATCATCTTTCATTCAGTGTCAAAAGGTCAGCTCCTGCCTCTGATTAGCCCATGATGCCATTGCCACCATTGCTTACTTGTTACATTGTCAAACAAGCAGCTTTGTAGCTTCTCTATGCTGCCCCTCTCACTTGGAAGGCGCTCCCTATAAAGCATCCCTAAAACCAGTGCCTGATCCTCCTTCAAACTCTCCTTTGCTGTGATACCTACAATAACTTGACAATGGTTAAGCTGCTGGTGTGCAGACACCACTGCTTGTCATGCTGACCAACACAGACCATCAGGCTGCCTATAAGCCACCTGTTTCTTGTTTTACATTTAGCTTATAAACTCTTTGGGCCAGGGGCTGTCTTTCGGTTCTGTGTTTTATGGCACCTAGCACAATGGGGTCCTGGGCCATGACTGAGGCTCTCAGGCACTAGGATAAAACAAATTATTAATAATAAAGCACAGCAATTGAATATATGCCAGTGCTTTTTGTTTTATGGGGGGTTTTGCACCGCTTTTCACGGTTTGATTTTTTTTAATGTAACTGGGCTGTTTGTTAAATAAACACTTTTCAGTTTCTAAGCAGGGCTTTCATACCCGGGAAGCCTCAAAGTGATGTTCAAAGTACAAACCGGCATCAACAACAGGAGAGTTGAGTGATTTTTTTGGCTTATTTTATGCACTATTTTGGAATATTTGAGAGTTTGGGGGGGGTTTTAATAGTTCATTAGTTTAGTTACCTTTATGGTGGGAGCAACACTTATTTGTTTTTGTGGCAAGATTTTTTTATTAAAGATTTAAATATTGTCTTGCTCCTCCACCCATCTTCTCTTTCTACAGGAGCCTATAGGCCAGCAGCAAGAATAGAATACGGAATTTGTACAAAGGTGTTGATCTTGCATACTCTGAAGTCAGTGGGAGTTTCACCCATACTCTCTATTCCATCATCCAATCGCCTGACCATTCCTCCCCCAAAAGGCTAGATAAGGTCAGAGAAGAATGGGACAAGGGTTCAGATCTGTTTCTCAGAGGCAGCATACTTTCAAAGGAATAGATTTTTTGTCATTTAGCCAGAATGTTTGGTAATTGTTTACATTGTGCACTAAGTGTGTATAGCTTCTCCTCATGAGCACTCTTGCTGACACTCTCAGTGCCCACCCCTCAGCTACCTCGTGTCATTAGCTGACAAGACCATCAAATTCAGAAAGCTGCCTCATCCGTGCTTAATATGAATAGAAAAATCCCTGAAAGGGGCAGAGAGTAAGCAGGGTCACAGCTGATACACTGGTTGAGAGATGCTGGTGAATTATGCTAATCCTCTCTATGGGGGTGAGGAACTCAGCTGGCTAGTAGCCTAAAACCAAGAGCTGGTTCTCTGTATGTGAGCTTGTAGCCCAGTTTATAAAGCTGTGGGTGGAAAAGCTGGTCTATTGGCTAGATGTTGGTAGATTTTGTGAAAAAAATTGGTTTTAACAATATGTCTAATCTCTCTCACACAAAAAAGAGCCAGAGCACCGGTCCCTGTATTTTACTAAAGGATCAAAATAAGTCAATTTAATCTTAATTTATATGAACTGACTTTATTATTAACGAGTACATGTACAGACAACAATGCCCTGACATTCAAGGCATCTTTCTTATCCATTAGGAAAGATTTCATTTTACTATGCATCAGTTATCTAGCAAATGCCACTTAATTTCATTGAATATTATTGTTTTATATTAGACAGATAACCGTTAATGTTGCTTCAAACTATTGATAAATACCTCATTTACACTCTCCATTTAAGACTTTGGCTTGCACAGATGTCATTTAGGGCAGAATTTGGCCCTAAGAGACTAATTTTTTGCCCTCAGTGATAATACAGTTGAGTGCTTTTGAAGCTACATATTTTGTATAGGTGATCCTCCATTAGGGACTCCACAGTCCTGGTTAATATTACATATTCCGGGTTGATTAAGTAATATTGTTATTCTTTTTTGACCAAGGTTACTCAATTTTCAGGGTCTAGCAAGTTGTTTCCATTTGGAGGAGAAATTGATGGAGTCGGGTATTTCTGAGATGCAATAACTTTATTTACAAAAAAAAGTACGAAGTGGTGTTTCCCTGAACACAGGTCAAATCAACACCACAAGATAGTTTGTTTGCTCACAATTCCAAGCCTCTTTCTGCCAGTACGTAGCCCAAAAGCTCTCTCCCCACTAGCTTTTTTGCTCAGGGTCATGTTCCCAGGGCTTCTCTAGCTGTGTCTGGGGACTCTTTAGTCCTTCTATATTTTTGCTTCTTCTCACACAGATTCACCAATCAAAGCCACAGTCCCTTGTATTTGCTATATTAGTCTCCAAAGAAACCTGTTAGGCCACATTATTAGGTTTCTACTCAAACTTGCCCTGTTTTGAGTGGTGGCTCCTTTTGTTTCAGCTACCTGATTCCATAAAGGAGCTTGATTATTTTTTTACATTTGTCCTAAATGAGGGGTGTCACTTATGCCCATCAGCTTCAAGGTGGTTTCACACAGCATAATGGGAGAGTAAAAATACACAAATCCAGCTTATGCTGATGAAAAATATCTATATATCAGTAGCTCATAGCATTATTTGGAGTGTATTGATCAGCCAAAAGAGAACCCAACATCCATAATGCATAGTCACTGGGACAGTTGAGACACATTTGCTAATATATTCTTGTTTGGGTTCATGTTCATAGTGAAAAAGTAAGACAGATTTTTAATTGTTGTTCTCTTTTAATGATGATATCTATCTGTTATTAGTAACATAGGTAAAGAGGGTATATTTAGTTATTGATTTAGTGCATTAATTTTAGTGTGACAATATCTTATTAAACTTATTTTTAAGATATGAATGGCCCAATCTCGTAGACACTTGCCTACAGGCATAGCTTTATTCACATGAGTAGTCTCCTGAAGCCTGTAAAATACTTAAGTGAATAAAGTTACTCACATACATAAGTGTTGGCAGGATCGGGCCTTTAACTTGCATTCATGTGGTTTAATTTTGTTTGGACAGGGAATTCATTATTAGGCTTCTAAAGGATTACAGCAAACAGTGGGTCAAATTAATTTATTCTGTGAAGTTACACCAAAGATGAATTTGGCACAATCAAATATTTTAAAAAATTACACTGTAAAACATACCCTGAAAGTATCCTATTAAAACCCAAGCCTAGAGTTTTGTTAGAAGTTTTGGCAAAAAAGTCTGTCTCTCACTATAACTGGCCAATAAAATGTAAAGCAGATTTTGAAAAGAACCAAAAAAACCCTGCCAATTTTGAGCCTGACTCATATTAGATCCTATCAGAAAGAGGGTATATAATTGTTCTTTACTACAGAGGTTCAGACAGATACCTTATAACAGACAATGAGCGCAATGGATAGGCAATCTGATGACTGTAAAATGTTGCAATATGGTAAAACTGTCAGATAGGAATTTGCACACCCAAGCCAAGCATACTGAAATCTGGGCATATCCCTTCTCAAGAAGTGTCATATTGTCAGGCATTGGCTGATGAAATGGACAGGCTCAGGGGCAGTGCCCGCATTAGGTGTGGAGGCAGCCACTCTGTCCTGAATCACATAAGTAATTTAGGAAGAAAAACAGATGATTACAAAAAGAGTTCAAACACAGACAGCAGCTATTTACAGAGATGAGCACAACCAACTCCCCAACTACCCCTGAACTGTGGGAAAGAACGATTCAAATGACAATCTAAATTTTGGGTCTCAGGCCCAATCATAAGTATTTGTTTTGCCATCATAAAACATTGTGCAACAAAAACATTCTGCTCTCTTAAACACCAGTGTTTTCCCTTAGATTAAGTACTAGTACAGTGAAGTGCAGATAGAACAGTCTATGTGTCCAGCTATTTTATGACTGACAGTAATGGAGTAATTGGAAGCATAATCTAGTTCACATCTTTACTAGAGAGAGAATTTTAAATGCTGCACTGTCAAATTAAAAATTACAGGTCAAATTATGCTTTCATTTATACTTGGGGCATTTCACCCATCATGGACAGTGACCCGATATGGTTTTGTGTTTCTGGTCACTTTCACTTTCTTGTTCTCCTGGACTAGCACCATGTGCAGTGTCTCAAAGAAGCATCTGCATTAAAATATCTCTTTAGATGTATTGAATTTAATCTCTGTAAAGGCTAATGCAGTTATAACCCTGCTAATGTAACATTGTCAGAGCAGCTGCTTCTGCAAGATAGCTCTAAGTGGTTTTGAGGGCACTGTTACAACTTAACATGGTCAGAACAGCCTCTAATTCAACATATATTTTTTAAATCCAGCCAATAAGAAAAAGGTCAAAAGGAACCCAACATTACTGTGACATGCAAATAAATGCACCTTGTATCTGTATGATAGAACATTTCAAAATCCTAATGATGTGAAGAAAAGGAAAACAAGCAAAAAAAATAAAATAAAATCTACAATATTTCCCCCACATTTAGAGGTAATTTTATGAAGTCATTTGTCTATGCAGATAAAATAATGAGCATCTGAGAGCTCCAACTCTTATTGTTTCAATGGGAATTCAACAAGTTCACCTTGCAGAGTTCTGTGAGATCTTCACCTCCCAGAGGAATGTTGGTGTGATGTCACCATTAATGCCAACGCAACATTAAGTTAGTCATATTATCCACTGTGGGAGGGGAGAGTGCCATGAGGACTGGCTTCTCTTCTCCAGCTCCCAATTTTACAAACAAACATTCTCTCCTTCCTGGCATTCCAGCTGGAAGAGCTATCACTGGGTTACTGGGAATGGGCACAATAAAGAAGAAGAGGTGGCTGTCCTGCTCACTAATCCACATCTCCAGGTGAGAACTACCCAAGATGGGTTCTCTTAATTCCAAAAGAGAGGGGACAATCCAGGCTCAGATCATTAAAAAAAGTCAGTCACTTACAAACTAGACCTCTTCCGTAAGCATTTTCATGAAAGTGATTGCAAACTATTCTGTAAAGAACAGCATCATGTATCTAGAACATTCTCCTGACATATCATCAGGCAGGCAGAGGTCCAGCTAACCATTTCATTGTCAGTATTCTTCTGGCCCTCCGTTAGCTTGCCAGCTTTGATTTGGCAACAGTAACAGTTGGTCCACACTTGCTCTCTGGTCACATCCATTCTTCACACAAGTGTGCATAAACTGACAAATGGCCAGTTTCAATTTTAAATGAGTTTCTCCTCTGAAAAGCAGCTGAGTAGCATCAGGAGGTTCCATGTCTGACTCAAGATCAAATTCATTCAATTCACAGGTAGAGACTCCCACTAAGATTTTTCAAAAATAGGACCCAAAAGTACAGAAAATGAACTAGATGTAGAAAACAAACTGCTTATTTGCATTCACAAGTGACCCCTCCAGTATCGGGCAGAGCCACATAGTGCATTATTGTTATTAAGAATTGAGGGGAAAGATGCTACAATTATGGGCACATTGCAAATGAAGATAGATAACTTTACAATTGCCAATATGTAAGTAATACCTGTTCTATGGATAATCAGGAGACCCCATTCTCCAAAGCTGGACATTTTGTATCTTTCACCATAACTAAAGTCACCCACAAAGCCTTTGTCTCCTCTTTTCTTCCTCACTTGTTTTTCTGTTCACCCAATTCCAGCAGGGACAGCATTATTCCATAAACTGTCAAAACTGATTTTCAGATTTCCCAGGGAGTTTCTCAATCCTATTCCCTGCTTTCCTGATGACAGCTCTGGCATGAGAAGCTTTTGATGGGTAGTAATCAATTGGAGTCTCACACAGACAATTAATTATCCTTAAAAAAGTGACTTAACAGAATGACACGTGCCCAAACCAGACAATTTTCCACTATCCAGCATGTTACATATTTCCATTTGGACTCACCTTGAAAAAAAAATCATTTTTGCATATTATTTTGGTCTTCCTGGCAATGTGTCCAAAATAATGTGCAGTTCTATTGTGAGAAACAATGCTGCAACTGAGTTTTTGAAAACTCTAACTTCCAGCATATGGACCAAGTGCTGTAAACAAAATGTTCTTATTATTGTATAGTAGCACAATTGACACTCACATCAGTGAGTAATCAGTTCTTACAAGACTTCACCAAACGAACGCCCTTTCGCGTGCCCAGTAGAAAGAGGAATGGAAAATTATTTTTCCCTTTCGTCCTCAGAGGATACTTTCTGAAATTCACATTTGAGGAGGGTTTCCCTTTCCCAAATCTTATTGGAATAGTGTCCTCAGTTTAAATAGGATGTCCTGTCATGGGACTCATTTAAACTGAAGCATCAGTAGCTAATGTTCCACTTGCTTAGCTATATTTTTAATATTCAAGAAGTACATTCTTGAACTGTATATTTAAAAAACATAATATGCATATAGAGCCTGCTCAAAACCCTACTGAAGACATGGGGAGTATTTCCATTGACTTTTGGATCAGGGCCATAGAATGTTTCAAGGTTCTCCTTGTTCATAAGAGTCCCTGGATTGGAGTTCAGGAGAAGAACAGCAAAACTCAGGTTTAGGTCTTCTAGCCCTAGGCCTAAATACTCAGACTCCTATTAATACAAACAGCAAAAGTATCAAAAGATGTTTTTAAATTTTAAAGCAATTAATGTAACTAATGGGAAATAGTTTACTTAGAGCATAAGTCCCTTGGAGCAGGGACCATCTGTCTTGTTCTGTGTTTGTACAGCACCTAGCTCAGTGGGGTCCTGGTCTACGACTGGGTCTCCTAGGCACCACTGCATTAAACATAATAAATATGATTATTAATAATACCAGTTATTAACCATTTTAAAATTAGCCAACTTCTCAGTTGTCCCCTTTCTGCCTTGTCTTCATTTTATTCAAAAAGCTACTTTTTTTTAAAACACTTATTCAGAAATGTTGAAAAAAGATTCTGACAGCAGTGATCAGTGTAACTATTGCTCTGTTTTACTCAGAGCAACATTTGTTCTCTTATCAGCATACTGGTTAGGCTCTAGGGTCTTGTAGCTTATCTTTTGGCCATACACTGTCAATGTGTCTTGTAAAGAGCAGTACTTTTCTTAAATAAAATGAGTTACGCACAGGAACATCCCAGCCAGGGCAGAAGACACTTTTGCCAGCACCACTACTTCTTCCTGCCCCCCCAAGCAACCAACAAACCCACAGCCAATCGGTGGAACAAAAACATCCAGCCCATCAAAACAGAGCATCACAGTGGTGTGGCACTGTAATAGGTTTTGGTGGCTGGGCTGCCTAGGGGTTAGATTGCTAGATACTCAGCCCCTCTCCAACAGGTCCCAGCCCTGGCCCTATGTATGGCAACCTACGAACAGGGAGATTGGTGTCCTTCCCAGCAGGGAGTCAGAATCCACTGCCCTGGGCTACTTCATACCAGTCCATTCAGTTTGGGGCATAGCCCCTAGTCCAATTTACCAGGCAGCTTGCTTTCATCAGACAGCACCTTGCTGCAGTCCCAGTCTCCCTTGGGTGAGGCAGCCGCCAGCTGGTGAGGGAAACCGCCTAATGTCTCTGGGGCTTGCTCAGTCAGGTACCTCCCAGGCTGGGGAGTCCTCCACAGACCCCCTTGTCTAGGAAATCAGTGCTTACTTCCAGGTGGCTGCCCTGGCTTAGCTCCTGCCTCTCCACCAATCAGCCCTGAAGTGAGCCAGACTCTCTTCTTTTATCCCTCCTCCAGACCTGGGATTGGCTTCAGGTATAGCGGGGTGAGGCTAGCTGGCCCAAAGGCTTTCTTTAACTCCTGGTGTGCTGGCTGGCAGTTTCTCTGCTTCATCACAGGCACCCTCTAGACATTGGCGCCCAGGTGGCCACCCTGCTTTCCTGCAGCAAAAACTGGCCCTGGTTACATAGATGTGCATGGAGCATTGATTTAATCACTAAGAATGCTGAGGTTTAATCATGTAGACTAGATCTTACTATTATTTGCAACAGAAATTCAAAGTCCATTTCTCAGGGAAGGAGCTGTAATTGCCTAACAAAAATATCTTAAGCTTGTGCCTTTTCTTGTCTGATTCTTATGGGCAGTTAGCCCTGGAAATGAAATAAATCAGGTGTGTGATTCTTTAAATTACAGATAAATGAGCTAAAATGTATGCAAGTTTAACAAAGAAGAATGATTTCTTTATTTCTTTTCTATTCCATGATGCCACCTGCTGGCCATCATGTACTTTGATTCTGGGAAAATATTGTACAGTACCGTGAAAGAAAGAGGCCTTCAGCTTCCTTGACTATGGGATGCTGGTTCCAGGAAGATCTGCTGGAAAGAGATGGGACCACCCGACCAAGAAGGGGAAGAGCATCTTTGCACCTATTGAATAGCCAACCTAGTGAAGCAGGCTTTAGAGTAGGTTCAAAGAGGTCAGGTGACAAAAGTTCAGTGTTAGGTAAGCATAAAAGAGATGACCTTAACACAGGATTAGATATTGAGGGGGATGTGGAAAATTACAATAGGGTCATAGGAGCAACAAGAGGGAAATCGGTGGAGGAATGTGCAATGAGTATGGGGAATAAACATGAAGAACTGGAAATATTAGTAAATAAGCTGAATTATGACTTACCTGGCATCACAGAGACTTGGTTGGATAAGTCTCATGATTGGAGTATTAGTGCAGCAGTGTATAGCTTGTTTGGAAAGGAGAGGCAGGATAAAAAGGGAGGTGCTGTTGCATTATACATCAGGGATACATACACTTGTTCAGAGATCCAGAAGGAGATGAGAGCCACACCAGATGAAAGTCTCTGGTTAAAAATAAAAGGGGTAAAAAAAAATAGAGGTGATGTCATGATAGGGGTCTACTGTACCCCACCAAATCAGGAAGACGAAGCATTTCTAGAACAGCTAACAGAAATATCCAAAACACCAGAAGAGGTAGTAATGGGGGACTTTAACTACCCAGACATCTGTTGGAAAAGTAATATGGCAAAACACAACATTTTCAATAAGTTCTTGGAATATATTGGGGACCACTTTTTGTTTCAGAAAGTGGAGGAAGTAAGGAGGGGGACAGCCATTTTAGACTTGAATCAGACCAAAAGAGAGGAATTGGTAGTGAATTTGAATGTGGAAGGCAGTATGGGTGACAGTGATCATGAAATGATAGTTTTCATGATTCTTAGGAAAGAAAGGAGTGAGAGCAGAAGAAGGGCAATGGACTTTAGAAAAACAGACTTTAGCAAGGTGGTAGGTAAGGTCCCCTGGGAAGAAAATCTCAGGGGATAAAGGAGTGGCAGAGAGCTGGTGCTTTCTCAAGCAGACAATATTAAAGGCACAGCTGCAAACTGGAAGAAAAGATAGGAAGGAACAGTAAGAGGCCAAAGTGGCTCTATCAGGAGCTCTTTAGTGATCTGAAAATCAAAAAGGAATCCTATAAACAGTGGAAACATGAACACATTGGAGGGGGAGTACAGAAGTACAGCAAAACCATGTAGAGACAAAATAAGAGAGCTAAGGCACAAAATGAGTTACACCGAACAAGGGATCTAAAAGGAGAAAAGATGAGGTTCTTTAAAGTATATATAGATAAGATAGAGGTATTTAGGTCTAGAGGTATTTAGGTCAGCAGGGCCTGAGGAAATTCATCCTAGGGTACTTCAGGATCTAGCTGAAGCAATCTCAGAATCATTAGCAATTACATTTGAGAACTCATGGAGGACGGGTGAGGTCTCAGAGGACTAGAGAAGGGCAACCATCATGTCTATCTTTAAAAAGAGGAACAAAGAGGACCCAGGAATTATAGACAAGTCAGCCTAAACTAGATACTCAGAAAGATACTAGAACAAATTATTAAACAATCAATTTGTAAGCACCTAGGGCAGTGGTTCTCAAACTTTTGTACTGGTGACCCCTTTCACATAGCAAGCCTCTGAGTGCGACCCCGTTATAAATTAAAAACACTTTTTAATATATTTAACACCATTATAAATGCTGGATGCAAAGCGGGGCTTTGGGGTGGATGCTGACAGCTCACAACCCCCACATGTAATAACCTCATGACCCCCTAAGGGGTCCCGACCCCCAGTTTGAGAATCCATGACCTAGGGTATAATAGGATTATATGGAATAGCCAGCATGGATTTGTCAAGACCAAATCATGCCAAACCAACCTAATTGCCTTCTTTGATAGGGTTACTGGCCTAGAGGATCAGGGTTGTGCTGGGGTGTGCACCCCACACAATGTCTGAACAGGTAAAATTGGCCAATTAACCTCATAGGCTGCACCTGGAGCAAAGCTAGGGCCTGATAAGGCCTAATGGCTGATGAAACCTGCTTGGGGGAGGAGCTGGGATGGGCCTATAAAGAGAGGAAGTTGGTGGTAGGGGAAAAGGGTAGCTCCACAATCACTCCCTAGGGAGGAGAGGATTTAACCCAGTACAAGGAGGAGTTTTAGAGGGAGAGTAGGTCCTGGGATCCTGCCTTAGACTACAGACTGTGGCAAGAAGCCAAGAGGGGTGAAGTAGCCCCAGGGAGCCCCACTGGTAAACTCAGAGGAGGGCTAGAAGATAAATAAGAAGAGAGATAAGGAAGAGTCCAGGGTAACAACAACGTGGTTGGAGCTTGAACAAACCATTGTTGATGGGCATAGGGTCCCTGGGCTGAAACCAAGAGTGGTGGGCAGGCCCGGGTTCTCCTACCAGCTGCTGAGAAAGTGGCACTGGACCTGGCCTTGGACTGGAAGACTGTCTGGCATGGCATGTGAATAGCGGATCCAGTGGGAATTTGATAACCTGGAAAGGGAGGTGACCTCAGAGGAGTGCTGAGTTATTTAGAGGGAGTACTGTGAATCCTAGAGAGCTAAGAGGGATGTGGCATGAGCAACTGTCAGAATTTTGGGAGGGGTGGGGGGAGTCTGGCCTGAACAGAGCTAATCCCCAGGCATGGCCACAACGAGGTGTCCCAACAGTGAGTGAACCACATTACAAGAGGGAAGCAGTAGATGTGATAGATCTTGATTTTTAATAAGGCTTTTGGGAACATCCCACATAAGCTAACTAGGGAAATGTCTTCTAGATGAAATTACCAGAAGATGGGTGCACAACTGGTTGAAAGGCCGTACTCAAAGAGTAATTATTAATAGTTTTCAGTCAAATTGGGAGGAGTATTTAATGGGGTCTCACTGGAGTAGTTCTCGGGTCTGGTACTAGTCAATAATTTCATGAATAATTTGGATAATAGAGTGGAGAGTGAGTCTATAACATTTGCAGCTGATACCAAGCTGGGAGGAGTTGCAAGCACTTTGGAGGACAGGATTAGAAATCAAAACAACTTTAACAAATTGGGAAACTGGTTTGAAATCAAGATAAAGAGAAGTGCAGAGTACTTCACTTACAAAGGAAAAATCTAATGCACAGCTACAAAATGGGAAATAACTGGCTAGGCAGTAGTACGACTGAAAAGGATGGGTGGGGGGGTTATAGTGCATCACAAATTGAATGAGTCAACAATGTGATTGAGTTGTGGAAAAAGGCCAATATAATTCTGGGGTATTAACAGGAGTGTCATATCTAAGACACAGAGGTAACTGTCCCAGTCTACTCAGCATTGGTGAGTTCTCAGCTGGAGGACTGTATTCAATTCTGGGTGCCACACTTTGGGAAAGATGTGCACAAGCTGGAGAGAGTCCGGAGGACAAAATAAAAGGTTTAGAAAACCTGGCCTCTGAGGAAAGGTTTAAAAAAAACAGGACATGATTAGTTCTGAGACAAGAAGACTGAAAGATAAGCCTTCAAATATGTTAAGGGCTGTTACAAAAAGGACTGACCAATGGTTCTCTATGTCCACTGAAGGTGGGACAAGAAATAATGGGTTTAATCTGCAGCAAGAGCGATTTAGATTAGGTGTTAAGAGAAAATGTTCTGACTATAATGGTGTTTAAGCTCTGGAGTCTGCTTCCAAGGGCAGTTGTGGAGGCCCCATCACTTTTAAGAGTCAGGTTGGGTAAACACCTATCAGGGATGAGCCAAGCTTTAAAATAACTGGGCCTCCCTCCCTCCCAAGATGAAGTTTTAATTCAGCACTAGAACAAGATGTTCTCTATTGCTTAAGTGTTCATTATAGTTTTAGTTTACTGAAGTAAACTATAAAGTGCTACAAAACTGTCTGCCACTGATCCTCCCTGCTCGAGAACAAGATCGATCTGGAAGCCAGGGTGCCTGACCAGTTGCAGAAGTGGATTAAGTTGCTCTGGTGCCTTTACCTTCAGAGGAGGGTGCTGGTGAGCAACTAGTCCTGTCATTTTCTGGCACTTCAGCACTCTGGTCATTCTCCAAAAGAAGATCCTAGAGTTTCCTGACCAAGGGTGCACTCGGTTTCTGGATGTCCTGAGCCTCCCCTTGGGAGAGGGCAGATAGGGTCTGGTCTGTATTTGAAGCCAAGCCCACATGTTCTGCCTTCAGGCCCTGCAGAGACTCCTTAAGTTGCACATAGTCTGGCTTGGAGTATGCTTGTGCATGTCTTCCTCCACCCCTCTAAGGGCTTTGATATGACTAGTAGGATTTATCTACACCGGAGAGATCTTGCCTGAGCTGAGCTGCTGGTCTTCTGCCAGGACCTGGAAGCTAGTCTCAGTGATCAAGTCCATAGTGGCAGCTAAGAGGAAGGATCTTCTGGCAGAACCTCTGCTACGTAACCCATGCCTTCATGGGCAGGTGGCAGTCCCCCTTAGTGCCTAGAGCAGGGGTGAGCAAACTTTTTGACCTGAGGGCCACATTGGGGTATAGAAATTGTATGATGGGCCATGAATACTCATGAAATTAGGCATAGGGGTGAGGGCATCATCTGGGGGTGTGGGCTCTAGTGTGGGGCCAGAAATGAGGAGTTCAGAGTGCAGGAGGAGGTTCTGGGTTTGTGTACAGGGCGGGTGACGTTCTAGGGTGAGGCTGGGGATGAAGGGTTTGGGGTGCAGGAAGGTGCTCTCGGATGGGACCAATGGGTTCAGAGGGTGGGAGTGGGATCAGGGCTTTGGCAGGGGATTAGGTCATGTTGGGGCGGTCTCAGGAGCGCAGGCTCCGGGCAGTGCTTACCGCAAGCAGTTCTCAGAAGCATGTCCCCGCTCTGGCTCTGAGGCACAGCCAGGTGGCTCTGTGCACTGCCCCTGCCCCATCCCCATCTTCCGGGAACAGTGGCCAAAGGGAGCTGCGGGGGCGGTACCTGCGGACAAGACGGCGTGCAGAGCCACCTGGCTATGCCTCCACATACTATGTAGGAGCTGGAGGGGGGTCATGCCAGCTGCTTCCTGGGAGCTGCGCGGAGCAGGGGAAGCATGACCGGGCTGCCTGGCAGGAGCTGAGGGCCAGATTAAATGGTCTGATGGGCGGGATGTGGCCCATGGGCCATAGTTTGCCCGCCCCCGACACTAGAAGATGGCCCTTGCTCATGTGACCAGACGGAGACCTCCTGGACTATAGTCAGAGGGCCTGGGTGGACCCTGTGGCACTCAGCCAGTACATGGGGTTGCTGACTTTGCATGTCCCTTGTTTGTTCTCCAGGAGGTGAGAGCAGCCTTGACCCCCTACGTCTCTTGAGCGTGTCCTGCAGGAGGACGCTTCATGCCCACCCCTTACCCTTGGCCCTCCAGTGCCTGTCATCAGAGGCTCCTGCCCCAAGAGGCCCCTGCCCCTGCCCCAAGCTTCCTTGGCTGCCCCCAACACATCACCTGAGTGGGGCTAAATACCATCCAGCTGATCCATATCCAACCGCATGTGTGCTTCTTACCATCCACTTCCACAACCTCGGGCCCCACCTCAACACCAACTGGCAGGAGCTGCTGCCACCAGTGGCTGGTGGGGAGTCCCAGTAGGCCAGTCTGTACTCCACTCTAGTTCCATGGAGTGCTGGAGGCTCCTTCATGAAAGCGTGAGCATGGGTGTGAATGTGGCACAGGCATGGACTCCCCCAATGTCTGTCCCTTCTGCAGCAAGAGCATAGCCCTGGCACATGTCACCAGACTCTGAGACCTCCTGGCCTACCGTCAGAGGGCCTGGTGGACTTTGTGGCACTCAGCCAGCATGTCTACATAGTGTGTGTCAGGTTACAGCCCTGCTTCCAGCTCCTCCAGAACTTCTTACTCAGCTTCTGGCTGCACTTTTCCCCTCCCTTATTTATCCTGGCACCCCCATCCATGGCCCCATGAAGTCATGAGACTACTTCATCAGTATCCTTCTAGCAATGGCCAAAAAGGCCATCCCGCAGACCCGGAAGAGGAAGCTCTAGGGTGAGGAGGGGTGGGGGTGCTCTGTCTATGGAGATTTATTTCCAATCATTTCTCCAGTCACACCTTGGGTAGAGTTCCTCTGGATGGTGTCCACTGACTCCTTACACACCTTTGAAGAGCAGTGGGCACAGTGAGAGGTCCTCTGCTCTGTGTCCCCTTTTTTTAACCTTTGACCTTAACTCCTATTCCTGGTTGGGTTTTCCCTCCCCCCCCCATTCATTGTCCCAAGTAGTCATTTGTGGCCTGGTGCTTCCTCCTCTGTAGTTGAATGGGCAGGCCTTTAACTTTGGTTGGGCCTCGGCCTGCTGTTTCCAAGTACCACAGTAGGTACAAACCTTCCAATTTCCTCAACAGACAAGGCAGGGGTCCTACATAACCCTGATTTGTCCCCACAGCAAATCTGCCTAGGGTGACCAGATATCCCGATTTTATAGGGACCGTCCTAATTTTTGGGTCTTTTTCTTATAGAGGATCCTATTACCCCCCACCCCCGGTCCTGATTTTTCACACTTGCTGTCTGGTCAGCCTAGATCTGCCCAGTGCACTAACTAAACCTGTGGTCCTGCGGAAAAAATAGTATGTGATCATGTAATTAAAGACTGTTTTATAAGGCATGTGCACAAGGGAGACCAAGAGACTCTCTTGCCTCCAGGCAGCAGAGAAAGGGGAACAGGAAAACACTTTCCCTAGCTAGCACAGAGCATGATGGTGGAGGGAGGAAATTGCATTAGATGGATTCAGCCAGCCACAAAATAATGCGATTACAATGGTCTGGCTTTGGTTAACAACATTTGCCTCACAATGGCATAGCAGGATTATCATGAGCCAAACAGCATAGAACACACTGACCCACCATCACAAAGTAAACAACATCAAGAGGTTGTCCAGTGATTAATTTCTGTCTTTTCTGATTCCATTCACTGACTGAGCATCTCTTTAGCTCTTCAATTTTGTCCTATGGAAGGGGGGGTGGAAATCCAGCATTTAGTCTTGTCGCCATCATCCACAGAACTGTACTGGTCAGTTTAGCGGCATGGAACAAACTCACTGGCTTTGGGTTTCTAGTTTTCAGCCTAGAGACACTCTATCATCTTGTATTAACCTTGATTTTTCTTCTTTTCCCGCAGAGGATTTCTACTCATCCCCCACCCCCAACACCCACACACAATTTCTCCCTCCCGCCCCCCCCGAAACCTCCCACACACACCCCATTTGCTGTAAAAATTAAAAGCAGGTTTCTGAGTCAAGCCAATCAAGGTTTTCTGAGGAGATGTTTTCCAATCTGGGAGAACACAGCAGCAGTTGATGCAGAGGAGGCTGGGCTGGTGTAGATTCCAGTCCTTTTCCATTGTACCGTGTACGTGAGTGGATGACAAACAAATGACTCATACAGCGTGAGACTGGCTGCTCAAAAAATGGTCCAGCTTTTTCACCAAAATAAGTGGGAGACTTTGAAATTGTTCTTAGAACATGATCTCAAGGTGCTTTTTGTCCTCTGAACGGTCAGACCAGTACTCTTCTGCACCAACTCATGGAGTTTTCAACAACAATAGTATATTGATGTGACAGCTAAGCAGGAGGGCTGATCTGTGAAGTTTAAGTCCAAACATTGCTCACATTTAGGAGTGCTAGAAGCCAGGGTTCTTGTTTGGGCACCCCTCTAAAGGTAACACTCTTAATATTTACTACTGAGTGTCTAAGATGGTGCAGTTCATCACTTTACCTAGTCTACCTCTCCTGTCCTACAGAAAAACATGTGCCTATATGCGGAACTGCCCTGTGCAACGCAGAGGGAAGCAAACCCACGTTAACCACCCAGACTTTATGCATAGGCAACTGTCTCTCCCATACTCTGCACAAGCTCCCCTGTGGGGCCAGGTAACTGAAAATCATTCAGCATGATGCTTTGCTCCACACATGCAGGCCTGGATACAGAGTTAGAGAGAGGAAATAATCACTGCAGCCTTAGCATCCCTTGGCATTTCATGAGTCCAGCCAGAGTGTTCACAAAGAGTAGCTATGGCCTGGAGCCAACAGCACAGTAGCAACCCACGCTGGCTGAGCTGCCAACTTGCCGATGAAGAAGAGCAGCATGCAGGGAGACTAAGTGGGGGTCTAGCCCTTTACAACCTGTGGGTCCATGCTTTCATATTCAGCATCATAGTCTCTCCCTTGTGTGCAGTACCTATCTGCACTGAGGATGTGGTGATGCTAATCAGTCCTGGCTGCTGTGCAAGCTTTCAGGTAAGTGTTCTCATCCCACTCACTTTTATTTGCAAGGGAAATACATGGACTGCAGAAGTTAGAGATGGAAAACACTAATAAGACCATCTTGTCAATTCCAAAGGCACGTAGCTGCAAAGGCCTGAGGAGCATCTCTAGTGACATTGCTCACAAATGAGTGAAGCGAATGAGCTTCCACTGTGGGAGGATGACCTGGGAGCATCCCCCATACTTAAGGGAGGGAGAAAGGTGGGTTTGGCCCCCATCTCTCCTCCACTTCCCACTGCTCTCAGCTGGGCACACAGATGACAGCCCCGTTCATATACCCACTGAAGTCAGCTAACATACTCCTCAATTGGAGCTGAAGGTTATACTAGAGAGAGACCCAGGAAGAGGGGTTTTGCTCCTCCACAACCGAAGACTTGGGAAACATTGTCCATAGCAAACTTTCTATACAATAACATTTTAAAGTTTGGTATGGCTCCTGGTCTTCTTTCCTCCTTGCTTTAAACAGAATGGCTTTCCTAAACTTCCAAAAATGTGCATATCTTTAAAAAAAGAAGAATTGGCTAAAGAGGTGTATAATTTCCTTAACACATGAAGTTTCGGCCCAATGACAATACTCTTAGTTATGTGCTTCCCTGGGCATCATTAGCTACTGAGCACATTTGACCAGTATTACTCCACCGAGTAAATGAGATCACCAGTCTGGGCCAGCCAGGTAGGGAATCACTCTGGACTTTCACCACTGTAACCAGCGTAATTCCTGCTTTAACTGCAGTCAAGTAGTAAGTTTGAATTAAGCAGTGCACAAATTTTGCATGGAGATTCACAACACTGGAAGGAAAGATGAGTGTACAGAATGTCCTCCTCCCCTTCATGAGCAAAAAGAAATGTTTGGCTTTGCAAAATGTGAAATACATTACTGTACACTGTCTCTAGGGGGGTTTCTTCTTTCACACAGAACAGTGTGCACTACATAGTGAATTAAGCAGCCACTAGATGGCAATATAATAAAACACACATAGGAGAAGCTTGTCAGAAAATGATTAACTAGAGCTATAAATATTCTCTCCTGTAGAATTCTGTCTTCTGCTTGTTTTCAGTTACAAGGCAAGATGAATAAGAGTGTAGGTTCAAGGTTCACCTAAGTGACCCTTTAGTGGATGCATAGGGTCAATTATGAGCCCTCAAGGGGTAATTTTGTTTAGCCACATTTATATATAATTGCACTAAACTCCTATACTTGTGTTACTATGTGAGAAAAGGAAAAAATAGCTCAGTGGTTGTCCAAAAAAATGCATTTGTTAGATTACATTAAAAAACCTTGTAATGTCTATTGTAGAATACTTATCATAGACTTTAAAATGAAAAGACAAATGCCAAAAAGGCAAAGCAAACCTACTCTTGATTAGAGCTATCATGCCACCAGCAGCTTAGATCTTCTTGGTGCCTAAGGAATACTGCATGTATTGTACATGTGAGGCCAAGTCTGCCTCTCAGATATACACACATAACCTCTTTGACTTCAGTGGAGTAGCACATGTGAACTGAAAACAGTATTTGGACCTTGGCCTTCTCTTAAAAGGACCACAGGAATACAGGAGCCTGCCTGAGGGAGAGAGGTCTTATTTGATTGTAATACTCAGGAAAGAGATGCATAAAGAGGTATTTATCCACATACTTTTCTTATATTGTTTACATCAGGGGACTGGGGATCAAGACATGGGCTTAATTCTCTGTGACCTTAGCAACTTGCTTAAACAAAAATACAAAGCTTTTCCCAACAAAAATACTGCTTTTGTTTTGCCAGAGACACAACTGGAGGGGCAAGGGGGTGAAAAACTGAGCAGTGCTGGTTGGAACCATAGTGCCTACATAATGCAAAAGCACGAAAAAATGTTTCCAAGGGTGCTGTAGGGGTATATTCAGAATAGATACTACACCTTTTAAAAAAGGTACAGCCTATACTCCCCATAGCATTGGCCTCCATAGTTTACCAAAGGAGCAGGGGTGGAGCCATGGTCACTCCTCACCTCATCTGGCCATGCCCTTTAGGCATGATTAAGGACAGGGAACCGTAGAATGTTGGCCATACGCTAGGTGAGAGTGGGTTCCCTGTGTCACATGGGACGGCCACCATTTGGCCCTGAGCATTTTATAAAGGAATTTCTAACTTTAACTTCATCTGTGGGCTAAACATGGCAGCCATATGATAACCTCTCAAAAGGAGGAGTGAAGAATAACTTGAAAAATCCTGTACAGTGAGGGGTAACATTTTTGGTCAGAACATAAAGACCACTAGCACCATTGGAGAATAAAACATGGACATATGTTGGAGTAGTCACCTCTGCTTGACTCTGGACTTTTCTCCATCTGAGACTCAGAAAAGAATACACAAAGAAAAGGAGGACTTGTGGCACCTTAGAGACTAACAAATTTATCTAAGCATAAGCTTTCGTGAGCTACAGCTCACTTCATCAGATGCACCCGATGAAGTAAGCTGTAGCTCACGAAAGCTTATGCTCAAATAAATTTGTTAGTCTCTAAGGTGCCACAAGTCCTCCTTTTCTTTTTGCGGATACAGACTAACACGGCTGCTACTCTGAAACCAGAGAAAAGAATGTTTCTATTTCTCAATGTGCATCTTCACTTCATAACATTTCTTATTGAATCAGCCAGTTGGGCAAGAAGCCAATTTCTTCAGCTCTGCATCACTGAGATCAAAACATATTGATTTGAGTTAAGCTTTTAGGGAGGTAACTAATTATGTATGGGGTTAAAGGACTAAAGAATTGCAGAATATATTACCCAGTTGCCACGAACAAACCCATTTTGATAATCCCGCAGCTATGTGTGCTGAGTCTCATATTACATCAATGGAAAAATATATGGTGATTTCATTGCAGGGAGCGTATGATTATGCCATAGTTCTTAAACTGCAGTCCATCGACCACTGCTAACTCATGGAGCACTCCCAGGTGCTTCTCTCAGTTGGGGAAAGCACCCATTGGTCTTCACCTAGTGCTGCTTCCTACTAGATGTAGCATTGTTCAGGGCTCTTTAAAAGGTTTGTGGAAAATATTTTGAGCAACTGAGGTAAATCAAACAAATCCAAGCAGCTCTCTGCATCCAGTACAGCTGATTTGTGTCTTTGGTGTAAATTCATCCCTGACCAAATTGGTGGATGGCACAAAAACTGGAAAGGTAGCGAACACAGTGGAGGCTAGGACAAAGCTGCAAAATGACTTGGAGAGATTGGAATAGTGATTGGAGTAGAAGACAATAACAGATTTGGTAAAACCCTGCACGCAGTTAAAGGAAATTAAAAGCAGAAGATATGAAACAAGAGGATGTAACCAAACATCCTCACCCATTGTAATAAAGCCAGGTAGGGTTTTGTTTTGTTTCTTTAAATAGTATTTCCTTAATTCTGCCATCTAGTGATGTTCTCTTTATAACCAAGCAGTATAGCTACCACAGAAGAAGTACAGGATTCAAGATTGGGTGTCCATGAGAGGATACATTAAGAAGTGATCCACAGCCACTGGATTAGATTATACGTTGGTAGTGTTATATATAATTCCGGCCCTCTGTCATTTTCAAAGTTAAGTGAGTTGTGCAAGCTGTGAAAGTAAAATTCTAAAGGCTCTTCTCTTCCATTTAAATAATACCATCAGTGCTCAAGCAGCAAAAAGAAATGGGATGGAATACTTTGATTATTTCCCCTGGAAATTGTTGGTTCCAAAAGCTAAGCAGAGATACCATACAAATATGGAAGCACACAGGTATTTAAACATAACTTCACCAATAAACATTTTATTCACAAAAATAAATACAAAATTACTCTGCTATTGTTATAAAGCACTGTTTAAAGTTACATTCTGAGAAGCGAGAAATAATTACTTAAATAACTGAAAATATTCCAAAAGTGAAAGCCACATAAAAATTTAATTCACAGCTTTGGCCAGGAACCCTCCCTCCTCCCCCAACATTCTATTGCATACGTTCAAAGTTAAGGATAATTAGACAAAACAATGACTCAAACTGAACAGACTAATAAGCCACAAATATACAGAATACATGAAAAAGCAATTTCCTGTTATTTTAACAGATTCTTGTTACTTATAACATCAACTGCAAGCAAAAATAAAATGCACATTTAACCTTTAAGGGCAAATGACCCATAACTGCAATAACACCACATTTGATTAATTCATATATTTTTAACATAACTGGTCTAACTCTTGAATGCTATTCAAAATTAATTTGCAAGCATTTAGTTCTAAGATTTATAGTTATTTACTTCAGAAGTCATATATGTTCCTCCTAATTGCTTGCTAGGCAGTTTAAACTGAAATGTTTTCATGGTGGATAAGTAACCATACCACAAAAATCACTCTACAGAATTTGTAATCTTACTGGCAGTCTCAGCATTGGCAAATGAAGGGACTTAAATCTGAATTATTCTTAGCAAAAGGTGAGGTATATTGATAGGAAAGTATTTGACTGCCAGTACCCATGCTGTACTTTTTCTGGGCCAAGTCATAGCCTATGATCCATCTTTGGTGTAGTGCCCTCAGGACCTCGGCAGCCTGTGCTCCACAGTCACGATTTTTCCACTCATCCTGAGGGAACTCTTTTTTACCTCTGAATGTAGATGGCTGCCTAGGGCTAAGCCATCTCTTTACTGAGGTGGAGTTCAGGAGTCCACTTACTCAAGATCCATATATGGTGACTGAGGGATACTATCATCCAGTGGATGAAGATGAAGGTTATCAAGTTGAAGAAGACAGAAGAGAAGAACTCTTTCCCTCAGCCACCCTCCTTCCCTGCTCCATTCACCCAGTTCCCCACAGGATGATGGCAGGTTCCCTCTTCCTGATCACCTCTTTCTCCCCATCTTCCTATTATCCTTGGCCTACAGTAACTTCCCTAGGCTAGCAGGAAAGAGGGGTCAGACTCCAGGAAGTTCTGCTCAGAAGGAGAAATATGGAGTAGGAAACACATTTACTTGAGTATTTTGTCTCTTTTCCGTGTCAGTCAGTTTCATGGCCCCTCACATCTGGGTGGGGACACATCCTCTCACTGATGGCTGATGTGATAAGAGTCTTCAAATATATTAAGGACTGTTATAAAGAGGATGGTGATCAGAAGTTAGGACAAGAAGTAATGGGGCTTAATCTGCAGCAAGGGAGATTTAGGTTAGATAGTAGGAAAAACTTTCTAACTATAAGGGTAATTAAGCACTGGAATAGGCTTCCAAGGGAGGCTGTGGAATCCATGTCACTGGAGGTTTATAGGAATAGGTTGACAAACACCAGTCAGGGATGGTCTAAGTTCACTAGGTCCTGCCTCAGTTCAGGGAGCTGGACTTGACTTCTTGAGGTCCCTTCCTGCCTTACATTTCTGTGATTCTATGATCCCCTCCACTTCTCCTCAAGGACCAGGTCATGGTTGGCTCAATACAGAGCTATTTTATACTCGTCTGTGTGGTGTTACTTCAGCTACTCCTTAAACTTAATCATGGCGAGAGATTTGGCCCAATGCAACCAATACAGGATTTCAGTTTCCTATATGTCCCTATCCCAGCTGCTGAACCCATGTTAAGATATATGTATATTTATAGGGTATTTAAGTTCCATTGTCGCACATGCAAATGAGATCCAGAACCCCCCTGCTCCCAAAACATGCTTGCAAATATGATTTCAACGCAGCATTTAGAGTATGGGCCAACAGATGTGCACTTAGAAGATCAAGGTCCAAATTCACTTCTGTCATAAGCAGGTGCAATTCCATTGTTCAGTGGAGTTGTGCTCACACAGAGGTGAATCTGGCCCCAAATCACTGATGACCAAACTTCCACCCTGAGATCAAGAACAAATAGCTATTTGAAATTTACAATTGACCTATATATGGATTTACCAGTTGCCGATTCACAGACTGTATGTGTGATCATTCAGCTAACTGGTCCAGAATTCCTGTATAGAGTGTAACACAGAGAATCAAGCAAAAACAAACAAACCAACCATCAAAGAAAACAATAGCAGTAGGCTCTCCATTGAATTTCTATGCCATTCCCTTTACAGCTCTCTGAATTCTGAGCTAATGTGGTGAATCATCCTTCCAAAATTACTTTGTAACTGTATCTGCTTATGCATAAAATCTACTTGTTTATCCTTATAATTAATAGACACTAATGATTCTGGTCACTTTTAAAATGACATTGCCAACCCCAGGCATGTTAAATGTCGTGAAGCTGTTGTTAATGTAGAAAGGGTGAATTTAAAAACAATTATCTGAGATGATATGACAGCTATCCAATTTCTGTTAAAGTACAACAGAAAGAGGAAAAATTGAAGGAGACTCATTAAGAGTAATTTCAAGAAAAGAATTACATAACCGCTGCCAACTCTTAATCCTCACTGTCAAAGAAAGAAATAGCACACACCGCTCACCTTAGCAATAATTACAGGGGATTAACGGAGCACAGAGACAGCGGGGAGCAGATGGTGGATCCAGGATATGCAGGTGTTGCCTTTTTACAGAAGAGTGTAGAGATAAAGAGTGGGATTTAATATTTTATACAGATGACGCTAAAGATGCCATGTAGTGAAATGGGATGGTAGAAATTTCTCCTGCCTTACTCCACAAGGTCAGGGAAAGAGTTGCTTTTGAGCTATCAAAAATATAGGAATTTAGAGGTGGTTTGAGGTTGCTTTAGCAAAAAAAGAGATGCAACACATAAAATAAGGGATTAAAAATTGTATAAATTGTACAGTGGCTGCCCATACAAGCCTGCCTTTCCCCCCTTAATTAAATAGAGGCACTCTCAGAATTTGCAGTATTCCTTTCACTAGTCATACAGAATTCTGCAAATACTGAAGCAATTAGGTTTTTAAAGGATGACCAGTTGTTATGCATGGTTGTGTAGGGGGAAGATGGCTGGGACCATAAAAAGGCACACCAGGCTAAGGGCTGGAATTTCAGAGGCGCTAAGTACTTGAAGCACCTATTGACTTTAACTGGAGTGTGGGCACTCTCCGCTTCTGAAAAATTAGGCCCCCCAAATGCTTCCAAGCCTGCACTTCGATTTGAGCACACTGGCCATTGGGTGGCAGGATTAGCCAAGCAACGTATAAATGGTAAGGCACAGTGTTTAGAGGCACTGCAGGGAGGGAAATTAAGGAGGCTGTAGAGAGAAGGGCAATATGGAAGATGTGATGATTCCACACTGGAACTTTTCATGGCAGTGACACCTAGTCATGTTATTTCATACTGACCCAAACAAGATCAGTGGTAGAAGTCTCAACTTGCTTGTTCTATGATACACATGTTCACAGAACCAGAAGGAGAATCCCTTTTGATTTAGGTTCCAATCCAGGAAAGTCCTTAGCCTCTTTGAAGTCAATGGGATTACTCACATGCGTAAAGTTTCACCTGTGCTTAAGCTTTTTGCTGCATCAGGGCCTTATAGCAGTGATCAACATCAGGATTTTCAAAACTGCAGTTAGCTCTTCATTTATTTCAAAAGCTACCAGCTAGTTTTGGTAATATGAAAAATCTGAACAATACCCAGAGTTTAAAACAAAATGAAACTCAATGAGATACACCATCTTTTCAAATGTCTGTTATTTCAGTCTTCGTAATGAACTGAATCCCTTCTGCCTCCAGCACCAAGTCGGAGAAGCCTGGCTTGTGGCAGGGGATTCTTTTGGTCCTGGGGTGGGAAAGGATCCTTCCCCCATGCCGTGGAGTGGTGATACAGTTGCTCTGTAACAGTTAATCCACTGCTGAGGGTGCAGCAGTTCAGAACATTTCAGCATCCTGGATTAACAGGAAAAAAAGGCTTGTGGGCTCTGCCAGTTCTGCGACTGCTCCTCCCCTCCCCCATCCTAAAATCCTGCTGCACAGGTACACAGAAGGAGTCCCCTCAGAGCTAAGCTCCACCGTACTCTGGGATGCGTGTAGAACCCATGCAAGGCTCCCTCTGCATAGCAGAACCATACTGGTTTCACTGCCTGGGGCCTTCAGAAGCTATGAAGGAAGATACAGGATTTGCAGGAATAGCAGTCAGAAGGGCTGCATTGCAATACCTAGGTCTGCTTGCCACTCAAGTGATGAAATGCCATCCTTCCCAGACCTTGGAGAATTCTCCACATTCCATGTGGTCAGATATTTGTGCAGGAAGGGATGAATTTCATTTTTCATGTGTTGTCTAACTGGGCAGCTGGTGACTGATATATTCACATGGATGTTAGTAAGAACTTTTCATTTATTTTACTAATGTTATCTTTAAATTCCAGTGTCTAACACCACATATAAGAGTCAATCCTTATGGCATGTCAATGAGCAAGACCAAAAGCCCACTGCAGTCAATAGCAGTCTTTCCATTGTCTTCAGTGGACTTTGCAACAGGCCTTTGATTGCCTAAATTCTCAAGCAACTAACGATTTTGGGTGCTCAACCTGAGATACTTGATTTTCAGAGAGCACAAAGCACCCCAACCTGTGAACGTAAGAACCCTTTAAGGTGTCATGTTAGGCACCTAGAAATGGAAACCAAAATCAGTAGATACCTTCGAAAATGTAAAATATTTGTTCAGAGCCCTTTTACTCTATAGCATTTCCTATTGTTCCTAGTTAAATAAAGTTTTTGTTGTTGTTGTTTTTAAATCACATACGTTGCTTTTGGGTAGATTAAATTTTAGAATAATTTCTAAACTCAATACCCTTACATATTTGAATACTGTTTAGAAGTTCTTCAAAATAATTAATTGAAAAATTCTCAATATAAAAATAATTAGTCATTATAGACTAGAAAATACATATTTGATTTAAGAATAGGTTTGGATTTTTATTTTGTTTTGTAATTTATCATAGAAAATTCAGATGAGACGCAATATCTGGTTTTCTCCGAGACCCTACTTCTTACCCAGTTTTTCAGCTGGGTTCACTGAGGCATAAAGAGGTGAAGTGACTTGCCTGAGCTCCCACAGAGAATCTTAATCCCTGTAGGATTAAAAATATAGGAAAGACCCTTTTGCTCCCAATCATTACCTGATTGCCATTTGAACACACTAGCTTCTTAACATTGCTTTTCTATAATGGGGTCTCATGAAATGGGACTGGAAAAAGTGGTACTTTATTGTGGTACCTTCACTACTAGAGCCTCATTTTCAAAAGGGGCCTCCAAAAATGTGCCCATTTTATTTCCGGATGCACTATTTTGCCTCGGCAAAAAACGGGGAGGCTATAAAGCCTTCCACAAGAAGTCTGATTCCTGTTAACTTACTGCACTAAATGTATATCTCTAGCTACTGATACATTCTCTTATTTCTGGCAATGCTTTATATACTGTTGTTCTACTTAACACACTTTCCCTTGATTAACAGGCATAATTTCCCTGTAATTATCCACTCCCAATGGTAGATGCCTTCATTTTTATTTAACAGGGACAGTGTGGGGGAAGCTAGGCCTAACCCGCCCCCTATATTGGTAAACGTCTCACTGTCACGGATTTACTTGAAGGATGCCAAGGATGCCATACTTGAAGGATACTTTAAAGAAAAGTAATCATTGCTACCAGCTCGGTCTTTTTTACATATTCAATTTAATGTAGACCTCACTGAAACAACCAGCGTATACTCACTGTTACTCGTCATAAATATGCTGGGGCTTTGTGTATGACTCTACCCAGCACAAATGAGTTTCGTTAACGGACGTGCTGATTTCTATAGGAGCATTGTTTTATACTTAAAGGTATTTAAACTGGAGAGGGAGCTCTCATCAAATCAGCCTGAGATGATGATGAGCTCTCCTTATACTATATGCACTATATAAATGGGATGGGTGCTTCACTCCTAAATGGTGAACATACTCTCCGCATGTACGGACAGGTGTGTGTACACACAGGGCCAATTCTAGAGGTGAGCAAGCAGGACAGTTACACAAGCTGCTAACTGTCTGGGCGCATTGTACAGCTGCTGCTCTGCCTTTTGTTTGTATTCGGTGACTGATTCTTCCCCCACCCCACCGCCACCTCCTTTTTCTTTCTTTTTCTTTTTTTTTTTTTTTTTGCCTGGCTGCTCTGGAGGTTTGCATGTGTGCTGTAAACATTTTCCACACTGGCCAGCAAGACACCTCAGGCCATTACAGCGGACACGTGTGCACTCCCCGCACCATGAAAGCCTGGCCCCTTGTTACCACACCAGGTAGCTGAACAAGTGGCTTCTACTTTGGACAGACAATTGCTGTGCAGAACTGTCCACAAGGAGACTTTTTCCATCTTTGCATTTAGGCACTACAGAGCTGCTTGTGCAAGGGGGAGAGATCAGGAAGGCCATGCTCCCTATGTGCAGCCTGCTTTCATCTTCCCCCTCCAGCTGGGGAAGCATGGGCTACTACAGCCCTAGGCCTGCAATAACCCTGAACCCATTGCTGCTGCAGCAGGTGGAAGTTGGGGAAGAGAAAACACTGCCTTCTCAAAGAGCTTTTTTAGAGGTGTTTGGCCTCTGCCTGGATCCTTACCTCTACTGAGAGTTGTGGTTCCGTTGACAGATGGCTCCTTTGGCACTGTGTGCTGGGACTGCAGTCTGCTATTGTGTGTGGTGTTGGGCAAGCACTTCATCTTCAGTGCCATCACTCAGTTCCTCAGTTACAATGGGCTCCTCTCTCCCAGAAGGGAAGGGGCTTGGTAGCCATGCACATTTGATGGAATCACCTGTGGTCCAGGACTGTTATAATGCTGCCAAGGGCCTGTCCCAAGACAAGCCTTAGACTAGCATCTGGCCTAACAAAGATAAGTTTAAATAAAATGCCACCTTTGGAATCCTTGTCATTGGACCTTCCAAGACCAACTTTCTCATTTGAGTGTTTGCAACAGGGCATTGTCAGAGAACCATGTAGAGTAGGCACCACAAATAGCTAATTAAGTACCAAATACTTGAAACAACAAAATAAGGAAATGAAAGCCCTAATCTGAGGTTTTTAAATTAGGCCACTATGTGGAATTCTGTGGGGCCAAAGTGCTGATTTATGTCAGTCAAAGGTAGGCGCAGGCATCCAACTTCAAAATGTGGGCATTACATGTTCACTAGTCTTGAGAGTTTCCTGTGGGGAGAGGTGGGTGGGGAAGATATTGACCCTTCTAAAAAAAATACTAACAGTAGCAATCAGGTAGATATATGGAACTATGCTGTTATGACTTAAGTTTTAGTCTCTGTTGTCTCTTGTAGCTTAATGGTGGTTGCCTGAAATTGTGGCATGTATGGTACAAAGGTTTTAACAGAGTTTTCATATTTAAGGCTATTTTTGATAAAGGGATTTAAATCAGAAGTAGTATCCTGAAGAAACCCCATGTCTTTGAATAAACCATGTGTGTGAAGATGACACATCACTCTAGAATTTTCTGTTAAAAAAATTTCATTTTCATTCTTTTTAATTGATGTTAGCCCTAAGTAATAAAGGCTCCTCTCAGGACTGTCTCCATCACTGAAAATGTTATCATGGTCTGAAGGTTCTGAAAAGCCCTCAGAAGAAACAACAGAAAGGGATATCGTTTTGCTGGCTTGGCACGGATGTTGATCAGGCAATATTAGAAATGCCTGATTTCCCACCTCCCATGACCTAGAGAAAGGATCTGTAACTAAGGAATCTTCACCTAGGAAGCATCCATTAAATGAACCACTTAGACTCTTTTGCTGTTCACAAAGCCCACTTGATTTGCAATTACTGATAATTGTAGCATACTTAATATTGGACTGTCTCGTAATTCCTTCACTGACTTTGTCATCATGGCAACTCTCAGAAAGGCTGTTACTGAAATGGCTGCTAGAACAAGCCGAGTCATGCTCAGAGTCTTGAATCTTTGTGAACATTGAATCAACTGCTAATAAATCTTGCTTGTCTTCACTTTTTAATGCTTTAGCAACATTGATGTCTTCCAAAACTATTTCTGGCTCCAGAAGAAGAGGCCCAAATGATATTGCTTCAGGATGCTTGATAAAAAGATGCTCAAAAGTTTCAGGCTAGAAGAAAAGACATATTTTAATGCTCATCTATCAGTTAATAGCTTTATTTCAATATGAAGTTACTGTACTTAAGAGCCACAGATGAAAACTAGTATGGTATATTTTAATATAAAAAGTACATTGATGAAAAACAAACAAAACCTAAGTCTGCTATGTGGCAGGGTATTGAAGGGGGGAATTGGGGATAGAGAAAGCAAGCACATGCCTGTGTCTTATATGTGCAGGGAAGGGTTGCTCCTGGAAGGTGTTGAGCATTCTGGCTTAATTCAGCAAAGTCCATTAATTTCAATGGCGCTATTCATGTCCTTAAAATGAAGCTAGTACTTTAGTGCTTTGCAGGATAAAGCCTTATATGCTACAGGATTTTTTTGGCATTTTATTTTAATTGCATGAACAATTTGGCATATTAGAAATGAATCAAAATCATTTACAAACAACTGAAATGACCCAGCCTGTTACAATTATACTATCTAGAGTCAAATCCTGCCATCCAATATTTTTTTAAGCTCTTCACCTGTGAGTAAGGACTGCATGTTTGAAATTTACACACACACACACACACACACACACACACATTTTAGGGAAATGCATCCTATCCTATATCATAAAGGATGTGAAATATATATAAACATTTCAAATATACCGCAGTATAAATTGATAATAGGACACTAGCTTTCCTATTTACTACTACGAAAAGTTCACTTTAAAGTGTATACCCACTGATGAGTTTAATTAAGACAAATAAAAAACAATTAGTTAAAAACAACAGATTGTGTTTATGTTAACAAACCATACAGATATTATATCACAGCAGGAAACCTTCCAAAGTAATGAGGAATATTTCAAAATGCTTAGACTGTTGTATATTATAAAAAGGTATGGTACAATTTTATCTATCTTAGGCTCGTGGCTGTTCGTTTAACCTAGAATAGCCATCACCATAGCATTTAAGCCCTGATTTAGCAAGGTATTTAAGCATGTTTTTAAACTACTCACACATTTAAATGTCAACACTTGCTTTGGTTCCTTGCTGAATTGTAGCCTAAATGCTGATTTGGGATAGCTTCTGCAGTGCTTGCATGCTCAGAACTCTCATGGACTTCAAAAGTACTGTGAATATGACATTTAAAATTAGCAAACTGATTACTGAAATGAGCTGCAGACAGTTGCTACAATGCATATACCAAGCAATGTCTTTAATTCATATTGAATGTCCCTTACTGAAATTTATCCTTCCCTAAGGCAGATCACCTATGAATCCAGGTAGGAATGTAGGAACTGTTGTAATGAATCAGATCAATAGTCCATTTAGTCCAGTATTCTCTCATCAGCAGTGGCCAGTACAAGATACTTCAAAGCAGAAACCCCACAGTAGGCAGCTGTGGACCTCTCGGCAAGCATGTTTCTTCCTGACCACCAATTACTAAAGGTTGACTTATGCTCTGAAGCATTAGCATAACTCTGGATATGAGTTCTACAGAATCACATTAAGAATACTGCCTATCACGTATTATCAAATATCAAAAATTAAATGATCAAATACCACTTTTTAAAATAGACATTTCAATTAGTAAAGGTCACTTTCTGCTGAATCAAACACATCACTAAGTAAAATATATTAGATGAATATATAAATACAATGAATATACAATCTCCTGAGAAAGATGTAATACTATAATATACTGTAAATGACAGAGTAATATGTGTAAATATTGCTGTAAAATATGTTCTCAACATGTGTGTCGTATGATTTGCGCAAAATATTTTATAGCAGTTAACATAATTCTATGAAACCAAAAGGGAATACTCATGGCCTTAGGTGGCAGAGAGTAAAATTTAATTCACACTCATTTGCCAGACACAAGGAGACTACAAAACCTGCTCCACTCACAATCCTGCAGTCCTTAGGTCCTGCTTAATTTTACACACTGGGAATAATCCGACTGAGGTCAATGGGACTACTCACACTATGCAAAGTTAAACATGTACATAAATCTTTTCAGGGATAGTGCCATAGTCATTACTCAGCCATATCTCCCTTGGAAATCATTTGGAGCTTTGGATAAGTAAGGTCTGCAGGAATAGCCCCTATGACCCAATCCTGCAAACACTTATTCACATCCTTATCCTTAAGTACAAGAGTCATTTCACTGGAAAATCAGTGGGATCACCCATGATCTTAACATTAAGCACGTGTGTACATTTTTGCAAGATTGCAGTACAAACGCAGGGATTTACCCATCCTATGCTGTACTGCATTAATGGTTAAAAATGATAATATTTTGTTAAACTAATACTCCATAAATACAGCCTTGCAGTATCAATCACAGAACATACTATGTCAAATACACACATTAGTAATCAATTATTGAATCTAGTTAATCTTGCATTCTGACAGACGTATCAAAAGAAAATAAGAGTTACACATGGCTTCAGACATAAGGACGTTAGAGGTTTCTAGTGCTGATATGTGGAAGTTTTATCCAGGCAATGGGTATCAAAGCTAATGAGAGTTACAGTACAAGTTCTACACTTATTTTTCCCACTGGAAATTGCATTCAAATAAATGAAGGCAGCATCTGGGCCCCAGCTCCATAAATTCCTTCTATTTTCAAAGGAGTATAGGCCCTGGCTTTGGATGCACGTGGAATCAGACAGCCACAACGGTGCTCATCTGAGGACAGTATGGGTACATCTACACTGCAATAAAAATAACGAGTCTTAGAGTGTGGTGAATTGACTGGTTCATAGGGCTTGGTCTGCAGGGCTAAAAGTTGCAGTGTAGACAGTCTCCCTCTCAGGCTGGATCCTGGGCTCCGAGACACCCCTGCATTGCAAGGTTTCAACCTGGGCTCCAGCCTTTGCCCAATGCCTAAACTGCAATTTTTAGCCCCACAGCCCTAGGCTTGCGAGCCCAAGTGAGCTGACCTGGGCCAGCTGCAGACATGCCATGAGTCTTTTATTGCATTGTAGAAATACCCATGTGGCCCATTTTTCATTAAGATTAATAAAGTGTATGAAGGAAGCATGCATTAAATATATAGACTGTATTGCAGTACAAGCTGTCAAAGATCACATGACCCTTCAATTTCCCATTCAGCACAATACATTGTGATGAGGCAAGGCCAGATGGCTATAGAAAAGTAGTGGGAGATAGATATATTAGCTCCAGGCTAAACAAATCCCTGATACCAGGATAAGTGAAATGGCAGCTGCTCCAGGTCAATTAAAACATCTGGGGCCAATTAAGAACTTTCTAGAAGGCAGGGAGAATGCTAGGTTGATTGGGACACCTGAAGCCAATCAGGGGCTGGCTGAAACTAGTTAAAAGCCTCCCAGTCAGTCAGGTGGCTGTACATGTCAGGAGCTGTGGGAGGAAGTTGTGCTGTTGGAGAGGCTGAGTAGTACACACCATATCAGGCACAAGGAAGGAGGCCCTGAGGTAAGGGTGAAGTGGAGCTTGAGGAAGTGAGGGCAGCTGTGGGGGACGTAGCCCAGGGAATTGTACATGTCATGTTTCTAAAAGGTCAGCTACCATAGCTGATACTATTAGGGTCCCTGGGTGGGAGCCTGGAGTAGGGCGTGGGCCTGGGCTCCCCCCCGCTTTGCCCCCTGATTAATCACTGAGCCTGGGAGACAACAGAGACTGCGCAAGGAAGGATAACTTCTCCTCACCTCTCTCTTGGCTTATGATGAAAATGGCTCAGTAGACTGTGACCCTTGTCTCTAGAGAGAGAAGGGTTACGTGGAAGGTCACAGTGAGCCTCTGAGGCTAGTGAAATCTGCCAGGAAATGCGAGACCCACAGGGGCAAGGACAGAAATTTGTCACAACACTTTATAGTCACATGCATAACTTCTTTCTCCTTAGCTAGCTTAGAATATGGAATAATGTCATGGGAGTATAAATCCTTTACTCTCCTTTGGCTGTTTGTAAATTAGTCTAACTTCACTGATTTCAATGGACTTACTCCTGATTTACACCAGCGTGGGAGGAGAATCAGGCCCACAGTCCCTGATCCAACATGTGAGTAATTGGGGCAGTGGTGATAATTAACTTAGCTATATATAGAAAAGGAAACTTAAGTAAATAAAAAGGTCTCTGTGCTACTCACACTCTCACAGTAGCACTCACATCTGCTTATTCCTCCAGCAATATGCAAATCTTTGTTCAAAGCCCTACAGCCATATTTGATACTTTTCAAAATTGTAAGGCATTTTCGCCATCCTTGTCAATATAGCAGCACTGTGATGCTAGTCCACCGCTCCATGGATCTAATGGAAAAAGTCTCACTGACTTCAGGGAGATTTGGATCAGGCCCTGTATTATATATTTCAGCGAACTTTGTTTAATATTAAATGATATATTTTGCATTCTAACAATACAGCAACACCTCAAACAAAAAACAAAAAGACTTTAATAGGTTAGCTATAAACAGGAAACAATGCTAAATGGAGATTATACTAAGCAGAAGTTGCCATACTAAGGGTAACAACAGATTTATACGTACGTACACACACACACACACTAATGTCAGACACTATTATTAAAGTGGCTGTGATAATAGCTTTGTGTTTAAATGATAGTGAGTAAAGTACCTGTCTACACAACACAACACGGACAATGGTGCTCCTCAGAGAAAACTGAGGCGCAATGAACACTCTGAATTATTTCTGCAGATTCTTTGGACTAAATTCTGCACTCAGATGCATGTGATCAGCTCCCATTGACCTTTATGGGAGTGCTGTGCACATCCAGATGTTGGGTTTGGCCTCCTCAACATGCCTGAAGTCAATGGAAATTCCCAAAGATGTTCAGCATCAGAATCAGGCTAGTTCTTGGGCTAAAGAACCAATAACTCTGTTAAAAATATATTTTAAGATGATAACTGGGCAAGTCTTGCACTTAACTAGCTGATCTCAGACCATTCTGATTTCTGCTTCTATGGCTCCAGCCTCATAGGTGCTGGGCACTCTCATCTCTTATTGAAGCCTAGGAGATGAAAGTGTTCAGCCCTCTGCAAGTCAGAGTCTTAATAAACAGGTTACTAAAAATGTGATTTAAAGCAAGATTTTTGCCTAGATGTGTAGCAAACCCTGCTCTAAGCTGCAATAGGGCAATTGTCCCTAATTTTCCATGGGCATCTTAAGTTTTGAACAAAACTATTTCCAGGACTATCTTTAAATCAATCATCATGTATTGTATCTGTGTTTCCTGTCTTCTGAATGTAAACAGAAAAATCTTCTAACAATTCTGTATATGAAGTCTGGGAGCTGGCACAATGGTTCAGCAGGAAGTGATCATGATTAGACTTCAAAGAATGTCCATTCTCTGTTTAAATGAAATGAAATAAAATAAAAGATGAGAAAAGAAAACTTCACTGGGAATGAAAATTAAATATCTGAAAAAAATCAAACAGTCATGGTCCATTAGATGCAGTTTCTTTATGAAATAATAATCCTAAATTTTTAAGTTACTATCTCAGTGACTACACAGTAAGTGTCAAATTCTGGAACAGAGGGACAAATTCTCAGCTGGTTTGAACTGGTGCCTGTCCATTTAAGTCTGTAAATTGGCACAGGTCAATTGTAGCTGAGCCAGTTTGCACCAGCAAAGAATTTGGACATGTGCCCTCTCCTCCCCCTGACTTCAAAGGGTGTCATACAACTAAGAGCTAAATCCTGCCACGAGATGATTCTACTAAACCCTAAGTCTGAACTTTGACTCAACTTTGAGTCCTAGCCCCCACTTCCACCCACACAAAAATCAGTGTGACTCAGGTCAGCAAACATACAGGACCTGTGTCCTGGCATGCTGCTGGAGGAGTGGGTCAGAGCCCAAGTCCTGCTCTGACTCGAATCCAAGCCCTATCTTTTTTGCAGTGTGGATGCAGCTCATGCTGCAGACTAGAGTCAGAAGGTCTGCATAATGCAGTGTGAATGCATTAGCATGGCTGTGAGACCTGGGTCCAGCAACTGTAAGCCCAATTACAATGCAGCGTGGATGCTCAAGCACAGGCTTGGAAACACTGGGTCCATAGACCGAGGGTTTCAGTGCAGTGTAAACATACCCTAAGATTGCCCATGAATTTCAAAATAGGTCTTGATCCGAGGTTCTGGCCCACATCCAACTGTCAGCTTTCTACGGCTGAAGAAAACTCCTGTGTTTTGCCACTCTCCATGGCTTCAAGATCTTGTGTTTGATTATTTGGATAATTCTTAACAGTTTAACACTTTAAACTGAACGAAAGTGTGTGAAACACATATATCCATATTAAAAAAAGTATCACTATCGAAACCCATACCTTTTGAAAATTAACTCCTTGTGCCCAGGAGCAGTTCTTGGGGTTTGGAACATCCTCCCAGAACAGTTTCTTCATTCTGAAATGTTTAGACAAAGCATTGTTTTAGTACTGAATATTCACATTGTATATGGCAGTGCTCAAGACCGAAATATAGAACTGCTCACTATCATGGCAGCACAAGGACATAAGCAGAGACAGGGTAATGGCCTGATTTTCAAAGGTACTGAACATGGGCATTCAGAAATGTCTAGTTCCCAGTGCTGTGTTCAATCCACTAAACCAGAGGTTCTCAAATTGGGGGTTGTATTCGGGGGGGGGGGGGGGGGGGGGGCAGGGGCACGAAAAGCTTTGCGGGGTGGGGAAGCTTGCTGCACTCATTTTACCCACAGCAATGAATAACTAGCAGGGCTGATTCTTCCAGACATATCAGCCCACAGATGGTGCTGTACCTTTGACTCTTGATGGTGCCGTGCATTGTGATGGATATCTGTTAAGCTTGCTTAGGAAATGTATACAAAGTCGTTGCCACCTGTATGTTAATCTGTTTGCTACGATGCGGCGTGCACGTTTAATTGTAAGCATCGACCACGATGGCAGTTTTGCTTCTGCTTTTATTACAATGGGTTACTGGCTCATTCATGCAATTGCTCTGCTTCAAAAAAAAGGCACACCCATCATACTAGTAACACCAGTGTGATGCCAGTAAGCACTATCTCACTTCAAATTGACATTACTCCATACTTAAATGGCTCTGTTTGAATCAATGCCTTACAGTTTTTAATATTTAGTGAGAGTTGCATGTTGATTATTTTATCGGCATATGTACTTGTAGAGTGTGGGGGATATAATGGACTACAGACATGAAGAAGGGGTGCGCGATCAAATACGTTTGAGAACCACTGCACTATGCTGCCTTTCAGATAGTGTACATCTCAAATATATAAATGGTCCCAAAAGTTAACTAGGTGTGAATGTTTCTATAGGCACACGCTTTTTAAGCTGCAGTGTCTTCTGATAAGCACATTTAGGGAATCGCATATGGAAATAAACAACATGCCTTTGTTGCGAGATCAGCAAAGTTCCAAGAAACAAAACGAAGGATGAAATAACTATTGGTAGAATCACATAGATGCCTGCATCATTCCATTTTTCACTCCTATCTGAAAACGAAAGGAATCTGTTTCAATCTATTTGCAATATTTCTCCAGTCATCAGTCCTAACTTTACTGCAATTTAAAATATCTATAAATAGAACAGATTAGCTAATGATCAGTATGCATACAAATCAGAAACAAATTACTCACTGTACATTAGTAGGTTATACATGCTTATTGTATCACCCTTAAGTAAATTGTACTGTGTCACACCAGGGACTACTGACGTGTGTACAAATACACAAAACGTGAAATTATTCTAAAAACTTAGTGGCTCCCACGTTTCTGTGGGATTGTCCGTTGTTCCTCTGTTACTCAGAATCATCACCAAGGCAAATAAAGGGAGTAGCCCATACACAGAAGAACCATGGGAATAAAGGACCTCAGAAACCCCTTGGGATTGTCCCAACATATGCCCCTCCCCTGCAGAATACTGACCCTTTTGCAAACGTGGGTCAAAACTTGAAATGCATTATGATATTAAATTAAATGTAGAGTCAGTGCCAGGAGAAGTTGGTGGGGGTACTCCACTGACTTCAACTAAACCATGCCAATTTATACCAACTCAACTAGGGTCAGTTATACCACAATCACTGTGTTTTCTCAACTATTTTCTGGATGTTTCTCATAAAAACATGAGGAAGAGTCCATATCATATCCAAAGAGAACTTTTACTAACCAGCTGCTGCTTAATAAAAAAATAATTAAGATCATATTGGTCACCTTTGATGAATCCATCAATCGTTTTGGGGTTGCCTACTCCTTCAGGGAATACTGGGTACAGGCTAAACTGGTACTTCTCAATAAGAATAAAATGATCTGGAAGGAAGAAATCAGGCTTTTGAGTTTAAATTCCAATTTAGTAAGACTATAAAATACTAGCCTCTAGAGAGGCTTTGATCTCATGCAACAGCAGTTCAAGGGAAGCCCACAAGAAAAAAAGAATTATTTTCTCTCTTTTAATCCTTGAAATTTTGGATTCAAATGTAGACCCAACAATCTATTTTGGATATATTCGCAATTTCTTCTTATGGAATTATTAGCTTTGATGAAAAAATTATAAATATTAAAGCCCTAAAGCACATACATTAAATCTGGATAAACAGTAGATATATGTAATATTTATATTTAACATTCATTCAGCATATATTGGTAATATATTGGTATTAGCATAACATATACAACTGACCTTTCCTCTTTATCACTTCCTCACAACCAAATACAAACCCACACATATACAGGATGTAATAAAGATGAAGCATACTTTTTCCCCAAGTTCAATATGGCAATGATGATCCTTATATGGATGTAAATCAGGAGCAATTACATTCAGATCAATGCAGATATATCAGCATAAAGCAGGTGCAACTGAAAGGAGGGTCAGGCCCAGAGTGAGTATACTATATGGAGGTTTGTGCAGATCTGAATCAACTAGTCTGTAGTTCCTTTGTGTGCAGCGACTAAGGTCTGTATTGCTTTGTGGACCAATGCCTACGTCACACAAGGTGATGCAGGACCAGGCCTGGGTTTTTAACAGCGATAAGGACAAGTCAGCAATCCTGTATCAGCCCAAGTCATTAACTCTATAGTTGATCCTCAACTGACAGGTAAGATCCAGTACAGCCAAGAGCAATCTTTAACACTCAAACTATTCTTTCATTACAAAAAAAAAGAAAGAGAAGGATGAAGCAGAGAGGCTAGATTCATGTACCCAGAAAGTGCAACCTTTCATCACACTGTAACACAGGTAAAAATATCATGTATGTTTATTTTCAAGTACAAACTCACCATAAATATAGTATTTGCTAATATTTGGAGCAACTCGTATCCATTTCATTTGTTCTTCCTCATTAAGGTTTTTCCATTCAATAAAAAAAGACGTTATCACATACATTTGAGGTGAAAGTGTCCAGGTCAGAATTACACAACTGCTGTTTACTGGATAAGCACTGAGTGACTGCACGATATTCACTGATAAAACAGAAAAAAGCATGTTTAAAATGAGATCAGCTATACCAAATCAGAGTTGGATTATACATGCTAAATCTCAGATCCCACATAGATGAAAAAGACTAAAATGGTTTAGGTTCTTTGTTGTTTATTTTTGCATCTCCACTTAAGTCAATGAAGTGACATTGTTTTACACTAGCACAGGACTTATCTTCACGGTGGGGTAATGTGCTCTACAAAGATGTGATTTCTAAAGCACACCAACGTGTTGCACATTAATTGGTCTATGCAGATTCTGATAGTACATATTGAAGGTACCCTAGTGTGTTTTAACATAGTACTGTTTGAAACAGCACTACATTAAAGCACACCAGCAGCGTCTATATGGACCGATTAATGTGAAAATAGTTAGTGCACTTGAGAAATCACATCCCTGTAGAGCATATTAGCCCACCCTGTAGACAAGCCCTGAGTATCTGGCTCCAGGTGTTAAACAGATCAAATCTGTGGGTTGTGTTCCCACCACATTTCACACAGTGTTCTCTCCTTAAGCAATATTCCTGTTTTGAGCAATATTCCTGGTTCTTACCTCGATCTTTCAAACTTTCACCCCTTAGTTGAGACATACCGTAATAGCTAAAAACCATCAAAATGTCGCTAGCAAAACAGAGCGTAAATCTACAGCTCATGTGCTATTACGCTCTTCTATGGAACCTAGGTGGCCAATTTCCATCTTGCACTCCTACTGCTAGCTGCAGCCTTTCTGGGGTACGTTCATGCACACCATTAGCCAGACTTTAACCCGTAGAAAGCACATAGTTGACAAAATTTCAGCTCTGCCTACAGATTGCAGTAATGCTTCCCACGACATTTAAAATGCAGACTACCACCTAGCAAGGCAGAATTTGGGTGAATCAACAAAGAGGGTGCTACTATGAAGTGTAAAGTCAATAACGAATAAGTGAGCTGTCAGAAAATGCCGAGTCAATGGAAATCAAAATGTTCCACAGGAAGGCGTTGATTTCATCAAAAGTCTTGACAGAAGAAGTAAGCTGGCCAGCGAGCCCGCCTGCCTGGTTTCCTGCCATCCCACCTGGCTCCCTAGTTCTCCCACGGCTCATCTACTGCAGAGGGTTCTCAGAAAGCTGGGGCACGTCAATCAAGCTGTTCAATTTCCTGGGCTCTCCAGTTCCCCTGCAGTCCACCAAGTAGGCTGCCAGGCTATCCAGTTCTCTGGGTCCCCCACAGCTCACACAGCAGGCTGCCAGGGCTGCCCAGCTGGCTAGGCAGTTGGCAGCCGAGGGATCCAAGCATCCCCCAGGTGAGAGGCCAGGGATCTTGGGGTGCATATTTCCATTTCAGAACCACCAAAAATGTTCCCACAGTGGGAATGTTTTGGCGTTGCTGAAACTAAATATTGGGAAATTTCGGGTTCTGTTAAAAATGTGGAGTTTCAGGCTTTTTATTCCGATTATAGCAGAGAAAGTCATCGTAAGATGTACATTCTCCTCCTTAATAAAGATTTTTTTGTTAAAAGCAAACTGACCAAAGCACACGAGGCAGTCCTAATGTTAAACATCTTCTGAATGCATCAGTCTTATTATTAACCTGTTGTTCTTACCTGTGCTCATTTGCTGCGACAGAGTTAAATTAAAATTCACTGAGGAAGCTCCAATCGAGTTAACAGCTAGAACTGTAACGGTGTGTGCACCCTCGGTCCATGGAAATGTATAGGTAGTGTCATTGGTGACATATTCAGTCCAAGTGATGTTTTCTGAAGTGTGATGCTTTACAATATATCCACACACACTGCATGATGAGTAATTCTTCATCAAGGGCTGCAGGGAATATTAATATATTTTAGCTTGCTGGGGTTTGATTTTCACTGGGCAGTAGAGAACAGCCTTCTAGTTCTGAGAGAGCAGGACCCTAAATGATACCCATCAGTGAGACTACTTTTCTTATACCTAAAATATGCATCCGATGAAGTGAGCTGTAGCTCACGAAAGCTTATGCTCAAATAAATGTGTTAGTCTCTAAGGTGCCACAAGTCCTCCTTTTCTTTTTGCGAATACAGACTAACACGGCTGCTACTCTGAAACCTAAAATATTGCTGTGCATTTAAAACAGGCTAAAGTTTTTCCATAATCACTGACGCCTGACATCTCTACTTACCATAGCTCCTAAGACAAATGTGATCGAGGAAATGCAAACCTTTAGTTTGCTCTGGTAACTCATTGTTTTATCTTATTATTTTTAAAGGATGCAGAGCCAGAAGGAATTGCCATGATCCTAATTTGGGGAAATATTTTCAGTAAAAGAGGCTCAGGACCAGATACAATAATGTATGTGAGGCCTCAGGCACAGTTACCATGACTACATGTGCAAATAAGGGTAGTTAGTCAGTCACCTAACTAATCGTTTGCATGTGCAATTACACTGTTTGCATGTAGAGTCATAGCAATTGTACAGGGGATGGTTTATAGTTGCTGCAACAATTCTGCACACAGACCTTGGGCTCCTTTTCTGAGAATCTGGCAAATGGAGACTAATATCTTTCAATATAACTTGCATCCACTGTTTTTAAAGAATCCAAATCATAGAGTTTAAGGCCAGAAGGGCCTCACAACCAAAAATAAGCCCAAAGGAGACTAGATTGTGTGCCACAGGCAGAGAATAAGAGGGACTGAGATGCAACTATGCCCGATCGTCCTGCAATGGGAGGGAAATGACTAAGTGAGGTATACCCAGATAATCCTGGAAAACAACCCACATGCTGCAGAGGAAGGTGAAAATCCCCAAGGTCCCTGCCAATCTGACCAGGGGGAAATTCCTTCCTGATGCCACACATGGCGATCAATGAGCATACGAGCAAGAACCAGCCAGCCAAGCCTTTGAAAGAGAGAAGTCTCAGTGTCATCTCAGAGCACTGGCCTACCCTGTCCATGGTTCCATCTCCATGTGGCCATCTAGATGCTTTGGAGGAAGGAAACAAAAAACAGCACAATAGAATACGTGGGGGTGAGGGGACTGGGGGATCCCTTCCTGACACCTGCAGGTAGCCAGCTGAAGCCTTTGTTTTTTGGCACATGTAAGCATCAGACTCAAGTGCAATATTTAAAAAAACTTTTTAAAATAAATGAATGGTAAATCTTTGCAATTATATTTTATTGTGTATTGCCTGATCAAGTCTTAAGATATCATGACTTGACTTATACATATGATATTGGAGTTTCTATTCCTCCAAACTGCTGAAAATCAGTTCAGCCCAGGTGGCAAGATTTGTCTAGACAGGAAGGATGGTGAGTGCTTTACACTCTGGACAAAATACTGTCCTTCCTATCCTGGGTGCTGGGAGGTTGGAAAGAGGAGCTGGCAATGCAGTGGTTCTTTAGCAGAACAAAAGGACTTGCTTGCTTTGAGAGGTGGGGATTACGTCTATACAGTATATGCTGTGTGGGTGATGAACAAATACGAGCAGCAAATAACCCCATACAGCTTGTGCTACTGATTGCCCCATGTAACTATGCTTAGGGTAGGGTCAGATCCTATTCACCCAAGATGGGCCTCTGGTGTGACAACCAGGGCAGTTAGCTGGGACACTGGCGAGTGTTCTGTTGAACTGTAAATCTGGAATCCTGCCCTGCTGCTGAATGAAAACGGCTGCTGACTGACTGAGCGAACAGAGAGTCACTGTGACCTCATAACCATCCAGAGCAACAGCAGAGGGAAAGATTCTGTCCTATTAAATTGGAGAGTAGGGAAGAAAAACAGCTCTGCCAGCTTGTGGTAGAAAAGACTTCAGTGTATAAGGAAAAGGGAGAGGGAGAGAGAACTGCAGAGAGCAGTAAGGAGAAGAGAGAAAGATATTGGAGGAAAAAGAGATAAGAACTATATTCTGATTATATTGCAGTACTGCCACCAATGTTTTTTAGGAACCTCTACTACCGGATAGCGCTGCTGAGTGACAGGTGGTAAAATTAATGAAGCTGTGTCCTAATTGTACTACCTATAAAAGGACCATGAATAATGAACGTTTGAGTCTGTCATTCAGGACCGCACGTGCTTGCTCTATGCCCACCTCCAGTAACTCCACCAACACTTTTGAATCATGCATCCCACAAAGCTATCAAACTGTGGCATCATCCATATCATGAGTGAGAAACAGAGACAGTGAGAGACAGAAGCTGAAATACAATTCTTCATACCTTCCAAACTAAAGTAACATTTTTCTGCTTCCTTATGGGATCTTCATTAATAACTCTCCAAAATTCAGGACCTCTCAGGGGAGCTGCAAAATTACATCCATTTTAAGAAGGAGAACAATTTCACACATACATAAAACTATAATCTTCAGAGTGTATTTACAAACTACACGCACCTTGGATATCCTGTACAATGGTATACGCTGGTTTACTCCAATCACTCCAGTAACCTAATCCATCTAGTCCACTGCAGCGCACCTGAACAATATATACAACACAAAGGTCCAGTACCTTTATCATGGCTGATCTTGTTGGTGCATTTGAAACCTCAAATATCTGCAAAAGAATTAAAAATATTTAGATTAGGAACACCACACAGTTTTCTAGGCATCTGATTGAGATCTTAATTCCTCAAACTGGTAAATTCAGACCTCCTGCTACTGAGTCCAATGAAAAAGACAGCTCACTAATATAATTTTGCCACAGAAAATAAATTCTATTGCAAACTAAAATACTTTATCATATAGAATGAATTCAACATACATTGGTTGATTGACATGGACTTTGCATGCACAAACACTGCAAGCATGAAAACATTATTTTGTATTAAGCATAACAGTACCTCCCATAATATTTCTTCCCTGTTCACAGAGTACCGAATCTGAAACTTAAGATCGCTGTTCGAAAACGCTGGGTTTGTCCAGCTCACATTCAGCAGCCCAACATTCTTGGTGATTTCTGCCTTAACGTTAGAGGGAGGAAACGGCTTCACTAGAAAATTGAAGAGAAAAAGCCACTGAAATGTAGACTCTGAAATATCTAATTGAAGCCAATGGTACTTAATAATCTATTTTTCTCCTCTACATTGGACTGTATTGTGATCTTGCAATGCAAATTCTCCTCTGGTATCAGGGGTTATTCCAGATTTTCTCTGGTTTATCAAATCAAAATCTTCTCAGTTTAATGTCTAGTGCACCATACAGGTTTGCTTACACATTCACTACAGACATAACTAAATTATAATTGGTAAATTGAATGTCTGTCCCTGAGATATTGCCCCAAATCAGGACAAAAAGCTTGATATATCAAAATTTTTTCCACAGAATGAAAAATTCAGAAAAATTTCAATTCGGAAATGTCAAAACATTTCATTTTGGTTTATCTTCGTTTCATGTGGGGTCAAAGTCAGCACTGATGTCTGCATCCATTTCAGCTACCAGGCTGCCTCCTGGAGGCTCTACCACAGGGAGCTTGCAGCGTGGCATCATGGAAGATGAAGTAGTCTAGGATCTGGGGGCCAAAGGGGAAAACGGGAGCATGAGTAACCCAGAATTACAACTCCCATGATGCACAGCAGTGGCTCAGGCAGAAGCAGAAACTAATATGGAGTCAACCTGAAATTACATGTTTTGATTTTCCAGATGGAAACCTCTGCCAAAATTGCTCTTTTCCTATGGAAAAATTTCGATTTCAACAAAGTCCTATTTTTCAACAAGAGAATGTTTTGTTCAAAGTTCTTTGAGCAACCCTACTAAAAAGCAATAAAACAACAGGGTAAGGAGAACTAGAATGACCACTTTGTTAGCAGTACGATGCAGAGCATGCTTCACTCACTGTAGCTCAACAGCTTTATCTTATCTCCACTGTGTTTAGAGTGACGAGTGTATAACTCAGACTTTTAAAAACTCTTCAGGCCAAGTATATCTGAAAGCCTTCATTTGCCAGCACTCCTCAACGTACATTCCATTCAGCACAGCTTATTTTACCAGCTATTTAACAAAAGGAAATCTAACGCATTTCTAGCTAGATTACTTACTAAATAGAGTTTCTGAGGCTGCATTCCTGATCTCTTCCCGGCAAAAACTTCACACAGACAGACAGACCTTTTATTCCCCCCCACTCCAGCTTTGAAAGTCTCTTGTCTCCTCATTGGTCATTTTGGTCAGGTGCCAGCAAAGTTATCTTAGCTTCTTAACCCTTTACAGGCGAAAGGGTTCTGCCTCTGGCCAGGAGGGATTTTATAGCACTGTATACAGAAAGGTGGTTACCCTTCCCTTTATTTTTATGACACGCCCCCCCCCCCCAAATCACAGATAGGGTGAAAACACTGGCTGTGAATTCTTCCTGGAGCTCTAGGAGAAAACAGAATTAATAAGACACATGCACCTCTAAATATACTACCAACTGTATAAAGACTAACAATATTTTCCACATCTCAAGGATGATTTTAACCAGTTGATTCTGGGAAACTTTCATGGGAGAGTGAATCAGCCACTTTGTTAGAAGCTCCTGAGATGTGTTGTATGTTGAAATCAAAATCTTGGAGAGTTAAACTCCACTGAATAAGTTTTTTGTTATTTCCCTTGGGAGTATGAAGCCACTGTAGCGCAGCATGGTCGGTTTGCAGGTGGAAATGCCGTCCCCAAACGTATCGGCGTAGCTTTTCCAGAGTGTAGACAATGGCGTAATATTCCTTTTCACTGATTGACCAGTGGCTTTCCCTCTCAGAGAGCTTCTTGCTGAGAAACACGACTGGATGGAATTCTTGATTCGGTCCTTCCTGCATTAAAACTGCTTCCACACCACACTCGGACACATCTGTAATTACTAGGAACGGTTTGTCAAAGTCTGGGGCCCTTAGCACAGGGTCAGACATGAGTGTCGCTATAAGCTGGTTAAAGGCCTTCTGACACTCTTCGGTCCACTGAACAGCATTTGACTGTTCCTTTTTGGTTAGGTCTGTCAGTGGGGCGGCAATTTGGCTGTATTGCGGTACAAATCGCCTGTAATATCCAGCCAAACCTAAGAAGGATTGGACTTGTTTCTTTGACTTTGGGACAGGCCACTTTTGGCTAGCATCCACTTTGGCCTGTAGGGGGTTGATAGTTCCTTGACCCACCTGGTGTCCAAGATAAGTCATTCTGTTTAGGCCTATTTGACACTTCTTAGCCTTAACAGTTAGTCCTGCCTCCCTTATGTGCTCAAAGACTTTTTGTTCCAGGTGTTCTGCCCAGGAGTCTGAAAATATGGCCACATCGTCAAGGTAGGCGACTGCATATTCTCCCAATCCCGCTAGGAGACCATCTACAAGTCTTTGGAAGGTGGCGGGTGCATTTTGCAGCCCGAAAAGGAGCACATTAAATTCATACAGCCCAACATGTGTGGTGAAGGCTGACCTTTCCTTGGCGGATTCATCTAACGGTACCTGCCAGTACCCCTTGGTTAAGTCCAAGGGAGAGATGAACTGGGCCCGTCCCAGTTTCTCCAATAGTTCATCTGTGCATGGCATTGGATAGTTGTCTGGGCGAGTTACGGCATTTAGCTTACGGTAGTCCATGCAAAAATGTATCTCCCCATCTGGTTTGGGAACTAGAACCACTAGAGATGCCCACGCACTGCCTGAGGGGTGGATTACACCCATCTGTAGCATATCCTGGATCTCCCGTTCTATAGCAGTTTTAGCTTGAGGAGAAACCCGACAAGGTTGGGCTCTAATTGGGTGAGCATTATCTGTGTCAATGGAGTGGTATGCACGTTCAGTCAGCCTTGGGGTGGCTGAGAATGTCGGCGTGTAGCTAGTGCACAGCTCCTTGATCTGCTGTCACTGCATACGCCCAAGGGTCATGGAGAAGTTTACCTCTTCCATGCCACCAGCACTTTTCCCTTCGTAGTAGACACCTTTAGGCCATTCAGCGTCATCTCCTCCCTGGGCTGTAAACTGACAAACCTTTAATTATCTGGAATAAAAGGGCTTTAGAGAATTAATATGGTACACCTTAGGCTTTCAGTTGGAGGTGGGGAATGCTATGAGATAATTAACAGCTCCCAGGCGCTCTTGGACTGTGAATGGCCCTTCCCACAACGCTTCCATTTTATGGGCCTGGAGCACTTTTAAGACCATGACCTGGTCCCCTACTTTGAAGGAACACTCTCTGGCATATTTGTCATACCAGGCTTTTTGTTCTTTTTGAGCATCCTATAGGTTTTCTTTAGCAAGAGCTAAAGAGGTTTGGAGGCTGTTTTGTAGGTTGGTTACAAAGTCCAGAATGTTAGTTTCTGGAGAAGGTATAAACCCCTCCCATTGCTGCTTCACCAACTGTAATGGCCCCTTAATCTCGCAGCCATATACATGTTCAAATGGTGAAAATCCTAAACTGGGATGTAGTACAGCTCTGTAGGCAAAGACAAACTGCTGCAACACTAGGTCCCAATCATTGGAGTGCTCATTTATGAGTTTACGTATCATGGCCCCCAAAGTTCTATTGAACTTCTCCACCAGGCCATTTGTTTGATGGTGATAAGGGGTGGCAACCAAGTGATTCACCCCATGAGCTTCCCAAAGCTTTCCATAGTTCCTGCCAGAAAATTAGTTCCTGCATCTGTGAGGATGTCGGAGGGTCAACCTACCCTGGCAAAAATGTCCGTTAGTGCCTGACACACACTTTTAGCCCTAGTGTTGCTTAGAGCTACTGCTTCCGGCCATCGGGTGGCAAAATCCATGAAAGTCAGTATGTACTGCTTTCCTCTGGGTGTCTTTTTCGGAAAAGGATCCAGAATATCCACAACTACTTGCTGAAATGGAACCTCAATGATGGGGAGTGGCTGTAGAGGGGCTTTGACCTGCTTGGGATTTTCCCACTCTTTGGCACACCTCACAAGACCGGACATAGGTAGAAACATCCTTGCCCATTCCCTCCCAGTGGAATGACTTTCCCAAATGGTCTTTGGTTCTGTTCACCCCAGCATGGCTACTGATCAAGGGCTAAGCTTAATAGCTTTACCCAGTACTTAGTGAGAACTACCAACTGTCTCTGAGGATGCCAGTCTTCCTGGTGTCCACCAGAAAGTTTCCCTGTATAAAAATCCTTTTTCTACAACAAACCTGGATCAATTAGAAGAGCTGAGAGACGGTGGGTTGCTCCGTGCCACCATCCAAGCTTTCTGGAGGCTTTCATCTGCTTCCTGTTCAGTCTGGAACTGTTCCCTTGATGCTGGAGACATCAGTTCCTCATTGGATTGTGGACCTAGACTTGGTCCCTCTGGAAGTGATGCAGGTGATGGGGCTGTTTCCATTGATGGTGAACCGCTCTCCGCTGGTGCTCTATGCGGTATTTCAGGCTCTGGCTGAGCCTCTTGTGTAGGGTCATCTCCTGCTGCTGCCAGTGCAAGCTCCGTGGTGCCCTCTAGTGCTGGAGCTGTAGACGGGGTTGCAAGCGCTGGACTCAGTGCTGGCAATGGTTCTGGTGCTGGTTGATTCGCCAATTTCAGTTTGGGGACTGGCTTGGGCTGGGTATCTGGGACTGGATCCACTACTGCCGTCGCAGTTGTTGGCAGGGGATCCTGTTCCTCCACCTCCATCTGGGTCTCTGGTAACACAGACGGGGCCCTGGTGAAAGGCTCAGGAACAGGGATAGGTGTGGAAGCTTGCTTAGTCTGGTTGCGGGTGACCATTCCCACCCTCTTGGCCAGCTTTACCTGGTTGGCCAAGTCTTTCCCCAGCAGCATGGGAATGAGGTAATCATCATAGACTGCAAAAGTCCACATTCCTGACCAGCCCTTGTATTGGACAGGTAACTTGGCTGTAGGCAAATCGAAAGAGTTGGACTTGAAGGGTTGAATCATCACTTGGGCCTCTGGGTTGATTAAGCTGCGGTCCACTAAGGATTGATGGATAGCTGACACCTGCGCTCCAGTGTCCCTCCATGCTGTAACCTTCTTCCCGCCCACACACAGTTTCCCTTCGCTCTAAGGGTATCTGGGAGGCACCTGGGCTTGAGGACCTTTGGTGTGACCCCGGTGCAGTGAACTGTAATCTGTTGGGATTCTTGGGGCGGTTAGCCTTCACATGCCCCAGCTCATTACATTTAAAACATCGCCCAGTTGACTGGTCACTGGGGCGAGGTGGGTTGCTGGAGAATGGTGTGGTGGGACGATAAGGTATCTGGAGTTTTTCTTGGGATGTAGGTGGGGCCTTGGGTTGCCCCCCCAGTGATAGGGCAACTGGAAACAAACCTTTCTGATATTTGCCCCAACTGCTACTAGTTTTTTTCTTTTCTGCCACCTCCACCCATTTGGCTCCAATCTCCCCCACCACAGTTACAGTTACATTCCCATCTAGGATGTATCTTTCTATTTCCTCAAGAACACCCTCTAAGAACTGATCCATTTGCATTAGGAAGGGCAACTCTTCTGGAGATTTAACACTTGCTCCTGATATCCAGGCATCCCAATGTTTCACCATGTGGTAGGCATGTCGGTTAAATGATACGTCTGGTTTCCACCTTAGGGCTCTGAACCACCGACAGGAATGCTCGGGTGTTAGCCCCATTCTGACTCTCGCCTGGGTTTTAAACAGTTCATACTTGTTCATATGTTCCTTAGGCATTTCAGCCACCACCTCTGCTAAGGGTCCACTGAGCTGAGGCCTCAGCTCTACCATGTACTAGTCTGTAGAGACGCTGTACGCAAGGCAGGCCCTTTCGAAGTTTTCTAAGAAGGCCTTGGTATCATCGCCTGCCTTGTAGGTGGGGATCTTTCTGGGATGGGAAGCAGTACCTGGAGAAGGATTACTAGGGTTTGTTGGTATATTCTGCTGAGCCTTTGCCTTCTCCATCTCCAGGGCATGCTTCCACTCTTTTTCCTTTGCCTCCATAGCTCTCCTGTGGGCAACCTCTTGGGCTTTTTCGGCCTTGTTCGCTGCCTCCATAGCTCTCCTGCGGGCAGCCTCCTGGGCTTTTTCTGCCTCTTTCGCCGCCTCCAGTCTGGTTAACTCCAGTTTGTGTTGTGCCTTGGTTTCTGTCATCCTAGCCTCTTTGTTTTTAACTAACTTTACACCCGAGAGTTAGAAAAAAAAACCCACAAAACAAAAAACCTGGCTTGTAAAATTTTGCTGTGCTGTACTGTGATACCCATGTTCTCTGATAGGTTTTTTTTTTTAAAAGGATTTTTCTGTAGGCTGAGAATAGCTAACACCTCTGTCTCCAGGCAAATAGACAGAAAACCCTCTAGCTGCTCTTAGCTAAAAAAAAACCTCTTCAGGTCTGTGAAAAACTTGTGAATTTCCCTGCAGGAGGTTAACTACCCTGCCTTTAGGCAGAGAAAACTCCAGCTCAAAAAAGAAAAATCCCTTTGTTATGCCTGCTGCTCTGTCCCCCAGGCAGAGACACAGAATTTACAGCTGCAATCCTCTTTTACAAAACCTTTTAAAATCCTGCTGTGCTTCTGGTTCAAAATGATCTAAAAAAAAAAATCTCAAAATGATCCCACCGCTCTGCCACCATGTCAAGGTTCCTTCCCCACTCTGAACTCTAGGGTACAGATGTGGGGACCTGCATGAAAGACCCCCTAAGCTTATTCTTACCAGCTTAGGTTAAAAACTTCCCCAAGGTACAAACTTTGCCTTGCCCTTGAACCCTATGCTGCCACCACCAAGAGTGTGTTAAACAAAGAACAGGGAAAGAGCCCACTTGGAGACATCTTCCCCCAAAATATTCCCCCAAGCCCTACACCCCCTTTTTTGGGGAAGGCTTGATAAAAATCCTCACTAATTTGTACACGTGAACACAGACCAAAACCCTTAGATCTTAAGAACAATGAAAAAGCAATCAGGTTCTTAAAAGAAGAATTTTAATTAAAGAAAAGGTAAAAGAATCACCTCTGTAAAATCAGGATGGTAAATACCTTACAGGGTAATCAGATTCAAAACATAAAGAATCCCTCTAGGCAAAACCTTAAGTTACAAAAAGACACAAAAACAGGAATATACATTCCATTCAGCACAGCTTATTTTACCAGCCATTTAACAAAAGGAAATCTAACGCATTTCTAGAATATTACTTACTAACTTAACAGAGTTTCTGAGGCTGCATTCCTGATCTGTTCCCGGCAAAAGCATCACACAGACAGACAGAGCCTTTGTTCCCCCCTCACTCCAGCTTTGAAAGTATCTTGTCTCCTCATTGGTCATTTTGGTCAGGTGCCAGCGTAGCTTCTTAAGCCTTTACAGGTGAAAGGGTTCTGCCTCTGGCCAGGAGGGGTGTTTTATAGCACTGTATACAGAAAGATGGTTTCCCTTCCCTTTATTTTTACGACATGAGTGTATAACTCAGACTTTTAAAAACTCTTCAGGCCAAGTATATCTGAAAGCCTTCATTTGCCAGCACTCCTCAATGTACAATATGTATCCTAGGAGTACTCTCCTCTGCCTGAAAGCTAATGGATATTTAATCTGTTAGATCCTATTAAGAACTTAAATTACTTTAGAGCGATAGTCGTGTTAGTCTGTATCAGCAAAAAGAATGAGGAGTACTTGTGGCACGTTAGAGACTAACAAAGTTATTTGGGCATAAGCTTTCGTGGGCTAAAGCCCACTTCAACAGATGCATGCAGTGGAAAATACAATAGGAAGATATGTGTGTATATATATGTATACACATATACATACACACACACCCACACAGAACATGAAAAAATTGATGTTGCCATACCAACTCTAACGAGACTAATCAATTAAGGTGGGCTATTATCAGCAGAAGAAAAAAAACTTTTGTAGTGATGATCAGGATGGCCCATTTCAAACAGTTGACAAGAAGGTGTGATTGTCTACAGCCAAGCGCTACGATATAACCGCATTTGCTCCAACCCCTCAGACAGAGACAAACACCTACAAGATCTCTATCATGCATTCCTACAACTACAATACCCACCTGCTGAAGTGAAGAAACAGATTGACAGAGCCAGAAGAGTACCCAGAAGTCACCTACTACAGGACAGGCCCAACAAAGAAAACAACAAAACGCCACTAGCCATCACCTTCAGCCCCCAACTAAAACCTCTCCAACGCATCATCAAGGATCTACAACCTATCCTGAAGGACGAGCCATCGCTCTCTCAGATCTTGGGAGATAGACCAGTCCTTGCTTACAGACAGCCCCCCAATCTGAAGCAAATACTCACCAGCAACCACACACCACACAACAGAACCACTAACCCAGGAACCTATCCTTGCAACAAAGCCCGTTGCCAACTCTGTCCACATATCTATTCAGGGGATACCATCATAGGGCCTAATCACATCAGCCACACTATCAGAGGCTCCTTCACCTGCGCATCTACCAATGTGATATATGCCATCATGTGCCAGCAATGTCCCTCTGCCATGTACATTGGCCAAACTGGACAGTCTCTACGTAAAAGAATGAATGGACACAAATCAGACGTCAAGAATTATAACATTCAAAAACCAGTTGGAGAACACTTCAATCTCTCTGGTCACTCGATCACAGACCTAAGAGTGGCTATCCTTCAACAAAAAAGCTTCAAAAACAGACTCCAACGAGAGACTGCTGAATTGGAATTAATTTGCAAACTGGATACAATTAACTTAGGCTTGAATAGAGACTGGGAATGGATGAGTCATTACACAAAGTAAAACTATTTCCCCATGGTATTTCTCCCCCCCACCCCACCCCCCACTGTTCCTCTGATATTCTTGTTAACTGCTGGAATTAGCCTACCTGCTTGTCACCATGGAAGGTTTTCCTCCTTTCCCCCCCCTGCTGTGGGTGATGGCTTATCTTAAGTGATCACTCTCCTTACAGTGTGTATGATAAACCCATTGTTTCATGTTCTCTGTGTGTGTGTATATAAATCTCTCCTCTGTTTTTTCCACCAAATGCATCCGATGAAGTGAGCTGTAGCTCACGAAAGCTTATGCTCTAATAAATTTGTTAGTCTCTAAGGTGCCACAAGTACTCCTTTTCTTTTTGCGAATACAGACTAACACGGCTGCTACTCTGAAACCTGTCAAGAAGGTGTGAGTAATAGTAGGGGGGAAATTAGCATGGGGAAATAGTTTTTACTTTGTGTAATGACCCATCCACTCCCAGTCCTTTATTCAAGCCTAATTTAATGGTGTCCAGTTTGCAAATTAATTCCAGTTCTGCAGTTTCTTGTTGGAGTCAGTTTTTGAAGTTTTTTTGTTGAAGAATTGTGATTTTTAGGTCTGTAATTGAGTGACCAGGGAGGTTGAAGTGTTCTCCGACTAGTTTTAGAATGTTATAATTCTTGACGTCTGATTACTTTAGTAACTTGCAGCTGCTGTGTTGGCAAGATTCTTTTGGCACGTTGTATAGGCAGTACAAGTACAGGACCAACACAGCCCTGCATACTCCACTATGCGCAACGGTACACACATATCTGAGAAAGAGCATCGAAGGCCAGGATTACAATATGTCAGTGTCACTAACATCAACTTCAACAGAATCTGCAAACACATTTGTCAAAACAGGATGAAAAGACTGAATTATGTTTTTGAACTGGAAAACCTCTTTGAACTGCACTCATTTAAATATGCTTGAATGCTCAAAACTATTTGTGAACTCCAAAAATGGCCACAGTGTTAGCCCACACTGTCACTGTACTATCATTCATTAACTTGTTGCTCTCTGTAGTGCTTGGGAAAACCAAATACAGAAAGCAAAACATAAAACACATTTACATTTCTACATCCCAAAACCTCTTAGGTAAGTGGTATGGCCATAATGTATTGGGGTTTTTCCTTGGGCAATTCCTTTGGTCATTGTTCCCTCCATTTAAATTTTAGCTAGCAATGGAAGATTTGGTTTAATTTATGCTGAAGTCTTACTATCTGTGTGAATTTGGTCTTCTCCTCCCATAACAGAGGCTAATGTCTACATGACCGCAGTAAGTCGAACTACGCTACGCAACTCCAGCTACATGAATAACATAGCTAGAGTCGACGTACCTTAGGTCAAGTTACCGTGGATCTACACCACGGGGAGGTCGACGGAAGAAAATTTCCCATTGACTTGCCTTACTCCTCGGGGAAGAATACAGGGGTCGACTGGAGAGCGATCTGCAGTCAATTTGGCGGGTCTTTACTAGATCCACTAAATCGACCGCCAGTGGATTGATCTCAGAGCATCGATCCCCGCAATAGTGAAGACCATCCCATAATATTTTACTCTATTCTACTCATGCTGTGCTTTAACAGTCTAGTTGGAAAAAAGAGGGAAATGCTTGTTTCAAATATTGACTAGAGCTGGGTGGGAAAATGCTATTTCTGCTTTCATATACTGTTTGAAAAATATTTGGGCAGAAATTTTGTGAAGCACAAATTTGCCCCATGCACAACTCTTTTTCTTTTGTCCTTTGGAAAACCTACTTGGGGCTTAAGACCTAGGTGAGTCCTGGGCCAAACTGTAAACCTTCTCTGTAGATTTTGCAAGGCACCATTCCTGAAAACTCCTAGCAGACATTGGTTTGGCCTGTAGCCTCAAGACAAGTTTAAGCAAAGAATTCTGTTAGTGTTACAGAAGAAAGTTTGTTGAACCTGCAGCCTACACCTGTATCAAAAAAATCCACTTATGGGATACCGCTTGCTGCAAAGGCGCTATGGGGAAACCTTAGTAAGGCCCTGAAATAGCAAAAGCACTTGAGCATATGAAGAGTCCCATCAGCTTTAATCGGAACACACACATGCTTAAAGTTGCATGTGTTTAAGTGTTTTGCTAGATTAACAATCTAATCTACCAGGGAGTCTAGGACCTATACAATGAAATGTTCAAGGTAATAATACGGGGCACAAGGCCTTCACAGAAACATTTATTCATTTGTTTCAGAGTAGCAGCCGTGTTAGTCTGTATTCGCAAAAAGAAAAGGAGGACTTGTGACACCTTAGAGACTAACAAATTTATTTGAGCATAAGCTTTCGTGAGCTACAGCTTACTTTTTAATTTGCTGTTTTGTTTTTTAATTTAAGCCTAGAAGAAATTCAAGGCACAGACTCTTTATGGTTCTTATGTCAGTTCGGCTGAGCAATCAGGAAAAAGTCAATCACAAAACATCGGTTTTCACTACCAGTTTCTTCTCACATGCCAAAACTTGAGCCCCCAAAGCAGAACTGTCAAAAAGCTCACTAATATAATATCTTCCTATTGTATTTTCCACTGCATGCATCTGATGAAGTGGGCTTTAGCCCACGAAAGCTTATGCCCAAATAACTTTGTTAGTCTCTAACATGCCACAAGTACTCCTCATTCTTTTTGCTGATACAGACTAACACGACTATCGCTCTAAAGTAATTTAAGTTCTTAATAGGATCTAACAGATTAAATATCCATTAGCTTTCAGGCAGAGGAGAGTACTCCTAGGATACATATTGTACATTGAGGAGTGCTGGCAAATGAAGGCTTTCAGATATACTTGGCCTGAAGAGTTTTTAAAAGTCTGAGTTATACACTCATGTCGTAAAAATAAAGGGAAGGGTAACCATCTTTCTGTATACAGTGCTATAAAATCCCTCCTGGCCAGAGGCAGAACTCTTTCACCTGTAAAGGCTTAAGAAGCTACGATCGCCTCGCTGGCAACTGACCAAAATGACCAATGAGGAGACAAGATACTTTCAAAGCTGGAGTGAGGGGGAAACAAAGGCTCCCAGTAACACTTTGGAGTGCAACCTTTTTGGGAGCATGTGTGTTATTAACCTTCATAGCAAAGAATTAAGAGAAGATTTGAAAATATACAGATGCACAGCATAGATATTAAAACGGGAATAAAACCCTATTTTTTCAACAGGTATTTAGGGAGAGATCAGTTGTTAAAGGAGTAGGTACCACATAATTAGGGATGGGGAAAAGGTTTGAGGTTTTATAAGCCTCTTGAGGCATTGTTTAGGGCCCAATACAACTCCCAGTGACTTCAGAGGGATCTGGATCAAGCCCTGGCTTAGCAAATCTAGTTCTTGTGTGTGAAACTTTTATCCTTAAATTTAAACCCAAGTGTTTTGTAAGGGAAATTCACAATTAAAAAAAGTTATTCTAGTGAATGGAACTCTGTGCTATGCAGGGATACATTCATATTTTCCCCCAAAAGCTATACTGAGGTGAATGAGTGCCTCTGTGTATAGTTTTCAGAGTAGCAGCCGTGTTAGTCTGTATCCACAAAAAGAAAAGGAGTATTTGTGGCACCTTAGAGACTAACAAATTTATTTGAGCATAAGCTTTCGTGAGCTACATCTCACTTCATCCGATGAAATGAGCTGTAGCTCACGAAAACTTATGCTAGTCTCTAAGGTGCCACAAGTATTCTTTTTAGTATTTATAGTTTATTTTTTCAGTAGTCTCTCTCCTCTTTTCTCTTTCTGCTCCTTTTTTAAAGCCGCTTCTAAGCAAATGTGAACCCTGTAACATTTGAGTGAAAGTCAAATGTTCAAATCCGCGGGGCCCGACTCACCCATGGTCCTTGAAGTCACTCCAATATGAATTTGCCACACGGTTTCTAAGTGGATGTATAATTATTCCATCTCCTTAGTACTAATCTTGAAATATTAGTTGGGGTCTGTTTAGAAATATACATCAGAAAGAAACACTGTCCAGTGAACATCAGCTTGTGAATGAAACTAGGCGATCAATTCTCTTTCAGGTTAGCATTATTAGTTTTCCTTTGTACTGCGCCTAGAGGCCCCAGTCAGGATTTTGGTCCCACTGTGCATGGCATTCTACAAGCACAGTAAGAGACAGTCCCTGACCCTAAAAGCTTTCAATATAATTTGAGACAAGGTGCGACAGGTGAGTCTGACAAACAAAAGGAGGGAAGGGGAAATAAGAATTGCAGTTACAGAGGTAATAGCCAACTGCTCAGTGATTTCTAGTAGCTCCAGCTAAACTTCATCTTCTTTGTATTTTTTTATTTTTATCTTTTTATTTATTTAAAGGCCATCAGCTACCCCGAGCACCCACCAAATGTAGACATCCGTGCCTGGGTAATTTCTTATAAACATCAGAGCAGAGGTGTGTCTGGAGGAGGGTTTGAAGAAGTAGTCAATAACCTTTATGGACCAATTCAGGCAGGCAGTTCCATGCTTAAGGCAGCATGGAAGAAAGTGTAGAGACATTTGTGGTAGAAAATAACAGACAAACAAGACAGACATCACTGGCACAGCAGAGGACACAGGACAACACAATCAGATAAGAGCAATCAATCACACAGGGAGAGGTAGAGCTATGGAGGGACTTCAAGGTAAGGTAGAAGATGATTCCTTCCTTTCCATACCACTAATAATTGAAAATGCACTTTTTTGCATGCCATGAATTAAAAAAAAATCCACAAAAACAAAAACCAACAACCTTTTTTTAAATCCAGTCTTTCTTGTAAATGTGTCTGCAATGGCCACAAATTGATAAACACATAAAACTGGTTCTTTCAGCTGAAAACGTATTGTGCGAAGTTAAGGCCTAATCCAAAGCCCACTGAAGTCAATGGAAAGGGTCTCATTGACTTCAGTGGTCTTACAATCAGGACCTTGCAGCTCCACCTACAGCATATAGACATTGCTGTCCAAGACCACTATTGGAAGAAAAAGATATCAAAGAAATATTTCGACATACCCACATCTGCTGGAATGACACAGGTTGGTGGAGATTCAAGTGTTCCTAGTTGGTGCTTTATCTCTATCCACATGGTATATCCAGATAAAAGAAAAATAGGCTGAAATGTACACTCGTAATAATGATTCCTCTGTAAATGGCATTCTTTTGCCTCGGAATTTGGAGGAATACTTGGAAAGTCAGAACAATAGATACTACTCCTTAAAAGAGATGAAAACATTCAATTAATAATTTTCAACAAAGAACTGTTTCTGTTATGAATAAAACTCCAAAAAAAAAAGTAAAGAAAATGTTGTCATGCTGAGGCTCAGAAATAATACTGCTTGGAAATCTTGAACTTCACATGCCATGTTTTAAGCCAAAGTCATAACAACATTTCTTTATCAACTGCACACTTCTCCTACTCTCCCCAAAATTACAGTAGAGGATCATCCTTTTCAAAGTAACATTGAAACATAAAAAAGAAATGCTACTTTCAATTAAACACAGGAAAAAATATTTTATCCTCTTGGTGTCCAAGCTGTGCTTACAAAATTAGAACTGTTATAATCATTCTTGACTCAGTGTTTGAGGGTTTGCTTGGTTTAATTAAAATTGCACTCCATGGCTCAAGGCAATATGGTAATGAGATACCAAAGATTTTTTCTCTAGTTTACCACTTCAAACCTAGCCCATGCCTGACTGAAAGCAGTTATGGCTGTTGTTGTGGCCTATGTAAAATAAGTTGCTGATCTAGAAGACAGGATTTTCATAGAACTTGATCACCTACACATTTTGCCACTTATTAACTGGCAACTTTTTGGGTAGTGTCAGGAGAGAGGAAAAGAAGTTTGGGCCTGATCCAAGACTCACTAAAGTCAATAGGAGTCCTTCCATTGAAGTCAATGGGATTTGGATCAGGCACTGAAAGGCCCCGTGGCTAATGAATTACTTTCTGAGTTCCAGAAGTATTTCCTTCAGGGCACAGTTGAGAATGCTAGCAGTGTAGTGTTAAGAGTTTACACTTTTTTTAAACCTGATGTAGAGATTTATAGGACTCCCTCCCCACCATTTCTGTAGAATCCGACCACCTCCCATGTATTTAAAAACTGAAGCACCAAGAACAATCTCTTTCTTCTTCCCAGCCTCCAGGAGAAATTGAATAGTGAGTTCCTGGGGAGGGTGAGTGTGTGTGCGCGCGCATGTGCTGGGAGAGAGCGGGGGAAGTGATGAAATTACTGAGGTAAAGTTGAGTCAAAATAGGATTTGCACATTTAGTTCCAAGTATGTTCCTGGGCTTTCTCCCTTCTGTGACAGTGAACTTCATTGTCTAGTTTCAGCACCTGGGGCAGTTCTGTTGCCTGCACTCCAGAGTCTCTCCCTAGTGAATGACAGTTTCATTGGGCCAGTGGAATGTAGCTTTGGTGGGAGGTCATGATCATAAAAAAGAACCAACCTCCTTAATAGCTAGGGCCAATCGCTTAAAGGGCTTTGACTATCAATAGGGCCCTACCAAATTCCTGGCCATGAAAAACGCATCATGGACTGTGAAATCTGGTCTCCCCCTCTCCCCCCCCACATGAAATCTGATCTTTAGCGTACTCTTACCGTATACTATACAGATTTCACAGGGGAAATCAGCTTTTCTCAAATTGGGGGGGTCCTGACCCAAAAGGGTGCTGCAGGGGGTGGGGTCGCAAGGTTATTTTGGGGGGAGGGGTGGTCACAGTATTGCCACTATTACTTCTACGCTGCCTTCAGAGCTGGGCAGCCGGAGAGTGGTGGCTGCTTGCTGGGAACTCAACTCTGAAAGCAGCGCCTCGCCAGCAGCAGCGCAGAAATAAGGATGGCAATACCATATCATGTCACCCTTACTTCTGTGCTGCTGCCGCCTTCAGAGCTGGGTGGTCAGAGAGTGGCGGCTGCTGACTGAGGGCCCAGCTCTGCAGGCAGCAGTGCCAAAGTAAGAGGGGCAATACCATACCATGCCAGCCTTACTTCTGCGCTGGTGCTGATGGCGGCTCTGCCTTCAGAGCTGGGCTCCCGGCCATTAGCCACCTCTCTCCAGCTCTGAAGGCAGCGCCGCCGCAAACAGCAGTGCACCCCCACCCCTCCACCGACTCCTTTAGAGCCCTTCTATAGCCAACTGTCTTGTTGATTTCTGACACCAAGTATATAAGACACACTAATACAGTGGATTTCCTTCTCTGTCCCAACTACCTGTTCAACTGTAGGAAGGGAAGTAAGTTCTTCTATTCTAGAAGGGCAATCAAGGAGTGGAGGTGAATTTAGGACACAGCAAAAGCACTAACTGGAATGGCCATTGGGACAATACAGAATATCAAAGTTTGGCTCTCCACTGCCAGTTATAAGGTACATTAGACTATATTATTCAACCTTCTGATGCTGCACGGTGGCTTAAAGACTCACAAAATGTGAAATACTAACACCTGAAATGAAATAGGTATGAATGGTGAATCAACTATACCACAGATCTTTCTCCTAGTAGCATTTCTACTCTGTCCTAAGGACAGACAAAAATGAAAGCTTTGGGGACCTAAGGAAGAAACAAAAACATATGACATTCTCTGAATGTATTTGGTACCAGGGGATGACAGGAAAAAGTAATCATGACTGCAGAAAAGAACCAATGGCTGGAGAAGCTGATGTAGGGGGAAGGGTTTAGGATATATGAAGCATTGTTCTAACTTCTGTGGTGAAATGGTCTCCACTTCTGCAAATAGGAAACCCACCTCTTAGGTCCTACCTAATGTGGATGCTCAGAATTGTTTTGAATAAATAAGGAGGAAACTGCAGGAACAAGAGGAAAACTGGGTCTAAACGGAACCTCGCTTTCCCAGCTCTGCAGCAGGGATTTGAATTCTATTGACCAAATGTCTCTAAGCAAGAGACCAAATTTGTTATACCAGTGAACATCTATGAAGATTCCAATATCTTCACTGGCATAGCAGAGATCAAAATTTGATCCTAAGATTGCATGTTCCTTCCAGTTCAACTCTAAGACTCAAGGGCCAGGCCAAACCTTCTGAAAAATTAGACCATGACTATTAGTAGCAAACTGAAAACTTCTCCAGCCACTAAAGCTGTTAAAACTATGAAGTAACAATCTCCTTCTGAACAAGATCTTTTTCTTTTGGAGTGAGCCAAATTCTGCCGTCAGATATTTAATCACCATGTATGTGTGGAAAGTTGGGTGTAATTTAATACACATGAACAACTAGTCTCAGTCATACAAATTATGATTCAAGCAAATTTTCCCATTGTGAAAAGCCATACAAATCAAAATCCATTGTGGCAAAGCAAGGTGGGGATTTATATTGCAAAACTGGAACAGAGTTTGAAAGAAAACAGAAGGCTTAAAAGGTATATTAGTTTGCTCTGCCAGGACTCATCCCTGCTGCCAGTGGAATCAAACCAAATTCTCACAGCAGTTATTTAGTTATATTTTCTGCTTTAGTTTTTAACACGTTTTGTCCACATTTTCAAAGTTGGCCTCCAAAATTGTGTCCAAAAATTTTGCAGGTGCTGAATAATGTGCAAATACAATCCCCATACTGGGTACTTTGATCTCTTATGACCTAATTTGTGAATACATGTGAGATTTGCTGGAACCTATGGGTTCCATTTTGGAAGCCAGCTGGAAGACCAGGTGAAAGTTTGATCCACAATGGCTCAGCAGATTTTATATTCACCTTTGTTGACCATTTATTACTGCATTCATATTTCCAAAGTAACAGTTTCCAAACAAATAATACATTAAAAACTATACACACCTGTAGTATTTTAACTGTAAAGAACTCCCCACAAGCAATGTATTTGTGTTTGCGGACCATCTGCAAGTCATTTTAGTTAAGTACCCATCAGTTTCACATGTGATATTGATATTGACATCTATTTAAAACACATTAAAAATATTAATACAAATAAAGATAAAACTTAAGGAGACAAAACTATGCATTCTAAATCACTGGCACCTGCAAAAAGCTTCTTGGAATCACAAACTGAAATGTTCTGACTTGAAAATATCAAGTATTCTGAAGTTTATAAAAAAAAAAAAGTGAAGTTATCTGGAATCTTACCTACTACATATAATTCAGCATATCGATGATGACATTCCCTGTTTTGATTACAACAGTACAATGCATTATAGAAGAATTTTCCTCTAGGTTTCGTTGCATTCAAGTTGAAAAGAGTAACTCTGCTAACACGATCATTTACAAGTGTATACTGTCTCACTGGGATTTCTTCTGCTAAATTCAGCCACCAAACAATCTTCTTGGACAAAATCATCTTGTTTTTGTCATTATAGAGGCAATGAAAGGAAACATTAGAACCAACACTCGTCAGTATCTTAGGAGGGAAGTACATGACATCTGTTACAGGGAAAGAAAAAAACAGCAAAAGAAACTTTAAGAGATATGAAACGTCACACAAAAAGGGAGCTTTACAAAATTATAGGACAATCAGAAATGCTTATTGCTATCAAAATCTTGCTCCTAAACACAGGAGTCCAACTCTTACAATTTTAATGAGGGTTGCCAGGGTACAGGGATAGCAGAAGAAGAAGAGACCCCATGACTTCTTACTTTATCATTCTTTATATCTATTTGAACATTTTTATCTATATGGACTTTCACCTTTAATATCCTTACTCATGATGGAATAAATGCAATGGAACAAATGCGAGGTCATATAACATGCTGTATAATCTTACAAAGGGAGTACATTTTAAGGAGGGTGCACCTATGTTACATACACAAACATGCAGTTGTACAAGTGAATGAGCAACTGTGTTGGCAAGTGAAAAGGAAACGCTGGTAAACTGCAAGCTGCACGAAGAGTTAGACATACTTCAGTGTGCTGACTTGAACATAAAAAGCCTCTGTCAATAGGCGTTCTTTCAAACTTTAGAAAAACAGTAATAAATTTCAGTGTTGTGACAAGAGTTTGCAATAAAGAACAGGCCCATCTATAGAATACTTGTCATGCAAAACATACAAAATATATTGTACAATCACACACTACAAAGGTGCATGTGCGCTCAGTTAAAAATGCATACATCATGGTGAGAAGATCCATATTTTAAAGTTTATTTTGAAAAATCCATCAACTCAACTATTTGGACATATATATATATATATATATATATATATATATATATATATATATATATATATATATATATGTGCAAAGAGCATATAATAGGCTGAAGACATGCATCAACTGAACAATTCTCCTTAATACTCCTCAAGGAATAATTACACTCATAATGGACCAAGATGCTCCCAAAATACAGTCTCTCGAACAGTGGTGCAAAGCACTCTCTCTTTGTCATCAGCATAGACTTTCTGATTAAAAACAGATCGGGGCATAATGCTAATCAGTTGTATAAAAATATAACTGCCTGATTTCAGCATTTTGTACTCCCAGTCTTAAATTGCTTGCATGAATGCAAAGCAGCCTCTTTGTTGCTACTAACTATCCTGCTGGTTTTACTGTTCTTCCATTGGTTAATGCTAACATTAGTCATTGGAAGACTAGGCAAATTTGAGCTCCCTGCAGAGAAGAAATTACTCTCTTTAAGGTTGTCATCACGCTTTCTACAACATGATTTTTGGCCAGTGAAATGCGTTTAAAACAATTAATATCCTACAATAAAATATTAAATAGAGAAATTATCTACTGCATCTCATGTTTTCCATGAACTGTATATATTTGTATTTTTATATGTGCATATAATCTCTCTGAAGGTATATATGTACACACACACCCCATGTATAGAGGTACAGTGTAAGTTTCCAAATGTGAGTGCCTAAAGTTAGTGCATAAATATGGAATTAGGTAGCCAAGTACCTGACCTAATAATCAGAAGGTGACAACTCTCTTTGAAGACCATTCCCTCTGAAAAGAATCAGGTTACTTTGAGGCACCCAGTCTAGAAACACTTTGAGCAGCGTGGGTGCATGCATGCGGCGAGCACACTAATGGGCCTACTCCACTGCCTCCTCTTCGGCCTGTGCTGCCTGGATTGCCTTAATTCATCTCTGGTGGGCCCGTTTCTCTGCCTCTTTGACGGCTTTCCTCTCCGGCATTCTGAGCTCTGCCATCTGTGCCTGGTGCTCATACGCCTCCTTGTCTCTGCAGATCAGTTATTTGGTCAGTTCTACCAGAGCGGCCCTTTCCTGTAGGGAAGTAAAGCCTGACTGGCTTCCCAAACCTGCGTCCTCTCTCTCCTTCTGCTCAAAATACTTCATGAGTCAGGTTTTCAGATCCTCTGCTGATTTCCCCTTGTGGGGTAAACCATATTTCTAACATAAGCTCCCAAGATGCTTTTTATCCATTGTGTCCAAGGATTCTAACTGGCTCATTTCCCCCTTTCTTTGTTCTATTTCTCTTAACGCAAAATAAACAGAAGAAAATAATAAACTTGTACTTTGCTCCCTTGCTTTTGAGTCCATTACAATCTGCTATTGCAAGTGGTTGGAGCATGAACCTCTGTTCGCTGATCTTGGGGTGCAATTTCGGCAATGACTACGCTCCTATAATGTTCTTGGGATCACCAGCTCATTAAGGTGTTGTCACCCCCTGCTTTGTAACGTAATGATATGCTGCTGTGGCCTGAGCATTTTGACACCAGTAGCCAGCTGACAAAGATTAGGTCCCACCCTGGCTTACACCAGCCTACTTAATTCTTGTAGGGTGACCTCAAGAATCCCTTCTGGTTCCGAGACCTCGCAGATCCATCTCTCTGAGATCTTAACTACCAGACACACAGACTTTTCCCCTCTGGTTCGTCACACCCGAAGGTATGAAACTTGCCCCCAATTATCAGTTCACTTTGGCACATACACTCCACACTGTTGAAAAGAGACCTGCTTGAGGTGAAAGTAAACAAAATCTTTATTTAATAGAAATATCAGAGATTTAAAGATAAAATAGTGAGAAAAAACAAACACAAGTTACACAGAAAACAAAGAGGCAATCTCTGGCTTTACCCTTTTACATTAGCTCAATTCCCTTTTCTAACACAAGCTACCTGTTGCCCCAGAACAGTTTCCCAATGTGCCCTCTGTCCTAGACGGGATCCAGTGCTTCACAGACAGCACCCCGCTTAGAGTCTAGCCCTCCATTTCTGGATAGCTTGTACTCCAAATACTTTCCCTTTTAACAGCATTTGCAGGTTTGTTATTTTTCCCCCTTGTTCTCAGACTATGGAAATTCCTGGTTATACAGAACAGGATTTTCCCAGATGTGGATTTTCTTTTCAGTTTCAAGTTGTTTCAATATTTCCCATTAACTTTAATGGTCTGCCATGGTCGCTTCCTGGCTGGACAATGCTAGGTGCTTTGAGCCGGTTTCCTATAAATACCTGGCCTGGCCCTGCCAGATTGCCTCACCACACTACTGGGAGGTGATGTTGTAGTTAATATAGTTACAATTACAATTTGCGACACATATATACATTTATGCATTCAGAACCAGAACCTGTATACAAATCTCCTAATGACTATCAAGTTCAGGATATTACAAGCCCCTCCCCCCACCTCCATCTCCCCTCTGGGGAAGACTGGGGAAACACAATGCAAGAAAATTGTCAACATCCCCAGACTGACCACACAGGACAATTTACAATACAGTGTTGCTAATTCTCATGATAATTATTGTTTTCCTTAAACCCCAGCTCCTGGAGTCAAGTGGACATGTGATGATTTTAGCCTTCATTCTTAAAGAATAAGTAAAGTTTCTGGCCCTTCTGGCTGCAGAGAAAGCTTCAAAATGTAACCTCAGTGCATCCTAAAGGCTCAAAAAGCAGAGGCAAATAAAAAGAACACCAAATCTATTATTTTTACATAATGTCAAGATTTTAAAGCCAATCTCATGATTTTTGGTGAGGCTGACTCATGATTTTTGAACATATGGAGTTGGCAACACTGTCAATATAAATGAGCAATCAAGATGAATGGATAATGAGCTGCCAAATAAATTCTCTCTCTCACTGTAGACTTTAACAATAGAATACAAGAGGCATTAAGGTATATTCTTTCAGTGGAACCCCCTTTGACCCAACCCATCTCATTGGCCTCAGAGGAGCCATTACCATGCAACATGTCAGGAATCTGTGCTTTCATAACTCAAGGTTATTCGCCTAATTGGTGTGTGTAATAAATTTTTGAAATTTTGAATTCTACATCAAGTTTGTGCCAGTTCTGAAACTGATTTTATTTATACCATCTGCTAAAAAGGTGAGTTTAAATTGCATTACTTAAACTTAGTAAAGGCTCCTCACTGAAGAATGGGAGGTTCCTCTGAATACTGTTTTGGGTTGGCATAATGACAATGGAACCTTTAGGTGTAGCCAAATTTTGGTGCATTATTTATAGCATTTACTATGCACCTTTGTTGCCTACATGTGCTGTAGGATTTTGTAGTAGAAAGAGTATATACACTTTATCCATGTGTAATACATATCAAATAATATATGCACACATTTATTTCCACAAAACAAAATAGGCCAGAAATGTCTATTCCAGTCCTAACAACAGCTATTTAAATTATTGTAGAGGACATACCTTCTGCATTTAAATTATAAGGTGTGCTCCAATCACTCCAGAATCCTGGACCATGAAGACTCTTGCACCGTACTTGAACTAAATATGAAGAACCAACCAGTACATTGCCTATGATGAGGGAGGTTTCTGTGACTATCTCAACCACCTGTTAAATTATATCAGAAGCCATTAACATTATCATTTTGCACCACTTCAGAAAAACGAGAGAAATCAAAAGGAAAGAAGCTGTTTATTTTGAGGGTTAGTAGGACTGCTCAAAAGCATTAAACTTTATCACATCTAAATCAAGCAGGTTAGAAGTACATACGCCTGCAGAAAACAACTACAATATTTTGTTGTGTTCCGTTAAATAGATGCTGCTTTTCACTCCAGAGATAGCTGCATTATGGCAGTGGGGAAAGTGATTCATTAATAGAACCACACACACACACACACACACACACACACACACACAGAAATCCTAGCTCCACTGTAGCCAATTGCAGCTTTGTGATTGACTTCAATGGGACTAGGTTTTACCTGTGGACAGGGTTTAGTGGTCTGTAGGTGAAACCCATACTATGCAGGGGGTGGGTCTTTGTCCCCTTCTAGTGGCTGCCCTATATACTAGGTTTATGAGTCTGCTACTGCTTCTGGCTAAGCAATTTAGTCGTTTTGCTCATTCACCAGAGGCTAACAATTTCAGCGCTTTAGATCCTGAATTCAAAGCCTGCTGTTGACCCAAGCAGGTTTGGCGAAATGAGCACTAACAGCTGCCCCTGAGATGGATTCTTCCCTCAAGTTTTGATTAGATCATGGCCACTGTAGAATCTAGACAAACAGTTGCAGCAGTCTCTCCTTAAATACAACATTAGAATGACTTCATCTTCAATAAAAATAAAATAAATAATAAATAATAATAATAATAGAACAAGTACACTCACCTGCCAGGCATTTTGAGTAGCATTCCCAGAAAACTTCACTTCATACTGAAGCGGATATGGTGTTAGTACTGGGTTGAACCAACAGATCTTTAACTGTCCTTTATCTGTCATTTCTAGTCGCAGGTTCAATGGAGGTTCAGGCTTTACTGTAAAAATATTAAAACCAAGCTTCTATTTTATCTGTTATAGTTACTGTCAAGGTTTGCTGGCCAAGATGTTTGTATTCACCACCATTCAATCAGTCACCTCTCTCTCTTTTAAGTCTTGTCCTTAAGCTTTGTGTTTTAGAAGATGCTCTACTCTGATTTAAATATACTTACAGCAAATAATAGAAGCCTAAATTATTCTTAAAACTGAATAGCAAGCAGTATTTTAGCAAACATGGTTAACTATTGGGTCATGTTGTTGCAGAGATGACTAGAGCCTGCTTGGGGGAGGGAGGCACAATTTAAAGGTTTGGCCCCCAACAGCTTGAGTCACACACCCCCTTACCCTCAGTGGCCCCTCTCTGCAGCTCCCAGGTGTTCGCTCCAGTGGAGAGGCAGAGGCAAACAGCTGGGAGCCGCAGGGAGGGGCTGCTGCTTTCGCTCTGTGGTGAGAGGCAGAAGCAAAAACAGTGGCTGTTCCTGCAGCTCCCAGTTGTTTGCCGCTGCCTCTCCCCATGACCACAGCTTCCAGCTTGCCGGCTCCAGCAGCTGCCATGGAGGGAGGGGACCCGGCAGCACCATGTGACCGAGCGGAGCCAGCAAACCCTGGCAAAAATCTAGGGGAGAGATGACCCCATGCGACTCCCTCCATGTCACCTCTGGAAGCCGGGAGAGGGGATCTTGGGGATCAGGGCTGAAGCCATGAGCCCCAGATGACGTGCCCCAGCTCTCAAATTTCTGAAGATTGTTATATGCGGCTCGGAGGGTCAGTAAGTTCTGCCACTCCTGGCCTAGTAGTTGCCTTAAACCAGAATCAGCTTTTTGCTATCCAGGGTCCCAATTCTACAAAGCACTCAAAACACACACGAATGTTTTGCTGAATGGGAGCTGGCTCGTAAAGTAGCCCCATCCATTTTACTAGTATTAGGATTTTGGCCTTGTTGGAGACCTGAAATGGGGTGAAGGAAAATGAGGGTTTTGCAGGACTCTAACTGAGATAAAGAGAACATTTCAGAGGGAGGAAATGGACAACTACTTAGGAATAATAATCATGCTGGGTAAAAATCAAGAAGCTTGGATTCTACTTTTACCAGGTACTGAGTAAATTTATTTATCGCTGTTCACTGATAACTGTGGTTGGCCTGTCTTTTCGGGCACATTTGTTAAGAAAACATTGAGGTTCTCTCACTCAGGATAAACACCTTTAATAAATGGTGTACCATTACACCCCACAGTCTTCGTGGTTATATTATTATAATTATGATGTATTTTGTGCAAGATAAGGCATGCAAGATATCATTGGAAAGGTTATAATTTACTGAATATGATTATCCTTTTTGTATGCATGTATCATTTTAGTATCTGAAGTTAGGAGTCTATGCATCTATTACAAATGTGTTTACCCCTGGGGAACGCCCACTAAAGAGAATGCAATCAGTCTCGATGGCTGGCTGGGAAGGGCCGTTAGGGAAAACAATAAGTCTTTGAAGATGCTAATTTCTCACCGGGAAGCCTTCCAAAAGGACACTACTAACAGCCTCCAAGTTATGGCCTACAGAGACATATGACCAAGTCACCGGATACTGGACTCCATTTTGGAATACCAGTGTTTTTCCATTGACCGGGCACGAGAACAAATGGGGAAACAAAGGGGTCCCACCCTACACAAAAGCTGTTTAAGGCAGGAGAGTGACATAATCGTGGTTCGTTCTTCACTGACTCCCTGCCCAAGAAAGGAGACTGCTGGAAACACCCGAGAAACAAAAGAATGAACTAGGGGAGATGGGCTGAACCCAGGCTAGAGGCTTTTCTAGATTGTGAAAGGAATATCTAGAGTTTTAAGCTGTAAGCAAGATCAGCTTGCTTTCAAGAATCTCTGCAATCTGCCTAAAACATTTAGGGTGAGAATTTGCTACTTATATCCAATTTCTTTAGTATATTGATCTTAGATTGCGTGTTTGTTTTATTTGCTTGGTAATCTGCTTTGATCTGTTTGCTATCCCTTATAACTTAAAATCTCTCTTTTGTAGTTAATAAATTTATTTTTGTTTTGTATAAAATCAGTGTATGGAAAGCATACTTGGGGCAGAAAGCTGTGTATATTCCTCTTCACATTGAGAGGGCAAATTTGATGAGCTTACACTGTATAGATCTCTGTGCAGCACAAGACAGTATAATTTTGGGTTAACCCTCAGGAGGGGTGGGTATACACTTGAATACTGGGCAGTTCCTTAGCTGAGCTTTCCCAATCAGAGCTGATTTCAGCATCTGGGTGTTTCTGCAGCTGGGTGTGTCCCTACCTGTATGTGTGCTGATCAAGTGCAGTCTGAAGCCTGTGGGAGGGCTTGGCAGGCTGCACAGCAGTACAATGTAAAGGGAACCCAGGCTGGTTGGTCAGGCGTGCTCAGTGGTACCACAGTTTCAGGTGGCACATCAGGGGGAACCCGCCACAAATGATATTTTTCAGTTTAGAGTAAACAGCCAAGCAGGTGTCTGTAACCTGAAAATGAGGAACTTCTGAGTTTTGTAGTCAGAGCTTCAGAGGCCATCTTAAAAGCAATATTGCATCCTGCAATTTGATCTGAATGTGCAGACCTCCTGAGCCCACATGGAGACTCTTTGACTTTAATGGAGCTCTGGTCAAATACAGGAGTCCACCTGCATGCATCAGATTACAGACTTGGGTCCTTAAATACAAGGGGGTCATTTTCTGATCTACTTATACTACAAGTGGTCTCACTGAAATCAATAGGAGTATTCAAGGAGTAAGGAACTACTCAGCTTTGGTGAGAGTATCAGTACCTAGTCCAAATGTATCAATATCTGAGTCACTGTAAACTAAATAGTTAGGGCCAAATCTCAGTCTGTCTGTGGCAGCTCTATTTCAGTCCACACTTTGACTAGCTTCAGGGGAGACAGGCAAGAGTAAAGGATTCAGGATGTGGTCCATTGCTTTTAAAGAAAAACTTTATTCTGCAATTTTGATCACATAATTTCTTTATGGTAGTACAGAAGCGCTCTTAAAAAGACTGAACATTACCATATTGTAATCTAAGTGGTTGCATGGGTAGACAATGTTTTCTCATTTTGTTGCCATGTATTCTGTTGCTATGGCTTGTGTGCGCAAAGCAAACGACTCGCCTAGCTAATATTCATCTTTTTATTTTAAAACTCATTATTCCTTTTATCAAGATCACTAATGGGAGAACATATTATTAAAAAATTATACATTTCAAAAATGACCTTCTGACCTTACTTATTGCTAAGAACATATTGCATGAATTATATCTGTGGTCACTTTTAATACTGGCAGATGCAGCTGTGAAACTTAAATCGATCCTGTGACAAAATTAAAATGAAATATCAGTATAATCACCTCATCTCCAAAAATATTAGTTTCATTTGCAACTCAGATGAAGTTTTCATCCAAAAGGTTTTTAATTCTGCTTTCCAAAAAGTAATATTAATAAGAAAATACAAACAGTTTTTCATTATAGCTAAAAAAGTCCCAACTATTCAGAAAATGGCTATATATTTATCAACCATTAATTATGCAGATTGGATGGCAACAAAGTAACATCAAATGTATCTGTCATCTGATTTCACTGAGCTGATGGGCTGGTGAAATAGCAAAAATAAATCTTCCACTTTAAAAAAAAAATGCGGAAGTTGTATCTTTAATGATGGAAGTGTCAAAATGAGAGCAAGAGTACATGCAAATGCTGCTGATGAGAATTTGCAGATTTATTTTTAAAGCAAATAGCAAAAAAAAAATGTTCTGTTACCAATTAGTTAATAATTATGAACCAGACCATTGTTCTCCACATACTGATCTACCTCCCTGCATTCAAACTGAATGCTCAGGTACCCCAAGACATTGTTCCTCTTTCTACCTAGATTTGCACTGAAGAAGGGCAAAGACTAGGAAGACTGGGGGAGGGGATACACATCAGCCTGCAGAAGTTACTCTGAAGAATTAACACAGCTGCAGCTGAAGTCCTTGCAAAAACTGACTAGTACCAAAATGAGGACTTCCTGTTACTGCTTTCTATAAAAAAGGTATATAATAAATTGAAAACTTACCAATATTTATGGGTCTGATGGACATTAAAGGTGACTGAAGAAGTGTTACCCCATTTATGATGTTTAACCATGTAATATAAGTGTGGTTGAGTTTCAGTGAAGGTATGTGACATTCGTACTTGTCAGACCCATTGCAGTTGCAGGGAGTAACCATTAAATTGCCTTTTAGAGAATCTGTAGACATGTCTTCCAATGACAACTCTGATCTATATTGAAAAAAATAGATCAATATTTAAAAAGCATCATGTCCTGGACAATCTTCTGCATATTCTATTAGATTGACCTCTTTGGATTAAACAGTACTGAAAACAGCAAAGTACAAGAGACAGATCAGTCTGTGTGCTTTTTCTTCAGCTGTACCTTTGGGGACGGAGAAGGAGCCAAATGAAAGATATTTCTGAGGCCTGATCCAACATCAGAATTGCCAGACTGGATCAGACCATCTACTCCAGTATCTTGTCTCTGACAGTTTCCAGAATCAGCTGCATCAGAGGAAAGTTTAAGAAACCCTCCATTTGGCAGATGTAGGATAATCTGTCACTCATGAAGGTCTCATCCCAATCCCTAATATTCAGATGCTGATTAAACATGAGTTTTTATATCCCTTCCAAAATGTATCATTAAGTGTTATAATAATACAATATCCTGAAGTTATTCAGCCCAAACCAGAATTTTTCTGTGCGCAACAAGCTGCAGAATTTGGTCCAGGTTTAGGATATGTTTCTAAATTACTTATCAACTACACACGATTGTAACTGATAAATATTGTATATACACAGCACAAAGAATGTACTCTAAAAATCTAACTTTAAGTGATTACTTCCAAGATGATGAAGCTTTGTTTACTTTGAAGATATACCATGTTTATTTCTTAGATAATTTGACTTTTTCTTAGCAAAGCAAATCTCATTTAATCCTAGGCATCACTAGTACTATTGCTTTGGACTGGCTCGTGGAAAGTATTTAGTAACTAACTCTTTAGTATTCTGTTTTGTTTCTTTCTAAACTGAAGTACAGCCCAAGAGACTACTTCTGGCTGAACTCTCCAGATTTGTTTTCATGAATTTTTCACATGTTGGAATACTTTCCTTTAGAGATTAGCATAGAAATGAAAATAGTCTTATTACAAAAATCTTTGAAAAAAATATATGGTTTAATAAAACCTTGCAAAATGTTAAATGGATAGCACTTGAACTGCTAACAAGAAATAAAGATGTTTATTTAACAAAAATAGTTGGATCAATGTTTCCAGTGATGGAAGAACACATTTATGCTTTCAGAATTTTTTAAAGGAAACATATGTAAAATATTTAGGGCATATTGAAATATACCAGCTGTACAATATATTACTGTTGATGTGAAGTTATATGCAGCATACAAATGGAGATGTATGCTGCCACACTGTAATTTAAGTCAAAACGCATTCAATTCTTACTAGTACTTGATTCAGACAGGCATTATATCACACTTCCTAAAGCATATGTAAAAGTTGCCTTTCAAGAGATGGCATCAAGACGACCCATTTTACAAACTTGAGAGGGCAGTCAGTATATCTAATGTACACATCACTACACAGACACCCAATACATACATTTACATACATACACACAAGTTGCAATTAAAACACCTAATTCTCCACTCCCTTGCATGTTACATTCATGTAACCCCAATAACTGCAATTTACACTAGTGTAACACAGAGGAAGTCAGCCCAAGGTTTCGTCCATTTTCTGCAATATCAGCAGTATTCCTATTTTAAGTTTAGGAAATACCTCTGAAACTGAAAGTATCTTTTAAAATGGAAAAAACTTTAGAAGTGGACCACTGCATACATTCAATTGTAGACAGAATGCATGACTGTCTAGTACTATTATTTATTGGCACGAATATCAGATTGCCCCATTGGTGACAAATAAAGGCATAGGTGGGTTATACAGTTCACCACAAATGCCTTTCTAGGACCTCGAGCATATCAGCAGTGAATACAGGGCCCTGGGAGCAAGGGTGAAGGAGTGATGTCTCTACACAAATGCGATAAGTACGGGAATAAACAGGAAGAACTGGCAGTATTAGCCGTAAGCTAAATTCTGACTTATATGACATCTCTATACAAGTATCCTAGTCATGCAGTGGAGTATAACTTGTTCCGGAAAGACAGGCTAGGAAAAAAGGATATGCTGTTGCCTTATACATCAAGTATATATATTGTTCTGAAGTTCAGAAGGAGGTGAGAGGCAGACCAGTTGAAAGTCCCTGGGTGAAAAAACTGAGGGGTGATGTCATGCTAAAGGTCTAATATAGAACACCAAATCAGGAGAGGAAGGTGGATGAGGCATTGTTAGAACAGAAATATCCAAAACACAAGATGTGGTTGTAATGGGGACACTTTAATTACTCAGATATCTATTGGAAATTTCCTCTACCTTCTGAAACAAGAAATTGTTCCCTAGTACATTCCAAGAATTAATTGAACATACTGAGTTTTATGTATTACTTTTCCAAGGGGGCAGCCATTTTAGACCTGATGCTGAACAAGAGAGGGAAATTGGTTGTGAATCTGAAGGTTAATGGCAATTTGGGTGAAAGTGACCTTGAAATAATGATTTCAGAATTCTAAGGAAAAGGAAAGAGTCAGAGCAGTAGAATAAGAACCACGAACTTCAAAAAAAGCAGACTTTCACAAACAAAGACTTAGTAGGCAAGATCCCATGGGAAGAAAATACAAGGGAAAAAGGTCTTCAGGAGATCTGGCAGTGTCTTGAGGAGACAATATTAAAGGCACAACAGAAAATTATCCTGATGTGAAGAAAAGATAGGAAGAATAGTAAGAGGCCATATGGCTCTATCAGAATGCTTTAATTACCTGAAAATCAAAAGATAATCCTACAAAGAATGGAAACATGGACAAATTCATAAGGACAAGTACAAAAAAATAGCACAAGCATGTACAAACAAAAACAGAAAGGGTAAGATACAAAATTAGTTCCACCTAGCAGGGGAAAGGCAATAAGAAGAGGTTCTATAAATACATTAGGAGCAAGAGAAAGAGAAAGGAAAGTACAGACCCACTACTTAGTAGGGAAGGAGAGCTAACCAGAGATGGCATCAAGAAGGCAGAGGCATTTAATGTCTATTTTGCTATAATCTCCACTAAAAAAGGTTAATTGTGACCAGATACTTAACACAATAATATTAACATCAAGGAGGAAGAAACACAAGCCAGAATAGGGAAAAGAACAGATTAAAAAACATTTAGAGAAATTAGATGTATTCGAGTCAGCAGAGCCTGAAGAAATTCTTCATAGGATATTAAAGAAACTAGCTGGTGCAATCTCAGAATCAGAAGCTAGGAATGGGTGACAGAGGATGGATCACTTGATGATTACCTGTTCTGTTCATTCCCTCTGAAGCACCTGATATTGGTCACTGTCGGAAGAGAGAATACTGGGCTAGATGGACCTTCGGTCTGACCCAGTGTGGCCGTTCTTATGTTCAGAGTGTTCAAGGAACAGCTTATGGCCTGGAGCCAACGGCAGAGTAGCAACCCAAGAGCTGTGTTGCCTACTTGCTGAAGAAGAAGAGCAGCGTGGAGGGAGACTAAGCAAGGTTCAGTCCTTTACAATCTGGATGACTTGCATAATGGTGCAGGAGAGAGTAAAATGCCTTACAAAATTTGTGGACCATACGACAGTGGGTGAGATTGCTAGCACTTTGGAAGACAGGATTAGCATTTAAAACAACCTTGACAAATTGGAGAATTGATCTGAATTCAACAAGATTAAATCTGATAAAGACAAGTGCAAAGTATGTCACGTAGGAACGAAAAGCACAACTACAAAATGGGGAATAACTGGAGAGGTGGTAGCACTGCAGAAGAGGATCTGGGAGTTACAGCGGATCATAAATTGAATGAGTCAACAATGTGATACAGTTGCAAAAAAGACTAATATTCTGGGACATAATGAAAGGAGTGTCATATGTAAGACATGGGAGATAACCAGTGATGAGCTGCTAGAAGCTGAAGAACCAGTTCCTTCTGTCACTCCGGGTCTTCAGCGGCACTGAAGGGCCCACCACCGAAGTGCCATCGAAGACCTGGAGTGAGTGAATGACGTGCCGCCGAAGTGCCACCAAAGGATCGCAGGGTGAGTAGAAATTCTCAGGGGAGCCTCCCCAGCCGAGAGCTCAGGTGGGACAGACAGGATGGTCCCGCGGGCTGCATGTGGCCTGAGGGCCGGAGACTGCCGAACCCCTTTAACAACCGGTTCTAAACCGGCTTCAAGATTTAACAACCGGTTCGCATGAACTGGTGCAAACCAGCTCCAGCTCACCACTGGAGATAACTGTCCCTTTCTACTTGGCTCTAGTGAGGCCTCAGCTGGAGTACCTTGCCCAGTTCTGGGTGCCACTCTTTAGGAACAGACAACTGCAGAAAGTTCAGAGAAGTGGACAACTGCAGAAAGTTCAGAGAAGAGCAACAAAAATAATAAAAGGTTTAGAAAAGCTGACCTCTGAGGAAAAATTTTAAAAAACTGGGCATGTTTAGTCTTGGGAAAAGATAACTAAGGGGGAACCTGATAACACTCTTCAAATATGTAAAGACGATGGTGATAAATGATTTCCCCATATCCGTAAGAAATAACTGACTCAATCCACAGCAAGGGAGACTTACGTTAGATATTAAGGAAAACCTTTCTAAGTAGGGTGACCAGAAAGCAAGTGTGAAAAGTCAGGACGGGGCTGGGGGGTAATAGGCATCTATATAAGAGAAAGCCCCAAATATTGGGACTGTCCCTATAAAACTGGGACATCTGGTCACCCTATTTCTAACTATACAAATAGTTAAAATCTAGAATAGGCTTCCAAGGGAGGCTGTGGAACCCCTATGATTGGATGTTTTCAAGAACAAATTAGACAAACACCTGTCTGGGATAGTCTAGGTCGGGGTGGCCAATCTGTGGCTCCAGAGCCACAGGCGGCTTTTCAGAAGTTAATATGCGGCTCAATGTATAGGCATGGACTCCGGGGCTGGAGCTACAGGTGCCAACTTTCCAATGTGCCGGGGGTGCTCACTGCTCAACCCCTGGCTCTGCCACAGTCCCTGCCCCCACTCCACCCCTTCCCGCGCTCTCCCCTAAGCCTGCCGTGCCCTCCCTCCTTCACACCACAGAACAGCTGATCGGGAGGTGCAGGGAGGCACTGATCGAGGGGGCGGGAGGCACTGGGAGCAGGGGGAGGGGAGCTCATGGGGGGCTGCTGACGTATTACTGTGGCTCTTTGGCAATGTACATTGGTAAATTCTGGCTCCTTCACAGGCTCAGGTTGGCACTGGGCTAGGTTTTCTTGGTCGTGTCTCAGCATAGGATAGCTGGAGTACAGGACCTCTCAAGGTCACTTCCAGCCCTCCATTTTTAAGATTTTATGAAAGCTACAGGATGAAATAGGTCTCTCCTTCCAAGGAAGCTATGCCATAAAAGGTAAAGGTCTCTCTGACAATGACTTTATCTCCGTCTTGGCAGCCCTCTCGTTACTAGTATCTTTTCTGCAGTATATTTTCAGAGTCCTATTTGACGGATCTCTATTCTTCAGACCTGCTCTGAAATGGACAGCATGAAGCACTTTCTGTTCATGATGATGTCAGATCAAGCCTATCATACTTGGTGGGGGGGGGTGGATGAATCAAAAATTCTTTTTTTAATGCTGAAACACTTGAGCTCTCAAAGACCATATGTGAACCATTGAGGAGCCTATAACAAAACAAGGCCATCATTTTCATTGCGTATTTGGCCTAAATATGAGAATATTGGCACTTGTTCACGAATTGAGGCCTCCCAGAGAGAAACAAATGCCATGAAAGCATACTTTTAAAGCTGGGACTGTTTTCAAACTATTCTAGCCTGCATGTGAAAGGCATCAGTGAGTCAACATAGGAAGCTACCCTTACCAAAATATGAAATAAACAAGTCAGCTATTCCTTCGGAACATCAGGCCTTGCTAAAGAAAACTGTAATTGACCTTCACTCCTGGGAGAAAAAAAAATACTACCGCCACATGAGGAATGTTAAATAAGTTTGCTCTATAATGGTAAAAACAATAGCAAAAATACTAAAGATAGTCTTTGGAGAGGAGAATGACCGCATTAGCAGCAAGTCGATAATTTGGAGGAGATGTGTAAATCAATTTAGGGAATCTGGAGTAGAAAGCTGACAAGTTTCTTTCAAGGTAGCAATTACAGTAATTTTTTGAAGTGCCAGAGAAAATGATACTGAAGAGAGCAGAGCCTACAGAGACCTCACCCTTGGGTAATGGTGCAGCTCAAGACAGTTGTTAATACATTGCTAAATTTCCCGGGCAGGGAAGAGCTTCATCTAGAAATTGGAATAAAACATTTTGGCCCAAGGGCCACATCAGGGCGCAAAACAGCCGGGTAGGAAGTCTGTGCCTTCCCAAACAACCTGACCCCCGCCCCTTATCTGCCTCCTCTCACTTCCTGCCCCCTGACTGCCCCCTCAGAATTCCCGACACATCTAACCCCCCCGCTCCTTGTCCCTTAACCACCCCAACCCCATCCACACCCCTGCCCCCTGACAGGCCCCCCAGGACCCGTGACCCATCTACCCCCACACACACTTCTTGTCCCCTGACCACCCCCTCCCATGACCCCCTGTCCCTAACTGCCCCCCTAGAACCCCACCCCTTATCCAACCTCCCCTGCTCCCTGTCTCCTGACCACCCCCCTCCCCGAACCTCCGCCCCATCCGACCGCCCCCTGTCCCCCCCGGGACTGCACCCTGGGACCTCCTGCCCCCCCTATCCCTGCCCCCTTACCATGCCACTCAGAGCGAAACGACAGGCTTGCTGGAAAGCCTGGGAGGTGGGCGGATGCAAGCCGCGCTACCTGCATGGCGGCATAGCTGTGGCAGAGGGGGGGGACAGTGGGGGAGGGCCTGGGGGCAAGCCTCCCTGGCCAGGAGCTCAGGGTCTGGGCAGGACGATCCCATGGGCTGGATGTGTCCCGCGGGCCATAGTTTGCCCACTTCTGCTTTAGATCCTTGCAAAAAAATCAGAAAATCCATGTTTTCCTGGACTACAGGATGGATCTGCAAAAGGATGCAAAACTAAGAGGGGAACAAACAGAAAACAGAAGTCTCATCTTTCAAGCCTCTCTCAAAGCTCTACAGGATAACCCACAGACTGTCAGGTCTTCTTGGCCCCTTTGAGAGTTTCTTCTGCAGATTCTGCTGGTCTCCCCAAAAAAATCAGTTCATCAAGCACTTGAAGCCTTCTGAATCTCCCTTGGTTTTTCTGGGGTGCTCCAGTATGCGTCTCCCTGCTCCTCCTGTGTCTTGATGTCTTTGCAGATCTTCTCACCTCATTTTCTACCTCTTATAAGACTCATCACTTTCACTAACAAAGTGTAAGAGTTGTTTATTCTTCTCCTCTTTCAGGGTGGTGTGCCTGTGCACCCATTTCACTGATGAATTTTTTCAGAGAGGCACAGCTAGCAGAAAACTCGATTACTGACAGAAATAAGACATTTCTTCTCAAAAATATAAGATGGTCTATCTGTACAATACTACTACTGGCTGATCCCAAAATACTTCACAAACTATTAGAATACACCACCACTGAAATGCACCCATCTGTGGGTAGTTAGAGAGCCTAACAGCACACAGTATGCAACATGGCTGCAGCAGGAGACCAAATTTTAGTCATGAACACCAGAGAAAACCTTCTATTCTTAAAAAGATGATGGGAGTTTCATGAGGTCTTTAGTCATCCAGGGCCTCTCTTTTTAAGCTCTTATTTGAAAAATGCACAGAGTGAATTGTATAGTTCTGAACATATCTGCCTTGGTAAGCCTTTTTAGCTCAGCTGGGAGTTTAACCTGTGTTTCCATGGGGGCTAGGCATGCCTAATCTACTCAACTATCCCCATCATCTAAGATTTTTCTATTTAGTGATGAGCCCTGGTTGGAAAAGAAAGAAAGTGGGAACTATTTTTAGATGTAATGGTACTTCAGACACAGAAAGCATAGAGAATGCTAGAAATGGAAGCCTGTTAAGACTTTGGCTTTTGGTTATCTTATAATGTTTGCCAATTAGAAGTCCACATTTGCTACCAGTTATCCCATTTATTTCCTACGTTCAGAATAGTAATAACTGTGGTAACTGGTATCTGTGGGTTAGTGCTGACTTTTTAAACAGGGATCATAGTCTATAAATCCTGTTTGATCTATTATTTACAATACAGGATCCATACGAGACCCAATTAAGAGTCGTGTCCCACTAGGATGTAATAAGAGACAGTCTCTACACCAAAGAACTTACAATCTAAACAAATACAACAACAAGGGGTGGGAAAGAAGTACTATTATCCCCATCTTACAGATGGGGAACTGAGGCACAGAGAAATTAAAGGATTTGCCCAACATCACACAGGAAGTCTGTGGTAGAGAAAGGAACTGTACTCAGAAGATCTGAGTCCAAGTCTATTAGCCACAAGACCATCCTTCTTCTATCATTGTTAGTGGAGACTCTCCTACCTCAAGGTATTATGCAGAGCTGAAGCAGAAGCAGGTGGACTTCCAGCTGATAACATGGTTCCTTACATGAGTACTAGCTGACTGAAAATATTAAATGAAAAGGGAATGCAGAAACTCAAAAGTGCATAAGGCATGTATGCCACTCAATCCAGTAGTAGCCTATAGAGATCAGCATGCTCTTGAAGTGTAATCTAACATTCACTTTTAAATCACTGGATCTATTCATTAAGTTTAAACGTATTAAAAAAAAAAAAAAGAGAGAGACACTAAAGCTCTAGGTGATGAACATATTTTACCCTTCAAAAGCATGTTTGGAACAGTGGTGACTTCTTTTGTGTCTGTAGAGCGCTACAGAGTGGTTAACTCTATAAGATGCATCAAAAATTCTAGTTTTTATATTAGGTATGGTATTAAAATGACAAAGAAGAATAAATTTCTTAAGGAGAGAGAATACGATAAGAGGCAAAAGCACAAGCAGGCAGAACTAAGATCAAGCATTCAACCTTAAAAAATTATGGGTTGCATATTGATTGAGGAAGCCTTTGACCTAGTTAAAATAAAATAAGCGGTTTAATAAATATGAGAAAAGGACAAAAAGGATAGGAAATTAACCATTAAATTTAAATTAAATTAACCTGTGTTAACCATTCAAGCCCCAAACATATACCTGACTGATAATTCCATACAGTCCTATCAAAATAAGAACAAATGGGCATATAGTATTATTATCCAATTGTACTGACTAATGCTATCACTGTGTTTCAGATCACAAATACTACTGTAAGACAACAAACTCATAGGACCTTTACTGGTGTTTTAGGATATCCTCATAAATGGGAAGCTTCAGATATATTTTACTTACAGAACATATAAAAGATTAATCTTAAATTCTCCATTCAAGTACGACTTCTTGTTAGACAATTTCAGGATACAAACAAACAGTTCCAGGTCTCCTTTAGTCCAACATTGAATGTTCCAGCTTAAATCTAAATTTAAAAAGGCAAACATTTTCTGAACCACACTGAAACCAAAGACATTTAAAGAAATAAAATAAAATTTACCAGCGAGTCTTGTGCATCAGCACATATGCTGCACCGAAAGGAACAGGACATTTCAAAGAAATAAAATCTGATACTCTCTCATCTGCATTTGGGCTGCAACCAGGCAAACATTTAAGAATGCGTGTTATATTGCTCACGTGACCAGCCCTTTGGAGTTTGGGGCTATTCATGTGAGTAAGTTCATCACCGCTGTTTGCAAGATTGGGGCATTAGTCCTAGATTTTTAAAAAAGTTATTTGTGTTTTGCTGCATTCAGCATTGCAATACCCAACTGGTTTAGGAGCCTAAATCTCTTTTTCTAAAGGGTTTTTAGGCATTTAGCAGGCAAAATTCCATTGACTGTTGGTTCCTAAGTGCCTGAATCCCTTTGGAAAAAGATTTAGGCTCCTAACTCCAACACCTAATGCAGCAACATCTAAATACCTTTAAAAATCTGGGTTTTAGTGATCTGGTAGTCTCTTACTATAGAGAATATACAGACCTGGACATAAAATCAATGTAAATTATAATCACACAAAATTTGTTTAAATAATAAAAACTTTCTTACTTGTAACTAGGGATAATTTTTAGTGGAGGGGGTAGGAGGCAAATGGGGTGTGTTAAGTTTCTGATATTCTTTAATCTTTTTGCGACAGTTCAGGACCACAACCTCTATGCATCATTAGAAAGCAATGCAATTATTCTGATTACTTCTTGAAAAGACCACCTGACATATGAGGCAGTGCTAGAAATACAGGGTAAAATCCTGACCATACTTAAGACAATGGGATTTTTGACGTTGCCTTCAACAGGACCAGGATTTCACAAAAAGATACTGATTTTTTTCCCCACCAGATACATTGTGTGCCAGGGGCAGGACCACCCCAAATGTAACCAACTACATTTCAAATTACAGGATGCAAGATAAAGTCACTGTAGATGATAACATGGACATGGAGGTGGGGACAAGATTTGCTCTCTCAAACTAAAAATCCATTAAAAATGTCTGCATCCTTATTTACAATTTCCAACATTCCTCTGACCTAATTCTACCATGATGCTCACAAGGAGTTAGCTGACTAATGAGTGGTAAAGGTAAGGGGGAGGGCGCAACCGAGGATAGTTATCTATATAGCTAACAAAATGGATTTATATCATCAAGAGGTGGCGATTCACCACTTCTACCTCTTTATTTGCACGTTGTACCCCTTTCCCTTACCTTTAGTCTGCCTTTCTACATGGCAAGCTCTCCAGGGCAGGAATTTTGCCTTCATTTATGTTTGTACAGTACCCCGCATAATCCAGGCACAAATGGAAACAAATACTAGTATTAGGAAAATATTTGAAAAACAAAGAAAAAGTGATGTCCATTACTGAGTTACTTTAAACAATTACACTATAAACCTACCTGTTTGCTGAGGAGCTATGCTACTTATTTCTGAGGAAGTAAATTTCTTTGTTTCCATGCCTGCTGTGTACAAAGAACAATTTGCGTGTGTTTCACTCCAAAGGCAACAGAGAAAACTCTCTTCAGCCACCAGCACCAGAGAGTTGGTTTCAGCAGTTCCATGCTCTCCGTGCAACCCAGGACTGCTTGCTACAACACCAGCAGTCAAAGGAATGACAGAAGTCTCATTCGGTGACATGCAAGGCAACATGAAGCTCGATGCTGGAATCTGATGTACCATACAGTGAGCAACTGCCATTCGAATAAAATCTGGAAATACAAAGAAATAATGAAGGCAATGAGTTACGCTACTTGGAACAATGAAAACAGAGCAGCTGCCGTTCTAAAGAAACAAGTGTGATTAAAAATATTGGACAAGAATCTCCAAGTGCCAATCTCTTCTGAATTGGTATAGAGTATTTTATTCAGTTAGGCTTCCAGAACTCATCCATATGCCTCATACTTGACTGAAGTCACCCTGCTCTTTTTTCCAAAATAAGTGCATTTTTTAAGGTTTCAGAGTAGCAGCCGTGTTAGTCTGTATTCGCAAAAAGAAAAGGAGTACTTGTGACTGAAGTCACCGATGAAGTGAGCTGTAGGTCACGAAAGCTTATGCTCAAATAAATTTGTTAGTCTCTAAGGTGCCACAAGTACTCCTTTTCTTTTTGCATTTTTTAAAAAACCCAAGATAGGCCAATACAAGAACTCGAGGGGGAAAAGTTCTCTCCTGCCTTAAACTGGTGTAAATGAATTAGAATCAAATGTATTAAACAGGGATTGAAGTCAAAGAAGCTGCACCAATTTAGCAGAAATTTGGCCCCAGATCTGGGCACACAAACTCTTGGGTCTTAAAATCCAAACCCAGGTCCACATTTTGCAACTATCTTCTATATTTTTACAACCTGGATACACCCAACTTTGGGATATTCACAAGCTTGATATATGAAGATATATTTTGTCCTCCTCACTAATGGGTATTATGTGAGTACAGAAATTGCATAAAAATGTTATTTGTAACTGTGATAAATAAAGGGGGGGGGCTCCCTTTTATGGACACCCCGCCAGCCAGCCAGCTATAAAGTCCCTCTTGATGGCTGCATGCTTTACCTGTAAAGGATTAAAAAAGTCCCCAGGTAAAGAAAAGGGAGCGGGCACCTGATCAAGAGCGCCAATGGGAAGGTTAGAACTTTTTAAAATGGGGGAAAAAGCTTTCCCTTTGTCTCTCTGGGCTGCAGGGACAGAGCAGCAATGCTGAAAACAGTTTTAAGCCAGCTATGATCATAAATCATCATATCATACCTAGAACTACTTATCTGAAACTCCAAATGTGCAAGTAGATCAGAATGTTTAGCTAGACGCAATCAGGTTTATTTCTGTTTATTTTTAAGGGCTTGTGGATCTCCTCCTTGCTAACCCCAGATGCTTTTGTTTGCTTGTAACCTTTAAGCTGAACCTCCAAGAAAGCTATTTTGGGTGCTTAATTTTTGTAATTGTTTCTTTTAAGATCTAGCAAAAAGCCTAAGTTCCGGATGTATTTTTTTCCTTTTTGTTTTTAATAAAATTACCTTTTTTAAGAACAGGATTGGATTTTTGGTGTCTTAAGAGGTTTGTGCCTGTTGTTTGATTAGCTGGTAGCCACAGCTAATTTCCTTTGTTTTCTCTCTCAGCTCTTCCCTGGAGGGTGGGTGAAAGGGCTTGAGGGTACCCCACAGGGAGGAATTCCCAAGTGCTCCTTCCTGGGTTCAAAGAGGGTTTTTTGCATTTTGGTCGTGGCAGCGTTTACCAAGCCAAGGTCAGAGAGAAACTATAACCTTGGGAGTGTAATACAAGCCTGGAGCGGCTAGTATTAATTTTTAAAATCCTTGCGGGACCCTCACTTCCTGCACTCGAGGTGCCAGAGTGAGGATTCAGCCTTGACAGTAACATTTTCTAAAAACATGCAAAACCAATCCTATTGTTTACAGCAACAATATAAAAAGCTCTATTCATAATATGTGAAATCTTGGTCCCACTGAAGTCATTGGGAGTTTTGCCATTCAGTTCAATGGAGCCAAGTCATTTAACATATCGGACGTCTTTTCTTCCCTCCCCATCCAATCAGAGGCATCTGATAGGTTTTGTTCATTATTACAGAGTACATTGCAGTAGTTTTTAAATGCTTCTACAATACTTTGTTTGTGTTGTTACACCAGAAAGATACTATTTACGATTGTTAAATCCCCAATTAATAGGGTTGCCAGGCATCTGGTTTTCGACCAGAACACCCGGTCAAAAAGGGACCCTAGTGGCTCTATTCAGCACTGCTGACCAGGCCACTAAAAGTCTGGTCAGCAGCACAGCGGGGCTAAAGCAGGCTCCCTGCCTGCCCTGGCTCTGAGCGATTCCTGGAAGTGGCAGCATGTCCAGCTCCTAGGTACATGGGTAGCCACAGGGACTCCATGTGCTGCCTCCACCCCGAGCATCAGCTCTGCAGCTCCCATTGGGAGCCAATGGGAGCTGTGGGGGCAGCGCCTGTGGGCACGGGCAGTGCACAGAGTCCCCTGGCCCCTCCGCCTAGGAGCCTAACATGCCAGCCACTTACAGGAGCCACCTGAAGTAAGCGCTGCCCGGCTGGAGCCTGCACCCCAAGCCCCCTCCCACACTCCAACCCCCTGCTCCAGGTTGGAACCCCCTCCTGCACTCTAACTCCCTCCCAGAGCCCACACACCAAGCCACTGCCCCTAGGGTGACCAGACAGTGAGTGTGGAAAATCGGGACAGGAGGTCGGGGTAATAAGCACCAAAGAAAGAAGCCCCAAATATCGGGACTATCCCTATAAAATCGGGACAGCTGGTCACCCTAGCTGCCCCAGCCCTCAGCCCCCTCTTGCACCCAACCTCCCTCCCAGAGCCCACACCTCACACCCCCTCCTGCACTCCGAACCCCTTGGTCCCAGCCCTAATCCCCACTCCTGAACCCAAACTCCTTCCTGGAGTCTGCACCCCAGACCACCCACCTGCACCCCAACCCCTACCCCAACCCCCTTCTGAATCCCAAACCCCCTCATCCCCAGCCCCACCCCAGAGCCCACACTCCCAGCCAGAGCCTGCACCTCATCCCGTACCCCAACTCCATGCCCCAGCCCTGAGCCCCATCCTGCACTCCTTGGCCCCAGCCCTGAGCCCCCTCCCACACCCTAACTCACTCCCAGAGCCTGCATCCCAAACCGTTGGCCCGGTCCTCAGCCCCTCCCACACCCAACCTCTCTCCCGGAGCCTGCACCTCACACCCCCTCCCACACTCCGAACCCCTTGGCCTCAACCCTGATCCCCCTCCTGCACCCAAACTCCCTCCCTGAGCCCGCACCGCGGATCCCCTCCTGAACCCCAACCCCCTGCCTCAGCCCAGAGCTCCTCCTGCATCTCACACCCCTTATCCCCAGCCCCACTCCCAGTCAGAGCCCTCACCCCTTCTCTCACCCCAACCCCCTGTCCCAGCCCAGAGGCTCCTCCCACACCCTGAATTTCTGGCCCCACCCAGAGCCCACGTCCTCAGCCAGAGCCCTCACCCCAACTCTCTCCTCCAGCCCGGTGAAAACGAGTGAGAGTGGGGAAAAGCAAGCGACATAGGGGGCAAGGCCTTAGAGAAGAGGTGGGGCAAGGATGGGGCCTCAGGGAAGTTCAGTTTTGTGTGATTAGAAAGTTGGCAACCCTACTAATTAGTTAATGTGTTTTACACTAATACATGGCCAGTTAGGTAGATAGGCCCAAAAGAAGCATTTTCTACAAAATGAGATCTAGTAAAAGATGATATTTTCTATCAAACTTAGATGCCTTGAAAATAAAACCCTATACAACGTAAGAGCACACTTGTTACACTACATGGCTACTGTTCATAAATCAGAGCTTGAAGTGGGCTAATAATACTTCTGATAATGATAAATAGGCCTCTTTGAATTAAAATAGCTTTACTTATTAAAATGCATGTAATTGATTTGTATGTGTCCTTGTTTTTAGTGTAATGCCTAGAAAATGTATGAATATTTTAAACAGTTTATTACATACAAATTCATTCTTACTGAATGTTTTGCAAATAGATCCCACAGTAATGAGAGAGATAATTTGTGTCTTTTGCCTTCACAGGCATAATCTGCTTGCTAAAATATTCACATAAATTGAATAGTAAACCAATGCAAAGTGAAAAATAGGTTTCTAAGATGATTAAAAGTAAACTCATGTTATTACCTCAGTGTCTGAGACGTTCAATTTCTTTGGATATACACATTTTCTCATCAGCAAAACCCTCAATGGTATTTTCTCTTGTTTAACAAGGCAGAGTCTGTGCCTTGTTAAACATCAGCTTCATTAGGTTTCCTGGCTCCACGTAGAAGATTCAGTTGACTGAACAGAATATTAGTGCATAATCCATGATGTGAAAACAAAATGAGGGACATGACTCCTATGGGACAGGACATATAGCTAATATGCTACCCATTTTACAGCTGGCACTGAAAGGGGATTTCAGTTTGTTTTACACATGCGTAGCTTAATTTTGAAGGACAAATCAAACTGCAGGATCTCACATGACAAACTAACAAAATCCCATAAGATCAGTGTGCCTGCCATTACTACAATATTTTTGTCATGAAATGTAAATGAAATGAATAAGCTACAATAAAATTGTAATAATATTTAGCATGAGATTATATATTTTTATCCCTTAATAAACACGTAATATTTTGTTATAAATCAGTAGGCTGCATTAAAAATATTCACTTGCCACTGATATAGGAATTTATTTACAGAACAAGTACAGCACAAGTAGCAACAGTGAAAGCTGTTGCTCACACAAACCTACTTAACAGTGACTAAAGACAAACAGCTCTGTCTCCCAATGCAAGTCCCCTGAGCACTCCAGTTGCTCTGTTAAAAGATTCTTCTGTAAATGCAGAGAATTTTTAGGTTATATTAATTAAGTCTCAACAATGTAGTGACCCATTTGATATTGAATGAATAAAGACATGAAGAAATTCTAAGAAAACCTACAATTACTGCAAAGATCTGAAAGATACAATTTTGAAACTTAGTGCATTGGATTAAAATATCTGCTTTATCTTTCATCAACATCTTTGGAAATTTAGAGGAACTTCTGCCAAATAAACAAAAATTACAGATAAAACAAAAATCAAGTGAAATCTGTTCTACAGCATATACCAACATGAATGCGTCTGAGAAAATTTATGCACGTCTGATTTAATCTACTCTGTTTATTTCTTCTATTTTAGAAAGGAAAACTGAAGAACTCATATTTGAACTTTTATATTTACCATAAATTGAGCACTCATTACAACAATTTTGTATATGAAGCAGGGGGACTGGTTTAGCGCAAAAACATACTAAATAAAATAAACACTTTGTGTAAAATCCTGGCTTCACTGAAGTGAATACAAGTTTTGTTATGACTTCAGTGTAGTCAGGACTTTACCCTCAGTTGTTGGTATTGTCCAGATTGCCCATAAAATTCTAACCTGTATGAATGCTAGTTATGCTAGCTGTTCTAGCTTGTCTTGACTAACTACATTAACTTACTGTATTACAGTTGCAGGTTTTTTATCATCAGAAAGTTATTGTCCAGGCTGTAAGGTACTGTGCATCCAACATTTCCATGAGAAATGAGGGCATTCAGCATCTTGCAGGATCAAGCTTTTACTTTAAAATAAAAATAAAAATTCTGTAGCGATTGATTTGACAAACAAACAGTTTCAATATCTGTCTCAGGCAACTTACCCAAGTGCAGAAACACAGTCAAAAGCTTATGCAAATACATCTTGTTCTGAACAGTGGATCTAAAAAACAACCAAAATTTAATAAATTAAGAACGGATAGAAGAGATAGTTTCCATTTCAGAGGTACATGTCTATTATTCTGCTTGGATCTTGGCATCTTCTAAATGAGTATTCTTTGAAACTTCTAAACTTATGAAAATATATTGCCTGAAAACACCAGGAGTCTGTGTAATTCTTAAATTTAAAAAAAAAATTGTGCACTTTATTTAAATCAATGTTTGCTCCTTTACAGGAAGGAAGACAGATCAGATAGCATCATAATAGAAAAGTAACACTGCTTAGAGTACTGATTAAATATCAAACAGCCAATCTCTAACAATTAGAATTAGGAAGCGCTCTTCAGTCCTCATGCATTTTCTGACTTACGTGGGGCTTATTTCCTGTTCTTCCTCTTCAAGGTATTCTGAATCCACACAGTTAAAATGACTATGAGATAATAATTTCCAAAATACAGCAAATATTTGAGCACCATGATTTCTGCAATCCATTTTCACCCACAAAGAAGTAATCTGAACAGTGGAATTTAGCTAAATACTACAATTAAAACATAATGGATTAGTACCTATATAAGATGTAGTTTGGGACTTTTACCATGCAGTCTCATAAATTCTACTCAAACCCAATTACAAAAACACATTTATAATTATGATAGAGGTATCTACATTTGCATAGATATGGATTGTTCAACAGATGTCTTGGGTTTTCAGTTTAAGACACACACAACTTGACTGCATAGGCGCCGACTCCCTGGGTGCTCCGTGGCTGGAGAACCCATGGGGAAAAATTAGTGGGTGATCTGCACCCATCCGCAGCCAAGCTCCCCATACCCCCGCACCTCATCCTCCCCCCCACCCCGAGTGCGCCACGTCCCCGCTCCTCTGCCTACCTCCCAGCGCTTCCCACCCAAACAACTGTTTGGCAGCATTAGCACGCTCCAGGAGGGATGGGGAGGTTTTAAAAAACGTGAACGTTTAACTAAATTCAAAAATTCATATGTTTGTTTTGTTAAAATATTATACATTTGCTGTTGAAGAAAAAAATCCAGAATACTTAATGTTGTTGTTTTAGTTAAATAAAACAATTTAAATGTCTGTCTGGTGATGTTCTCCTCCTAATACAGCATGGCAAGAAAATCCTCCAAATATTAATAATTAACCTGTTGAATTGGAGATATTTATGAAGTCACTGGGCGATGAACTATCTGCTTCAATTACCTTTGGGAAGTGAAATAACTAAACAATCATTCATTTTCTGATATAGCTCTAAAACTAAATATGAAAAGTTTAAAAAAAAAAAAAAACTTTAAAAATGTATAGCGTGTACCTTCTAAAAATGAAACCTACATCTATCTCCGAGTTGTGAAGAGTATGTATTAAGGTTATAACAAACAACAAGAATGCACTTTTATGTAGAAATCCATGATTAAATTGAGAGTCTTCCTGACTAGTCATTTAAATCAAATCCACTGTGGAACAAAGAACTTTATTATAATAAAGAAAACAGTATTATTGCTAACGCTAGCATCGGTCTTCTTTGGTCTCACTGTGGAGCTTCTCGGTAAAACTATCTGCAGCCCCCACTACTGCTTTGATTCCTGTTACAGACTTAAGAGACAAAACACACACACATCCTGTATAATCAACAATCACTCTTCAACAAGTGTTCAGTTCAAAATCCTAAATTATAAATACAAATGAGTCACTGGCTTTGTCAACCATCCAGATCTGATCATCTACTGACACTGAGAAAAGTTTAGTCAAATTGATTCACTGATATCAAATTCCCAAAAGAAGTAGACTCCAGTCCAGTAGGTTCAGAACACTTCAACAGGATAATCTCCCTTCATTAAGGCTCTGGTGCCAGTACTCTTCCTACTAGAGCCAGGGTACATTTTGGTTTGTATCCCAATGATCAAAGAAGAGAGCCCAAGATCTCTTAGATTTAGTGTTTCACTGCCTCTACTTAGGATAAAGATTTACCCTTCTGGTTGGTATTGTTCTAATCTGTCAAACCATAAACAGCTGAGCCGGGCTTACTCTGGGGACTGATGTGGGATTTCCCCTATAGTTCTGCAGAGTTAAGGTAGGGTCATATTAACATAGAATACTTATCTATCAGTACTTTTCCCTCCACTAGTCCATTCTCTAATAGGTGGACATGAAATCTGGAAGTAATATACTAGCTACAGCTCTTCCTCCAAACATGTCCAGAATTACCATAGACTCTATGGTGATTCCGGACATGTTTGGAAGAAGAGCTGTAGCTAATATATTACTAACAGATAGAAATGGGGGGGTGGGTTATATTTTACATGATATAATAACTACTAACAACATATACAATTATATATTTCTGTGGAAACTGGATCACAAAAGGGAAAGGGGGGGGGGGTTCCTCTTTCACCACGCACCAGGAATTGGTGGTTAGTAGGCCAACTGTTTCTCAGTGTGAGAAAACAGCCCCTGAAGCACAGAAAACATACTGTGTTTGTTGTATCAGGAAATCAGACTTATATTGCACTGAAATACATAATTATTGTTACTATCCATATTTTATAGGTATCATCACAATTGTGCTATAAAAGTATCTCATCTTGACTCTGGCACATCTTGATCTCCTGGTAGGAAATTCCACAGCCAAGAGAACAGGTCCTGACCCAAGTCCCTAGAGTTTCCTCTTGAGGACTGTCAGTCACAGAGTTCCCCTCAATAGCTGCCACAGAGAAGAGGCTGACACACACAGATATCTGGGCCCTATCCCATTAAAGGGCTTAAAAATCAGTGCCACTACTCTGGTTTGCATTAGATTCTCATGGTGCTACTTCAAAGTAGAGCATGGAGCATCAGTGAAATATGTGCTCTCATTTGTCCCTCTTAGTACATAGACCACAGGTTGATGTATCAGATGTAGCTTCCATGTTGCTTTCACAGTACAACCTAAGGAGAACACTAAGCTGGTTGACGGTGATCCCCACAACTAGATCCATAACCAAGAAAAAAAAAAAAAAAGTCATTCTTGTCTGGTTAGAGGAAGATGACAAAGGAATTTCTGGTCATTGTTTCCATTCCGGGTAACCAGACAGCGATTAATCAAACACGGCTTTGAGACCAGGCACTAATATGACCACCGCTAAGATGTCCTGGATAGAAAACGAAGTCACAGCTCCTGTCAGTTCCTTAGAGTGCTCGCCTTTTCCTACTACCATCACATCCATCGAACTTGGATTTAGTTTGGGCAGCTGCTTTTTATCTTAGTTCCAATAACATTCAGAAACCGGGAAACAGTACTGTGCACATTTGTAAAGCAAACACAGAGCTAGGGGTCACCTGCAGATTCACTGAACCTCTCCAGAGCTCTGATATAAGAGTTGGGCAAAAAAAGGATGACAGAACTGAGCCCTGTGGGATTCCATAGAGGGGCACACTTACGGCAAGATAGCAGCTGCTGCTCCTGTTGTGTTAGATTGGACCCCAAGTTTAGTGACTCCTCCCCACCCCCCAGTGTGAACAATGACTTTTTTTTTTTTTTTTAAAAAGACGATGACTAAAAAGAGTTAAGGGGGAAAATGCAAATCTTCTAGTAACAGTTACAGAAAATAGGGAGCAAAATATAAGCACTCTGAAATAAGCAGGTTTGTTACTTCCTTACTTGGAAATGAAGAGTAATTTTGAATGCCACACGCTTGAAGCTGGATCTTTTATTGTCTCTTACATAATTCTGACTACAATTAGTTGGAGGGAAGGAGCAGGGGGAAGTCAAACCACTATGGCAATGACAAATGCTACAAGTCATGATCTTCAAGAGACAAAGCTGCACCAGATACTGCAGGAACACTACCGACTACTATCACAAAGGTGGTTTAAACATTTCTATTCTAGCCACCTGTTTTTCAGTCACTTTTCAAGCTGAAATTTTCCAGCCTTGGCCTCTGTCCAAATAAATTAGTTGGTACTCAGGCTTTATAAAGTGCAATGTTCTGTGGCTTGCCAGAGTAGAGAAATGGGCAGAATAATCAACTTTTCTAAGACCAGGTTCTGGGCTTAGAAAATGTTTACAAACCTAACATCACCCAGGGGCTACCATCCAAGCACCATCTATCAAGATGCAGTAACAGCACTTCAGGTAAGCGTATGCACACATATGCAGTGCAGGAAGAGATAATACGAGAAGCCTGACTATCTTTCTGCGCTGGTTGTGGTGGGAATGGAAGGAGACAAGTCTCCTGTAGCCTGTCCTTGTAGCTTAACATCCTGGGTAGGTGTCGAGCTATTCTACCCCATGCACAAATAGTTTGTTTTTTTTAATTGCAATAGCATCTAGCACTATAGGGTCAGGGCTCCAACATCCTACACACTGTGAAAACAATTCATAAGTGAAAGCCCCTGCCTTGATTAGAGACAAGTATGACAAACAAGAGAATGGAAAGGGGGAGGCTGATGAAACTTAAGACAGGCAATTACAAAGGTGGCCTTTATTGCACGATGCACTGGGATAACTACAAGGGGAAAGGATTCCAGGCCCAGACCCATCAGTTTTACAGCAGAAATGCAGTTGGAAACAGCTGGTGGTTTAAAGCCTCCTGCCTACAGGGCCTTTGGTAATTTGCAGATGAAGTGAGCTGAAAACTTAACTTTTCTTCTAGATTCTCTCTCTCTCCCATCCCCCAGCTGCCTTGGTAACGCAAACATGTACTTTCTTTATACATTAAATATGCAATTTAAAAATAAGGGGTGCGATATCAAAAAGGTCCAGCCAGTCAGAATATTAAGTGACAAATATCATAGTCTTGTGACTAATAGTGTTGAGTTACTTAAACTGTTATTGTTAATTTGACCGATTGGTTAGGCGTTTAAGGCCTATTTTGCAACTTTTACCCATCCAAAGACAAAGGGTGACATCCTGGCCCCGCTGAAGTCAATGGTAAAACTCCCATTGACTTCAGTGGGGCCAGGGATTCACCCAAACATGCGAGTTAGAGCTTCAGGATCCGGGCTTTATTTTGCTAGTGGTTTATTTAAACTGGCTAAAGATTGACCAAGCTGGGCTCAGAAGACCCAAGAATCTCAGAGGGTGGATCCCACAGAAACGTAATTACCTGAAGATCATGTTTCAATTTTCTCAGTTTTCTTTCATTTGCTTACAAAAACAAAATAATCTAACAGCTGCTAATTAATGGGAAATGGGAACATAATATTGTGAGCACACAAGCAGCCCCTGCCTTCAAAAATAAAAAAACACAGCTGCTTTTAAATATTAAATAGACTTTAAAAACAAAAACAAACAAAAAAAAACACTGAACATCCTAGAAATAATGCTTATGCATACAGGCAGCAGGCTTGATGTTTAAAGGCACCGAGTATGTGCAGCTCCCATTGACTTCAGCAAGACCTGGAGTCCTCAGCCAGCACCTCTGAAAAATCAGACCACTGGATTTTTATTAGATTTGTTCATTTTTTATAGAACATTCTAAGTAAATGAAATACTTTGGAAAATAGTGGTGAAACTGATTTTTAGTGAAAGTTTTTCTTATGGATTATGCCAAAATTTTAATCATAAAGACCAAGGTCCTTCATTTCTCCATACACTAGGTACTATATAGTCAGCAACAGAGCAAGTATCCCCACATCATCTCACCAAAGTGCCTCAGTTCTGAACCTCAAGAAACTACTGAATGAACATGAAGGCTAGGTAGCCCTTTAATTAGCCTCTCTTCCAAGACTGTCAACAAGAACTCCAACTAGTCTTAAACATGGGAGTGGGTTCTCTGAGGCCACCTGTTTATTGGGAACTAGACTGAGACCACCAGCTCACTTCCTAAACATCTAAAGTACTGTCACATAACTCTCATTTAACATTCCACTCCTTGGAATCCAAGCCAAAATTTGATAAAAGAATTTTTGCACTTTCTATTCTGCCTTAAATAAATATTCTCTATAATCTATAGTTTACATAGGCTCGTGATGCAAATTCACTGAAGTGACCGCGGTTTCCCAAATATTGGCTATTTTAAAGTACTACTAGAAAAAATTGTAACTATTGTTCTTTGTAGGCACAAAATGTTTCCTTCGGCACTTAATTCTGCACTATTGAATGCGTTCACTTTATTCCCTCTATGCAGAGCTGCTGTAACTATTTGACATTTGAAGCTTTCCTGTATAGCTGCACGTGGTAGTTGAGGGTTTTTCAGTGTTTTCATTATAAATGCTATTTATAACTTGTTTGCCAGTAATTAGTGGATTAAATTTCATGGTAAATACTGTTTTGTCATTATGGACCCTAATGGCTCCTATAGTGTCAGTGATTCACAGATTAATGAACAATCTACTGCATGTTTATTGAGACTTGTTTTCTGGTGACTTGGACATTAAACAGGAACTGGGTGGGGGAAAAGCGTCTGTAGCCTTCTGCCACAGAGGCTAACTGTCTTTGTGGAAGACTGACATATTATCTAATGCAGAAACAGGTTTAAAAAAAAAAAATCCACAGGTTTAAGTTGTAGTTCTCACTGGAATACTTACAGATATTTTTAATTGTACATCTCTAAACTACAGATGGGTCCTTTCCTACTTTTCCCATCAATACTAAGGGAGAAAGAGGTCCAGGGATCAGGTAAAGTGCTCTCTCTGGCCAATTCCTGTAATTGATTTGACAGGTCACTTTTAGGTTACAACTTCTTTAAGAAATGTCTTCAGTGGCTGACTAACATGAGCAAACAGCACTGAATGTGTATATCTCCATTCCTCTTCCCTATAACCCAAACTAAGGGCATGTCTACACTTACCTCCAGACCGATCGATCCAGCGGGGGTCAATTTATCGTGTCTAGCGAAGACGCGATAAATTGACCACCGAGCACTCTCCCGTCAACTCCGGTGCTCCACCAAAGCGAGAAGCATAGGCGGAATCAACAGGGGAGCGTCAGCAGTCAACCTACCGTAGTGAAGACACCATGGTAAGTAGATCCAAGTACATCGACTTCAGCTATGTTATTCACTTAGCTGAAGTTGTGTAACTTAGATCAATCCCCTCCCCTAGTGTAGACCAGGCCTAGCTGTCAGTTACCTCTAAAAAGCAGGTGAGGAGCAGCACAGCTCTATAATCAAGAACATACATTTTCTAATTTGGGTGCCTACAATTAAGGGTCTAAATATGAATTTAGGCACCATAGTAAAGGTGGCCTGATTGTTCTAAGATGCTGAGCAAGCATAACTCCCATTGACTTTCTGGGAGATGTGGATATTCACTACTGAAAAATCAAGTAGCCTTTATGGAGATGCCTAAATTAATCATTTAGATGAACAACTTTAGGCATTTTTGACAAATGTAAAAAACCGGGGCACATTTATAGCAACTCCCAGCAGCGTAACTTCTGACCAAGCTACAGTATTTCTAAAGAAATATTCTTGTATTTTTGTTTATAAATAATCACGGTATTTTTTTTTTTACAGAAGAAAGGTCTTTCTGTACAGATTCTGACCCCTTTTTTTTTTTTTAAATGTGCAAGCTCCACATAATGCAGTGAAGAGTTAGCCAAGGGGTGGGAGAGATAGCTCAGTGGTTTGAGCATTGGCCTGCTAAACCCATGGTTGTGAGTTCAATCCTTGAGGGGGCCATTTAGGGTTCTGGGGCAAAAATTGGGGATTGGTCCTGCTTTGAGCAGGGGGTTGGACTAGATGACCTCCTGAGGTCCCTTCCAACCCTGATATTCTATGATTCTATATTAGACTAAGGAACCAAAAAAACAACACATCATGGAACAGGCCACCCAAATACCCTGAGAGAAATACAGAAGAAGAACCCCTCCACTAACCACAGTCTCCTACCTGTCACCTACCATCCCACACTGGAACCCATACAGGGTCTGGTCAAACAATTGCAATCCATATTTGATGGGGGCCTTATCCTGAATTTTTTTTCCAAACCTCCTCTTCTGGCCTGCAAACAACCCCCCAACCTCACCATCAGAAGCATGCTCCCCACAGACCAGGGCACATGAACTCATAGGGACACCAGACCTTGCCAGAACAACAGATGCAAACCCTGAGGACACATCTCTTCTGCTACAATGATCAATACCACCCTCCCTCCCTCGCACACACACACTAACACCTTTCAAAATCCTTGGGTCCTACAACATGTGTACCACCTAATCCAGTGCATCAAATACTGCAACAACAAGAGTATATAGGAGAAACCAGACAAATCACTACGCTCTTGAACGAACACACAAAAACATGATAAAAGTCAAAGACACCTCACCCACTTTTCACAGTGCAAATCACTCCATATCTGACCTATTAGTCCTCGTCCTCAAAGGAAATTAGCACAATGCCTTCAAAAGACCAACACAGGAACTTAAATTCATAACTCTGCTAGATACTAAAAATCAAGGTCTCAGTAGAGGCACTGATTCTATGGCTCATTACAACAATTTGTAACATACTAATCCTCCTTTTTCCTATGACTGCAGAGGTGTTAAATGCGTGCTTCATTTTAAGTGGTTTCCTCCAACATGTGTTATCCCTTTATGTTTAACAATCTGTCCCATCTTGTATTTAGCTGGTGACACTCTGGTTACTTTTTCAAGACCTGAAGAAGAGCTCTGTGAAGCTCGAAAAACTTGTATCTTTATCTTCCACCAACCACAGCTCGTTCAATAAAAGATATTAATTACTTTGCCCACCTTGTCTCTCTCATATCTTGGGACCAACACAGCAACAACACTGCAAACTAAAAAGTAACTATGCAGACCTATTCACTTTCATTTTCAAAGTCCTACTTATACCCTTTTGAAATTATTTCAAAACTCTCCTTTTATTGGCTGTCGTTTTTACAATATTAGCAACACATTACTTTTGCCTTAGATTGTTACTCAGAAAAATAAAAATAAAAAATATAGCCTAATAGATTGTAAATAGAAAATAAAAAATCAGATCATGGGATCTATTCATAGATTTGTATTTTCAAGCCTATATATTATATATATATTGTGACAGGGTCAGGCCAGATGGCTATAGGAGAGTAATAGAAGGCAGATATATTAGCCCCAGGTTAAGTAGGTCCCTTTTCCATAGGTAAGGTAACATGGAAGGTTCCAGAACAATCAGGAACCTTCTGGAGACAATTAAGACAGACAGACTGATTAGAACACTGCAGCCATTCAAGAAGCTGCTAGAATCAATTAAGGCAGGCTAATCAGGGCACCTGGGTTTAAAAAGGAGCTCACTTCAGTTTGTGGTGCACATGTAAGGAGCTGGGAGCAAGAGGCACTAGGAGCTGAGAGTGAGAACGTGGACTGCTGGAGGACTGAGGAGTACAAGCATTATCAGACACCAGGAGGAAGGTCCTCTGGTGAGGATAAAGAAGGTGTTGGAAGGAGGCCATGGGGAAGTAGCTCAGGGAGTTGTAGCTGTCACACAGCAGTTCCAGGAGGCACTCTAGACAGCTGCATTCCACAGGGCCCTGAGCTGGAACCCGGAGTAAAGGGGCAGGCCCGGGTTCCCCCCAAACCTCCCAACTCCTGGTCAGACACAGGAGTTGACCTGAACTGTGGGTTCACGAAAACAGCCACACAAAGGGCTGCCGTGAAGCTCCAAGGCAAGCAAATCCGCCAATAAGCGCAAGACCTACCAAGGTAGAGCCGGAACTCACTCACTCTCTCTCTCTCTCTCTCTCTGTCAACTTCAGACTTCAAATGTATCTCTTTGGTTAACGTCTATTGGTGGGACTAATTCCAGGAGAACTCAACACATCACTTAGTTGGCAAATGTCTGGTTCCTTGTGGAATTAAACTCAATAGCAAAGCGGACTTTGATTGTTTTGTTAACATTTTACACACTCCAACTTTTAAGAAAGTAGGAAAGAAAGTCTATAGCAAGCTGGTCAAGAAGATGCAATGCAGACTGTCTTTGTTCCACAAAAACCAAGCTGCACTTTTCATTGCTATTAAGATAAAACGAGGCAAGCCGCACTCACATTTGGTGAAACAAATAAAAATACAGTTCAGTTTTCCTCTTGCATCATTTCATTAATTGGCTGCTAAGAAAACTGGGGCTGAAGGCCGTTTGGGGGAGAACCATCACACCTCTGTTTTTTCCACCAAATGCATCCGATGAAGTGAGCTGTAGCTCACGAAAGCTTATGCTCTAATAAATGTGTTAGTCTCTAAGGTGCCAAAAGTCCTCCTTTTCTTTTTGCGAATACAGACTAACACGGCTGCTACTCTGAAACCTACTGATATGATGTATCATTATTGTTTTTAAGACTATACACCAGGGTGCTGGAACAATTTTTATAGAGGGGATGCTGAGAGCAGTTAAACCAAACTGTAAACACTGTATATGATGGAAATCTCTTCAAGCCAGGGGGTGCTGCAGCATCCCTAGCTCCAACTCTTATGAATATACACATATTCCAGTAGTGCCAAAAACAGACATAGAAGCTACCCTGTCCATAAACAAGAGCCACCCTTACCTGTGGTGCCCATAAATTAGACTGGTTTCAGAGTAGCAGCCGCGTTAGTCTGTATTCGCAAAAAGAAAAGGAGGACTTGTGGCACCTTAGAGACTAACACATTTATTAGAGCGTAAGCTTTCGTGAGCTACAGCTCACTTCATCGGATGCATTACCGATATAAATTATACTGTATCTATCGTAAACTCAGGGTTCAAACTTGGCCTTATTTCCAGGGTATTTTCAGGTTAAGGAGTACAATATTACTTTCCAACTCTTTTGTAACCATAGTTCTTAGGATTTTTAAGCAAGCCCAAAGCTGACTTGGGTCTCCGGCTGGGCACGCTACCACCTGGCTGAAAGGGCTGTGTCCAGCTCCCGGACCCCCTTTCCCCAGAGGGACAGTGCTGCCGACTTCTCTAGAGAGATGCAGAGTTAACTAGAAGGCAGATCCTGAGTTGCACTTCCCACGGGTCCCGTCTGTCACGAAGTATTCAATCCCCTGTACAGTCCCTGCCTGACACCCGTCCTACAGCTGGACAAAAGTCACCCATCTCACAAAGCGGGACTCGCAGGGGGATCTGTTTTGTTGTCATATGGAGGAGTTCAGTGGCTCCTAAATCCTGGCTTCACTGGACCAGGCTGACCCTCACGGGAGGAAGCAGCAGCAAGCTTGTGCGAATGAATACGCCGCCGGGGGCTTCCCCCCCCCCCCCGCCTGGCTCCCGTCCCAGGCCGGGGCGCACCCTGCGGACCCTAGGTCAAACGAAGGGACTCCCCACGACACGGCCGCCGCGTGGGGCTCGCGCTCTCCCCCTCCCCCAGCCCAGCCCCAAGTTCCCGCCGCCAGGAGCTGAATGCGCCGCAGGGCGGGCAGCAAGCGCGGTCCCGGCGCGGGGTCCGGCACGTACCTTTCCGAGTGCACGCAGCCGGGCTCGCGGCCACCTCAGGGCTTTTGGGGGGGGCGGGCGCCTCACCCCGCTGTTGCGGCCCCGTCCTCCGCCCGGACTCTCCACGCGGGGTCACCCTGCGGGGACCATCTCTCCCTGGGACGCCTCGTCCAGCCCCCCGCCTGCTGCCGGGCGGAGCGAGCTGGCAAAGCGCCTTCAGTGCACGCTCTGCAGCGGGGGGGTGGGTCCCGCCGCCCGCCGGAGGAGCAGGGAAGGCGGCCCGCGGGGCCGGACGGCGGCTGCTCTCTTCTCCCCACCTGGGCAGCGGCCGCCGCGGCTCCCACTGCCGAGGCTGTCGGAAGCGGCCGCTGGCCCAGCGCTGGAGCGAGCATCACGTGGCGCTCCGCGGCTGTGACCCGGGCCGTGAACCGCCCCCGCCCCCGGTCCCCGGAGCCCGGGCCTGCTGCGGGGCCCCAGCGCGCACGCTGCTCCTCGCCCGTGGCGTCTGGGCGGGCCGCTGCCGCGCCTTCAAACCCTGCCTCCGTGCGGACCCAGCCGCCTCCACGGGCTGCCCCGCTCGGGCCACACCCAGCCCTGCCCCGATCGCTCCAGCCCCGCAGCGTGCAGACTGGCCCCTCGGCCGTGCGCGGCCCGGCCGACTGAAGGCAAACACCCCCCTCCTTCACCCCGTGCCGCCCCCCCGGCCGAGCGCTCCCTGGGCAGCTCTCAGCGCCTTGCCAGCTCTGTTAAAGGGGGAAATGGGGGCGCTTTTGGCTTCGAAGGGAGACGCCAAATGCCTCCTTTCAATACAGCAAAATCCCGCTCCCTGTGCCTGGCGGGTCACCTTCCCAACCAAACTCCCATCTTCACCAGCCCTGAGCCGCTGAGCTAACAGACTGGTGTTATTTATTGGTATTGCGGGGGGGGGGAAGCGGCTAGAGGCCCTTGCTCGAGCTGTGCAAATAACTGATCTCTCCGCTTGCTGGCAAGGCGGGGGGGGGGGAAAGAAATAGATAAAAAATGTGTGGGATTCGGCTTGACCCAAAATCAAGCTTTTCATTTTGAGCTTTGCTTTTTTTTTCCCCCCTCCCCCCTTTCAAACTAATGTTCAATTTCTTTCAAACAATGAAAAGTTGCTTCAGATTGACAACTTTAAACGTGTCATGTCAAAACTGCAAAAGCAAAAGGCTTTGAGATTTTTTTCTGACTTCATCTAGCCAACGCCAATAGCGAGAGCCACGGACTTGTGGTTTTTAGTTTATCTAGCTGAGGTTAGATCTTCACTTAATATCTGTGAAGAAATCACATTTAAATTCAAATAAATGAAGTGAAGGTAATATTTTTGGTTTGGGGGTTTCTGTTTTTATATTCGGAGTACTTGTGGCACCTTAGAGACTAACAAATTTATTAGAGCGTAAGCTTAAATTTGTTAGTCTCTGAGGTGCCACAAGTACTCCTTTTCTTTTTGCAAATACAGACTAACACAGCTACTACTCTGAAACCTGTTTTTATATTGTATTTCTTTCCTTAAGGATTGATCACAAACAGTTGACTGCCACTAATAGATACTTTCAGAGTTGTTGAGGTGTAGTATGGTCCCAAGACATTAGGGGTATAAGGTAGATGAGGTAATATCCTTTTATTGGACCAACTTCTGGTGATGAAAGACAGAAGCTTTTGAGCTACACGGAGCTCTTCTTCAGGTGTGGGAAAGGTACTCAGAGTGATGGATACTAATATTTAAAATGTAAGCAGTTGTCTTAACTGACCAGGCACTTTTAAGCATGTGCTGTTGATCCTGTTCCTCAGTCAGATGAGCACATAAATGCTTCCACAGGGAAGCTTCCACAAATGTTTGTGTATTCATCTTTGAAATTCACTTTCTTCAAACATTCATGATATTAATGCCGGACTGGTTGACTGGGCAGGAAGTAAGAGAGTGGGAGAAAGAGGGACAAGAAAACCCACACAACACGAGTTTGGCCAAAACGAATTCATTTAAAAAAAAAAAAAAAACCAGAGTAAGCATTCCTAGATTTATTTATTTATTTGCAGTATTTCCCTGTGTTAACCATGTATTGACAATATTTATCTTTTTCCTAATGCAAAGTGGGTCTGTTTTTTACCTAAATTGAGAATTTGCTGGGAACAATCAGTGCTGTCTGACTCCATAGTAACGTTTGTAAAGAATTAAACTAATGTTCTGTTTAAATTTTTGGTTAATGGTTTTAACCAGGCAGCATACACAAATATTCAATTACTAATGTAAAAGATGACATGAACTAAAAGCAGAGGAATGTTTGCCTGTTATTTAAAACTACTTTGTGTTTCCTAGATGATCTTTATATTTTCACAAAATGATAAAGTAGTAATAAAATTAAAGTTTTCAATTATTATAACAATGTAAATATCCCTATTATTGTGTGAGTAGAAGGACAAAGATTATTTGCTTTTTTATGGGCCATTCAGATACTTCACTTTACTTTACTCATGTTAAATAGTATCTTATTCCACAAATAACCTATCCACTCCAATAGGACTACTCATTGAACTAGGTACTATTCAGTGTGAGTAAGGGTATCAGAATTTGGCACTAAATGACCTTATTTTAAAAAAAAGTGATGAAAATGTTAAAAGTTATTCCTAACTTGTAGAAAGTATGCAACAGGCCTTGATCACTGATTACATGAAAGGAAACATTTGTATTTCAGATCATTATTTTGCTCTCTAGCAGCGATTAGAAACACGGTACTTGTAAAAAATAAATAAATAAATACCTAGATAGTCATTTTAAAAGATCTGTTATCCAGAAAATACCTTTATTTTTTAAAAAAAACGCTACATTACCCAAGATGCCATAGAATTTCAGTCGTAAAATGTAGGACGAAATCCTGGAAGTTTTGCCATTTTTCTTTAAAGCAGCCAGGATTCCACCCCTACTGTTTTGGGCTATTATTGAATATCTATTATTGGGCAGAATTTTCTTATTTTCATTGAAGGTGGTATATTTTGGGGTATAAGTAGTCTTCAGGAATATTTGTGCCTGTGATTTTGCAAGTAGGACACATTCAAGTGCCCCTGTTTTCATGTCCAGATTGGGTACATAGTTAATAAAGTACAACATTTGTTACTGGTTTGCTCACCCAAATCCTCATTTTCATGTGCATATGGAACATTTAAATTCATGACTTTTGTATGCCCATCACTGAAGGGCCACTGTAAATTTTAGACTCAAAGACATTCAAAAAGGGCCAGGCTCGGATATCCAACAGGAATCAGGTACCACCTTACTCTATAAGCAGACCCCTGCACTGCAGTTAGACTCTTGGGACTAGTCAGAGTGATGGAGAGTATCACAATCTGGCCCAAAGTATTTTTTTTTTTAAATATAGCTCTAAATTCACCATCCAGAGAAGCTGTTTGGGATTTACTTTCTCTTAAAGAAGGTACAATCTGGGGCCTAGAACAGGTTCAATGTTCCTTCAGAACATCCTTGTAGCAGATTTCCAGTTAGAACTAATCTCTAGACCACAGAAAAACCAAGATAATGTTTTAAAAATAAGAGTAATGCTTAGCCTGTAACTCAGCCAATGAGCCATTAGGTTGAAAAATGTAGATAACTTTTTCCCATTAATTTCTAGAACACTCATTTACATGAGCTGTCTGGATGCTTAGTGACTTTTTTCATCTCTCCTTTTACACCTCTTAACTAATAACATTTACTACCAGACATTTGTGAAAACAATCCATATATTTGTTTTTCTTTTTTTTAGTTAAAACTCGGCTTCAATATTGGTGAAACCCCCCACTGGTAGCAAAGAGAAAATTCAGTACCCAGAACTGAATTTAACTATGAATTTAATTTGAAGGGTTATAGTAAGCTTCACAAATGCTCTAATTTGTAATGCCCACAATCTTATTTTCTACCCATAAGATGTAGTCTTTACATATAGTATACTATCCTTTATAAATAGGTATTTATTCTAGTAACCCATATATCATCAGAACATACATATGAATTGCCATACTGGATCAGGCCCAAGGGCTATCTAGTCCAGTATTCATTTTCGACAGTGGTCAGCACCAGATGTCTCAGAGGAAGGTGAAAAAACCCCATAGAAGGCAAATTAAAAAAAAAAAAAAAAAAACAAAAACAACCTACAGTAGGCAGATATCACACAATGCAATTTTCACTGAGACAAATACTAAAGCCACTGCCTTGTATGGAAATTGTACTTGAGATCTTTGTGCTTATATTTTTCCATTACATTAAACCTTTTCCATAACTTCCATGGAAAAATATCTGGAATCTGCTCAACTACTGCTAAAGTTCCTTTCTTGCCAATCACTCTTTCCACCTCACCTCTCTCTCTGAATCCAGTCACTACCCCACCTTTTCACCACATCATATTTATGCTTCTTGTCCTCACCATACGTCTTTCAGAACTCTGCCACCTCTATTTATCCACTCTTGTCTGTTATCATGTCACCTCCTGCCAATGATACCAGCCTTTACCTCCCAGTTGTCCACTTTTCACATCTATCTTCAATCCTTCTTCCTGTCACCTCTATCATATTAAAAAAACCCACCCTTTCCTTCAAATTCCTCCTCAAGATCCACTTCTCTCATAATACATATAGCCATTCTTAGCTGGCTAATTTCTTGGGTAAGAGGTATGGTTGGGAATAGTGGGTTCTATGTTAGCCTTTTAAATTGTATATTTATTCATCTCATCTACCTATTGCTTGTCTTCTTGGATTGTGAGCTCTTTGGACCAGGAACGGTGTCTATGTGTATGCAAAGCAGCTACTAAGCATATTGTAGATACTATCTTAATACAAATCAAAAGTAATGAATAAAATATCAAAGCACCAGAATTAAATAAAATATTCATCACTGTTAGAAGAGCAATATGTATTATTCCTGGGACAGCAAAGTAATAATGTTTGATGTTGCTTGTTTTTGTACTTTTTCTCTGCATAAACATAATGTAACAACTGTTAGATTTGCTTCTCTCTTTTTACTGCTTCTCCTGAGAGGTGAGCTATGGAAAAATGTTTACTAAATTATTTTTGCTTTTATTTTTAAAAGTAATCTTATTGAAAAGAAAAAAGCAGTGTTCCACCTAGTACAAGCTATTTTACAGCCTCTTTGTATCTTTTCATAGTAAGTGGGCTTGAACATAATATCAAAGTGTCTCGTGGACAAGCCCACTTCAGTCGTATAAATAAACAAACCTACTGGCTGATTTTAATTTGTTTATTGACTTTCCATAGTTCATGATCCATGTACACAGACTAGGGTTATCAGACTCTTTACTCATTAAACTAGTCACCAACCTTCACTTAATAAAGATTTTAAAAGTATTCTTGAATTCTAGTATTTAATATGTTTTTATTGGTATAGTCCCCCCCTTACCTTATTATTTTAACCAAGTAACTTTAATAGTATTTTCTATAAACATAAAACTCCATCCATCTCCCATTACCCTTTCTTTGAAACCTTTATCTTGCCATCCATCATACTCTGTACTCTTATGCCCTTAAGTATTTTTATCTTGATCATATGTGAAACCTCAAAGAAATTTTTAAGACTTATTCCCCTCCCTTAACATAACTTATTGGGGCAAAGTCCCCCTAGCTCCCAGTCTCCACATCTAACTAATAGATCATCAGTTGCACAGCAAAGAATTTAAGATTGTTGTAAAAATACAATCCAGAGCTTTTCACAAAAAGACAGGGCAGGGGGAATGAAACAATGTAATAATATTTCCAAAAAAAGAGTGGAGGCAAATTATAAAAAAAGGTCTGAAACTTCTATATGAAAAGCTATGGCATCATTCCCCAGGTAACACTGAGATAAAACAAGTTTTCCCGAGAGTCTTATTTTTCACCAGATCTTCCTCAGCCTCCATGTTCAGTTTTGAACTCTCTCTTGAAAGATTAGATTAAATAGCAAAAGCCTCAAGCAGCCTTTCAAACAGTTACACATCAAAGAATGTTCACTATGAAATACCAGATTCCAAGTGTTTTGCAAGGCCATTGAGAAGACTTCAATGGCCTACGCTTACACTTTACAAGGGATTAAGAACAAGAAATAATATCTGGCTCTAAGCAAAGGTTCACTAACAGAGCAAAGTCACAGAGCACTTTATTCTATTTAACCTTGATGATATTTTTAATGATGACATAAAAACAATTCCATACTTTACACCAATCCCTTTGGAGATCGGAGAGCATGGCTGTCTATCATTGTATGTAAGCTCTGCACAAAATTAAACATCAGAAGTTAAAGACTGGTTGTGCTCTCTGATGCAGTATGAATATAGTTATATATTCAGCAAAACACTGTTTATGGTATGCTGTAGTAATATTTGTTGCAGAAATGCAGTGTCAGATTGTACCATCCTTATTTATGTTGAATAGTATTTTTCACCATGAATAATTCCATTTAAGTCATTGTCCACTTCCACAAAACTGATTGCAAAGAGCCTTGAGTGCAATTTGAGCACCAAGCTAGATTAACTCCATGGCACACAAGAATACTTGAGGAAATATGCCCAGCTAACATTCTGAGGTGCATAGCGAACCAGGACCTTGAGAGGTTAAGACTGAGGGGGAATTCTAGCCTCCCAAATCAGTGCAGATTTATGTTGCCCTCGGCAACAGGTGCAAACAGGCAGCATGACCAGACAGAAATTGGCACCAGCTGAAAGGAGCAAAGAAGAGAACCCCTGACCTGGACTGCACTGCTAATGGAAACCCTGCCTTGTGCTGTTACTATTCCTTGTGCAACAAATACACCAGACACGATCTCTACTCCCCCTCGCTGCTCAAGTTGTTGGGTACATAGGCAAGCCAGGTAATGCAATTCCAGATGAAGAGACTTGTACTTCATCTCAAATCATTATGTTGTGCATATGATACTGGATACCATCAATACTAGGGGATTTCAGTCTGAACTTATTATTGCAGTAGCAGTTGTAATCCCAAATATCATTAGTTCTGTTTTACAACTGCATTTAATTTATTGTATCTGTTAATAGCTACATATTTCTTTTGCACAAGTGTGCAGTGAAAAACTGCTTTGAAGATTATTTTTTTCTAAAGTTTACCTGTATTGCATGAGTGGCTTCCAACCTGGGGATGAAACGTTCTCTTTTTTAAAAAAAATCTGTTTAGTTCTGAAATGTTCATCTGCATGACTTTACTTCATGTTGGATGGGATTTTCAAGCCATCTAATGGATCCCCCAGAACATCCATTTTCACTATATGATAAATACAAAGAAGGGCACTTCCTACTATGGGCTATTTTAATTCAGTAGATAATTGTGATGCTGTAAAAGTTTTTTGTACCCAAATGGCACCCAATTCTGTACAGCTAATCAAGGTTTCACATTAACAACGGGAGCAAGATCAGACACCCAGTTTGTGATAGATAATTTTTGGAGTTAAAGGTAATGACAAATAATTGAGTTGAACTAATTTATTTAAATGTTCATGAACCCTCAGAGTTGCTGTCAGCAATCCCCAGTGCAGATTAGAAATAGCACAGGAGGAGTTTAGGCAAGTTCTGCCCAAAAATGCATGCCCTTTCTTGAGGGATTCATCTTCCATTATTCCTCAAGGCTGTGCATAGTCCCATGTCTTTATATGATGATATAAATTGGCCTCAAGTTGCAACTGTGGGAAAATGCAAACACAAATTAAGATTGTTTTGGAGCAAAGTCAAACTAAATACACCTATTTTAACCACAAGAAAGTAGAACTGAGCAAGATTTTTTTTAAATATAGTGGATAAGAACATATTGTATCAGACCAATGGTCCATTTAGCCCAGTATCCTGTCTTCTGACAGTGGTCAGTGTCAGATGTTTCAGAAGGAATGAACAGAACAGGACAATTTTGAGTGAGCCATCCTCTGTCGTCCAGTCCCAGCTTCTGGACCTTGGAGACTTAGACACACCCAGAGCATGGGATTGCAATCCTGATCATCTGGCTAATAATCATTGGTGGACCTATTCCCCCTTGAACTTATTTAATTCTTTTTTGAACCCAGTTATATCTTTGGCCTTCACAACATCCCCTGACAATGAGTTCCACATGTTCACTGTAAGCAGTTTGAAGAAGTACTTCCTTTGTTTGTTTAAAACCAGTTGCCGATTGATTTCATCAGATGACTCCTAGTTTTTGTCTTATGTTAAGGGGTAAATAACCACTTCCCTATTCACTTTCTCCATACTATTCATGACTTTAAAGACCTCCATCATAACCCCCCTTAGTTGCCTCTTTTTCTCAGCTGACCAACCCCAGTTGTTTTACTCTCTCCTCCTATGAAAGCTGTGCTATTCCCTTAATAATTCTTCTTATCTTTCCCTGTACCTTTTCTAATTCTAGTATTTTTTTTAAGATAGAGCAATCTGAATTGCACATAATATTCAAGATATAGGTGAACCAGGGATTTATACAGTGGCATGATATTTTTCAATCTTCTTCTCTATGCCTTTCTTAATGGTTCCTAACATTCTATTAGCTTTTTTGACTGCTGCTGAACATTGAGCAGATATTTTCAGAAAACTATTCATGATAACTCCAAGATCTCTTTCGTGAGTGGTAACAGCTAATTTAGACCCTAACATTTTGCATGCATAGTTAGGATTGTGTTTTCCAGATGTGGATTACTTTGCACTAAACATTGAATTTCATCTGCCCTTTTGTTGCCCAGCCACCCAGTTTTGTGAGATCCCTTTGCAACTTTTCACAGTCAGCTTTAGACTTAATTATCTCAAGTAATTTTATATCATCTGCAAATTTGGACAGTGGATCTATCACTATCAAATACATCTGTGAAATTAAATGCACTGTGGTGGCTTTTGACTAGGAATTTTATTCTATTTAGTGTGTAGATTGTACAAGTAAATCTTGATGGGACATACAGAACTAAGATAACTTAAAGTAACTAAAAAGCGTCAACAAAATGGAATTTCTGTTTTTTCTTCCCTATAAGGAATCCAATCTTTTCTATAATTCGTATACTTGATATTCATCTCAACAACCAAGCCTGCAGCAGGCTTAAAGCTCCTTGTCACCTTGCTCAAAAAAATCCATTAAATTCTGGCCAAAGACGGCCACACATATGGACAAGCTAATCACTTGGTTTATGAAGAAAGGTTAGAATGATCTAATGAAAAGTGTAAACCTGATTGTCAAAGGTTATCTGTGCTGTAGCATCCGATCTGCTACGTTAGCAAAGTGGTATTCTTAAAGAGTTTTGACACCTCATTGAAAGTGTTGAGAAATATATTTAGAGGCTATTCTACAAACATGTACAGTATTAATCAGAAAACTTGTTTGCCTTAATTTTCAACCCACTCGGACACTGTCATTGTCCACTGCCATTGGACACTGGAGGTTGGAAACTGGGAGCAGCCCCTGAGCCTTCTGAACAGAGAGGTGCTGAGATGGTGGTATTCAGATCCAGGCACAGGTGTAGGCTAGGCTTCCAGTTAGAAACAGGAATAGAGTTCAGGCTTGGATGCACTTCTAGCTCAGGTAGGGGATTCTTTTATCCCTATTCACATAGGAGCTAAGGGAGAAGTGGAGGATCCCCTTTGAAGGAGAATAAACTTAGCTTCCTCCCAAGCATCCACAGAAATAAGAAGGAAAGGAACAGAAGAATCAACCATGGTTTCTTCCTCAGCTCCTCTTAAGATCTTTTCCTATTTTCCTCCTCTCTTTATCCTGGGGGAAAAGAGAGACTAAAATATTGGGTACAAGGATCCCCATCTTCCTTACTGACTGTTGCCAGGGAGGTGGGCATGGGCTGAGAGTCTCCATGAGAAAACATCTCAGCTTTGAGTATCAATGTGTCCCATTAGTACAGAGCGAATGGGAGCTCCAACTGGGCAAAATAGGTAAGAACGTAGCCCTAAACAAATGTGAACTCAACATTAAACCAAAACACCCAAAGTTCTTGTGTTGCTTCCCAGGAAAGTTTTCCAAGCTCACAGGGGCCCTGATCCTGCAAACTTTTATGCAGATGAGCAGTCCCACTGAGGTCACTGTTTGACTGACCAGAGTCATGCAGTGGAGCTGATTCTCCTCTTGCTTACACCAATGAGAGTAATTCTTTTAGAGGCAGTGGAAATTGTGGTGACTTAGCATCTCTGGTTTCAAGTCAGGCACTTGCTTCAATGCTTAAAGATGGGTTTTGAGTGGGGATTTTCCAAGGAGGCCAAGAGAGTTAGGTGCCCAATTGTCACTGACTGTCAATGGAACTTGGGCACCTAACTCTCTTGGACTTCTTGGGAAATACTGGTCCTAGTTGCCAGATCTTTAATTATAGGCACCATTTTGGTCTTGTGCCTCAGTTTTACCAACTGTAAAATGATGGTAATTAGTTACCTACATGGGTGTTGTGTGGCTTTACTTTCTAATATTTTAAAGCATTCTGAAATCCTCAGATGGAAAGTTGTGAATTATATACAATGATTACACTGTAACTTTTGCAGCCTAAAATTATTGTTGCTGCTCAGACAACACTCCAATTGAATTCAATGGAAGTAGTGCCTAAATAAGGAACAAGTAAAGACTACAAGATTGAATGCATGAAGAGTAGAAAACTGTATGAGAAAATCTAATCATGTTATTTGGTTTGTTAGTAGAACATCTCATTCTAACTGGCTCACTGTACCATGCCAGGTTCTTACAGCCAATATGTCATATGCCTTACCCACAATGTTTTTGTTTGCGGCAAATGTTTAATAGCTTAATGCTATTTCCCTTGCTTACTCCAGAATGACACCAGTGTAACTCCATTGACTTCAGCTGAGTTAATCCAGATTTACGGCCTCATAACTGAGAGCAGGATTCTCCCCCGCACCTATACTGAAGGATATCTAACTGAGTCATTTTGTTAAAGAAGAATGAAAAATATCACTTTCAACTTAAGAAACAATTGCTGGTATCCAAGTGCACATTTGTTTACCTTCTAGGACAGAATCATTCATCATTAGCTGTCTACCCCTCACTGACAGTGATTCACCCTGGAGGCATTCAGGAATGAATCACAGTTTACTAATGACAGAGATGCTAGCAGCAAAGTAGGGACCTTCAAACCCTGACTCACTCTCAAACTTATTACGCCAGTATCAAGAGAAAAAACTTTTTAACAACACAGGCTTTGAAAGAAGTTCTCCAAATTCAACAAGGAGCCAGTCCAGCCCTGTTCTTGTTGAAGTCAATGGAAGTTTTACCTTTTACTTTAGTGATAGCAGGATTGGGCCTGCTAGTGATTAATTACTTCATTTTTACTGCTCAAGGACTCAAAACTCTTAAAATAAATTTTAAGAAAGCTGCCCTTTCACATATACACCATGATCAAAATCAGATCTGGGTAACTAAAACTATTACCTCTGAAACAATAAAATCAAGGGCCTCATTTTCAAAGGTGCTGAGCACCTACAGCTCCCATTGACTCCAGCTGGGGTTGTGGGTGCCAAATGAGTGCTTCTAGAAAGGCGATCCCATTGTGTAGCTTTAGGAAACTCTAGCCCCTCTGTCCACTACTAAATGAATCCATATTTCCTCAGCCTTTGAGCCAGATAGGTAGGTGTCTTTTTCCCACCTTATACATGTATGTCTCCTGAGGGGATAAGCAATATTGGTGTAGCTGTGTTGGTCCCAGGGTATTAGAGAGACAAGGTGAGTGAGGTAACCCACTTCGGTTGGTGAGCCCCAGGAGCTGAGACTTTAAGGAAACAAAAATACAAAACAAAACCACAAAAGAGTTGGCAATACTGTAGTGGCTGTCCTTTCTCTCAGATCCATACCTCACCGCATTTGCTATCCATGTGTCTTGTGACTTTTAGACTGGATTACGGTTTAACACTCAAAACTACAAAGGGTACAAAGAAAGCATTGCCTGATGATGCTATTCCTGCTGTGTGGGTTGGAGTGTTGGGAAGTAGAGAATCTGCACAAGAAAACTAAGGACCCCTCTGCACAGCATGGCACAGAGCTCCAGAACAATTTAGTGCTGCTCAGTGTGGAGGAGGGAAATCTAAGCAAGTCAAGGTTATGAAAGGGACATGGCGAGTAGATTCATAGTCCCAAATCTCATGGGTGTGCATGCATACACATCTGGTGTAGAGAGGCAGGGAGATAAGGACCCAGTAGGCCATGTCTCGTGCACTTCCCCATAACCAATAGTTATGACCATATAGTTGTATACACACCTTTGTATTCCAATAGCATCTATGGGCCCCAATGAGGATCAGGACCCTGTTGTTCTATTTCTTGGACTGACTGAGATTTCTGTTAATCTTATTTTGGGGTCTGAAATTTACATTGCCCCATTTTTCAGGACTGAAAAGGAATAGGCTGCATGTAGGCAACAGTTTCTGGCTCATTAAGAGTGTCAGCATAACCTATTTATACTAGGATAGGTCTACTACTCATTTTCCAGGGGGGAAAAAAAATCCAGGCAGTTCCTCTGCTGATGACTTCTGCCCTTGTCATGGTTACAGGGGCTATTTGCACCTCTGTCTCTATTCTGGTCTCTCTGAGTGCATCTGATCAGATGCTAGGCCTCCTGCCCCACCTGCTTTGGAGTGGAATTTCACAATTCTCCCACTCAGACTGGGGTCTGGATACAACACCCCCTCTGTGCCAACTGGTTACTACCATGGCGATCCAATGGAACACAAGCAATTCTTTCCTGTGGGAGCTGGTGATCAGAGCTATACACAGGTGGTAAAGAACCTTCTTAAAGCAAGTAGGTTCATTTAGCAAATGGAACAAAGCATTGGAAAAAAAATTAAAATTTCAAATCAACAACCACCAACATACACACATTTAAGCTCATCTAACCTTGTGCTTCATTACAAACTCAGGCTACAGCTATACTGGGAGCGAGGGCTGTGATTCCCACCTGGCGTAGACTTACTTGTGCTAGCTTTCATTGAGTCAGCATGCTAGAAATAGCAGTGTAGCCCTGGTTGCATGAGCAGTTGTAGTAGCAGCAGTGATCTGTATGACTATGCTATGTATAATCTGTATGCTCAAAAGGTCTGTTATACTTTCCCCCCCTTTTTGTCTCCTCTCCCTCTTTGAATACCTGCAAAGTGGCTTTCCCCCTCCTCCTCCTCCTTCCTGGAATGCTTGTGGGATGAATGGGCTGGTTGAACAGCTGGAAGATCAGAAGAGCTCCCAGGAAGACAAGGTGTCTGGGACTCTAATTAGGCAGCAATCACATGCCCAATGCATGGACACTGGCCCACGTGGAGTGTAACCAACCAGACGCGGCCAAGTAATCTCTAGTTGCAGGTCATGAGGAGCAGGTCCTTAAAAGAGGAAGGGGCCATGTGCTCAGCAGTGCACTCACAAGCTTGTACCTCCTCTGAAGGCCCTTTGCCTGGACACCTGGCTAGTGGTTTGCCATGTTGCATTCCATTGTGCCTCGGGAAGACTTACCTTCATCACACCATCCATCGTTGCGTTGTGGGACAGTTACCTTGAAGGATCCTGACATCTCCAGTGCTGGGCCTGTCCTGGGAGCACGAGTATGTGAGTGTGATCCCTCTCCCGCTTCTTTTGAGCTTAGCTATCAATATAATAAACGTGCTGCTTTCTGCCAAACTCTGGTGGGTCATTAGTCCTCCCTAAGCTTACTAACTGGCCCAATTTCAGTAAAAGCAGTGGCATAGGTGCTGGAACTAGAGGTGCTGGGAGCTACTGCACCCCCTGGCTTGAAGTGGTTTCCATCCTATACAGGGTGTACAGTTTGGTTCAATGTCTCTCAGCACCCCCACTGTAAAAATTGTTCTAGCACCACTGGGCAGTGGTGAATGGCAGCACAGGTTAACCGCCCCCTGAGAACAAACCTGACTGGACTCCATGGGTATGTCCATGGGGCAAGTAGCTACTCACCACTTCCCATGCAGCCTCAGGGAGGCTACCCTTGTTAGAGCACTGTGTGTGATTCAAAGTTCGAATAGACATACTTGTGCTAGCTCAAAGTGTAGATGTACCCTACGTTAAATGGGTTTCCCTCAAGTTACAGGAACAGAACAGGCCCCATTTCTATTCTTTTAGCAAGCGCTGGATTCTTGGGACCTAGTCCTGTCTCTGCCTTCCAGATAGACCCCTCTCTGCTCCCACCCTGCCACACACACAGGAAAATTCCCTTTTCTCCAAGCCTCCTCCCCCTGCCCAGTGTGTGCCTGAGCCCAATCATCATATCGCTCAATGCTTTTTTGTTACAAGGCCTACCTGTGAAGTCTTCCTTCTACTCGGTTTTTTCCCAGTTGGGCAGCCTGGCCAGCTAAGATAATACCCCTGTGAGCGATGGTCGATTGTTTAGCAGTTAGACCAATCACAGGTCTTGTGACAGGTGTCAGGAATTGGGACTTGCAGTAGATCCACTCTGTAGGTAACCTAATGAGCACAACTGGCCTATGAGGCTACCTAATTGGCTATACCACCTGATTGGTTGGAAATGTCTCTTAAGCCCAGCAGCTGCAGCTCAAAATGTTTGCTCATAGCTATGATAGCTCCTGTGCCTGGCCAGCTTATTCCCAGCCCTGTTCCTGCTTTACTTCATGCCAGGCTCTGACCCTCCACTCCAATTCCTGACCTTTGACTTCAGCTCTGGCAGTTGGTCTCCTGCTCTGACCACTAGGACCAATTGCTTATGTCCCTGTCATACGGCAGTGAGGAGACATAAAACTCTTTTCTTCCCCCAATGTTCCAACCCTCCATCTCAGGAATCCTACAAAAAAGAAAGCAACAAAAAACCCAACATTTTGAGGTCCAGATCACTATTTATCACAGCCTCTCTTTGGCAGAATGCAGGGTAAAGTTACACATGTTGTTCCTTGTATAACTGAGGTGTAAAAAGGAACTGCATATACCCCATTGCAACCTGCAGGTTCAATACACAGTCATCCTATCCTTTCCCTGCAGGCTACTGCTGTAGCTAGCATTTAAAAAATAAGTGCATTCACTGTCATGTCAAGAGTAAAGAATTACTGAAAGTCACTGGCTTCTAGCACAGAGCAAGGAATTTTCTTAGAATGAGGTAAATCTACTCAATCTCCACTCTGCCTCTTTATACAAATAAGTAATAATAATTGTAGTGCCAGGAGCCCCAGGCATGAACCAGGAGCCCATTGTTCCAGGCACCATACAAACACAGATCCTGCTCCAAACACATGAAATACAATACAAGAGACAACAAGTGGATACAGATAGTCGGGGGGGAGCATAAGGAAACAGTGAAGAAATGTTGGACAGAGCTTTTGCTAGAACCTTTTCCTTCCCCAACCTTCATCTTATCTGGCTTTTCACTAGTTTTAAGAAACTGCAAATGTATCCTTGCACACAGCTGCATGATACCAGTCTTCCAAGATTGACGTATTATTCCACATTGAATACAGTCACTAACTCAGAGGGTGCAGTTAGAAAGATATCTAGCAGGGTGTTGTTAAAAGCCTGATTGGAAAAAAAAAAACCCACCTCCACCCGGGGAAAAAGAAACAAAACTAACTGCCTCTCTGTAATATAAGAAATATTCTCCCCGAGACATTTATATGCAGCTATATATTCGGGATGTTCACTAGATAGAACTGCGTGCAGCCAAACACGATATTTTCAGCGTGCAGAGAAAAAAATAAATAGGACAGAGCCCTAAATACATACACAAATGCACATTGTAATAGAAGCTGCAGTTGCCATATCACCTTAAAGCTTCTGAGGCAAGAAAATATGTACAGAGGATGAAGTAAATGAAGTGATGATACAAGACCCATAAGGAATCTCAGAGGATAATATAGAATTAGATAACTATTCATGACACAAGTGTAATATGTTTGACTCATGTACTACTGTAATTTCCCCGTTTTGCATCAGGCTTTCTTCACAATTTAGTAAATGAAGCCAATAGCCAGCACCGAGCCTCCGGGTTCTTTAGTTTTCTAATCCACCAAGTTTCAGCTGTACTCATGTAAACTACTTTCAAGTTTCTAAAATTTATTATTTACTAATCTATAAAGTGTGTGTAATATGTTTAAAGAAACGAAAAAGGCAGAAACGAAATGAAAAAGGCAGAAACCGGACAGCCTCCTGGGATTTCTTATTTAAGCATATATCCTCTTCTGGATGCATGCATCCCACTCCGGCTAGCGGATGTTACATCTTGTCATTAAAAGAAGAAAGTACTACTTACAGGTCAGTGTCGCAATTTAGTCAACATATTACATTTTTAAATGTCTGGAAAAGTTATTTTAAACAAGATAACTCGGAATATACATCTTTTGCTTCTTTATAAATGTATATGTAACAGACAATTTTGTGGATTATTGCATGTATAGTGTACTATATTATGCTGAGGGAAAATGGTCTTTTGGGCAAAGCACTAGATTGAGACTGGATACCTGAATTCCTAGATCTGTCACAGACATCCTGCTGTGACCTTGGGGGAAGTCATAATTAGTTTCTGCATCTCAATTATTTGCCTATAATATAGGCATCGTGTTCCCTCCCTCCGTCTTGTCTGTTTAGATTGCAATCTCTTCAGGGCAGGAATTTTCTCTTACAGTGCCTGTCACTATGGGGGCACTGATCTCAGACTGTAGGCATTAACATAGTATGATTATACTCAGCTTGAGGGAAGTGAATGATGCTAGGTATTTTACCCTTGCAATCTTTCATACACGTCCTGGTCATGACATGAAATAGGGATTACAGTCAATCCACACTTTATTATCCTCCAGTTAGTTATACTTCTGTGGAGTCAAACTTTATTTTTCTTTGCACTAGATCAGAACACAAGCATTACACACAGTCCTGTGTACAACTCATCGGTTTACTTCTCATAATCTCCTTCAAGAACATAGCATTCTGCAGTGCATGTTGCCTCTTGTTCTCCCTCCCAGTGGGTGCAGACCCTCAGAGTCTCTCTGCCCCATAATAAACTCTTGCCATTGCTGATCCAAGAGCTTTTTCCTCTGTAGCTCCTGCCACCTGGGCCAGCCTTGCTATATGTAATATCTTCAGTTATCTTTGAGCCGTTTTCACATCTTGGAGGAAAACATCTTTTTTATTTCTTGCCTCTAACTCTTACATTTTCCTTTTTTTTTTTTCTAATATTTATAGGTTTCAGAGTAGCAGCCGTGTTAGTCCATATTCGCAAAAAGAAAAGGAGTACTTGTAGCACCTTAGAGACTAACAAATTTGTTAGTCTCTAAGGTGCCACAAATACTCCTTCTAATATTTATAGCTCTCTACAACTAACCAGTACAGGGAATGTCCTTACCCAGTATGGTTTCAGACTCTACCATGGCCTCAGTTTCTCCTTCCTGAGTTAAGACACTTCACCCTACAGGTGTTCTTAATATCATTCCCTTTTTGGGCATGGTTTATTACTATACAATACTGAAAGCCTTCTGGCCCTCTTCCCTGGGGATCAGTCTGCCTTTTCAGTTTATAAATGGGCTTCAATAACAATATTCAGTTTATAAAAGGGCCTCTTGGCTCAAAAGCATTCCAGTCCTTTATCAGGGCATCCTCTTCCATAGAGCCCACCCTCCAGGCTCACAGTCCTCCTCACTGGAGTTTATCCATAGCCCTGTTCTCTCAAACTCCAGCATTCCTAGCTGGCTCCTGCTTCTGGCAGGATACATTTTCCCAGACCTGCCACCTGGGTGCTAAAGAGAATCTCTTTGATCCCTCACTCAGGCTACTCTTTCTATTTCCCAGCAGGCCTGGTTCTTCGTCACATACTCTCACCATCTGACTCTAGTGTCATTCCTACCACTTGGGGAGGTAGGCTAAGCCTGAAACAAGGGAGGCTGAGCCCTGCCCCCAGGCCCCTTAAAAGCCCAGGTCACCCTGTGACACTTCCAGTCACTTACACTACAGGAAATATGCTACACAAAACCTGATTGTATTGTATTTTTTGCCTCCCACATCTCCTTCCATCTCAGCATGTGACCAGGGAGTTTTGGCTAACAGCTTACTGATTTTCTAATTAGAGAAGCAGCACCTTCCAAAACAGAAGTAACAATGGTATACAAGAGTGAAGCAACAAGGAAAGTAAAAATTTAGCACTTACCTGCTCTTCTCAGACTATTAGGCAAACACTTGACACTCACAGATCCTTGGAAAAAGTTTTCAACATAGAAGGGCCTGAGCACAAATTTATTATTTAACTCATGATGGAGGTTCTCATTGAAACATGTGCAGAGTTGAGTAAGTTATGACGGAAAAAGAAGCATGTAATGCACACATGATGCCAGAATAGAAATGCCCGCCCCCTTTGGAAATCAGAGGACCAAGAGTTGCAGCGCAGAGATGCGTACAGATGGAGGGCTAGACTGTGCTGTTTAAGACACTGTACTGAGTAAGGGGTGGTATGATATTGCACTACCACGGGGGGCAGGGAAGCAGCAGAAGGCTTGGTGCTTCAAGAGATGCAGTGCCTGGCAGTTCTCCCCTGTTGTGCTGGGTCAATAGAAGGCAAGGGAGGAATTTATGACTTATCTTTATGGAGTACAATATATTCCCTCCTGCTCCATGTGGCAAGCTAGCTATGGTTGGAGAGCATCTCTAGTACAGCACCTACTGTCCCTCCTCCCTATTACGCCACGTGCCCAGAGCAGTGATCTGGGGAACCCTGACACAAGCTGTGGGATGAACCCTTGTTCCTTTCTGTGCCCCCACATGGGTGCATAGGACCAGGGCACAACCTGGCCCCAGATGACTAGCACTGTGACCATGACCTTAACACTGGCCATTTCACCATTTTGCAGAAACATAGGTGCTGGAACTAGCGGTGCTGGGGGTGCTGCTGCACCCTCTGGCTTGAAGTGGTGTCCATCCTATACAGGGTTTACAGTTTGGTTCAATAGCTCCCAGCACCCCCACTCTACAAGCACCGCTTAGAAATGTACAACTCAAAAAAATAGATAACAGGGGTGGAAGAAAGGGCTGGATATTCCAGTATGGATAATACATGCATGCGAGGAAGCTGCAGCGTGACTACAATGTAGAGCAAAAAAGTCCCTTTGACTGGTGGGTTTTGCAGTTTAATTTACACATCAACAAATTATATGGGTTTCATATGTCTTTTTACTGGCCTTTTAAATAAAAAAAAAAGTTACTATAGTAACATTTACATCACAGTTTGTATTTACGGTGCCTCCAAGATACAGAAAACCAACCTGACATGTGAACCTTTGTATTTCACAGTTTTTAAAGGCAAACCTATTATCCAAAAAACTGACATTTTTGTCCTTAAGGTTTTTACTACTCGATTACAATTTAAGATACATTTGGGCTACTTTTATTTTAAATGACTAACCTTAGAGCAGTGGCTCTCAACCACAGGTACACACATACCCTTGGGGATACACAGAGGTCTTCCAGGGGGTACATCAACTCATCTAGATATTTGCCTAGTTTTACAATAGGCTACATAAGAATGGCCACACTGGGTCAGACCAAAGGTCCATCTAGCCCAGTATCCTGTCTTCTGACAGCGGCCAATGCCAGGTGCCCCAGAGGGAATGAAAAGAACAGGTAATTATCAAGTGATCCATCTTCTGTCGCTCATCCCAGCTTCCAGCAAACAGAGGCTAGGAACACCATCCCTGCCCAGCCTGGCTAATAGCCATTGATTGATCTATCCTCCATGAACTTATTTAGTTCTTTCTTGAACCCTGTTATAGTCTTGGACTTCACAATATCCTATGGCAAGAAGTTCCACAGACTGCCTGTGCATTGTGTGGAAAAAATATTCTTTTGGTTTGTTTCAAACCTGCTGCCTATTAATTTTATTTGGTGACCCCTAGTTCTAGGGGCGGCAGGTTTGTATATTTTTGGTGGTGCCCAGAACGCCCCCCAACACCTGCCTAAGGCTCCGGGAGGGAGTTTGGGTGCAGGCTCTGGGCTGGGGCAGGGGGTCAGGTGAAGGAGGAGGTGTAGGGTGCAGGCTCTGAAAGGGAGTTTGCGTGCAGGAGGGGTGAGGGGTCAGGCTCTGGGAAGGAGTTTGGGTGCAGGTTCTTGGCTGGGGCAGGGGGTTGGGGTGCAGGAAATGGGGCAGACTCTGGGAGGGGGTGTAGGGGGCAGGCTCTGGGCTGGGGCAGGGAGTTGGGGTGCGGGAGAGGGTGCGGCGCTTACCTCAGGTAGCTCCTGAAAGCAATCCGCACACCTCTCTGGCAGCGTCTCCTAGACAGGGGCGTCGGGTTTCTGCGCACCGCTGCCTGCAGGCACCGCCCCTGCAGCTCCCATTAGCCGCAGTTCCTGGCCAATGGGAGCTGCAGAGTCAGCGCTTGGGGCAGGGGCAGCACACAGACACACTCCCTCCCAGGGCCATAGGGACGTGCTGGCCACTTCCGGCAGTAGCACAGAGCGAGGGTGGGCAGGAAGCTGCCTTAGCCTTGTTTTGCTACCGGTGGTGGCAGTATCTGGGGGGCCCCCCCCAAGCCCTTTTAAATTGCCCAGGGGGGCAGCAGGCAGGGCTGGGAGACGCTTCAAACAGTTTAGTTCTAACTTTGGTTTTCTCTTGGGGGAAGCATGTTAAAATGATGACTAGTATTCCTTTGGGAGAATAGACTCTCTCGCTGCCTGTTCCATTGCAGTAGCAACATAGGATGACTTGTAAGCGATCTCTGCGCTTCCTGGTCCACACTGTCCCTTTTGCTACCTCTATATTCCTTCACCCTTACTCTTACGAATACTTTTGCATTTTCAGTTTCCTGCATCAGTCCATTATAGTCACATTGCCAGACACCTGTCAGTCTGCGTCATCATTGTTGTGCTCAATACTACAAAGAGCAGCACATCCTGTCACCCTTGCTTAACTGTTGTGTAGTGTTGCTTTTGCAGATCCTTGGCCATCTGTCTATCTGTCTGCCATCCTTTGGCATCCCTATTTAGGGCTGGAAAGATATAGCCTACTTTGTTTAAGTCATAATGTGAACGCAAGTTTGGATGATACCATGATCCGATTTATCCTTGTTCTAACTTCATGGAAACTGATGGGGTTAGATGGCAGAAGATGTCACTAACTATTCAGATCCACACCCACATCTGGATCCAAACAGAAAAGGAATCTAAAATCCCAATTCCCATTGCTTGTTTCTAATGATGCACTTGGCCAGTTTCTGAAGGGCTTTCCCCTAATGCTTCCCTTTCTGTTTGGAGACCAATGTATGAGTCACATGCCACATATTGATTTCTAAGCTACAGCAACAGAATAAGGTAATTCAAGACTTTCCTGTTTTGTACAAATGTGCTCAACACTTAATAGGCCATGTGTGCTCCCTATAGTGGTCCATTCTGAACAGAAGAAGGGGCCTTGAGTTAAAAAAGAAACGGGAGAGGAATATTGGGGGAGAGGGGAAGAAGAGGAATATAGAACAAATATGATGTAGTTTTATATGATGGGGGGGGAAAAAAATTACTGGTGTTTTAGCCAGGCTTCTTGATTCCAGTAAAAACGCCTCTAGATCATGCACTTACCTGCCTTGAATTAGCTATTGGACAACATAAGAGAGCAGAGGCAGATAATTGAATGAGTGAAGATAAGCAGCATTAGTAACTCCAGACAGAACAGTCTCCAATGGACTAGTTGGTTTTTCCCTCCCATTTTCCTTCTTGATGTATGCTTTATTCAGACTGTAGTGAAAATGTGCATGAATGGTTCACTGGCACAGAAGGAACATTGCTAGTCACATAAAGTTCCTTTTAGCTGATGCTGTAATTAAGTCAAAAGTAAAATTTGCTCATGAGTTTAAAAGGAAAAAGTATTGTCAAATCTATTAGCCATATAATCCTCTACTGGAATAAGCTTGAGGTTCAACAATATGCACCTGTCAAGGTTCCTTCCCCACTCTGAACTCTAGGGTACAGATGTGGGGACCTGCCTGAAAGACCCCCTAAGCTTATTCTTACCAGCTTAGGTTTAAAAACTTTGCCTTGTCCTTGAATAGTATGCTGCCACCACCAAGCGTTTTAAACAAAGAACAAGGAAAGAGACCACTTGGAGATGTCTTCCCCCAAGCCCTACACCCCCTTTCCTGGGGAAGGCTTGATAATAATCCTTACCCATTTGTACAGGTGAACACAGACCCAAACCCTTGGATCTTAAGAACAATGAAAAATCAATCAGGTTCTTAAAAGAAGAATTTTAATTGAAGAAAAGGTAAAAGAATCACCTCTATAAAATCAGGATGGAAAATACTTTACAGGGTAGTCAGATTCAAAATACAGAGGATCCCCCTCTGGGCAAAATCTTAAAGTTACAGAAAACAGGAATAAACCTCCCTCTTAACATAAGGAAAAATCACATAAAACAAAAGAAACTAATCTGCCTTGCCTGGCTTACCTATACTGGTTGCAATATTGGAGACTTGGATTAGGATGGGTTGGAGAAGATGGATTTCTGTTTGGCCTCTCTCAGTCCCAAGAGAGAACTACCACGTAAACAAAGAGCCCCAACAAAAGCCTTTCTCCTCCCCCCCCCCCCCGCTCCCCCTCCCAAGATTTGAAAGTATCTTGTCCCCTTATTGCTCCTTTGGGTCAGGTGCCAGCCAGGTTAGCTGAGCTTCTTAACCCTTTACAGGATGTTGCCTCTTGCCAGGAGGGATTTTATAGCACTGTATCCAGAAAGGTGGTTACCCTTCCCTTTATATTTATGACAGCACCAAAATAAGGTAAATGCTATTTCCTATGCAGAAAAAAAAAACTCCAAAAATGAGCTTTATAAAAGTTGCTCAGGAACCCAGTTTCACAAGCATCTTGCATAGCATCTAGGTGGTGAGTGAAAATCACAATACTTTATAAAATTTCATGCAGAACTATTCAGTTTTATTCCTGGCCTTTTTTGGAGCTCAGAAGCCTTGCATCTTGTGAAACCAGGCAGGTTTGGAAAATTTCACATCAATGAATTCAATATTTCCATAATGAAAATCTGGTCCCATTGAAGTCAGTTGGAGTTCTGCCATTGACTTCAGTGGGGACAGGATTTCACCCCAGATGTGAAAGCTGGTATTCATCCAGACAAAATACCAAACATTTTTTGTTTTGTGGGAACCTGAAACTACCATTTCTGAATGAAAACAGACCCATTTTAGAACAAGATTTCACAGGCTTTTCAAAAAGTGACTATTTTGTAAATCAGACAAACAAGAAATCCTCTCCTCGCTTTGAGAACAACTTGTACAGCCCTATTCAGATGAGTTACCCTTCTGTACACTCATGAATAAATGAAAAGGAAGGGAAAACTAGAGTAAACAGAGTAGTAAGTAGAGGAGCAAGTGTTCCAATATCCTAGAAAATAATTCCAGGCTAATACAAGGATATTGAAGACAGCTGCTCCTCTCTTTACTACGCCGAGTGCTTATCTTATTTTCTTGTGTCATGCTGTTTCATTGCAACATAAAACAAGAAGACACTTTAAACAAGAAGATAAGATGTTTCAATCAGTATTAAGTAGCAGTCCTTAGTGATTTTTAAAATAAAAATATAAAATAGATTTAATCTATTCCATTAGGCCATAACATCAGTTGTAGTAGTAGTGCATCAATGGGATTATTCAGGAGTATCAGAACTTGTAAGATGGTTGAAGACACTCAGTTAAATATGTCTGAAGCATGATCATTTCATTTCACATTATCATTTCATTTCTGAGCCTTAGGTATATGTTAAAAGAACATTGAGGTTAGTCTTTCAATTGATGCTTCATAGATTTTAAGGCCAGAAGGCCTTTAAGGCCATTGTGATCATCTAGTGTGACTGCCTTCATAATATAGACCACAGAATTTTGCCCGGTGACTCCTGCATCAAGCCTAACAACCTGTGGTTGAATTAGATTCTAAACCAATAAACAAACATTTGTGCCATGCATCACTTCTAGGCCTCATTCATGGCCCTGCACAACTCTGGCTGAGCCTCTCTCTCAACTGATGTCTCTTATGTCCCTTCATCATTCCTTCTGATCTGCCAGTAAGGCCAGTTTTAACATTATCTCTTCTCCCACTCCTGTTTCTGGAAGAAGGCACAGAGTGTACCTGTGCATAAGATAACCTCCCCATTCTCTTATTTCAAATCCATTCTGATGACTCATTTCTTCCACATTACCCATATCAAACATCACTTCTAATGTAATGATGGGATAGAGAGGAAGGCGAATTAGCTCAGAGTTAATACTTAACTTGTTTTTTTTAAACTCCATCCCTCCAAATGTCCTGGAGCATCTTCTTATCCCGGTGTCTTTAAGGCCAAACTGCTGAGATAAAGTTGCTTTATTTTTGTGGCTCATACAGTACTGAACCCATTGTCAGTGTTCAAATAAGTACACTGATTAGCCTATAAGCTCTTTGGGGAACCTTGTGAGTTTATCTACATGACTGGAATATGGTTAGGCAATATAAACTCTTATTGGCATGGGTCTGGGATGGATGCATTACTGATGAGTGGTTTGCACAGATCATGTAGTATATCACCTGCATATACATGTTGAATATGTTTATGCTTATCAGAACTATGGCTGGAGCCACTAACATTACATAGAGCATTTGCTTTTTTTTTTTTTTTTATCACCAGCTGAAAAAAAAAAGGTTCATATTATTTAGAATGATCATACGACATTTAATACTGCTAATAAGGTGTCCCTTTTTGTAATTCACTTTTGATATGGCACCCAGAAGTACATGCCACTTAAAGTTACACAGAACGTGTGTCAGTTCATACTTCTGTCCAGTTACTTACATGGCTTCCATCACTGTAGTATCCAAGCACATTGAAGTATTATCCTATGGCTTGTAGTTCTGGTTAAACAACCATTGTAGTTTTCAAGTAACAGTTATCTGTTTTAATGCGACTTTCTAGCCTCCTATTTACTTGAGGTCTATCAGGCCTTCATTCTGTTTTGGCTCCACTTTATAATAGATTGTATGCTAACTGTACAGAGAACAAACTTTGTTCTAGCTGTGTTTCATAATTGCTTAACTCGCTCCAGAGTCACTGCAATGATGAAAACAGATCTTTATTTAAAATTAGGTCAAATGTTTTTGAGCAAGATCATGGCATTTTATGTACAGATTTGGAGTCCCCCTCCCCCCCACACACACACAAATTTAAAGCACTTAGTAATCAAATGCTGAAGAGATTTCCTACAATTACATTATAAAAGATAGTGACCAAAATGTTAAATTGGGTGCCTAAGATTAGGCATCTTGTGATGGGGTGTTCAACCCACACCATAAAGGAAGGGGTTAAAAAGCAGCCTAGGGAGGCTGCACAGGCAGCAGCCAATGGGAGAGAAGCTGCACAGAGCAGCCAATCAGGGCCCAGAAGGCTCATATAAAAGGGAACTGTAGGGCACAGCTGGGTTGGCTACTGCAGGGAGCTTAGGGAGAGAGGACTGTGTTCCTAGTGGGCTTCAGGAAGGTAGCAGCTTGGACAGCCCTGTTGCTGGCAGGGACCTGAGGAGCAAAAGCTCCTGGCTGGCTGATGGGACTTGCGGCGATGGGGCTGCAGGGAACTGGCCCAGGAAATTGACATAGCACTGATGGAGAAGTTAAGGAGAGGCAGCAGGAGGCTGCTATCTACAGGGTCCCAGGGTCAGGACCTGGAGTAGTGGATGGACCCAGGTCCCTCCACACTCACCCCTGGGGAATTGGCAGGACTGGACTGAGCTATCCATCCTCACTCCTACCCTCCTGGAAGAGGGCAAACATGGATGGTGACACAGCCAGAGGGCAGAGTCATTAAGAGGATGCTGTGGTTCCTGGACCAAGGTGGGTCTGCAAGCAGAGATAGCAGTGGGAGAGGTACCACCAGGTCAGGGTGTGCTAAATACCCAAGGCTGCCAGCAGGAGCTGCCACTCTGGTGAGTGAACCCCATCACACATGGTGGAGAATGCAGGCATTTTGTCACTGCTGAGAAAGTGATGGGGGGGGGGGGGGTGAGAGAGTCTGCATATATATCAGTTGCCCTGATACAAAGGGTTAGAGATAGATAGACTGAGCAGGACAAGGATCCCAAATGGAGAAGAGAGAGAATGGAAATACCCCCGGTACTTTACTGAGGGAAATTATCCCCTACAAGGGTGGATGCTCCCACAAAGGGGAGTAGGGAAGCAACAGGGAGTAGGTCTGTGCCACATGGAAACTGATTATAGAAAATCAGCAAAGACTGTGGGATGTCTTGGTATACATCCTGGACTACTTGGGGAAGGTACCAGTTCACCAGCAGTATTCATGCTGGGTGCCACAGGAGAGAAGTGGGAGGAGGCAGAAGGGCCAAGAACCAAAAAGGCACTCTAGAACTGGGAGACTATAGGCCAAACCCCACAGATGTTATGGTTGTGGGAGTAAGAGGCACCTGCAGAGTATCCCCATGTAATTCAGAAAACACAGCCATACCAAGAGCAAGCACAGAAGCAAGGGCCCGGGGGCCCCACCCAGTAAAGGGATTTGGGGGGGGGAAAAGGGAGAAAAATCCTGTTTTTTGGTGTGGGGAGAGTGGCCATATAAAGAGGGGAAAAAGAGAGGCCAATAGGAAGACCAGTGAGGTGGGGAAGCCCACGGGGCATATTGAAGAAGATGAGGAGAAACAGGGGCAAGGAGAGAGACAAGTGATGCAGGGACCAATACCAGGCTCAGACCCTGGGAGAAGGGTACTGGAGGACTCTGTGGAGCAGGTGAAGCAGCTGCAGGGGAGAGTTGTAGCTGCAGAGCAGACCTTGCAAGAGGCTGTGCAAGACGTGGTGTTCCTGCAAAAGAAACTAAGGAAAGACCATGGACGATAAAGGGAAATTACTTTGCATGATGGGTGAGATAAGGCAGGAGAAGGATGCTGTCAGAATGCAGCTGTGAGGGAAGAAGGGGAAGGGATACCCTCCCCCTCAACACTGGCCAACCTGGATGGTGGAGTATGATGGGGTGCTCACACTGCACCAGAAAGGAAAGGGTTAAAAGCAGCCTAGAGAGGCTGTACAGGGAATAGCCAATCTGGGCCCAGAGGGCTCACATAAAAGGGAGCTGCAGGGCAGAGCAGGGTCAGTTGCTGCAGGGAGCTCAAGGAAAGAGAACTGTGTTCCTAGCAAGATGTAGGAAGGTAGCATCTTGGACAGAGGAGTTGCTGGCAGGGACCCAGGGAGCAAGAGGGAGCTCCTGGGACTTGTGGACTGGAGGGGCTGAGATGAAGGTGCTGGGGCCAAAGGGAAGTGGCCCAGAGAACTGAAGCAGCACTGGTGGAGAATTTAAGGAGAGGTAGCAGGAGGCTGCTATCTAGGGGTTTCTGGGCCAGAATCCAGAGTAGTGGATGGTCCAGGTCCCCCTGCCCACTGGGGAAGTGACAAGACTAGACTGAGATCTATCTTCTCCCCGCCCCCAACCCTGGAAGTGGGGCAAATGTGGATAGTGACACCAGAGGCTGAGTCATGAAGAGGATGCTAAGGTTCCTTGACTGAGGTGGGTCTACAGGCAGAGGTGGTGGTGGGAAGCATGTCGGCTGAGAGAGCTAATCCCCAAGACAGTCAGCAGAAGGTGCTGCTCTAGTGAATGAACCCTGTCACACACCTAAATCAATACTGACTCAAATAGCTATCAAGTAACTAGTAATACCTAGCTCTTATATTGCACTTTTCATCTGTAGAGCTCACTGTTCTTTACAGAGAGTGTCAGTATCATTATCTCCATTTTTAGAGAGCGGAAAAGAGGGGTACAGGGACATAACAGTTGAAGTGTCTAACCGTAGGCACTGAAGTTAGAAAATTTTGGCTAATATGTTTACTTCACAGTGCAATTGGAATGCTGAAGACAAACTGTAGGCAATATGCTGGTAGGTACTATATCAACTGTATTCTGTTTTAATAACCATGGACTTGATGCTCCTCTCAACCTAAATTGTGACAGGAGAGGGAAAAATAGGTAGAGAGCTGGAAGCATATTTAGAAGGAAGGTGCATGCCAACAGCATGCTCCCCCAGCCATGTGGAAGCTCATCTGACACTCACTTGTCACTGCGTGGTTGAAGCTCCACAGGTATATGGTAGTGCATTGTTACGCTGAGGCAGACAGATCCAGGGAACAGCTGTTCTATGTGGTATTCTTCCATTTCAACAGGAAACCCACATGGGAATTAATGCTGCTTCAAGCAATATTAACTCCTGTCTTTGAGCCTCTCACACACATGGAGGTTGTCAGTTCTATTTTCCTCTGGCATCAAGATTCCTTTTGGGGAGTTCAGAGAGCACCACAGAAACTTAAGCTCTTTTGTATTCCTGCCCTGCGGTTAATGATGGAGTCCATTGGGATAACCCCACTGACCCCAAGAAACCACAGGACACTCACACATCTCTGTCTGAGGTCAAACACCATGAGGTAAAATTTAAGTTTCAAAACAACTTCCCCCTCCTCCCATGGGTTTTCCTGCAAAGGTAGACACTGCATACAAATTCATCCGAGCTATCCACATGAAATCACAACATTAAAGCCATGAGAAAATTCAACTACAAAACATATTGCAGAATTTCACCTGTAGCCTATGTTCTTGGATCTTGTTTAAAAGATCATAGCCCTTGGTTTGGACCTTTAGCTGTTCTCCTCTCTGAATAACATGATCCCCTTTTATTTATCAGATGTTGTAACCAAAAGGTCTTTGCTTGAAATGTGTCAAATGCAAGTCTGATTTGATTTAGGTGAGATGGCTCTTTTTCTAGTAAAAGGTCATATTTAATACAGTATTACTCCAACATACATCTTATGATAGGCTTTTGGAGCATTTTCTGTCCTGTTGCTTTGTTAGATTTTATAACAAATTACTTCAAATATAATTTAAATAGATTGTCACTAACGGTATACTGGAAAGTAGAACTTTAAGAGGCAACTTTAAGATTCAGCAACATTGTACAGTTGTTTAATCTCATTTATTCCTGATTGGTGCAAGTATTAGTATATGGCCAAAAACAATTTTCAGAGGGGACAAGTGATTTTGGGTGCTCATCTTGAAAGGGCAGGCACTCTGCACTTTCTGAAAATCTGGCCACCGTGTGGTATCTCAGTTTGGGCACCCAAATATTGGGGCACTTAAAAAAAGTCACTAGGAACTAGTCATTTTGGAAATATTAGCTACATATAAATAGATTCTAGAAAGAGGATACTTGTGTAGCTTAAGAAGAGATTGCTATATCTTGTTTGACTAGAACCATGTATATGAAAGAGGTGACAAGAAGGCAACTAATGTAAGTGTCCACTGAAAGTGTCCCTATTCATTCTTAATTTTAGTAGTCTCATTTCCAAGTCACTACTTTATTAATATCCTTGTGTATGTTGGGATTCCCTCAGACCTCTTTCCACTTGGCTTGCCAAGATCTCAGCTCAACTTCAGATTTTGTCACTCGGGTATTTTTATTGGGTATACAGCAAAGCTACTCTGAGTTGATCAGACTCAAGCATAGGGGGAGGATGCAGGATCCATAAATCCAAAAAAGTTACACAAACCCTCTTCCTCTGTGTGTGTGTGTGTGTGTGTGTGTGTGTGTATATAAAATTTACACATCACATTATCACACTGTCACAAAATGCATAATGCACTTTTAGTTACTTTGTAGGAACCCATCCCTGTACAGCATGTTCTGTCCATGCATGATTTACTCTTTACCTCACTTTACATTTCAGGCTTGTCTATTATAAATGGTTCCAGGGGTTCCCCCTTACCCTTATCTTGGCAAGTTCAGACATTTTGTCTCAAACTTACTTGACCCATTTACCTATTTTAGTTAGCACAGATGTATTTCCAGCCTGCTGATCTATTTACCTCCCTAATCTTGTCTCCCAAGAAATAAGACCACCTCCACCATGTTGAATTACTCAAGTCAAGCCAGGCGTACAGTGTAGCACACCACAAGTGTGCTGGAAGCTTTAGAGATACATAGATAGCCTCATACCTGCCCCAAAGATCTTGCGGTTTAATGTCCTGAAACTGAATCTGCATAGACATCCCTGAGCTCATACGGAGCCCTATTTTTTTTTTCCAATGGGGGTTCATCCAAGCAGAGCTAATTGCAGAATCAGGGCTTAAATATGAGACCACCTTATCTCAGCCTGTTAAACTGAAACTAGCAGTTACATTAACACACTAAAATAAGAACCCACACCACATCACAGGTATTTCCTCCCATCACTTTCTTGAAGTAGACCTCTTTTTTTTTTTCCCCTCTCTTTCTGTCGTGTTATATCAAGAGTGTTAAATACTAATGAGGACATGAAACACATTAGTACAAACCCAATCGGGGTGCTGGAACAATATTTACAGGGGAGTTGCTGAGAGCCACTGAACCAAAAAACAGTAAACCCTGTATATAATGGAAATCACTTTGAGCCGGGGGTGCGGCAGCACCCTTAGCCCTGGTCTACGCTGGGGGGGATGGGGGGGGGGGAAGAGAAATCAATTTAAGTTGTGCAACTTCAGCTACATCAATAACGTAGCTGAAGTCGATGGACTTAAATTGACTTACCATGGTTTCTTCACCGCGGTGAGCTGACTGCTGCCGCTCCCCCGTTGACTCTGCCTGCGCGTCTCACGGAGCTGGAGTACAGGAGTCGACGGGAGCGCGCTCAGGATCAATTTGTGTCTAGACTACACACGATAAATCGATCCCTGCTAGATTGATCGCTGCCCTCCGATCCGCTGGGTAGTGTAGACATACCCTTAGTTCCGGCACCTATGAACTCAACCTTTCATTTTTAAATAATCAATTCAGATACCACATTCCCAACCAGAGAGGAAGCATTATCTAGTGGATAAAAGCACGGGACACAGACAAGTCATAGGTGCTAGTGCTGGCTTGGACTTGCTGTGGGACGCTGGGCACGTCACTTCAAAATGTTGGAAGGCTTAAATATATTATTTGCAAGTCAGTTTGAGATTCTTGGATGAAAGATACTAATTGCAAATATTTCTGACCCCTGCTTTGTTCTCAAGTACTAAGAGAACCAGGCTTCCAGGGGATATTTTTGGGATACTAATGGGCACCTAAATTAATGCCAACTATGTTCTACCCACTGATAATTCTACCAACGTTTACCTGTGACTTTTCCTCTGCTTTGCCACTTGTCATTCCATTCACTCCCATCCCACTGTGTGAGAGAGCGGGAGGAGAGGGGAAGGGGAGGAAATCAACCACAACTAATGAAAGTAACTTCAAAGATGTTTAGTTTTGGCAGGAAATTCTGATCCAAAGATGTTTAAATGGGAGCAAAATAGCCTAAAACCTGTTCCTATGCATCTTATTTAAGGAAAAATACAATAATAGTGTCTATTACTGCAATTTAAAAGTTTGCAGAAAGCCAGGGAAATGCTATTGAGTTAATTCAATTACTAGAAACACCACAGGAAAACATGTATTGACTGATCCTCATAATGAGTTTACCTACAGGCTTCCTCATTACCTTCACATTACAAAAGAGATTTAATGTTGAAAATAAAATTAGTTTCAGGAACTTATAATACCTGGCACCATAACTTAGTGGAGAGGTATACAATAAAGTGTCCATTTACGTGTCAGAAGAACAAATGGAAGAACAAACATTGGGTTTTACCCTTTGATTTACTTAAACTCTTTTACAAAGAATAAGAAAGTTCAGTACTTCCCTATGGGAAGTGATACTGAAAGTCTACTTTTTGTTGGTCTATTAGTCTAATTATTCTTGGCACTGAAGAAAATGTAATATGCATAGCCATGAGTTATTATTAGCTACTTATTCATCCATCACTTGTCAGCAGCAGCATTATATAACAGAATCTGAAGCTAGAAGTAAGTTAATTAAAACTGTCACATAAATACATTTATTTATTTTTTTATTTGAAGAGAAACCCCATGCCATGAAAAGTTTCAGAAGACACCAGTATTTTCAGCTGGATCACATATTAAACACTAAAGTTAGACAGACACACACAGGGCCAGGCCAGGTACTTTGAGATATAAAACAGCTCATTCTGTTTTTATATTAAATACAGAACATTTTAGAAAGTTTATTTCAGAGAAAACCAAATTAGAGATGACAAAAGTATTTTGAAACATTCAGATAAAGAACAAGACTGTAGTGAAAATGTTAAACATGGGAATATTTATCATAAACATTACCCAAAATGCCTGTTTAAGTATAATGTAAAACATACTGTATACCAAATAATACCATAATAAAAGGATCTAAAATTAGTCTTACATACAACAGGCTTTTGAAAAAAGTCATTACACCACAACTGCTTCTGAAAACACAACCATAACCCTTCCTTGGTTTGTTGATGGTAGAGTATTATCTCAGCTGCTCTGTGGTCCTCTGTGAAACCTTAACTTGAGTAACTGATTGCCGCCTCCTCCCCCCCCCCCCCCCGCTATTGCAGGCAAATTATTCCATTATATTGTGTCTTCTCATGAATCACTAAGTATATAATCAGTGTTGATGGATCTAAAGCCAACTTGCTTGGAAGTCAATGGAAAGATCCGTACTGAAGCTAGGCTACGCTCATGATGCATTGATGTCCTTACTAGTCACATGATCTCAAATAGTCAATGAGGAGATAAATGCAGTGTAGTTGTAGCCATGTCAGTCCCAGGATATTAGAGAGATAAGGTCGAGAGGTAATACCTTGTCTTGGACCAAATTACATGATGAGAGAGATAAGCTTTCAAGCTACATAGAGCTCTTCTGCAGGTCCGGGAAAGGAATCCCAAGTGTCACAGCAAAATGAAAGGTGGAACAGACTGTTTAGCATATGTAGTTCGCACATATGGTAAGGGAGGGCTTAATCCCAAGCCCACTGACTTCAGTTAAGTTGACTCAGGCCCCCACAGGTCAGGCTGCCTAATTTATTCAAGAGGAGTCCTACCACTATAGCTCAGTGGGTGGGTGAGGTTCTGTGCCTGCAATGTGCTATTTGTGGGGCAATTACGTGCCAAAACATTAAATTCTGCAACAAAATAAATTCTGTGCACAATATTTCACATCCTGCATATTTTGTCAAAATAACATAATAGAATCACAGCAGTTTCAATTATTTTTGGTCATTTATTTCAAAATGTGTCAGCAAGCGGGTTTGTAACAATACAGACCACAAAAAAGATTCAGGAAATGTTTTGACAGATTTACCAGGCATATTAATACAGAACTCAGAATAATAATTCATTTAAACTACAATACAGAAAATGTATTTCCCACACCCCCCAGAAGCAGTGCAAAGGTTTGGGGGAGTCAGGAGTCAAGTAATTTCTGGGAAGAAGCCTGGGTATGAACTGGAGGGTTGTTAGGTATGGGTGGGAAAAATATGCAACGGATTGGGGGGGGGGGTTGGGGGGAAGAAGGGGGGCAGGGAGGGATTAAGGAGCTTCCCCCATGCAGACCCTGACTGCCCCCTAGCCTCTCCCATTCAGTAAGGCACATCTGCTCATGTGTCCCTCCATCCCAAGACACCACCTCCCTGTCCCCATGTGGCCCTGTGCCTCCACTCCCATTCAGCCCCTGGTCCAGTCTGTCCTCCCCAACTAGCCCTTATGAAACTCTGTCTGGACACACCCCCCCCCCCCCAGCAGCCCCATGCTGTCTATCTCCCCATATGCCATCTCCTGACCCAGGTGCTATGAAGAAGGCAGGCTCTCTCTCTTTCCTAGCTGGCCAGAAGGTGCAGCTCTGTTCCATTGCCATAGTGCCCTCTGGTGGACAAAAGGCAGAACTCTAGCAACTTTCCAGCAGAAGCTTTTTTCTGCACAAGAAAAATTTAAAATTTGCATGGCTTATCAATTATGTGCGCACATAGTGATGCAGAATTCTCCCAGGAGTAATGTGCAGGGGGTCCCTTCTGACCTTAAAGTCAATGAGTAAGTGTCAGATTGCCAGTTTGTCTTCACTGATTTCAATTCTGCCTTCTGAGAGGCCACCATATCTCTAACTTCTGAGGGCAGAAGTAGGTCCAAACTGTCTCAATATCGGGCAACTATTGCACTTGCTTAAAGTTGATTACTTGCTGCAGAAAAAATAGGCAGCATCCATATAGTTTCCAATTATGTTTTTATGTCTATGTTCTCCAGTGGTGGAACAACTATATTAGGTGACTACTTCTTCATCCTGGCATCATTATACAGAATTCTTTAAGCATGAGAATATTTTCTCCCCTAGGGTTTGTTTCAAAGGGAGCACATTAAAGGAAGAAGTGAGAACAGGTTCAGCTATGCCCCTGAAAACACATCCTTGACATTAGCGGTCCTGAAGGACATTTTGTTAGCGACTCCTGCAATTATATGAATTTTGGATGTTACATTGGTACAGTAAATACTATCTAGTCCCTAAAGTGGAATTATATGTACAAAATTATTGCAGTTTTCTATTAGGATCTGATCGAAAGCTCATTGAAGTCAACAGGTGTCTTTCCATTAATTTCAAGGGGCTTTACTGAACAACAAGATAATCAGTGATCGTATTCTGAACACTTTTACTATGCCAGTTACATTGAAATATGATTTGCAGTGGACATTTTATATAAACAGGGATTACAGGCCTCATTCATCAACCACTTAAACTGTATATAAATCCAGATAAGTTAAACAATATCCTGTTCACACAGTATATATATAAAAAAAAGAAATCACATGCATTAAGAGGGACATTTCCAGTTTGTTTGTTTTTTTTTAATTAAAATAAGGGCCTGATCTCTGAATCAGTTCCCAGTTAGATTCTGCTTGGCCCAAATAAATTTTTAAAAGGGAGCACAACATGATCTACAGAAGATGACATTCCAGGGTATTAGCCTTATCTTGCTACTTAAACCCATCAGTTAACCAAAACATTCTAGAGGAAAGCTATTGATTACAATTAGTATTCAGAAACTTCTATACATGCTCTTCAGTGCATCTCTCAAATCCACCGTCAAGTATCTATCTAGACAAGATGTTTATAACCTCATTCAGTGTAGTTATGGCAGAATGAAAATTCAAGCCTGAGTTTTAATGAAGTGGTGATATCCTGCAAAAAAAAAAAAAAAAAAAAAAAAAAAAAACACACAGAGAAACACATTTACATATATAGATAGCCAAAGTAAGTTACACAAAAAAGCATGGCCTGCCTCTACCTGCCCTATAGTGTCTTTGCTACCTATGAGCAAAAACTAGGGTAAGAATAGCAAGAAAGTCCATTGAGCTTGAATGGATGAACTGGACTTGCCAGTGCACATATTTTGGTTTTTTTGTTTGTTTTGCGCTGTGTGTGTGTGAGTATATAAAGTCATTCTTTTACTGAGGGACAGCAAACACTCTTGTCCTTTCTCTACTTGACACAAGTTATAAATTAGAAACTTGGGGCAAGGAAAGTCAAATCCATAGACAGCCACAGTGATTAGTATGGCATCTGTAAACGAGCTCTTTTTGAAGCTGAATTGCCATTTGTCTGCCTTTCATTCAAACTGGAAACTTGTGGATACCCTAAACCATGTTTGAAAATGGCCAGACTTACATTTGAAAGAAGTCTGACGACCTTGACCACCTTGTCCAATGGCCACCCAGATATGATGGAAGATGTGTGGCCTGTCTCCCAGTATGCTTCTTCTAGGTGTCAATAGAGCACCTAAACACATCTGTAATCTGACTGGGATACAGTTTTACCTGGAATAGCCTTAAGAACACAATTTAGGTACAGATGGGCACCTAGTGAGATTTTCAAAATCAGGACAAATTAGTTGTGCTTTTAAAATACCCCACAAGTTACCTATCTGCATCTATAGGCATCTTTGAAAATCTGGGCCTTAGTTAAAAGATAACTCCATATATTGTTCATTTTTCAGACCACTAGTAAACAAAGAGTGCATTTTAGAGATTGTTTTCTATCAAGATTCTTTTAACTAAACCGCTGTAGGCTAAATTAATCTCATCTGCAGACATTACCAATAGGGGTATATTTGAATGATTAGTTAAAGGTTCAGCCGTTTCCTCTTTGGATGGTGAATAAGATGCCTGAGGATACATCTGTTCATACAATAATATGCCATAACTGTATGCCCCAGGCCATCGATTTTATTTTTGTACAGTTTGCTTTGATTCCAAAGTGAAATGCAGATTGTTTAAGTTGCACTGTAAATGTTTTTACTACTTTAAAACCAAACTAAGGTAAAATCCTTCTGATACCCACTTGTGGGCGTTACCTCCGATATTCTGATCTCCCTAAAATGTCCAGATCTCTCACTGCTGCCACTGAGATTTTTACGTATGAAGGAAAAGCAGATCAAAGGGAAGCTTGGGGAGTGGAGAATTTTGCTCTAAAAATGTTGTTTAAAAATAAGGGGGTGTCAAGGAACGCGGGAAGGTTGGATGGGCCAGGAGTCCCAGGGGGGCAGGGGTAGGCAACAACTCCCTCATGGGGTGAGGAGGGAACCAGTTGTTAAGATTTTGGCAGCTCATCGCTGCTTACTACCCTGAGTAGGCCCATCAATTTCAGTGACGCTACTGAAGACACTGAACATTATGATGCCTGTATTTTGCAAGATCAGCTCTTAAGCCCGTTCATGACGACTAATCAGTTATCGAACAGAGATGGAGTTTTTCCATGGCAGAACTTCGGAGACAAAGGGGACACATAATAAGAGGGGCAAAAGAACTGAATTTAATATTAGCTTAACTATAAAGATCTATTAGAGCGTACTATAGCGTACAGTAACTTTGATTCACTAGCAACAAAGACCATAAAACACACACACTATTTTGCAACTTCAGTTTTATCAACCACAGAGCTCTTCCATTTGTAAACTATTAGTTATAGTGGTGTGTCTATCCTCTGTAGTCCAACCATTAGAAGGCAGTCATGCGTGAGCACATTTAGCACATTCATTATAAGGCAGCATCAGGGATGCACACGACCCAATCTGAAGGTGCACAGCACAATATAGGTTCAGGCCCACACAGCTCAATCCTGCCTCCATTTAAATCAATGGCCAAATTCTCACTGAGGATTTGGCTATTACAGCTACCACCACTTCTATTTTTAGGTTGTGCAAGACCTTTTTTTAAAAGTTATTTTAAATGGAGGACTGGGAATAAAGTTTCCTACTGTGTTGTGAAATACCAAGTTTAGGCAGGAATTCAATGAATAAGGAAACTTCAGTACGAGTTTAAAAAAAAAGTCAAAACAAAGGGTAACAAACATATAAGTGTCACAGTCAATCCTCTAACTCCAAGCATAAGCATTTGTGTAGCATGATAAATACCCTTTAACTTCTCCTCAATTCCTCAAATAGAAAAACAAAAAACTCCAAGCGCAGTAATTCATTTACATGGACCAAGAAAATAATACTAACGTTATTCAGTTGCAGGTAAGTGAAATCCAAGCCAGAGAATACAAGATAAAAGTTCATAATCATAGGTTTTAAGGCAAGAAGGGACCCTACCCTTAGGATTTAATTTGTCCTTCTGCATATTAGGTCACAGAACCTCACCCAGTAATTTCTGCATCAAGCCCATATCTCTCTCTCAGAACAACATCCAGTCCTGATTTAATGACTTCATGTGATAGAGAATCCACCATTTATGCTTAGCATTTTTAACTTCCCATCTGAATCAGTTCATCTAATTATAAGCATTCCCCAGGAAGACATGTCGTTGAGTAGTTGCAATAAAACCATAAAATAAATACAGTAAAACCTTGGTAATTTATACTAGTGACTGTAGACCCATTGCAAATGTACAAAATTAGTAAATGAAGAGCCAACAAAATTAAGGCTTCTGCATCACAAGATGGACTTGGATCACTGTAGTTTCATTTTAATTATTTGTGAGAATACCACACCAAACCTTAGTGTACAAAACACTTAATTCCTAATTTTCAGACTTCACGCTACTTAATCTTGGTGTGAAGATTGTGGGGGAAAGAATGCAGATTAGCAAGATTGTATTGTACATAAAATAGCACCACCAGCCACACCTAGCATCAAAAACAACAGAGACTGTATAAAGGGCCAATGAGCCTTAGTCCTCACCCTTCTCATGTTCTCCTCAGAAGTGTTCCATTGGAACCAACAATCCCTTCCTTTTTCCCAATTGCTTTACCCCTCCTAGGTTCATAAATGGCCTAACAAGCATTTGAACACTGAAGGCAAGCAAGAGGGGAGACGTATCTACAATCACGAAGACAAGGACTGATGGCCCCTGTAGAACAAAGTAGCAGGGAATGGTCAGTCAGTCTATGTGAAACTAACCATTGGGTGTAAGCAGGGCTCAGATTTCAAGAGCTTTACCTGGTGTCCAGAACATTCATGGAAATCTAGAACTGGTCTGTGAGGATTCCAAAATAGCAGTAATAGCACCAGAAGTTTTAACTCTGAGAAATAAGGAGCTACAGGTGATTCTGGGATGGAGCCAGGACAGGAGTAGAAGCACAATCAAGGCAATTTAGGCATAATCAAGAGAACTGCAGCATGGGCAATTTCAGGTAGAGGTCAGCTACTAGAATGGGACCAAGGATAGCAGAATAAGCACGATGATTGTGTCCTGAAAGTCTAGGGCCCAGATCTTTTTAAAGGTGTTTAGGCATTTGCTATGCTCAGCATTGCAAACTCGAAGTGTCATTTTCAAAAGGGATCAAGGCATTTAGTGCCAAAAGCCCATTGACTGTCAATAGGATTTAGGCTACTAAGTGCCTACATCCCTTTTGAGAATGAGATTTAGGCTCCAAAATCTGTTAGGCATTAAACACTGAACACAGTAATGTTTAAATACCTTTAAAAATTTAGTCCTAGGTCTCTTAATAGCTGCATTGAGTTCTCCGTAGAGCAGATTGAGTTAATCTGAACACTTATCAGTCCAGGAGAACAAAATAGAATTCCACTGCTATTGCAGTGAATCCATAGAGAAGTGTTGCAATTTCAGTAGAGGAATCAGGCTGGAGTCTATGGTGCCTGCAAGCCAACTATAAGAAGGAAGAGGGGCTACAAACTGCACAACATATGGTGAAGTAGCTAGTAGGAACCCTAAGCAGAATGAAGTCAAAAAGAAGGGAGACGCATTTCAACTTGCCAGATCAGACTCAGGAGCAGAGCAGCAAGGGATAGTCAGCCTATAGTTCCAGAGCATTATAAACCTACCTTTGGTGGAAGGAATTATTTGCTCCAGAGCATGAATGCCATTTAATAACACTGAGCTTCTGTAGTAAAGACGCTTTCTTTCTGTAGGTCAGTTGCAATGTTATGGGTACAGCTAAAATACACCAGCCTGCCAAGCAAGCTGCTCTGCAGCCTAGGAGACTGTAACTGGCAACAGCTGTATTATCTAAGCAAGGAGGATGTTTTCTAGGCAGTACTTTGACTGTATATATAGATTGAAAGGGTATTTTTCCATTGCTATTCTGCCCTAGCAATAAACTGCTTTTTTGTTGAAATACTGGAGTCACTATTGTTGTTTTCTCTTCCAGACTACCTCTAATACATCCAAAAGTCCTTGTGGGACTAGAACATCTGATTTCTAGCAGGCTCACATTTGCCCTCAAAATCCTTCTTTTCTACTTTCCCAATTACCCTGCTCTATTGCTAAAACAAACTTCATCAGGAAGGGTAAAAGCAACCAGAAGCACAAACTATGGAATAAAATTATCATCAAATACTTCCTTCTATGCCTAATTAGTCTTTAAGTTCCAATGTAGCCACAATTCACTAGTTAGCGCTTCTTTTCATATTTTATCAAGAGGCACTGTCCCCATCACCCACCACCGTTAAGCAGCTCTCATGTTTTAGAAGCAATTGAATCAATTAGCTGCTAGCACCTGTGTGCACCCAGCTTAATAAAATAGTCCTTTCATGCAGTATCACAGATCAAAAACAATTATGACAGAGCTAACAATATCACATCTTAAAATCATTCTGTGTAAACAATTAAGGTCAGTTTTCTAGGAATCATTATAATGCTTTACATCATTTTTAGTTTAATATAAAAATACCAGTATGTGGCTGACTCTAGTGTGTTTGTTTTTGATTGTTTGCTTAACTTCTGTGTGTGAATTTATCACTCATTTAAATTGAGAAACTAACAGCACTATTTAGAGGCAGAAACCAGGAACATTTTCTCAGGCCTTAGGAAAGTTGCTCCAAGTGTAATCTAAGCTGTGAATGTAAACAGATATAATTAAACTAGTGCAAACTCCTCTATGGACACCCTCTTATTTCAAAGTGGCTCTCTTCAGTTTAATTTAGGTCAATTGGGAACAGTTTAAAATAAACTGCACTAAACCACACAAACTGAAATGAGAATCTCACAGGGATTTGCATTGGTTTAACCATCTCAATTAAGAAGACGATTTAAATTAAACTGGTTCAACTTTCCATGTAGACAGCTCTGCTACTGTGCCTAGTGCATGGCCTGCAAAACCCTTCTAATTCTAGGCCTAACTCTCTTGTGTTCAGAGGCAGTCATGTAAGATTCTTCAGTGACATGTAACGTCTGTAAAGTGGACAAATGATCACTAGGAAATAGTGTGAGATTAGAAGCCTCCTTATCCCTGGTGATCTATGTCACAATTTGAAACCTATTCCTTGGGATTGAAATGCTAACACATTTACACACTGCCCACCCTCTTCTTTCCATTTAGAATTGAGAAAAGTACAGAGAATGGCAACAAAAATTATTAGAGGTATAGAACAGCTTCCATTTGAGGAGAGATTAAGAAGACTGCCACTGTTCATTTTAGAAAAGAGACAACAAAGGGGGGATATGATAGAGATCTATAAAATCACAAATGGTGTGGAGAAAGTGAATAAGGAAGTGTTATCTATAGGGTTACCAGATAGCAACTGTGAAAAAAATGGGGCAATAGGCACCTGTATAAGAAAAAGTCCCAAAAAAATGGGGACTGTCCCTTTAAAAACAGGACATCTGGTCATCCTAGTTATCTACCCCTTCATGTAACACAAGAACCCAATGAAATTAATAGGCACCAGGTTTAAAACAAACAGAAGGAAGTATGTCTTCACACAACACATGGTCAACTATGGAACTCATTGCCAGGGGATGTTGTGAAAGTCAAAAGCACAACTGGGTTTTAAAAAAAATAGATAAATTCATGAAGGAAAGGTCTTTCAATGGTTATTACCTAAGATGGTCAAGAATGCAATCCATGCTCAAGGTGTCCCTAAAACCTCTGACTGCCAGAAGCTGTGAGTGGACAATAGGGGATGGATCACTCAATAATTGCCCTTTTCTGTTCATTCCCTCTGAAGCACTTAGCCCCAGCCACTGTCGGAAGACAGTATTCTGGACTAGATGGACCATTGATCTGACTCAATATAGCCGTTCTTATGTTCAATATCTGTAAGGGAGGGGAGTCCTCTTGTGAAACAGTCTCCACCCAAGCTTTGAGAGGCAGTTATGAAATTGAGGGCCATCATGGACTAACCTACTGAAAGAATGTCTGGAACCAGCTCCCATTTGATGGGAAACAGATGTTCTCTCAGTATTAACATATACCCAGACACATTGCTTACTCACTAGTGAATTAAATAATGAACTGTGTATGTCCTTTGAGAGTCCCATAAAGTGTGGTGTCAGTCTAGGAGTACAAAGTGGCCTATAAAAAAAATAAATTAGGCCTCTAAACTGCCCAGGTCAATATTGTTACCATTTTATGGATGAAGAAACTGAGGCAGAGAAAAGTTAAGTCACGGCTCATAACTGTACAAAGCAAGCTAGTTGCACAGCTGTTGAGAGCAGGGTTAGTGGATACAGTGGTAAAAACACTAGCCCTCAGTCAACATTCTTGCTACCATTCATGAAGCTGTTCCTGTGTTAGAGCAACAGAAGAACATGAGAAAAACTTCAACAGAGCACTCGATTTATATTAGTGGTAAGCTCTAAAGGAAAGACTAATTTCCAGGAAGACCCACCTACCCAGCATTTTCATCAGGTTTAATAAGCATGCTAGAATGTGGTTTAAACCCAGGTGCAGTGGAACAGTGTTCTTAAGATGGTTATGGTGACAAGTGCCAACAGGATGCAAGCATGGCAGAACACTGTTCCAAAAGCATATTCTAATCTAGGCAGGAACCTTTACTAGATAACGGTAAATGTTCCTATCTGAATTAGAATATGGTTTTTGAAACTTGTTTCACTATGCGTTGAGCCCATCAGCACTGACCATCTAGGCAGGTCATTATACTTGCTCTAGCATGTTAATTAGGGTTTTGTTTCTTAGCCTCTCTCTTTGTTAGGTGTAATAGAAGGCAGAGAATTTTAAAAAACATTCAAAACAGAACCCACAAAAGACAGACACAGGACAACTTGAGTGTCATCTACATTTAGGCAGTTTTATTAGACAACTTGAAAAAAGATGAGTGCTTTAATTTACAAATGTATTAATAATTTCAGTAACCTGGCAATTATGGAAAAGAAATATTTTACAAACATTATAAAAGTTGTACTCTATTTTGAAGTACAGAAAAGGCTATTGGTCAACTGTAAAGATATATATTATGTAATGATAGTTTTTCAATCTGATTGCAAAATAGTGTTTGTATGTCTATGCCTTCTCAAATGTACAATAAATTTTGAGGCTAAGGCACTTTGGATATATATTACCTAGCATACAAGAAAAACCATTATAAGGAGACTGCAATAAATGGATGCTCTTATGCCTCGTAGTGGCTGTCAGTGCACCAGACTCTTATGAATGGGCATAGCTCTTGGCAAATAAACTGAAGGCTATTTTTTCCTACTTCTGATAATTTAACTAAAGATTAATTCAGGCAAATTTAGATTTAAACTCTTCATTCACTTTAATTATTATTTCAACTTCTTTTAAAAAAGGAAAACTGTGATGATAATTGCATGGAAACTGACAGTGAGAATTAGCATATGGAGCAATTTTTCAGAAAAAAATGTTTACTGTCTCCACCCAACTACGTTTACTGTCTCCAACCAGCTATCTACTGATTTGTAATGTACCCACCCCAATGGTATCTAGGTGCAACACAAAAAGTCTTCAAAGCATTAGAGCAGCCTCAGTAGGACCTTGTTTTCTGTTCCTCCCATTCTTTTTAAAAGATTGTTTCTGATGCTGATTAAGAAGGGGATATTGATAGTTAATGTCTGTCTCTTTATTTCCATGGAACTGCAACAAACCCCCCCTTTTTAAGTAAAAAAAAAAGCAAAAACCACCACCACCTTAAAGAAAATTCTTTGGAGCGGTAACTGTGAAATGTGATTAGTGCATCCTTTTCATTTCTGTGTATCAAGTCCAAAGAGTGAAATATGAAACATTCATTTAAACCCCGAGGGACCAATCCTTTATTCACATTAGTTCCATTAAATTTAATGGGGCAACTCACAAACTTAGTTATCTGCAGGATCCGACACCATTTGTACTTTAAACTATCCTTTTCTTATTTTTCACTCAACTAAATGGTGGAGTGAAAGAACAGCAATTCATGATACAAAAAATTACTTCTTCAAAATCCAGGCAAAACAGATAAACCAAAAGTGAATTTTCTTCAAACAGCTCAACTCGTAATTTGAGCACGTAACTTCCCTGAGTAATATTTTACAATTATAACATTCTACACTAAAATCAGCATGGTGCAACAAATTTTAACCACAAGGATAGTGGCCTTGATTGTGAAAGTCATGAACAAAAAACACAAGAATGTTTGCTCATGTTTGACATCATACTCCTCTGTTAAATATCCTACAGTGAAGGCTAGCAATGATAATTTTAAAAAGGCCAGGAAAACTAATATTTAAGGAAGTGTTTTACAAGAAAAATTGTGTTTCAGATACACAATGATTTTCAGTTTCCTTCTGTCTGAAAATGCAGGAAATAGCAAATGCTGCATCTAATCTTCAGTGCTGTGGAAACTTTCATCACATCAATATAGTGCAGTCTCAACTTGGAAGATAAAATAACGGTTTTGTGTCTAAACAAATTTAAAACTATATCTATGTGAAATATATAATAAGCAACATATTCCTATCAGCAAAGTGAAATTTGAATACATTGCATTATTTGTGTTTCAAAAATATTTTCAGTTTACATTTTTTTCATTGATAAGAAGGATAAACCAAAGTCCACAGTCTCAAAGCACTGACACAGCAATAATTAATTTTTAAGCCTTTATTTGTGTGGAAATCCACAGGATGTCAATTGTGGGAAGTTATTTTGGACATCAAATGCTTGTGCAGATATTTTTCTAGGTTAGGGCAGATAGTATACGTCAGTTCCATAGGCCAGACTCTTCATGGCTGTTGCATATTTATTCATGGTATTTTATTCTCCATATCTTCACAGGCTGGCAACATTCAGTTATGAATGAATAAGTTGCAAATATGCAAGCATGAAAATTGTTCTCTCTCAAATTGCTATTCCACAAAACTGGTGATTAAAATATCTACCCAATCTAAATATTCAGTTTCTTCTAATTGCAAATGTCAGATTTTGATGCACCCATTTTTCTATGACAAAATAAATTAGAGTTTCTAGTTCCTTGCTTCTTTTCAGGTGTACTGAAATTTATTACATATGCCTCTAAAGTTAAGGTCACGTCAGAATAAACCTCTACAAAATTAAATGCTTCCTTCACAATCTGAAGGATTCACTGTCTCGTAGTAGTAAAATTTGCTAATATAATAATAGTGTGATTATGTAAATGTTTATTAGAATAATGACATTTAAAATATATTGTACTGTTTGAATATTACCATTTTTTCTTATAAGAGTTGAAAGTAAGGGTTTGAGTAAAAGTATTTTAAAAAAATTGACATGAATTGAGGAAATACCAAGTCCTATAGTATCTGCTGTATTAAAGACGTCTAACTGGAACATTTCACTTCTTTATAATTCAGGCATTTGACTCACAATATAACAGAGGTGTTCAATGCATTCTGATTATAAACTTTCTGACAGCAGTTTGAAATATTTCTTTGGTGGGGAAACTATACATAAGAAGTAATGTCAGTTTATAACATGGTAAGACATTAAAATGGAGTTATTATCAGATTACCCCCAACATACACCCACAATTACAACTAGAGTGGGATGAAAACACAGTATTTTCCTTTTCTATTTGTTGAATGCTGAATAAGAGTGGAGGGGAGGGTGTTTGTTGAATCTACTTCCCTTTATCTGTAGTAGTGAGTTCCAAGACCAGATGTGGTTCTGGTGGTGCACTATGGGCCATTAATACAAAGGTGAGCCTGAGAATGCAGAGAAATTAGAACATAGCATCCTAGAACATCCAATACTTCTCACTCTCCCTTTATCGTGGATTGGAAAAGAGAAACTTGGTAGCAGCTATTATAGCTATTCAATGGGTTGGTTTTTTTTTTTAAACTGAGAGAACAAGCTACTGAAAATTAAAATTATTTGAATACAAAGGCAAATATTTGTTCCATCCTAGTCACAAAATGGAAGTTAATCAAGTTAGCGAAACCAGGAGACTAAACAGTATAGTTAATATATAGGCCCATTTTGATTATGCTGTTAAAAATGTCAGATATGTTAGCTGACTTCCAACATACATACCAATAGTATTATACCAAAATTAAAAACTAAAAATCAATAAAATAGTGCACACTGTGTAAACAAAGATTTAAGGACAGATTTAGCAATTGTGATTTCAGCTTATTCTGTACCTATTTAAAAAAAGCTGTCGGAAGGCTCTTTGCCCTTAATTTGTCTGACATACAAGTGTAAAAAAGCATATTATGTTCAGATAGCATAAGGCTACATGTGCAGGCACAAACATTCCTACATACACACATACATATATACAGTATATAAACATGTGTGTTGCCTATCACCATCATCATAGTGAAGTCCTACCACTGCTCCCAGCTAAAGTCATCTCCTCTACCAAATACAAGAAAAAAACCTAAAATGGTAAGAAAAATGACTGCATTGCCAGCTAGCACAAGACCACAGGCTCCCCACTTGATCTGAAATACAAGATGAGAAGAAAAAAAATCCTTATTTGGTTTACATGACGTGTACAGTTCTGTGTTACTTTCATGCATTAGATAAGCTAAATGAAATATTACACATGGGTGCTAAAAGCATAAGGGAAAAGACCAATAAACAATTGATTCAGGTCAAGCATTCAATTAGCAACCACTGAAGTAACTAGTATTATACTTGTAAATTCTCCCTTCATTAGACAGTCTTCTTTATACACCACCTTTCAGAACTAAATAATTATCTTAAAGCAGAATCCTCTTGGCGAAGAGAACAAATAATACAATATACAGAAAATTCTTTCAAACTCAATGCTTTCTCCTAGCTTTTATGCATTACAAATTGGAAGATATTCCATAAAATCAAGGCAAGGAATAACAATGAACAATAATTTGCAAAAATAAATAGCAATAGCTTTTTGCAGCCAAACAATCCCATGCCCCAGTCTTAAAAATATTTTGCTCTTAGGAGATGTTGCTAGGGATTAGAGTACCCTCTTCTGGGCATTTCTGGCTTTGCCTACTGTCAAAAACCTACAATTGCTAAAACAATTTGTTTTTATATAGGTTTCAGAGTGGTAGCTGTGTTAGTCTGTATCAACAAAAAGAACGAGGACTACTTGCGGCACCTTAGAGGCTAACAAATTTATTTGGGCATAAGCTTTCGTGGGCTAAAGCCCACTTCATCAGATGCATGCAGTAGAAAATACTGTATTTTCCACTGTATGCATCTGATGAAGTGGGCTTTAGCTCACGAAAGCTTATGCCCAAATAAAACTGTTTTTATATAGTGTCCTTTACACAGAGCATTACAAAATACATTAGAATGAAGTGTACAAAAGCCTAAGCAGAAGAGGAAGTCTATAAAGTGATATTAAGAAAAAAAGTGTTTCAGTAGTTTAGCAGCAGGGAGGAAAGAGTTCAAAATACATGGCAAAGAACCAGTATCAGACTGAATCCATCCCACAGAGGAGCAGCTCAGGATGGGGCAGAGAGGAATGGAGTTAGTGGGTAGATAAAAGGTAGAGCAAGTCTGTGGAATGTTTTGAAAACCAGAAAGGTAATTTCTTTAAGCAAGAATTTCATTTTGGATACCCTAAATTGCAGTAAACAGAATTTTTAGAAGACCAGAATAAGAGAGCTGTAATACCCAAGACAGGAAACGAACAGGCATAGATACAGATTTCAGAAGAGCCACTGTCAAGAATTCTGGAAATGGGAGTAGGCAGACTAGTTAAGGATCATAAGGGATGAAAATGAAAGTTTGTGAACAAAAATGACTCCCAAGATTTGAGCTGAAAAGAGCAACAATACAAGGTAGGCAGGGGCATGAGAACTGTCAACAAATGTGCAACAGTAGTAAGTTTCTTATCATAAGAAAGAGTCAGCAGAACATACCGCTTCAACACGTGCAAGAATTATAGGCATTCCAAAGGCAGAAACAACAATTCCAGTTGTGAAGAAATATGCCAACTCCCTGCAGGCACTGCTAGCAGCATCAGTGTCATCGCTTACTCTTTTTGCAATGAAGTGAGGAATGGGACAAAGGATGTAAAATATCAAGACAAACATGGGCCAGTACACACTGTGGGAGAAAAAGCCCCAAAAAAGAAAAAAGTTACTTTTCACATTGAAATCAAATCAGACAACTTTATAGATTTCAAAGGGATTTTCACATATACAAAATTAGGTGTATGTGTCTTTGTAAGATCAGGACCAATGTTTGTACTAAATAACCTACTTTTTAGCCTTTTGATGATCAAAAAACAATTGATATGTAAGCATGTTTAGTCACTATTGGAAAATGTATATCTAATAGTTAATCTTAAAACTCAGTGAATTTTACAGTTATTTTTATATACTTTTTCAAAAATAAACCTTCTGGTGGTTATTTAGAATTAGTAAAATTTAAATATCATTTGTATTTTTTTTAATGCTGCTTGTGAATGTCAGATAAATTCACCTCTACTCCATTAATTCAGTATTACTATTTTAAAAAAATCAGTAAAATATTAAAATCAAATCAATACTAGAGAAATCTATTGCAAAAATACTACTACAAAGTTAAAATTACAGACTCATTAAACAACACTCTATTGCTACCCAACCAAGACTCGGTGTACAATGATTTTAGTCCAGTTTTTACAGGAGTTAAACATCAATGAAAATAGTGGATTTACAGTAACTATATACCCCATTACAAGTGTTGGTTCTGGACCTTACAATGGTGTTCTAGAACAATAGGTTTAATATTAATAATAATAATGCAAAGCTAAATGGATTACAAAGCCATCCAATCAGAATCCACAATTCTTAGTTAACTACTGAACTTACCTTTTAGCTAATAAAACAGTGGTTAAATGTGCATACTCCAAATTATATGGGAGACATACAACTCGACTGCATATGTGTATTTATATGGGCAGTTCAAGAACACAGTTAGAACAAAGTCAATTTTTATTTTTGAACTGAATTATTTCTTACCCATAATATTCTAGGGCACATCCCAACATAAGAAACGTTAGACCAATGGCTCCACTGAAGGATAAACCAACAAGGGCTGTACAAGAACAAAGAAATGGACTGTGATGCGAAAAATCAAAACGAAACAATTATTATAACTTTAAGAGGAAGTCACCCTGACGTCACAGCAACACTTTCTCCAAGAGTCAGTAAAAACTGCCCTTGACGTGAATCAGCAGCTGCAATGCAAAGTGATTCATTATTTCAATTCATTGTGTGACTTGGTTACCAATGATCATTGTAGCAGATACATTCCTCATTTGTTTGATTTTTATTCTGCACCTTTTCTGCTCTTGATACCATATTCTTCGTTGAATGATCATAGCAACAACTTATTGATGCTTCAAAATAGAATTTAAGGGATTTTTAGTCTTTTTAAAGTTTCATTAAAATCTAATAATAGCATTTTTATATCTTGTGAAATCAAGACACACCACAATACAAATATGGCTTTTATTAGACTTTAAACTGTTCCCTACAGTGTTTGCAGTCCACACACTGTAGCACCCTAATAGTGCATTGAAAGCAAAAAATGAAACCAGCAAGTCTTTCTGATTACCCCTAAGGTAAAAAAGGCCAAAGTATCATTAGATCCTGATCTTTGAGGATATGGCCTTTTGTAACATCACCTCAAGCCTTCCAAAAGTATTCACAACTTTTACAGATGTCAGCCACTTCAGGGAACTCTAGGGTGACCAGACAGCAAGTACGAAAAATCAGGACGGGGGTGGAGGGTAATAGGAGCCTATATAAGAAAAAGACCCAAAAATCGGAACTGTCCCTATAAAATTGGGACATCTAGTCACCTAGGGAACACCTGCGGAAGGGTGCGGGAGCTGGGGAGCTACTCTGGCGGCAAAACGAGAAACAGGGGATCCAGAGAACTGAGGGGGACCAGATTCGGGGACAGGGAGGATGGGGAAGAAGCAGAGGTGTGTGAGGGAGAACTGGGGGTGTCCAGACTCAGAGGCGAGGGGGAACAGTGGGGAGAAATGGTGGTGGGTCCAGGCCAGAAGGAATGGGAGAATCGGGGATGTCAGGGAGACTGAGAGGGGCAAGGGGGAAGAGCAAGGTGAGGAGGAACAAGGACGACACAGTGAGGGAGAGGCAACGAGGCTCCAGGAGGAGGGAACAGGAGGAACTCAGCTCAGGCTCAGCTCAGACGAGGCTCAGGAGGAGGAATCGGGGTGTCCAGGCTCGGGGTGGGGGGAATCAAGAGTGACAAGGCTGGGAGGGTATCATGACTGGGCAGGGAGGGAATTGAGGGGTGATGATCCTCATAGGAGGGAATTGGGGTGTCCAGGCTCGGAGGGGGCAATTTGCATGTTGAGGCTCGGGAGGGTACCTTAGCTGGGGGGGAAAGATCAGGAATGATGAGGCTCAGGAGACTATCATGGTGGTGGCGGGGGAGGCAACTGAGGTGTCCAGGCTTGCGGCAGGGAGAGGAGAATCCGGCTGTCCAGGCTAGGGTTGCCAACTTTGGTTGGGCAAATTCCTGGAGATTTCATCACATAACATAATCTTTAAATCCTGGAGACTCCAGGACAATACCCTAGTCCAGGCAACCCTACTCCAGGCTCTGAAGGGTCCCGTGGCGGGGGCAGGGGAGAATCTGGGTGTCCAAGCTCAGCTCAGGAATACAGTGGCTCAAAAAAGAGGAACTGGCAGGGGGAGGTCTGACGAGGCAGGGGGGAAGAGAGAGAAAGATCAGGATGTCCAGACTCAGGAGAGTAGGGTGTCCGGGAGAGGAGGAAGCAGGAGGTGAGAAGAATCAGGTGAAGGGGATCGTGAGTGACAAAACTTGGGAGGGTACCATGGTTGAGGGCAAGAAATTGGAGGGTGACGAGGCTTGGGGGGGGGAAGGAATCGAGGGGGTGACAAGGCTCGGAATCGGGGGCAATCGGGGGGGAGGAATCGGCAGGTGATCAGGCTCGGAAGGGGAGTTGATGAGGCTCGGGGGGAGGAATCGGGTGACGACGAGGCTCAGGGGGAGGAATTGGGGGGCGACGAGGGGAGAAGGGGGGCTGATGAGGCTCGGGGGAGGAATCGGAGTGACGAGGGGAGAAGGGGGGAGGAATCGGGGTGACAAGGGGAGAAGGGGGGAGGAATTGAGGAATGGCGAGGGGAGGAATCGGGGGGGGTGACGAGGCTTGGGCGGGTGGAATCTGGGGGGGTGACGAGGGGAGGAATCGGGGGTGATGAGGCTCGGGGGAGGAATCGGGGGTGACGAGAGGAGGAATCGGGGGCTGATGAGGCTCGGGGGGCAATCGGGGGTGACGAGGGGAGGAATCGGGGGTGACGAGGCTCGGGGGGCAATCGGGGTGACGAGGCTCGGGGGGGAGGAATCGGGGGGTGACGAGGGAAGGAATCGGGGGTGACGAGGGGAGGAATCGGGGGGTGACGAGGCTCGGGGGGGGAGGAATCGGGGGTGACGAGGCTCGGGGGGGGAGGAATCGGGGGTGACGAGGGAAGGAATCGGGGGGTGACGAGGCTCGGGGGGGAGGAATTGGGGGGTGACGAGGGAAGGAATCGGGGGGTGACGAGGCTCGGGCGGGAGGAATCGGGGGGTGACGAGGGAAGGAATCGGGGGTGACGAGGCTCGGGGGGGAGGAATCGGGGGGGTGACGAGGGGAGGAATCGGGGGGTGACGAGGCTCGGGCGGGAGGAATCGGGGGGTGACGAGGGAAGGAATCGGGGGTGACGAGGCTCGGGGGGGAGGAATCGGGGGGTGACGAGGGAAGGAATCGGGGGGTGACGAGGCTCGGGGGGGGAGGAATCGGGAGGTGACGAGGGAAGGAATCGGGGGGGTGACGAGGCTCGGGGGGGAGGAATCGGGGGTGACGAGGCTCGGGGGGGAGGAATCGGGGGGTGACGAGGGAAGGAATCGGGGGTGACGAGGCTCGGGGGGGAGGAATCGGGGGGTGACGAGGGAAGGAATCGGGGGTGACGAGGCTCGGGGGGGAGGAATCGGGGGGTGACGAGGGAAGGAATCGGGGGGTGACGAGGCTCGGGGGGAGGAATCGGGGGGTGACGAGGGAAGGAATCGGGGGGTGACGAGGCTCGGGGGGGGAGGAATCGGGGGGTGACGAGGGAAGGAATCGGGGGGGTGACGAGGGAAGGAATCGGGGGGGAGGAATCGGGGGATGACGAGGGAAGGAATCGGGGGGTGACGAGGGAAGGAATCGGGGGGTGACGAGGCTCGGGCGGGAGGAATCGGGGGGTGACGAGGCTCGGGCGGGAGGAATCGGGGGGTGACGAGGGAAGGAATCGGGGGGTGACGAGGCTCGGGCGGGAGGAATCGGGGGTGACGAGGGAAGGAATCGGGGGGTGACGAGGCTCGGGCGGGAGGAATCGGGGGGTGACGAGGGAAGGAATCGGGGGGTGACGAGGCTCGGGCGGGAGGAATCGGGGGTGACGAGGCTCGGGCGGGAGGAATCGGGGGGTGACGAGGCTCGGGCGGGAGGAATCGGGGGTGACGAGGCTCGGGCGGGAGGAATCGGGGGTGACGAGGCTCGGGCGGGAGGAATCGGGGGGTGACGAGGGAAGGAATCGGGGGGTGACGAGGCTCGGGCGGGAGGAATCGGGGGGTGACGAGGCTCGGGCGGGAGGAATCGGGGGGTGACGAGGGGAGGAATCGGGGGGTGACGAGGCTCGGGCGGGAGGAATCGGGGGGTGACGAGGGAAGGAATCGGGGGGTGACGAGGCTCGGGCGGGAGGAATCGGGGGGTGACGAGGGAAGGAATCGGGGGGTGACGAGGCTCGGGCGGGAGGAATCGGGGGGTGACGAGGGAAGGAATCGGGGGTGACGAGGCTCGGGCGGGAGGAATCGGGGGGTGACGAGGCTCGGGCGGGAGGAATCGGGGGGTGACCAGGCTGGGGGACACTCGGGAGATCCCCAGGAGACGGTCTCCGGGGCAGGCCTCGGCCGGCCCCGCGCGGGGCTGCGGAGCGCCGCTCGGTACCTTTCACCCCCGCCATGGTCGCGGGGAGCAGAGAAGGGGGCGCGAGCTCCGCTTTTCGTGGCGCCGAGCGGATCTGCGGGCTGCGGCTACTTCCGGCTTCCGCCAACGGAGCCACCCCGCCCCTATTAGCTCCACCCCCGGCCCCGGCCCCTTACCCACGTGGCCACAGGGGGCAGGAGCCATTAAAGGGCCCCCGGCGCGAGGCCGCTGCTTCCCCACGCGCGACCCCTCAGGCTCAGCCCCGCCTCGGCCGGCCCAGAAGGGGGAGCCCGCGTCCATTCCCGCCCCTGCCCGCCGGGGGAGCCGCGCTTGTCCACGTGCCCCACCCCGGATCTGGCGGGTGCTTTATTCCCTCCCCCCCCCGTGTGAACCAACCCTCGGGTCCCACTGAAACAACGAGGCTGTTTGGAGCCAGCCCCCTCGCGAGGTTTGACAGCGCGTGGGCTCGTCCCCAGCGAGCCTGTGCAACCAGCCGCCCTCTCTCGAGCCCCTTCGCCTGGGCCAGCGGCGGAGCGAGGGCGACCAGGCCTGGGGCGTTTCCGCGCGCGCCGCCTTGGAGGTGGGCGGGGCGGGCTCGTGCCTGACAGCGCTCAGCGGCATCGCGCGTGGGATTGGCTGGCGGCCTCCAGCGTGGGGCGTGGCCCTGGCGGGCTCCCTGCCTCTCCCGGGGGAGGGGAGGAGCCTGTGCCGGGGAGACGTTCTCTCCCACGCGCTTCCGTGCACTACGCCTTGGACACGCAAGAGTCTCGAGCTGGCTGAACACAAATTGCTGCTGCTGCCGCTGCAGCGTCGGGTTTTGCTTCTGTTTGCTCGCCTTGTCCTGCTCCTTCCCCCGTCAGCCCTACTAGAGTCTCGCAGGAAAGGCAGGTAGACAAGGCCTGCAGTTCTCACCTGAAAGCCTTCAGAAAAAGCTATTTTTCTAGGGGCCCTCTTGTAGTGTTGCCCCGACTTAGTGCGACCAGATGTCCCAATTTTACAGGCACAGTCCCGCTATTTGGGGCTTTTTCTTATATAGGCTCCTATTATCCCCCACCCCTGATTTTTTTGCACTTACTACAGGTCACCCTATCCTGACTTGGCTCATCCAAGGAAACAGTCCGCCAGAAGTCAGCTGGTTTGAATTTAATAATAGTTGTAGTCTACAGCCCACTGGTGGTTTGAACCAGAGGTACTGCAAATCTGGATCAGGGGTTGCCACCTAATTAAAACATGAGCACCAAGTTTATTAATTTGTCCCCTGCAGCAAACCAGCATCAAGATTATCCAAGTGCACTACAATGTATTACTTCATTAGATCAGTCTTGCTTAAAGTCATAGTCACTGACATGGGCCCATTAAATGGGTTTGCCATTTGTATGGTAGCCTAGTAGGAGTAGAGAAGGATAAAGGTAGCGAAACAAAACAAAGTGGTAGACTTTGTGGCAACTGAGAATTACACATTCCACTTTTCTTGGTGTATGTTTGATAGAAATGGAGGCAATATGAAATGTTATGAATACTGTAGGAGCTGCATGTATTAACCTATGAATACTGATACATACCAATGGGACCAGGTCAGTGAGGGGAGGTTACTAGGTATCAGCTTAGAAGACTTTCTTGTGTGAATGTATTGGGCTAATTCTTAGTGGGGTTAGGACAGTATTTATTATATGCCTAGACTGATTGAATTCAAGGGGAACTGTACAAGAAGGCAAAACAATGTCTTTCCAGATACAAATACGTGTGTATACAGTAGAGACAAGGCGGGTGCAGTAATATCTTTTATTGGACCAATTTCTGGTGGCTTTGGTGCTACACAGAGCTCTTCTTCAGGTCTGGGAAAGGCACTCAGAGGTCTGGTCTACACTACAGACCTATATCAGTAAAACTACGGCGCTCAGAGTATGACAAATCCACCCGAGCCACAGTTATAACTGACCTAACCCCCCCTGTAGACACCACTATGTCAGCTGGAGAGTGTCTCCCACCAACATAGCTACCACCTCTCAGGGAGGTAGATTAACTATACTGACGTAAGAGCTCTCTCCCCTTATCTTAAGAGTGTCTTCATTAAAGCGCTACAGTGGCACAGCTGTGCCGACACAGTGTTTTAAGTGTAGATTGGCCCAGAGTGTCAAAGCTAAATAAAAGGGTGGAACAGAAAAGGAGTTAACACGTTGAAAAGACCATTTAAATGTCAAGTCAAGGAGTGTTATTGGCTTATAGATTGTTGTAATGAGCCATAAATCCAGTGTCTTTATTATGTCCATAATTTTTGGAGTCTAGCAGAGTTATGAATTGAAGTTCCCAGGCTAGCCTTTTGAAGGTGTTGTTCAGGTTTCCTTTAAGGATGAGGACTGAGAGGTCAGATATGGTGCACATTAGAGCCAGCTTATAGGTCCTGTATCTTGTCTCCAAGACAACATCAGCCTTGTTTTGCCAGGCTGCTAACTAGAGACTAAAAACCTAGAGTTAAAAAGTACTGCCTGTGTCCCCACCCCCTGGGCTCCCTGACTAGCCCAGGGCAGGTGGAGGTAGAGGGTCCGCGACTCCGTGCCAGCTCCCTGCAGCTCTCCCCCATCTGGCTCTGGCTGGGGGAGGAAGGGCTCAGAGCTGCAGCCCAGCCATGGAAAGAGCCGCGCTGGCACCTCTAGGGGAGCAATGGATCCTCCACCTGCCCTGGCCAGGGATGGGGACAGGGGCTGCTCTTAGCAAGCCTCCTGCATTGCAAGCTCTTAACATGGCTGGGCTGCAGCTCTGAGTCCTCCCACCCTCCTTCCCCAGCCAGAGCCTGATCGGGGAGAGCTGTGTGAGGACCCTCCCCAACACACACCTTTTGGGAAGGCTCCAATGCCCTGGCCAGGAGTCATAGTCCTGCACAGCAGGAGACAATTATTAGCCCTAAAAACTTACATGATAATAGACCCCACTATGGATTCTCCAATTTGGCATTGCAAGGTTCCAGTGTGAGATCACCACTCACTTTTCAACTATCCGTGCAGCTTTCATTGTGGTATCCATGCGATGGAGGGCAGGGGTTTGCTTGGAATGGGGTCTTTCACATCTTGCAACCATTGCTCATGTCCCAGACCTGTATCATGATGTGATCCCACCAGTCCATGGTTGTTTCTTGGGCCCAGAAGTGGTGCTCCACCACCTGCAGCTGCTCTGTGAATGCAATCAAGAACCTTGCATTGGTTTTCACTACATCCCTCAGCAATCTGTCTCTGAAGAAATAGTCATGCTTCCCCATTGTTGTGGTTCTCCCTGGGGCTCTGCAAATTGTAGAGATCCTTGGTCCTGTGTTTACAATGTTCAGGATAATAGTGTAGAGTACTGTAGGCTCCATGCTTCTGTCAGAGATGGTGGGGAAGCAGAGTGCCACGTGGGTTGGTAGGATTTAAAACACACAAAAAGCTACAGGATGGAGATATTATGGTACAGATAAAATTGTATGATGGGAGCTTGACCCCTAGTTCCCAGTCATGCCTACAAGACTTTTCTGCCCCACCATGCATTGCGAAAATTTCCCAAAAGAAAGAGTGCACTAGATGGTAGTGAATGCCACATTAGGATACCTATCCCTGGTGCACCACACTGTGCTTTAACACAAGAATTCCTGGTGAGTACATGCAGCGCTAACCCACGCAGCCAAGTGCACACACAGACGCAACACAGTAACAGCAGCAGCTTTCCGCCAACATAGCTTGCATTGACCAAAGTATGTATTGTAGACATGGCAATAGGCACAAAGCCATAATCACAGCAAGCACAAAAATACAGAACTGGATTTCTACTTACACCCATCTAAAACACTTGTATAGATATATATGTAAATGAAATCATACTCTGGCCTCTTTTTTTTTAAAAGTCATTTTCTAGTTGTGTATTTTTCCCCAATATACCTGTTCATATGCATCAAGATATTATTGCCCTATTAATCTAATTTGTCTTCAGCAATGGAAACCAAAGCAGACTAACTTCCTCACACAGCTTCTTTGCACTAGAGCAGTGGTTTTCAAACTGGGGTATATGTACCACCTCTCATCAGGGGGTATATGAGAAAAATCCTGTAACGGCAGACAATACATTTTATTTAGTACAGAGGTTTTCAAACTCTGGGGCATGCCTTGCTAGGGGGGCACAGAGGAACTTTTTGGGGGGGTGGGGCGGGGGGGAGGGGAAGAGGAGAAGTGGCAACGCCAGTTACTCATTTGAGTTACTAACCTTGTGGGGTGGGCTGGCCTGAGCCCCCTAGGATTGTTGCTGCCCTCCCCCCCCCAGTTTAAAAACCTATTAGCTGTTGCTAAATGGAAGGCAAAAATTGGGAGGGGGGGGCATGCACATGCCCCTCCACATTGCCTCTTGCTATCTCAGATGGAGGTATGTGGTAAACTACGTTATTTGGAAAAGGGTACACAGCCAAGAAGTTTGAAAACCATTGCTCTAGAGGAAATGTAGCCTATACATAAGTCTCTAGGGAGCACCCATTGTTGATTTGTTTCTCCAGGAAAAATTAGCAATAGCTATTTCAGGTGCATAGCTGAGTGGGTCCATTCCTCCTGAGAAGTGATTAAAAGGGGGTCTGTTTAGTAACATGTAAAAATCTTGCAAAATACAGTTTTAACTTCATCACTAACGGTCCTGCTTATGCTATATTTACACAGTTTTATTCCCCAAAATTGTATTCAGAGTAATAAAGTGGATGTTTCTGTACAAGCACAGCACATACCTGAATTTATTGAATTTGAGCTTTAGTATATAGTTTTACAAATGTTTTAGACTAGTCACATTGAGTATATAGCATATTTACAAAAAAATTACAATAATTTTAGACAAACAGTAAACCTGAACATTGATAAGCTCTGTCACTATGAGATATGAAAATAAATGAATTGCAGAGTTAACTAATTCCAAGATAAGAAGGTCCCAAAACTTTCATGCATCCAAAAAAAGTTGGAGAAGAATCAAAGTTTAAATTTGGATAGGTATTTTTTTTCCCTCCTGGGTTATTTAAAGTTTAATGATGGTTTGTATTTTGTGAACATTACTGAGTTACCCAGAGCGCTCTGCCATGACAAACTTGATACAAAGCTAATGTAGTTTATCATTTAAAAAAATGTACATTACATCAATGAGATCCTTTTATTATATAGGCATAGTTCACACAATATCTACAAACGTGAATGAGGAACAAAATAAATCAACAAACCACAGGAACATGATTCACATTCCAGTTATCTTTTTAAATAAGACAAGCACATACTGGATCAAAAACATTTCATAATATGTTAATAAATAACATCATTTGTTATGGTTATCTTGAACATTTTAAGGTCTTCCATATAAAAATGAAAAGTATGTGTTGATATCACATTGTCAGTTCATGGTAATAAATAATGGACCAATACAACAAAAAGATGAAGTTTTATACAGAAAATAACGTCCTTTGACATGTTGCCTTTGCTGTAAATATTTTGCCACTGGAAAATTAATATTTAAAGTAAACAAACAAAAGTGGATTGTCTTTAAAAACCACCAGCTTTCCAAAGCTTTTCATATCAGATATAGATCTTTTCCTTAAGGAATTAATATGGAAACCTTTCTGCCCATCCTATGCATATGCTGAACTTTTAAAGCTAAAGCAGATAGGAGATTTCATCTCATCCATGAAGCGTGGTCAATAAACCATTATTTCTAGTTACTTTACAAAAGGAGAAATAGTCTGGGTCAAAGTAACTTGCTGCATAACTAGATAAGAAAGGCTTCAGCATCAGAAACGCCTGTATGTTGCCATTATTGCTTTAGACCAATGCAACTCAAATATGCAAATTGCCGTTACCTCAAAGGCCAGACAAATTCCACATGCCTGGATAACTTGCGTACTGTGATCTGAAGAGTGAAGGGGTAACAGATCCCATTTTCCCTCTTTCCCCAACTGCTCCGAGAAACTTTTGGACAGTTGGTTGGAACTGATAAAACATGTTGATGCAAGATCTTCCGAACCCTCAAGTGGGAAATATTTTTAACTAATGTGGGAAGCTTCTGAAGCAGCAGTATAACTGACACAGCAATCTTAAAAAACATGGGCTATCAGACAGTTCTACATATAGGTAGAACTTCACCAGGAATGTGGTAAATCCTTACTATTCACATTCTACAACTATGGACTCGTCCCACGCCCACACAGTTCACTTTTCCCTGAACATTGCGTCTTGACAGGTGTTTAGCTTAGGCTGGTGTATCATCAAATAATTTGATCTTCAGTTTAAGTCACTCTGCTCTATGGTGCTGTAGAATTTGTTCTAAATATTTCACCGCTTGGCTGTAATGTGAAGTACAGTTCTCTGCTTAAGGCGTTAAATTGCCATTATTGACTTATCCAGTTGCTCAGCTTTGCCTTTGAGAATATCCTAAAAGTGATTAGATATCAAATGATGATTATTATTATTATTAGGTGTGCCTAAACCAGGTCCCTGGAGCTGAACACTTACATTTGGATCTCAGCTTGGACATACTCTCCAGTTATTGCACTCAGTTGCAGTGCTGTGTCTCACTATAATTCATGGTCAGAAGTGGGACGTCAAATGTCCCAACACCAAACAGTTCCACCTTTGTCTAGAATGCGTTCCTCCCTCACCCCACTTGACTCTGGAAATATGGGATAAGCTTCCAAAGTATTATGAGCAATTTTAGCGACACTGCTCCCTTTAGGAGACGTGGCTAAAATTCTCCTGTGCTTTTGAAACGTGTGTGATGTATGTATGAGGAAACATCCATTTTGTTCTTCGTGATAAGTGTTAGGTTCATGAGCAATTTTGAAACTTCCAAATTTTGGTTATCTGTGAAACTTGCAAAGTTGTGATCAGAGACTATACAAGCACGAGCACAGGTCTGAGAAAGTATGTTAATACAAAGGCTTTTGGCCTTGGTTTTCAAATTCTGACCAGGCATCATTTAGCTCCATGAAGATCATCTTTGCATACTGTTCATATGGCTGCCCTGTAGCCTAAAAGAGAACAAAGTAAAGAATCCATCACCGATCTGCTAGATCAGAATACATGCCACTGACATTTAAACATGGTTATATTCTAAAGTACTTAGTAGTTTACTTTAAAACAAAAACAGCTTCTCAGTTTGTTTTTGCCTCACTAAACCTAACTGCTCTTACTGAGGGTTGCTCACCCTGGGTACAGCTTAATGAAACATCATGTCCCTCCTACTCTTCCATAGCTTTTCAGTAGATGAGGGCTCCTCACAGCTAGTCTGCAACTTCAGGAGTATAGCACTGCAGCCCTACGATGAGGGCAATGAGGATTTTAACCTCATGTTTTCGTGAAAGGACACTAAATTGGCCGTCACCTTACATGCAATGGTGCTGCTGTCTGACAGCAGGTCATTCCAGCTCCCCAACAAAAGCATCTCCCTCCCTATCTTGCAAGCCTCACTTGTTGCGGTCACAACCCAAACATTTTTCTCAAAGGTCATCCGTGGTTATGCAAACCCAGTCTTGCGGCCACGGGAAGAGCAAAACAAAAGCCACGATCCTCTCAAAGATAGGAGCAATCCCAGACTACCAGCCTGGGATTAATTGATCAAATCTGAACATCAATCTCCTGTTCCATGTCACACTGATGACAGACTGTAGCCTGGTATTCTTCTATTTTCAATTATAAAAATAAAGATCGCTCTCAAAACAGACAGACAGACTTACTTTGTCAGGATGAACAACAAGCACTGCTCTCCGATAGACCTTCTTCACTTGTTCTGGAGTTACAAGATCTGCCATGCCAATGGGTTTCCATTTAGTCTCTCCGGCCCATAACACTGTGTGCATCGTTGACAGCAGTGCTCTTATGTTTCTCTCCTTCCCTTCAATCCATTCTAGGATCTGGAGATAAGAGACAATTCTCAACAAGAAAGCATCCATAACCGATGCGAAGTGTGTCAAATCCACATTTTGCCATTTGGCTGGCAAGGGTTTCCAAGGATCACTCCCCCCCACACACACACTCAGGCCGAGATTTTAGGACAGGTTGAAGAGCATGTTATCAGAAAGTCTCAAAGTAGGGAAAGATTTTTGTTTTGTTTTTTGTTTTTTTAAAAGCACCTCTTATAGGACTTGACTGTCTTTTTATAGACAAGCACGGGTGGGAGGAGGCTTTAAAAGCAAGTAGTGTTTATCTAAGCAGCAAAACCTTAAAAGTTTGAGGAAACTACAGGAGAGTCCTGCTTCTCCAATTTTTGAAGCATCTGTTTAAGGAGTTGGGAGCCATGCATCTGAAGTAGTTTTTTACCCACGAAAGCTTATGCCCAAATAAACCTGTTAGGTCTTTAAGGTGCCACTGGACTCCTTGTAGTTTTTGTGGATACAGACTAACACGGCTACCCCCTGATACTTGACATCCAATTAGTCTGAAGAAGATTACAAGTAGTTGTAATCAAGCTGGTATTACTGTTCATTGTTATAGGTTTAGAACATTTTGCACCTCTTATCTGCACATCCACACTGATCCCCAAGCCTACCACTGTCAAATTTAACACAAATTGTATTTTGCTGATAAAGTTTAATTGGTTTTTGATTGAGCTATTCCTCCTCCCTCGCTCGATAGCTACATGGTTTCCCACCTGGAATGGCTCACCCATGACATAACCTGGCAATTTAATCAACAAGTCATAGATACTAAGGTCAGAAGGGACCATTCTGATCATCTAGTCCGACCTCCTGCACAGCGCAGGCCACAGAATCTCACCCACCCACTCCTATGAAAAACCTCACCCATGTCTGAGCTATTGAAGTCCTTAAATCATGGTTCAAAGACTTCAAGGAGCAGAGAAGCCTCCCTCAAGTCAACCATGCCCCATGCTACAGAGGAAGGTGAAAAACCTCCAGGGCCTCTCCAATCTGCCCTGGAGGAAAATTCCTTCCCGACCCCAAATATGGCGATCAGCTAAACCCTGAGCATATGGGCAAGATTCACCAGCCAGATACCCAGGAAAGAATTGAATTTGAAGAATTTGAAGTCTGCTTCAAAGATAAAGAATTTCAGCAGAGAAAAACAGGAGAATGCTAGAACATATAGGATCAACAAATACAGAGAACTAAATGCAGCCCTGACTTTAGCAGGTACAGCTAATGTAAGTCCTATGGCAGACTACCTGCCATGGCGATGTCACTGAGCAAGGAACTCAGTTTACCACAGAGACTGATCTAAACCATAAGCTAGAACTCCAGAGCTGCAGGAACATTCCCAGAGGAATGTTCTCAAATCCAGAGAAGATGTAAGGATTTACTAAAGACCTGAATGCTGTCAAGTTCCCCACCCCCTCACTATAGAGGAATTGAGATGGGGGAGCAGGGAAGGTGGGGGGGAAGAAATCTTACTTTGAAAGGCTACTTTTGAAGTTACAGTAAGAATTTTCCGAGATGCCACCTTATGAAGCTTCTCTTTTTTCCTCTGGTACAAAAAAAACAAAAAAAAAAAACAAAAACAAAAAAAAACACCCAAAACACACCAACCGACCCCACGATTTGCTAAGCTCTATTCTGGACTAACATTTTAAAACAAAGAAACTTTTACTGTAGTGAAGTGCTCTTTACTCTAAATAGCAAAAAAAAAAAATTATTTTATGCTCTTGGATTTGAGAATTGGGATTGTCCAAAGGCAACCTTCCCCAAAAATTGTGGTATGTCAGCAACCAGAGCATCTGCTGGTGGGCTTGAGAGAGCTGACCAGTCACCTAGTGCGAGCTCTTCATTTCTAGCTCCTACGTTGTATTAAGGTGGCTAAAAATGCATTATATGCTTTCCAAGCATTTCTTTTCCATACAAATGTAACTCACTGGTGTGTATTACACGACTCTCTCGGAACCCGATCTGCACATGACGCAAGTCGGTTACAGACACAGCTAAAAGATGTGCCTCTTTAGTTCAAACTGTAGCTATTCAGCTCCGGGGGTCTCTAGCTCAATCCCCAGTGTGCTGGCCACGATGACAGATCTTACATAAGTAGTTAAGGATTGTGAGTAGAAAGCAGGGGAGTTAGTGATAGTTTGTATTTAAAATGTGGCTCTGCTGTGACAGTTTAATGCCTAGCTGAGGAATTCAGTATGACATACTAAATCTTAGACACCAAGCATGCAGTAGATGAACGCACACTAGAATGAGTGAGTGCCAAGCGAATACAGGAATACCATAAACAAGGGCATTAGTAGTTTCTTGCACAGGAGTTTGTTCTTAAAAACTAAGCTTGTGGAGAGTTAAAAGTGACTAGTTTTACTAATTATAAGGAAGAAACTGAGTGGGATTTCAGTCTTCAGCTTGCTGGAAGGAAAGTCTTTTCAAATGTGGGTACAGTTATCACACTACAACAAGAATGCAGCTTACTTTTAACTTTTCAGGGTCCATCTCCTTAGCCATTTCTTCTTTTCTCATTTCAGCTATTGTTCTGGGTCCCTTTTTGTCTTTGTGGGCATTAAAGCCTTGACCAGATAATAGGTCTTCAAAATCAGCAGACACCTTTGGTTTTGAGTCTTAATAAAAAAATCAGAAAGCTTAAGTTAGAGTCTACTATTGTAAATATGCAGTATGATTAAACATCTTCCTCAAGCTGCCCACCAAAGCAATATTCTGATCACAAAAGCACATAACCCCTTAACACTTCAACAGTCTGTATGTAAACTTTCACCTCATGGTGTAGGAACCCCACCCCCCAGAGTATAAGGCATTTTCAGAAATGGCAACTAGTTGCATGTATCCAACTTAATACACTTTGGCTCCAGATTCAGGCATTCCAAGCACTGGGCTCCAGTTGAAGGGAAACACGTATGTTCTGCAATCAGACATGTCTAGCTGGACACTCAGACACACAGAAAAATCTACAACCACTTTTGGAACACAAGCGCAGCCATACTGGGTCAGACCCAAGGATCATCCAGCCCAGTATCCAGTCTTCCTGTGCCAGATGCCCCAGAAGGAATGAACAGAAAAGGTACTAATCAAGTGATTCATCCAGTCACCCATTCCCATATGGCTGTAGGAGCGTTAGGAATGCAGAATTTCCAGAATACCACCAAACTTCAGAATCATCATTCCCCTCCATCTCTTCCTGCCCAACTACAAAATGTAATTACTCTTGGAGATCATACAATGATCAGTTTGGTTGTATTTACTCCGGCCAGAAATTGTCTCTTTTTGCAATGAGCTACATTAAATAGCAGCAAACATTTTGGAAGTCATTGGGGGGAGGTGGGGGAGGAGGGAGAAAGAATAAATCAATCTTACCAGCATTGGCTGTTCCTTTTCCACGATCGTTTTGCCCACCAGGCATTGCTGAAAAGCTCACGTTGTAGTTAGGCCTGTTCTGTGGAGAGGCATGTGCTATGTTTTGCTGTGATTTGGACTGTGATTGTTGCCAGGAGTATCCAGAACCTTGCGGCCAACCACTACCTCCCATTGGCTGGGGAGATGGTTTCTGTGGAGAGCCCATAGGAGGGAATCCTCCACTTATTCCCGTCGGTGTGGTTGGTTTACTGGCAAATGAAGACCCCCCTGCAATATAGAAAGAGGTGAGGAGAAAAGAAAATGTTAGCAGCATGTTCCAATAGACAGGACACTGGTCTTAGAGCTGGGAACAGAACCCAGTGTCCTGACTCAGCTATTGACCTGTTGTGTGATCGGCAGCAAGTCACTTCACTGGTTTCCTTTGGTCTTGTCTATATGCAGTTTGTAAGCTCTCTGGAGCAGAGAGAGAGTGTTCTTTACTAAGTCTGTACAGCACCTAGCAGAAAAGGGCCCTGACCTGGACTATAACCTCTAGTGGCTATTGTAATAGAAACTAACAATAAGCACAGGGAGCTCCTTGTGTGCTATACACGGTGGACAGTCAGGAACCAAACAATTTCTTGTGGTGGTTACAATGGCAAGCAACATTTACTATGAGATTGTATGCATAGACAAAGTTCTTTTCAACTTTCCCTTACGGTACTTGTTGACTATCGGTCTCGTGCCAGTATTTAGCCTTAGATGGAGTTTACCACCAGCTTTGGGCTGCATTCCCAAGCAACCCAACACACACTGCTTCCTGAGGGGCATAAGACACCAAAATGGCCAAAATAAAATGATGTAACAAAAAACAAAAAAATATTAGCTTTCAGAGCTTTAAGTATCAAGCTGAATTCAGATACATTTAATGTTAGTTTGGTCAAGTTCATGTGACCTAAAAAACGTGAACTATGCTGAACATTTAAAGTCTGGGCCATATCCTGTGGAGTCCAAGCTCTTGCTTGTTTTTAGAATCCATCATGTCACTACACAGATTCACTGAAGCAAGACCAACAACTGCTTTCTTACATAATGCCTGGCACTTGTTTGTTTTTTTCTGACAGAGCAAGTGGCAAGCCAGCAGATGGAACTGGGAAACCTAATTTCAGAACCATGCTGACATTGACACAGATGAATAAAAAAAAATGGCAGCCAAATGCATGTTAGTTTTTCCAATGCAAGAAACAGAGGGTGGGAAGAGCTGGCAAATGAAAAAAAAATTTCTGTGTTTAGTAAAGTGCAAGCAAGAGAAAGTCGGAGGTATTGACCACACGAGAGGGTCTTAAAAACCAATGTGATCAAAAGTCTTTCCAATAGTAGAGTTTGGTGGCCTCTGATCATTTTGAAGGTCAATATAAGCTGAAAGCATTTTATCTAGGAGTCAGAAAGTGAAGCGTCATTTGCAGGGAGACACAAGTTAAGGCACGATCCTTGGGGTTCCAGGCCCCATCTTTAGGGAAAGTGTTGATGGAGCAGTGAGTCAGGGCAGAGCAGCAAGGACAGCAAAAAGGCATAGCCTAGAGAGGAAGATCAAAGCCCAGACAGAAGAAATAAAGCCCACTGAAAGGGCAGATGGAGAGTCATTCCCAGGAAACCTTGAATTTGTGGATGGTCCAAAACATTGGTTGAGCCAAGCCCTATTTGTTGTTTATCACGTTTGTTGACATCAGATTTAAGCTAAAGATAAAAATCAAGGCAGCAGCCCCTCGCAAGTTGAAACTTGCCATTGATAAGTCATTGACTTCATGTTATACCTTACAAACCCATGCTGCCTAACAGTGGTGAGGTCCCAGCCAAGTCTTTCAACAAGTTCCTAAAGAAGTCCAGCTTTGAAGAGGCATAAAGAATCTAGTCCACCCCTGCCTTCTTTGAAGCAGCTGTTTTCCAAAACCATCTCTGAGGTTCAAGTGTAGTAAACTGCTCCAACCCTCCCTCCCCCCCAGAAATATGCTGCCTCAAACCCCAAGTTGCCCATTCTAACTCAACACTTCCACATTAGCATCTCCTCTAAACAGGCCAACCATATAAATTTGATTTGTTATTAATAAAACAAACAACCTGCTAAATTTGCACCAAGAGCTCCCAAATCAGCAAATGGATCCAGAGTTTGTGGTTTGGACTGATGAGTGGGAGTGCTATGGAGAGATCCTGTGGGACTTGTAGCGGCTGACTTGCTTCCCATACCAAGGCCACCTACAGAGAGAAAAAGAGTTTGTAAAGCCAATCTTTATCAGCTCTGCTCAAACTTACCATTAGGAGTCACACTAGTATATCATCATCTTAATGTTTAATTCAAGCATGCTCTTGTAGAACATTGAGGTGCTGTGTATGTTGAGCTGACATTTTATACTTTGAAGAGTAAGTAGTTCATTATCTCTCTTTCACACACTCTCACACACACACACACACACACACACACACACACACACTCTCACACACACACCATTCAACACCAACTATGCAAGAAAACATTAGGCTTGGTATTCTCAGATTGCTTCTACAGCAGCCAGGGTATTTTGCAACCATATATAGTGGGGGCAGAGGGAAGTCAAACACTTTAAAAGCTTTGAATTAATTGTATATAGTGGCTAGCCATCAGATACAGTTAGGACTCCACAATGCATTTGAAGACCTCAGTGGCTGAGAAGTTTGCATTTCATGAGACACCTGCTACATTTTGCAGGGTTTTTGCTTAAAATGAGGACTATTTTCAATCAAATGGTTCAATTTTCAAACTAAACCCTTCACATCAATTTTTACATTGTAGCACACAGAGTTTGGAAGTCTTGTACATGGATGTTTTTAAAAAAAAAAAAAAAAACACACCACACACCCCACCAACCAGCCAGCTTTCACAGATTGTGAGAAGTAAAATTTGGAAGTTAGAAGATGGACAAAACCACTTCATTTAAACTTCTATTTTTTTGAACAGGGATGTGAAATTCTTCCTGAAAAATGGTTTGCACTACTTCAGTGTTCACTGTTACTACAGTAACCTACAATCTTGTGTTCTTCAAAGGACAGCAATTTCATATGCATAACTTTGAAGGAGTACCTTTGAAGGAGGATGCACTAGATCCCTTAAGTTCAGGGGAGAATCTTAGTTGTGTGTTCCATCAATGGAGTAAATAAAATCGTTGTAATACAACATAAACAAGTACAGTTTTTAGGTAACGGAAGATTAAACCAGCTCTCTTCAGCTAGTGGTAGTATTTTCCCCATTAAAAATTCACCTTTAAAAAGGAATTGAAAGTGGTACCATACAAACCTGATTTGTTGGACCACTCCCAGCCAGCTGAAACATCTGGTTGTATGGCAACTGTTGGTGTACTAGAAGCTAAACAAAACAATTGTTATTTATTTATTAAGGTATTACACCCCCCTCAAAAACAAACAAAAAACCCTAACCCAGCCTCAGAGAGGAAAAACAAAAAAAGTTAAAGAAACCTATAGTGCAGAATGAAATTGTATAGTGGTATTCTGTGGCTGTCTAGGATTTGGTAATGATGGAAGTCATGTATTAAGTCACAGCTATTGTGACTAAGGTTTCTCTTTGATCCTACCCCATTACGTTTTGTTAAGTACAGCACGCAGATTTAATGTCTGTTTCAAGTGACTAAGTTGTACAAGCTGTACAGTCCCATACAAACTTCTCAGATTTGGTTAAAGGCAATGCGTAAAATCAACGTGACCACCACCCATTAGGATTTTTAATTATATAAACTGTAGCTATCAAATGGGGATGATTTTAGGCTGTTTTACTTTAGGCAACAAAGTTAATTGGCTTGCACTCAATTTTATCAGAAATTAAAGGTTGTGCCAGTTTGAGATGCCTATTACCACACATTAATTTACCTGAAAGAATTTAAACAGTGACCAGAGCACAGAACTACTGTACTAGGTGGAAGGTTAGAGCACAAAGTATCTAACACATTCAACAGATGCCTTTGTCTTGGCAAGTTCCAGCAGCAGAAGAATTCAATTTTGAATTTCAATTGAATTTTGAAATGTTTGCAGAATCCCACGTTTTAGAAGAGAGAGAGAGAGAGAGAGTGTCTCCGTTAAAAATGTGACCTGTCTTAGGGCATGGCTACACTTGCAGATGTAGAGTGCTTGGAGTTAAACTAGCCTTCGTAGAGCTCAGTAGGGAAAGCGCTGCAATCTGTCCACGCTGACAGCTACAAGTGCACTGGCATGGCTACATTAGTAGCTCTTGCAACGGCTACAGTGCATTGTGGTAGCTATCCCAGCATGCAAGTAGCTGCAATGTGCTTTTCAAATGGGGAGGGGAGGGGCTGAGGTGGAATGTGGGGGGAGCTGAGAGCATGTCAGCATGCTGTCTTGTAAGTTCAGACAGCAGCAGACTCCCTCTCCCCCCACCTCTCTCTCTCTCTCTCTCACACACACACACACACACACACACACCCCCAGCATTCCACACTAATGGTTGCTTTTGTCTCGGAGCAGATAAGCAGCCAGCTGTCAGAAATGGAGCTTTCAAAGGGCATAGCCGCATTCCTGCGGTGATTCAAAAACAATGACAAGAGTGGCCACTTGACTTAAGGGGATTATGGGACGGTTCCAGAGGCTGATCAGAGCGCAGTAATGCAACACTTCATTCACACAGACGCCCGGGTGTTTCAGCCAAGGCACAACAAGCATTAATCTTCTCCCTGAGGTGGAGTACCAGAATCGCTCTAGCTGTGGAGTCAGAGTGCTCTACATGCCTTGCCAGTGTGGATGGGTAGTGAGCTAGGGCACCTGGGTCTGCTTTAATGAGCTCTAACTCACAAGTGTAGCCAAGCCCCAAGGTAAAGAAAATAGTTCTAACCCAAGTTAGATCAGGATCATACTTGAATTCAGTGCTTTAAATGAAGCAAGGCCTCATTCTTCCATGCATGTTATCCGCCCCGAAACCTACTCTATTTCCCTCTACCCTCGTAACGCTGACTCTTTTCATCTTAATTAATTAGCCTCTTCCAGTTTGTATGGCAACTTCCACCTTCTCTGTAGGTATATATCTTCTTACTATATGTTCCATTCTATGCATCCGAGAAAGTGGGCTGTAGCCCACAAAAGCTTATGCTCTAATAAATTTGTTAGTCTTGAAGGTGCCACAAGTACTCCTGTTCTTTCTGAAGTACTTTGGAATGCCTTTTGGGTGAGCAACACCAGGATACCTATAATTTACTTATAATCCCTTACACTTGAGTGATTTAAATAAAAAAATTCCAGAAATTGCTGAACTCAACTGAATGCTGCAAATCTACAGACCCTTCTATCTTTTGTTGAGCTTTTTGTACCACACTTGAGCGACAGGCCTGTCTTGTGAAAGTAAGAACCCCCTAAATATAGACATAGCAGCACAAAGGGAAAATGCAAAATGAAAGTCAAATGAAAAATACGCCTCAAGATAAATAAGCCTCAAGATCATGATGTGGTGACTTGCTTTGGACATAGACAGCCAGAACAGTTGCTTATCAAGAGCTGAACCTAGTCAACATTGCAAGTTTGCACTTTCTGAACAATACAGAAATGGTGCTCCAATACCATGGTGACGGGCACTGTTCCTAGATTACATATGTCCCCATTCCCACCACCAGGATAGTGCATGGATTCTCTTCAGCACTGATTGCACATATCCTCCACAGGGTTTGGATGTTTGTGTTGGAAAGGGGGTGGGGGCTGGAGAACTGGGTAACCCTCACAGAAATTTCCACCCTCTCAGGCAAGATCAGCAGACACAGAAACATAAAAGGAAAGCAAAAGGTGTAACTATTTCAGAGGGGACAGCAAGTTGTTTCATTCTAATGAAGTGGTATAAAAATACCCAGATAAACCAAACTGGGTTTCTGTATGCAGTGAAGAGATACAAGGAGTCTGGTTTTCAAACATTATTGGACTGCACAACCACCTTCTGCCAAGTTCCCCTTATAAATTCTCAGCACTAGCACTGTAATTTAGTACCATAAAATAGCCAAGATACTGTTTAACTTCTTTCATTGATACAGCCGGCTCTGGCTAGGACTCAAGTGTCCCATTAACAAAGTTGATATGCCCAGTATCCTCCTCCCTTCCATGTTATGGCAGAGCTAAAATACAACAGTGCCAGTGAGATAAGAATCTCCTCTTTTATAATACCAACTTTCCAATGAGAATATCCCACCCGAGAAAGGTGTTTTAGATGATCAGACATGAGGATTAATTTGGGGCTGAATTTATTTAAGCCAGAGAAGGCTACAGGATCAAAAGTTCTCAGTATCTCAACAACGTGATCTCTAGTTCACTTTGAGCGAGAGACTAGTTGGTGGTACTTGCACCAATAAATGGGCAATGGGCAAATAAATGGGCAAATGAGAGATGATATTGAGATTGAGCAGCAGCAGGAGGAGGAGAGATTGCTGTCTGCAGAAAAGCTCCTTGCCTTTTCTTTTTTAAACACACAAAGCTTAGCATCAGTCTGATGGAGACTCAAAGAAAAAATGAAACCACTAAACAGCAGCAAAATAAGTCTGATGTGAAGAACCATCAAAAATCTAGGACGATGCCCGACTAAACATGAAGAGACTGGAGTTCTCTTTACCAGACTTCGTATGCTGTGCCCTATTTAGTGCAATTAATGGTAATTTGGTTCATATCAGACCTCATAACCACATGAATACACAAGCAGGCATCACTGTTTAGCGGTCTGATTTCTTCATGTGCACAAATGGCTCAATAAATTAAATACAAATTGGGAGTGTAACAGGATTCAGATTAGAAATAAGCTGCAAATCTAGGGACCGAAAGCCCTTTCTTTTCCCTCCATTGAGCAGCTGTGCTTTGGTCATTATTTCAGAGATAAGTATGTTTGTGCTTATTAATGGCTTGTTCCCTCACCATTACTTATACAAACACCAGTTTTAAATACCATAGATGAAGCATTAAGTTTCTTACCCACGTGAAAAGGGTCACTGTGCACTGTAGGTGAAGGACTTCTTGTTGCTCGAAGGAAAGGATCACCAGCGGCATTTGATGAACCAAGAAAAGAACCCAGTAGATCCGGACCTGATTGCTTTGGGCTAGTTCCAAATGGATCAAAGGCAGTTGCTGTAAAAATGCATTTGAGGTTAATTTTTGTATTTCATACCGTGCTTTCTAATTAGATTAGTATTAGATCTCTTCTCCTCAAAACAATTAGGCATCATTTTTAACTCCCACAGACACTAACAGGAGGTAGAATGCAACCAGGAGAGACAGACTGATAACTGGGATTTGCACTGAATGTATAAAAATATTCCAACCAAGCACTACAACTCTAGATTCTGTAGGCTACATCCATGGCAACACAGATGCACATCCCATCTGTCTTATCCAAGGAGGATAACTGCTCCTAAATTCAGCTGAAGTGGGACACTATAGAAAGGTACATTAAATTCTGACTTGCACACTGTGTGGAGAAATGAGTGAATAGCCCAAAAACTTCAGGTGTTGGAGTCTGTCCAACCCGTTCCCCTTCCTGAAACTATTTGAGAAATAAGACGGGGAGTGTTGGAAGTTCTCTAAAAGACACCCGGAGGATGTCATCAAGATTATGGAGTTTCTAAAGGCTCTCGTAGAAATAGCTTTAGAGAAGCACTAGTGCCCTTCCTGTATATGTGAACCATTTCCACATCTGTGACATGGTTCTGAGTTCAGCTCTTCCATAAATTCCGTTTTGAGTACATACTTAGTCCATAGCATTTTAACTTTGAGAAGCTGCCAACAACAAGGAGCAAAAGTTTAAGAGAGGGGAGCAATCTAATCGGACCACTCGAAACATTATTGTAACGTGGTGTTACAGAAGACAACTGTGAGCTCTGAACACTGTACGCTAGTGAAATTACGCATGTGGTAGCAGCATTGTTCACGTTACTTAACAATTGAATACTGGCTTACTGTTCTCATACTTGCTTTCAAGGTCCTACACAACCTAGCTCTCTTGTACCTCACTCATCTGTCCTCCTCATTCTGCTCAAGCTGTTTGACCACTCCCTTCCTGCCCCTTAACATATGGTTCCACTCTGCCTGGAGATCCTTTTCTGACCCTACTGGCAGAGCTAGTGCTAGGAGTGGGCAAGCAGGTCATTGGCCTGGGCACCAACTCCCAAGGGAGTGCCTAACTGCTGTGCTTTTTATTTTTCCCCTGTTCTGCTCCGATTGGCTGGCTGGGTGTTTTATTGTTATTGCTCAACTGTTGGGGGTGCCAAATGCACCATGACTGACAAAATGTCTAGGGCTGCTCCTGACCATTGCCACACCACTACCCTCTTAAGAGAATGCTCTCACAAATCAGCTTTGAGGCTTATAAACCACAATCATAGATCAGAAGCAAGATACTCAGGATGAGTGATCCACACACTGCTCACACAGGGAACCTGGGTACCTTAGCCTTCACTCACTTCTTCCTTCTCCAAATCTCTGTCAGTTCCTTCCATCCCTGCACCTCAAAGATTTGTGTTCTCGTCATGGTTTAGATTGCAATGGTCACAATTTTCAATCTGTTTTGTAGACACATCTGGGTGTCTGTGCACTAGTAATTAAAAGAGTCCCTCTAAAAACAGGACACTAGATTCCCTTATTTTAAGTTAGCTTTAGGATCTTCAGGAACTTGCTGTGAAAAACCTCACATTTAGTGGGTGTTACTACAGTGAACTCTACTCAAGTCTTAGACCGCCTTGATCTAGTGCACTACAAACAGATTTTAAACACCACAGCATTAACATTGTTAAAATGATTGCAGAGGGGAAAAAAAGTTATATATGATCAGAAAGTTCAGCATATGCGTCAATGTACGTATGCTGCCCCAAAACAGGCTTTTTGAAACCAATACTGATAGTTGTGGGTAAAAAAGAAAAATGTTACAGCCTTTACCATACATTTCTTTAACTGGTTCTGAATAATGTGGGGGGTTTTTGAGAGAGCGAATAAAAAGGGAAGAAGTTCAGCTCTCAAAACAAAAAGCCCACCCACAATAGGAAAAAGCTGCAATGAAAGTATTGGGCCCAGTGATTTGGACTAGCTCCTCCAAAGCTTAAATCAAGTTTGACCAGGAGTTTTCATTCTCCGTGAGCTTGCAGCTGCCTGTGGCATAGTTGATTAACCATTTCTTAGAGACTTTCCACAATCTGGGCCTTTGAGACTCTTGCCTTCAGCATTTCCTTCATAGATCTTCTTCATTCTCCACCCCAGGAGTCTGGCCCCCCTCCCTTATCTCTTACACTCAGCCTATGGGAAAACTTCTTGACACTCAATGGTCAGTATCATCCAAACAGTCTGCCTTGTACTTTTCAGCAGGCAGGGAAGAGAGAGAGAGAATTTTTAAGGTTTCAGTATTTGCCTGCTCAAAGAGAGAAGGCAGAAATAGCAGAGGGACAGACATGTGCATTGTTTCCATAAACTGGAGATGGACCACAACCACAGTTCCTCACCCCTCTGAGCTATGAGAAAGTGGAAATCCAGACTTTGCTATACAGGCCCATCTCTAGCAAAAATCCAACAGTTGGTAGGTTAGAGCATACCCCTGCCAGCCCCCACAGCGTCTCTCTAATTGGAGAATTATGAGAAATATCTGCTTGTTTTCATAGCTTGGAATCTATAATTTCATTTAGAGGGACATTGGGTCACTAAGATTTATGAATTCCAAAACATTCTCCTTCAACCTTTGTTGCACAATATCATTTTAAATAGTCCCCCATCACAAACTTACAGAAATAAAATACTAAATGTCACTAATAACTAATTCACATGGACATGAGTGTAATGGACAGGTCCCTTCACCCAAGAAGCATGCACACATTAGCAGGGACCACTGAAAATGCAGTATTTGAGATTCCTTAGAGGACGATGCTCTGCGTTGTGCAAAAATGCCTTGGTTTCCTTGCAAGGCCTCACAGATACTCCAAATCCCTCCCCATGTAGAATCTCACTTGTCCGTCATCTCTACTACAAGTCCAATAGCTCAGAAAGGCTCATTCTACAGTCATATCATACATTTGTACCAAGTCAGGGACTAGGCTAAGAAGTTTACCTTCTCCTACTCTTGGGGACGGAGATGGGGATGCTGAAGCTGCAGAGCGTTGGGGGGTGGAGTGTGCAGATCCAGGCCCACCTACGTGAAAGACATCCTCAGCAGCTGTCTGTCCACCTTGACTGGGGACCCTGGAACCACTGACCCCAAACAGATCACTCAGCAAGTCTGAGTTAGAGGGGAGAGCAGTGGACTGAGTGGGGAAATTCTTGCTCATAGGGCTACCGTCTAGACCCAGAAGGTCGACATCCTCAGGCGGAAGTGGTGCTGGAGTCTCTTGCTGCTTTTTGCTGTGTTTTGGAGTTCCATGGGTTTTGTCACTGCTAGCATTGCTGTGCTGACTGGAAAGGGATAAGAGTTCATCATCCGATTGTTCACTCTCCTCATGCACTAGTGCTGCCCGATCCTCAGAGGTGGGGTGAGAACTGCTTTTGTCAGATTTCTGATCTAAGCAAGCAAAAGAATTTATGTTAGCTTCCGATTCTTACATATAAGCAGTTTATTCGCCTCCCATGGAAAAAAGGCAGCAATAGCAAAATACGTGTTCAGCTAAATTTAAAACGGAAGTGCCTAACAAAGATTAGTTAAGTCCCAATAACTCTGTACTGTATGGAAATATTCCCACTTTACCAATAGGGAAACTGAGCCAACAGGACAGGACAGCGCAAGAGCCTGGATGAGAACAGAAGCTGTTCCTGGGTCTAGATGTGGCGCCTAGACTGATTTTTCTCAGGTATCATTTATGGAGAACTAAAACACAAGGCAAGGGCAAAAATGTAGAAGCATTTTAATGAAATCATCACTTGAACTTTAATCCAGTTTTTTAGTTTGGTAAAAGGGGGAAATCCTCATGATGGATTCCTAAACTGTATGTTGCAATGATGCTGCAGGAGACTGTTCTAGATATGCTATAGGAGAGGTTCTCAAGCTTGTTCATAATGTGGAACATGTTCTATTAGACCATTACGTCCCATGGAATACCAGCCCTCCCATTGGCGGGCACAGACCATTTCCTCCCTGTACGTAGTCACATAAGGTGCCACAGGGATGTTGGAAGTGAAAGAGCAATATTAGGAAAGGCAAATATTTTAAAACTGCCGTTTATTGTGTATTAGCAGCTGGAATCAATGGCTTTGAGTTTGAGATTATGGACTACCTCAGTCAGACAAATCCAGGGCAAGCAGACACAGTGATCGCACTAGCTCAGAAGAAGGAAGGGAGTGTTCATTTTAAACTCAAAATTGCAGCATAACCAGTAGCCCACAGTGATCTAATGTGAAAGACAAGATCACAAGCTGACCCTTTGCTTGAGCACATTCATCCTTTAAAAACCTAGAGACAACTTTTTACAAACACTTTGGCTAAAAATACTAGAGGCCAAGTCCAAGTACCTTGCCAGCTGAGAGAAGAGAGGAATGTCCCCTGTCCAACGTTTTTTATATTATCCTGAGGTGCATCTACAGGGCATCGACCTGCAAGACAAAGAACCAAGCGCACCAGGATAGAAGGAAGTCACAAGATAGCGAAGGGCAACGTCAGCGTTAGAAGCTGAAGAACCTGCACAAAGTAGGGCAGTTCTCACCTGCCAAGGCGAGAGCGTCTTGATGTTCCTGGTGAGAGGAGAAGAGAATGCTTGCGTTGATACCTTTTGTTGTGAAGTTCTCCCAGGGAGGAGTCAGGTCAGTCTGTCTATCAGCAGATTCTATTTCTATCTCTAGCGTAACATGAAACAGCTGGGGATATTTATCCGGGGAGTCGCATGCATCCAGTTCAGGTCTAAATGTTGACGGAAAGTTGTTCAGTTAAAAGTGGTAAAGCTTTTTTTTTTTGGCAGACATATTAAGTTTAAAGTCTTTAACATGTTTATTCGTCCACGTTCAGTTTTACACTTCCCCCAATCGCTCCTAGCATCTTTTCAACTGCATGCAAACAGCAGCAAAGTGGCAAGGACGAAGCAAGTGTCTGGCATGCGTTACTATAAGATTAATCGTACAAATCAGCAAGTTATTCTTTAGCTAGTGCCCACAGAAGGAGAAAGCAAAAATTGTACTCTAAAAACTCTTGCCTCTACTTTATCCTAGCAGTCCTCATTTTTAAAAAAAAAAAAAAAAAAAAAAAAAAAAAAAAAAATCAACCTTGCTTGTTGACAGATTGTGCTGCTGTCCGCACTCTGTAGACCCAACAGCAGCTGAAAATATAGACACTCCTGAAGAGAAAGACTTCATTTAAAATAAAATGGAATCAGTTACGCAAATTAGTGTGCTCCGAGTTGCAAACTCATTGCCGTAAGGTAGATGTGGGCTAGGGCCCTTTCCCAAAAATCAACTATTCCATATCTAGGCCTTGTCATTATACCAGAAACCACAACTGTGTTCTCCTACTCATCCAGTGATTGGACAGTCTGTAAATCAGTCCCCAAGAAAGTTCCTCGTCTCATCACATGGGTGTAGCCCTTGTCAAGCCATTGTCTCTGAGTCTGGGGAACTGGTGTTCCCTTCTGTCTATTCTGTTACCTTCTCAATTATTGATTAGGAATCTGAAGGCTGCATACTTCCTCCAGACTTGAAATTTCTGGTCTCACCCTACAAACACCTACCATTTTCAGTTTCAGACCATTACTCATTTCTGCTCTCTGGCCCAGTGTGAGGTTTCTATACTCCATCACATGGATTAAGCTGCCTTCTGACTGGATTCTACTACTTTGCAGTTAGGAGAAGTCAGGAAAAAAGGCACAGTAATAAGCTACTGTCACTGCACCATGTAAAGAGCATACTCAGTATCTGATTTTGCAGTCCAAAGAATGCAAAAGTTGTAAGCCGTGAACATTCTTAGAGTACTCAAGCCTTAGTTTGGTTATTTTAAAATTTTATAAAACAGAGTTAATGAATATCAATAAAGCAATGGGAGACATTTCCCTTAAACACTTCTACAGAGTAAGTATCTTATTCCATTCACCCATGAAAGGGAACAAGATCTTACCTATTTTACTGTTCCCCTCATCCTTCCATACTCCATACCACCATGCGGTCACCCTTGCAGGGGTTGCATACAGTCTCTGCTATATCTAAGGACCGTTTGTTTTACCTATTAAGTTACGTAGGGCGCTGAAAACAAAAGTTACATCTCAGAAATTAAGATATTTGCCTAGGATAACTCATGTTCTTGGATATTTTACCACAGTGCACCAGCCTTGGGGCAGTAGTGGGCATAACTCCCCTCCCCCTTAAACAGACATAGGTGGACCTGAGCCATCTGAAGGGATGTCCTGGTATTAGTTATACTGGAAACAAAAGGGGAGACTCTCCTTTCTAGGGAGGCTCTGCAAGTCCAAGAGTATTTCCCCTTTTAGGGACTTTCACTTAGTAGGCAGCAAAGGTAGTAAAACATTCTATTGAATATTTCAGGTGTTCCAAACAACTCTCCTTCTGCAGAGTCCAGAGTGGCTAGGAGCCAGCAAGAGAAGAAGAGCGTACATCATGCATGCATTTAATATATTAAGTAACCTCAACCATTTAAAAAAAATAGGGAGGAAGAGGACCATGTATTATGGGAGGCCCACATATATTTTCTGCATTTTCACAATTGCCCATTATGTAGTTTGGGAATTCCTGAATGAGTGGTACCTAGGGAAGAGATGGCGCCCTCAAAGTAGAAGGAAAAATGGTCTGCAGAAAGCTCTGTTTCTCATTTTCCCAGCACCTTGGAACAGGTATTTGAGAGACACTGAAATAAAAGTCTGACAATTTAGTTCTTATCAGTAATGTTGTCAAAGCTAATCAGGCAGCAGATCCTAGAAGAGCTATTTATACCTATTTGCGTGCCAATATGCATTGTTACGAGTCAGTGATGGTCAGATTATTTGTATGCAGCTAAAATGCTGAAGTTTGCATGCAGTACTGGTCTTTGCTCTGTTTAAGAGGTACTTACTTTGTAAGTTTTAGCATAGTTGTTCCCAGTGCTATGAATCCAGTATGAAGTTGAATCTGGAAGATTTGTGTGTTTGACATCTTAAAAAACAAAACAAAACCACACACACCATAAGATTAAATATACACTTTTTAAATAAAAGGGAATTCATTCTCTAGATTTATATGAGATACAGGCAGCTAATCAGTTCTACTTCACTAACTGTTACCATATAAGCGAATACTCCGGGGGGAATTCTGCACCACTGCGCCTGCACAGAATTTGTGTTGCCTGCAGATTTCTTTGCTTCCCAACAGAAAAATGACTTTCTGACGGGGAAGCAAAGGGAAGCCACAAAAGCAGTCATGCGACCCTCCCCAGCAGCATGCTTTGGGAGCCCAGGTCAGCCGGCAGAGAGGTAAATCCCAGTTCTTCCTCCTGCCCCATAATGAAAGACCTGGCTGGTGGCTCCTACCCTCGCTGAGCTCAGCTGCTAGTCCCAGTGGCCCTGTGGAGGATGGGATTTCTTCTTCCTTTGCACAGCATCTGGGGCTGGGTCAGACCCACCAGGTTTCTCCCCTGGCTGAAGGAAGCTCTGCAAACTTCCCTCTCCCCCGACCCACTTTCTGCGCCCACTGCTCCTCAGTTGCACAGGAAGGAATCCATTCCCCCATCTGCCAAACCCTGTGCCCAGACCCCCTCATACCCAGACCCTCTCACCGAGCCTCACCCCGCTGCACTCAGAACCCCCTCAATGAGCCACATTCCCCCTGCACCTGGACTACCCCAACAAGCCACCTGCACCCACATCCCCAACAAGCCCCAACCAGCTGCATCTGGACCCCCCACTGAGCCCCCCACACCCAGACCCCCAAGCACCTTCACCTGGACCCCCCTGCAGAGTCTCATTACTGTTGTACCCAGAACCCCCCCCCAAGCAAGCCCCATGTGCATCTAGATCCCCCACTGAGCCGCCCACACTCAGGACTGCCCCACATAGAACCCTCCCAATCCACACCTGGATTCCCCCCCTCCCCCTGACACATACTTGGATCCTGCCTTGCTGAGTCTGCCTGCCTACACCTGGCACAGAGAGGCAGGGCCCTAGGGTGTTTCTGGGGCAGGCCTGGTCCTTGCGCTGTGTCAGGGTTGCGTACAGCCTCACCGCCGAGTCTGTTTCCTGGGGGAGGGGGTGTAGCTACACAGTGATATCGCACCTCTGTGCAGCCAGTGGCCTGTGCTCCCCAATGCCATACTACACCACATTTATTTGACAAATAATATTTTAAAATTCTGCACATTTTATTTCTGGGTGCACAATGCTCTCAGGAGAAAAGCAAATGAAAGTCTTTACTGACAGCTACATCACCGGATTTGTTTTTCAAGCATACAACAGCTTTTCTATCTCAGAATCCAATATCTAAACATCTTCAACTCTCCTTCCTTTCATGTAATTCAGAACACCTCAGTGCTGAGTAAACATTTCTCCCCTTTGTTCTCATTTCTCAAGAGATCTTAGTTTTATTTTAGTGATATTAGTATACATCTGTTCTGATAGTGGCAACATGGTTGTCTGTGTGTGTTAAAAATCTGTTGACCTAATCATGAGAGAATACAGGAACTTTCCTCCTACAAACGAAGACACCACTCCAACCCAGTGCACCCAGAAGATGGTGAAATGGTACATTAGCAGGGCCATACCAAATTCATGGTCCATCTTGGTCAATTTCACGGTCATATGATTTTTTTTTTAAATCGTAAGTTTCATGATTTCAGTTCTTTAAATCTGAAATTTCACAGTGTTGTAATTGTAGGGGTCCTGATGCAAAAAGGAGTTGGGGGAGGGTCACAAGGTTATTGTAGAGGGGGTTGCAGTATTGCTATCCTTACTTCTGCACTGCTGCTGGCGGTGGTGCTGCCTTCAGAGTTGGGCTCTCGGTCAGCAGCTGCCACTCTCCAGCCACCCAACTCTAAAGGCAGCAGTGCAGACGTAAAGGCAGCAATACCATACCATGACACCCTACTTCTGTGCTGCTGCTGGTGGGGTGCTGCTTTCAGAGCTGGGCCCCTGGCCAACGGACGCCGCTCTCTGGTTGTCCAGTTCTGAAGACAGCGCAGAAGTAAGGGTGGCAATACTGTGACCCCCCCTAAAATAAACTTGCACCACCCCATTCCACAACTCCCTTTTGGGTCAGGACCCCCAATTTGAGAAACATTGGTCTCCCTTGTGAAATCTGTATAGTATAGAGGTAAAAGGACCCAAAAAAAGACCAGATTTCACATGGGAAGACAAGATTTCATGGTCCGTGATGAGTTTTTCCATGGCCATGAATTTGGTAGGGCCCTATACATTAGGAATGTGGAAATACTGGCTTGTTGCCACCTCCTTCCCTACGTGGCAGTCAGGGAGTCCAGTGGGCCCTTGCTTCAAGCTGGTTACTGGCAGAGGAACTTTCAGTTCTTGCACTCTAGCAGCTGGAAGGACCCTGCCCGGCCCCCTCCATACAGCACCATCAGCACTGTCACTGCCTACTCTGAGCTTCACTCCCAGCCTCTCCAAGTCTTTAGGGTCGTGCTGAACATTTTTATGGTTACTTTGCCTCCTTCCACCTCAATCTTTGAGTGCCAGGGTCAATCTTTGACTCAGTGTTTGTGTTGTGAGAATCAAAAGGTAGACCAAGCTATACTTTTGCTTGAAGTCGTCCTCCAATGGTTGATCTCATATGGTAGACAGAAAGGACAACATCTCCATGAACAGTGACTCCTAATGGAATTATGACTTTCCCATCTTGCATACGGAATTCCCTTTAAAACAAATGAGGAAGAAGTCCATTGTTATGCACACTTCAGCAGAACCATTAAAGTTATTGCTTGTATACTTCAAAATACATAATCTCAAAACTCAGACCGTGATTAGTGAGTAGAAGTAGCATTCTGTGCTCTTGCTAGTGGTCAGTAATGTTTCACATAGAACTACTAGTATAGTGATGAAATATGCCAGGGTTAAGCCCCAGTACCTCATCATAGAAGTTCAGACAAGCTCTGGCAGTCGAATTTTACTGGGCATCGACTTTCCAGTAACATTTTCACTTCTAGTAACATTATCTTGCCCAATTCAATCACAGTCAGGTCACACACACACACACACACACACACACACACACACCCCCCCGCACACGCACTTTAGAAGTTAGATGTATTACAGTTAAAAAGAAAAAAAAAAAAAAAAGACGACTTATTAGCATCAAGAGGTAACAGAGTAGCAGCCATGTTAGTCTGTATTTGCAAAAAGAAAAGGAGTACTTGTGGCACCTTAGAGGCTAACAAATTTGAGCATAAGCTTTCGTGAGCTACAGCTCACTTCTCATGAAAGCTTATGCTGAAATAAATTTGTTAGTCTCTAAGGTGCCACAAGTACTCCTTTTCTTATTAAGAGGCAAGAAAGCCATAGTAACTTACTTCATTCTTTCATATTCCTGGGAGGTTGTAAAGATTCTGGTTTCTCCAATCAGAATGTCACAAAAGGGTCGACACCCATTTCTCTGCTTATTGAAACAGGGGACTGGACTGAGAGAGACTGATTTGATAGTAAGAGGCTTACAGTGAGGCTGGATAGGCTTTTCTACTGTTAGATCACAAATGTATCCTAGGTACCTGCAACAAAGAGAGCCATTACCAAATGATCCCATCACTAGGGCTATCAAGCAATTAAAATTTATCACGATTAATTGCACAGTTAAACAGTAACAGAATAGCATTTAAATATTTTTGTGTGTTTTATACATTTTCATTTCAAGTACAAACAGAATATAAAGTGCACAGTTCTCTCACTTTATATTTATTTTTATTACAAATATTTGCACTGTAAAAAGACAATAGCATTCTTCAATTCACCTCATACAAGTACTGTAGTGTAATCTTTTTGTTGTGAAAATGCAACTTACAAGTGTAGACTTGGGGGTTTTTTTTGTTTCTTTGTTACATAACTGCGCTCAAAAACACAATGTAAAACTTCAGAGCCTACAAGTCCACTCAGTCCTACTTCTTGTTCAGCCAATCGCTCAGAAAAAAGTTTATTTGCAGGAGATAATATTGCCCACTTCTTGTTTACAATGTCACCTGAAAGTGAACAGGCATTCACATTGAACTTCTGTAGCCAACGTTGCAAGATATTTACGTGCTAGATGTGCTAAAGAATCATATATCCCTTCATGCTTCAACCACCATGCATCCAAACTGATGACGGGTTCTCCTCGATAATCCAAAGCAGTGCGGACCAACGCATGTTCATTTTCATTATCAGAGTCAGAGGCCACCAGCAGAAGGTTAACTTTTTTTTTTTTGGTGATTCGCGTTCTGTAGTTTCTGCATTGGAGTGTTCTTTTAAGACTTCTGAAAGCATGCGCCGCAGCTTATCCCTTTCAGATTTGGAAGGCAGTTCAAATTCTTTGGGTTTTGTCAAATGTACAGTGAAAGTGTTCTTAAAAATGAAGAATGTGTGCTGGGTCATCATCCAAGACTGCTATAACATGAAATATATGGCAGAATGTGGGTAAAACAGAGCAGGGGAAATACAATTCTCCCCCAAGGAGTTAAGTTACCAATTTAATTAACACATTTGTTAAACGAGCGTCATCAGCATGGAAGCATGTCCTCTGGAATGCTGGCCAAAGCATGAAGGGGGAATACGAATGTTTAGCATATCTGGCACGTGAATACCTTGCAATGCCGGGTACAAAAGTGCCATGCAAATGCCTATTCTCACTTTCTGGTGACACTGTAAATAAGAAGCAGGCAGCATTATCTCCTGTAAATGTAAACAAACTAGTTTACTTAGCGATTGGCTGAACAAGAAATAGGACTGAGTGGACTTGTAGGCTCTGAAGTTTTACATGGTTACATAACTGCACTCAAAAACAAAACAAACAAGCCAAAAACCTACATTTGTAAGTTACATTTTCACAACAAAGAGATTGCACTACAGTACTTGTATGAGGCAAATTGAAAATTTCTTTTGTTTATGATTTTACAATGCAAATATTTGTAATAAAAATATACACTAATTTCAATTACAACAAAGAATATAATGTATATGAAAATGTAGAACATCCAAAATATTTAATAAATTTCAATTGGCAGTCTATTGTTTAACAGTGCAATTAAAACAGATTAATTGCGATTAATTGTTTTGAGTTGATCTCAGTTTACTCACTGATTATCACTTCTGTTTTCTATAAAAGAGAGGCACTTGGAGAGCATAAACTTGCACTGAGCTGCTTGTAAAGTTCCAAGAATGGAATTTTGTCAGTATTTGTACAACATGCATTTACTGCCATCAAGCCACAAAGCAAGCAATGTAAGCATTTTATGCCAATTCTGCATTTATAAGAATAAATAAAAATAAAGTCTATACTGAAACAGACCAACCAACAAAAAACCTACACATGGCAGCCAGTCTCAGAGCTCAGGACCACAGACTTGGTGTAGCAGGATTGTCTGTTTGGTCAGCAGGCCGAGGGATCAGTACCCACTTCTCTAGTCTCTTTTAGTTTGATGTGTCCTGAACTCCTTGAATGGGGTTCAGCTGGATCGGCCTCCTTGTGGATAACCCCTAGTCCCACCCATCCCAGGGCTAGGCATAGGGGAATCTGGGGTAGTTAGGGGGACCCAGGCTATCACTCCACCAGGTCCCAGCACAGGGAACTGAAAGGAGGATAGCATTGTATGACCTATGCTTGGCCCACCTCCTGCCAACCTTCCTCACCCAATGCCTCAGTTTGAGATGGGACTTGTGTTTACTGATAGTGCTTTGCTTTCAACCCCAGAGACTCAGGGCTGATGCAGGTGATCCTCTTGTGCCCCTACCTTTTGGGTGATGTCTAAAAGGCAGGGGGAGGAAGACTCACAGCCAGACCTCTTTAATAAGAGCTTCTCCTCCTGTCTCAGGGCAGTGCTCCTCCAGGAAATGGCTTCTCTCCTAACCCCAGCCTGGGCTGCTGGAACTCTTTATACTCTTTTCTGTAGACGCAGGCTCTGAGAGTCCCTGCTGCCAGTGGTTTTTTTTTGCAGTGTAGATATACACTTAGAGACCAGTTAATTTAGCTCCAGCTAAGTGGATTGGAGGGTTTGTTTCTATAATGATCTTAAACAGCACTTTTAGAAAATAAATAAATGACAATTCCAAAACTTGCCAGGCACAGTAATGCGGTTTTCAGCTTAACTAGGCTAAGAATCTTGGGGGTTTAAACTTTTGTTTCTACATATTTATCACTGAATTTTTTCTGTTCCCTCTGTGGGAGCCTGCCAACAGGATATTCTTCTGTTGCAACACAAACGTACTGCAAACCATGTTTTACACAGCAAGTTTCTGATCAGACAAACTGTAATTTTGGGGGGAAGCTTGAAGCAATAGTAAGCCTAATCTTAATTTTTTTTTCAACCTAAGGAACAAACCAGGATTAAAAAAAAAAAAACCCCCACAAACAAACAAACATACATAGCCTTCATCTATTAATCCTTAGCCACAATTTGATGAAAACAGCATTCATCATTCTCACTTTACACAGGGTGAGGCTAGGACTCAGAGGGTAAGGAAATTGCCTGACCCTACATAGCTCTGGCAACGTTAACATGCTAGGACTGGAACTCAAGCATTCCAGGCTCCAAACCCTTGCTTAATACTTTAGACCACCATTACTCAGACTATCATGTGGCACGTGAGCAGTTCCACTGACTTCCATAGGAATACTCATAGGAATGTTTGCAGGACCTAGCCCTGGACAGCTGAGGAGATGGGGACCACAGGCCTAAAAACAGTTATACGTTTTCAACTATGTTGAATAGTGCTTGCCCGACTAACATACTCTACCTTCTGTGAGATGGCCAGAGTCCTATTCCAGGTCTCTTTGAGTTGAGCAACTGAATAGCTGGGATTGGACTAGAGAAGAGATGACAGAAACAGAACATTGCACTGACCAGAACTGCTGATGCTGCACGTCCATCCTGTCAGATAAAATGCAAGAGCACAAATCAGAGATATCCTGTTAATTGAAGGGAAAGGATAGCCTATTTTAACCCAATCCACATTTAAAAGCGCATTTCAGCAAGATTTCAATGACATGACCATATTAGAGCTAAAGGAGAAATGTCTATAGAAACTCTTGTTTCGGCGCTTTAATTTCTAGTAATTAACATTTGAACCAGACTAAATCCGGTTGATAGAAATGGATTCAGCTACTTTACAGAAGTGCATAAAAGAGTAGTTGAGGATTCACACAAGATTTTGAGGGCCCAGAAATAACTCGTGTTTGTATTGGAACTTTTGCTGTGTGTTTTAGTAATTTGCATTTTGTAATATTAAACTACACCTGCAGATCTTGGGCTCACTGCAATCTGCTAAAGCAGTGATTTACCTTGATACAGGATTTGCCACCCCAGAACAGACTAAGGCTTAAGTATCCTGCTGAACATAGGCATGTGCTCGAAGTCAAAGGGACCACTCATGCCTTTTGAGCTTACGTAGATCTCTTCTTCAGCATTAGAGCTCTGTGCAAGCTCAAAAGCTTGTCTCTCTCACCAATAGAAGTTGGTCCAAAAGGTGGGTGAGGTAGTATCTTCTAGTTTCTTGAATATTCTGGGACCAACAACATCATTACATACCTTGTGTTAAGCACTGGTTTAAGTACCTTGCTGAAGAGGGGCCCCCCATATTGGTAACCTGCCTAGCTGTACAAGCTAGTTAGAGGGGGGTGGACAAAGAGAAAAATGCCCTTTGACATACAAAAAATTCATTTGGGCACTAAGCAGGTCTTGGAACTATGTCATGTTCAAGTCTTTTGGGTTGGGAAACTACATACCTAGAGAACTTATGTGTTTCTGATTTTCACAGTAGAACTGTAGTCAAATGGAGAGCGACACTATTAGGCTTAATAACAGGTTTCAGAGTAGTAGCTGTGTTAGTCTGTATTCACAAAAAAGAAAAAAAAAAAAAAAAAAAAGTACTTGTGGCACCTTAGAGACTAACAAATTTATTTGAGCATAAGCTTTCTTGAGCTACAGCTCACTTCATCGGATGCTCAAATTTGTTAGTCTCCAAGGTGCCACAAGTACTCTCTCTTTTTTTTTATTAGGCTTAATGTTTATCAGGAGTTTCCAGATGAAATCTGCCTAGATCATAGAAATTTTTTTTACTGCCCAGAACTTGCCAGCCCTGGAATGACAACCTGGGAGCTGAAAGTTAAACAGAACTCCTTCTACATCGTCATCAACCGTAGAGGTTCTACACGCCAAAGAGTGTGATTGTATAGGGGGTCACTGACACAATCTTCAGTCTACACTGTCCTCAACATCTGTGCAATTACAGGGCCCTCAATATGTTTGCACAAGGCCCTGGAAACACTACTTTGTTAACAAGTCTGTTGATGTACAAGGAGGAACAGAATGTGGTTCATCTTTCTTAGCTACGCTGGCGCTGCAGGGCTAACGGGAGTAAAAGCCATCAGACTTATTTTCCATGGAAGTTAGTAGAACTGACTCAATACTCACAGGAAGTAGATCTGATGAGTAAAATGTCCCTCTTGTTGTAGAGAGAATTTTCAGAATAGACCCACACTTTAATGGTAGGTTTAGTTATTTATTCTTCAAGCTCTCCTCCCCCAAACTAGAAACTGCATTTAAAGTTGTGACAAAACCATAACATTCAAAGCAACATCTGCTGTTGTGTTGGGCAGAAAAGACTCTCAAACTAGGTGATCAAATATATTGCAATACACAAGATTAAAGACATGAAGCATTTTTAGCTTCAATCAAGTTGAATTGTCTCTATATTTAAAAGCTTAGGTTTTTGCATACTGGCAGATTGTATAATGCTCATTCTCCTGTGTGGACTTACCCTCATTGTATCCTTGTACAATGGTGCATTTTGTTGCTGGTCAATTCCCCAGGGAAGCAAGAGTTTACAAGCAGAGATTTCTCAAATGCAGCTACTGGCTGACTTACCATGCAATGGATGACACACACATTTTTGGGGTTCTGCTGTAACCAGTTGTGCATGTTCTTACATACAGCATAGAGATTATGCAGACTGGGTGCTTGTCTCATTGGCCAGCTACATTCAGATACCTAGGAGGTCACATAATGAACAAACATAAAACTTCATAATCCCCTTAACTGAGACACTTTCATGGATCTTTCCTGTCAAAAAGAGCATATCCCTTCCACACAAGATAAGATAAATGATGTGCTGTGCTTTAAAACCCTTTGGCCTCTTTTTTCATGCAGAACTCTGCTTAATGGGGGAAGGCATGAATGATGGAAGGGGCAAGAGAATATTAATTTCATATTACGAAATAAACAAAAATCTTTTGTCCCTGACAACACATTTTTAAAACCTTTAGTATGCAATTGGATCATCCTTACTAACCATTTAAAGCACTGAATTCTCTTTGCAAGGAAGAGTTGGATCAAATTGCTGTGCTTTGATTATAGTTACATTTTAGTAAGTCCTGCACTAGGTCACAGGGTTGACATGTTAGCAAACTGGTTCTTAAAGTTACAGCCTGGTTTTCAAGAGGTGCTGAGCATCTCTTGCTTCCACTGACTTAATGGAGTGGGATCTGAGAGACCTCAGCAACCCTGAAGATCAGGCCACTAATGCCTAATTAGTAAATATTTCCTGGACTCTGAGAAAGAGGGAGATCTGATTTCTACAGCAATCTTAATACTTTGAGTAATTCTTTGTAGAAAGGAATTGGGTAATAAAGAGTTACTAAGATGTCAGCCAGGACATTATTCCTTAAATGCTAAGCTGTACAAACAAGCAAAGCATTTCTAGCTATCACTCATCCATATACTCTCTGAATTACACAGTTGTCTCAAGGACAATCCTTGCAATGCTGTGCCAAGTTGCAGATTGGCTTGCCTTCCACAAATCTATTTCTCCATTTGGCTTATTTTTAATTGAATTGCTTTTTAAAGAGAGGTTTCTGGCCAGAGGTAGGAAGCGACAGCCACCAAGTTTCACTCTGTCTGAGGAGCAGTTTTTTCCCCGAGCAGAGACATTTTAATTCTGCTTTAGGTATATGGGGGCAGCGAAAAGATGATGATGGTTTGGTTAAACCTTCCTAAATATGTGGAAGTTCCTTAGATGATCATATAACCACTTAAAAGGAGAATGATATAGATTTGGCAAGGCAGCTTACTCAGACTCTGCCCATAATGTCTAAGCAATTAATTCTGTATTGGGTTGCATTTAGTTTGAACCCTAATATTTGAAAGGGGATCTACAGCAAGACTGGAATCCCCCTACAAGAATATATTGTTTTCCATTGTAAGCACCTAGTAGAGTATCTGTTGCTGCAGTTAACCGTCTATAACACAAATTCTTATTTTAAAGTATGTACAATAGTCAGAAATAGTCATTCTGCTCTGTAGCATAGTGAGCATTCCCTAATGTATGCTCAATGAAGTGCAATAAGCATTTATTTGGCCATTCTTTTAGGTTATAATCATGCAAATTGAAATGCAGTTTTTTTTCCTGGACACTTTCACATCATGATTTTTGAAAGTGGAGTTGCTTGGGCAATTAGTCCCGATTGTGTTTTGCTGTTCTCCAAGAGGAGCTGTTACTGACAATCTGACCAACGACCCATGAACTAAATATCCTCTAACTACGCCTTGACACAGCAGACTGTAAAGGCTCTGAAAAGCTGTTACCATCTATAAAAAGTAAATATGCATTTCCAGCAGTCCATAATTATGCATTTGCTTGGTCTGTAATCACAGGCCAGCAAACAGATATGTAATTCAGAAATTTTTAAGTATATGTTATGTAGTTTTCTTTATTTGATGTGCTACCTCAATATCATTAAGGAAATTCAACACAACATAAAAATAAGTGGAAGTTTTATATGGCTTTTGAAATATGGGGGCCTGCGGCCATGTTTATGATACTAGTGTTAGGACAGTAACATCAGCTTGTTTTTATGCACAAGATTTTTATTTTGAATTTCTCCCAGCTTCCTTGAGAAACTGCTGGAGAAGCCACTACCGGGAAAATCACTAGAAGAATGGAATATTAAAGGACTAATGAGCATTATACTGTTCCTATTTACATTCTTCCAGGGGCTCTACATTTTGCCTTGCTTATTTTTTAAAACTGTATCCTAACTTCAGATATGGTGGCTACTTTTCCCTCTTCAGAAGTCTGTGAAAGAAGAGGTGAATAAGCCAGTAGGAGGCAAAAAGGGTTATGGAAGATGAGACTTAACAGCAACTATGAATTTACAACATTTTTATATAAAAGATTTATCCCTCTTGAAAAATAGACTTAGAGAATAGGAAACTAATAATCCACTTTAAATAAAGAACAGAAAAAGCAGCTACTGTGCGTGGAGGGGATTGGGAGGAACACTTCAGTTAGTCCTGTGCCAAAGCCTAAATGGAGAATAGTTATACAAGGATTTTAGCTCCTTTAGGATTGATTAGTATTTTTCCATGTATACCACATCCATTGCAGGAGCACCATGGAAAAATTACACAAAAATTCTCTCATATATACACCTTATCTTTCCTGCCTGCCTAGTAGAGGCAGATTATCCCAGCCCAGAATCTTAAGATGCTGCATTTTGATAAATGCTATTTATCATTTTCGCCTCATCTCTTGAGGCAACAGCTAACAAAATGGCTAGTCAGTCTTAGTAGATAACATACACAGTAGTAAACAAGAATATGAATACTATTTCCTGTCCTGTAGCATTCTTTCAATATACAAGAACAGCAGCAATACCACTAAAATATTTTAAGTTGAGTGGCTGTAAATACAGATCCCACTGCATCTTCTACTGATACACAAGAGCCCTGATGTTAGTCCAGTTTTTTTGAGCACTCCTCATCTCAGCCCCATTGCCAGCAAATATACCTGAATTTGTTAAGCAAAAAGTGAATTAAAAGCTCCTTGATTATTTTCACTCAACAGGTTTTTCTGATTCACTGACAACATGCAACACCATCACAGAAAGGCCATTTACAAACAAAGCCATTTTTTTTTTAAGTGGCAAAAATCCATGGTGTGCACACAAATGTAAATGGAATGGCTACCAGTGATCTAGACAGTGGCTGCAAACAGACTCTTCAGTTTACCCAACTTAACTAATCTCTTGCTACACTAGCTTAAGTTTAGTAATTAATGTTGCATTTTGGTGGAAGACAGCTTGAAAGAAGGAAGAAGATTGCTTGTAAGAAAGTGCTTTGTTTTTGGTTTGTTTTTTAACCCAGTTATGCCTAACCTTGCATATCTACAGGGATCTCCAAATGCTTTAAAGCTTTCAAGGAATTGTAGCCCAACACTTCTGTCTGGTATCATTCTGGTTTTACAGAGGAGGAAATGAAAGCAGAAAGCATTAGTAACTTCTCAAATAATAAAAGTAGGAGCAGAGCCAGATACACAGCCCATATTTATCTTCCAGATATAACTTTATTTTGTGAGGGCAGGAATATCACCGATTGCATCAAGATTTTAATATAACTAGAGAGACAGTTTTGCAACACAGAAGTATGCTGGTTTATTTTAAAAGAAAACTTCTTTAGGATACCTGTTCTCACTGCTTTGCTTTTTTAATTCTTTCTAAGAGAGTCTGGTAAAGCAAAGTTTCCCTACGTACAGTACCAGTACAGTAGGCGATTACTACTGTGACATCGCACCCCATATTCTTCATAAAAATATGGTTAAGATATACTTTATGCAAGATGGCTCGTGTATGGTATCAATGGAAAAAATTATAATTTACTGAATGCGATTATCCAATTTGTATACATGTATCATTTCTGTATCTGAAATTAGAAATATTGACTATGTAACAATTACAAGTGTGCATCTGGGAGACACCCACCAGACAACTGGCCATCACAGTCTTGATGGGCCATTAGGAAGAAACAATAAGACTATGAGGATACTAATTTCTCTCCTTCCTGAGAGGGGTCCTGGGACATAGTTGTGACACTACCAGATCAAGTGATAAGATCACCCGATACAAAATACCACCTTGGAAACAACTGGTACTTGTCCTCTGTATGGGGATCAAACAAAGGTCTCCTGCCTTAAGTAAATCCTTTTTAAGGCTGGGTTGATCTAGACTCTCCTCCATTGCCTACCCAAGAAGAAAGATTGCTGAAAGTACCTGTAGGGACAAAGGAACTAACCCGAGAGGAAAGGCAGGGGTGAGTCCAGACTGAGACAGGGCTCCAGTTGGTAAGAAGAAATAACTGGAACTCTAAGTCACAGAAACACTGCAACTTGCCTAAAACAACTTTTAGGGTGAGAAATTACTTCTTGAAACTAGTCTCTTTAAGATCTTAAGCTTAATATGCATATTTTGTTTTATTTGTTCAGTAATCTGCTTTGTTCTGTTTGCTATCCCTTATCACTTAAAATCTGCCTTTTATAGTTAATACTTTTGTTTTGTTTATTATTAAAAATAGTTTGTGCAATTTCTAACTGGGGTTGGGGGTGGTAAGAAATGGTCTCTCTCTCTTCACACTGAGGGAGAGGGTGAATTTTTATGAGCTTGCGCTGTGCAGACCTTTCTATACAGCACAAGACAGTATTATTTTTGATTTATTCCCCAAAGGGGGTGTGCACGTGAATGCTGGGTGAATCCTCTCACACAGAGTGGACTTCAGTCTGTGTCTGCAGCTGGGTGTGGCCCTACCTGTGTGCGTTGCAAGAGGCCGGAGAGCCTAATTCAGCAAAACAGGGAAGGGAATCCAGGCTGGTGGAGGAGGGGGCTCAGTGAAACCCCAGTACATGAGGTGGCATCCCAGAAGGAGGGGGTCTAACCCATCACAACTACCCTCTGCTTTTCAGGCCTTCAACAAAATTAGCACCCGAGTGTTACGCTGTTAGGCAGTCAGGCACATGGGAGCTACTTTCATTCAAACACACTACAATTTTAAAGAGTTGTGCAACTCAGTCAGTATAGTAACACTACGTTTCATTGACTGATAAGTCATTCTCTTAGAAAATTTTCTGAAAAAGTGCTTATTCCTCACTCCTCTGCATCAGTTTCTAGCAACTGTACAGGAGTCACGAATAGCATAGCGGCAACTTAAGTAGCCCTACAGTCCCTTCCATTGCAAGCTCCAGTGCAGGTACATGCCATAGCACAGAGCCCTCAAGGGCTGCTTTAACTTATGCCAGGGGCTGTTTGAGGCCCTGCAGTAGGCCAGAATCCAGGGAGTGAAATGGGCATTTAAAGCCAGCTTTGGTCCCCATCTCCCTGAGCCTTCTGTGCTCTGCCTCTTAGGAGGCACAGAACCTGCCCCCTTTGTTTTGTAAGAACTCTGAGTGAGATTGCTTCCGAGACCTCTTGCTATCTGTCCTCCAAAGTTTGTGATCCTGGGCTTTGGTATCCCAGAAGAAAGCACTTACCCGGTTATGAAACTTGGCACTACGATAAGACTTCTGTGACAAATTGAAGACCGTGTAGTGGTCAGGATGTCGTGAATCTAAGAACGTTCGCACATCTTCAATGTGATTCCTGAACCCCAGTTCAACCCCTTCAGCAGGAAAAGACATAACTGTCAAGACCAAACACACACAAGAGTGAGCGTGGACCACAACAGGGTTCAGAAGTTGGTTCATAAACATGGAGTACTACAGACAGCATGATTTCATTTACACAAGCGACTGAGACTTACCAATGATTCTTGAGGTAACATACGAAATATCTAGTTCTCCCTTGGTGTAACTAAAGGAAAGAAAGCAGGGAAGACACTTGTTAACATACACACCTACATACAGAAGCCAAGACAACAATGTTACTCCACAAAGACTCACTTCAGATTAGGAATGGATAACAGAAGTGACAAACTACTTAGTAGTACACTTGGAAGTTAAGTCTAAACAAGACAGAATCAGAGAGTTTTAAAATATTGCTTTCCAACAATGGACTAAACAACCCTCTCTTTTTTATACCCAGTTGTCTTTACACCATTGCCTATTTTGTCAAAAAGAACACCCTCCACTTTATCATCATCAGCTGCCTTGACTCCAATTTCTAATGGAAATTTTTCAGCAACCTGCACAGTCAGTCACTGCCACAGACACCTAAAAGCTACTCCTAAGATCATGAACAATTGCTCTGCCAGCTCAGAGTTATCCTAGAATACACAGTGCGCACCACAAGGCGGCACCAGAGCACAGTGCCTAGTTGAGGTGCAGTCAGCAGCAGTGACCAACAGCATGCAATAAGTCAACAGAATTTTCTTAAAAGATAGCGGTCAAGAATGGATTTAAGGATGGGAACAATAAGGGGGGGAGCTAAATAGGGAGAAGTGAGATGTTAGCAAGAGGTTGTCATCTCATGTGGAACAGCAGATACGAGGGAACAGATGTCAGTCAGTTGGGAGAATCAGTATTTAAAAGACAAAAACGGTCTTCTTAGGGTAGAAGTGGGATTGCATAAGGGATATAGAGGTAAGAGTAGTAAAGAGAGACTTGGAGAAGAGAATGGATAGGAAAGGCCCATCCCAACGCTCAGGATCTCTGATATTCATTCATCCCAAGGTTACAAATCTTGCTTTAGTAGCCTTAGCTTCTTTTAAGCCATATACCCAATTATAAGACCGAATCATTCATAAAAAAGTCACATCAAACAAATAAAAGAAAAGCTTTCTAGATAACCTGGAAAAAGACCAGTTTATTTGTCCAATGCCAGTTAAGAACAAAGTTTCCTTCCCACTAACATCCTGGAGCTACAGTATTTGTTTTACCTGCATTGAGAGGCTTTGGTTGTACCATACCTGGCAACAGACTGCATAACTTTTGAAGAGGTATCTTTTAGGGTGTCCTTAAGGTTATCCTTCAAGTTGCTGAAGAGTCGCCCTGCTCCTCCTTTCACCATGTCTAGTAAGCCTCCCCCATAAGTGGATTCCATGTCTGGTGATGAGGCCCCTTTTTAAAAAAAACAAAACAAAAACAAAACAAAGATGGCTATCAGATGGCAGTATGTTCTTTGTTCCGAATGAGTGACAAGAGGCACTCTGCTTTAGCCTCATGGTAACACAGATGAGTGCTTTACTTAAGATCAGGAAACAGGCTACTCTCACTGGTCTCCAGCTAAATACCGATTTTCAGAGTTGTGGAAGCACTCCTGCTGGCCAAGGTGAAGATGTTTAGAAGTTGCTAACGTTGTGTGCAAGGCATCAGGTTGACAGTCTATAGCAGGGATGGCCAAACCGTGGTTCTTTTGCAGTTACAGTGCAGCTCCGGAACTTCACTCCGGAACTACCACAGCTTCACCCCACCATTCTCCACCTACCATTTGGAGAAGGGAAAGCTGCTCATGGCTTCTGCCCTGCGGCACGATGGGGCTAGGGGCTTCTGCTAGAGACAACTGCTGACTGTAAAGGGGAGAGGGGGGCACAATTTGAATATTCAGTCCTCCCAACAGCTCGAGTCATACACCCCCAGGCACACTCCCCCTCTTTCCCTCGGTGGCCCCTCCCTTCAGCTCCCAGGTGTTAGCTCTACATGGAGAGGCAGCAGCAAACAGCTGGGAGCTGCAGGGAGAGATCTCTGATTTAGCTCCTTGGGGAGAGGCAGCAAGAAAAGTAGCTGAAGCCCTGAGCCGCAGCAGGTGCCACCCGCAGGGCTGAAGCCTGGAGCCCCAGCTCTCAAACTTCCAACGATTGTCATATGCGGCTTGAAGGGTCAGCAAGTTTGGCCTCCCCTTGTCTATAGAATTGGCACAGTATGAGCAAGAGCAGAACACACAATGCTACTTTTTGCCTCAACCCAGCCTCAGGGTACAAGCAGAATTCAGTTTCCATTAAGTTTGCCCTTCCTATAACTGACATCTCTACCATGAAATCTCTTTCATACAGGCTAAAATATTTATTAATTAGACAGCAACTCTTATCACAGCTAACATGGTCACCAGCCTGAATGCATCTCAGAAGTCATAGGCTCTGTCTCCCTTTTACCATCCCTGAACATCTAGTCTCCTAGGAGAAATACAAACCAATAGCATTTCTATTCTCTGCCTTCCACCTCCCAATACACGCAATATGCAAGAGGGGAGATAGTCGGCATCCCATTTCACAGACAGGGTATCTTAGGAATGGAGATTGTCATGGGGTTACATGTTCCTGGTAATATCCATTGTCAATAGGCAAGGTAGGCTTATCAATTTTAACTGAGGAAGGACAAGCAGAAGGGACATGTTCGTGGGTCTTTTAAGCCATATATCTTTATTCAGAATCTTGCATAATGGGCCCTGGACCAGATTGGGACATTAATGTAATGTCAACAATAAGAGGCATGTCTTCACAGTTGTGATTTAATGCTGTGATAAAGTGAATGTTCCAGAGCAAAACAAAACAGTGTTAGTATGGTGGAATGCAATGTGTTCTTATACATAGTATATCCTCATGTCACAAATAAAAAAAAAGTTATTTGATGTTTATTTTTATTGTAATCATCAATAATTAAGTTGTGAAAAGCTTTGTTATGGATGAAGAATCTCTGTTAATTTCCAGCTGAGAGTATTGGTCTGGAAGTGACTTCCAATTGTGTTACAGATTGCAGTACACAGGTTCTTTTATTTCATTCTGCAACTGAACTGCAAAGCATCAGTCTAGCAAAATATTTAAAAATCTTTTGATTATCTATAATTAAGGCTACGTTTTAGTCACAGACAGTAAATAAAAATTCACAGCCCGTGATCTGTCCATAACTAGTACTATATACCCCGACTAAATCTTGGGGAGGGGGGGGAATAGCCTAAGGGGTGTCGCGGGTGCTCTGAGTGTCGACACGGCCTTGTCGCTAAAAGCTGCGTAGTGTAGCCAAGCCCTTAGTGTCCTAACCACTTTCTACAAAACTCTGTTCTGTAGATGAAGAAATCAATAGAACTTCAACTGTACTGTACCTACAGTTCCTCTTCTCTTTTTAAATGGAAGTTATCAGAATGTTTGAGAAAGGAATTAAGCAGATTTAAAAAAAAAAAAAAAAAGCCTACACAACAACTTAGATCCCATTGAAACCTCTGCTAAGACTCCACTTAATTATGGTTTTCAAAAAACTGTTAATTAGAAGAATCAGTAGCCCTGGTGCAGTTCTAATGGAGACAATCAACAACCAAGGATCATAGCTGCGTTTAAGGGCACAGCTCTCAATATAAGCTGCTCTCTGAATACCCGAGGGAATGATTCAGAACCTAACATACAGCTCAACAGATGGACACATGCTTGGTAGGGATGCACAGTTTGTGGCATAATGTTCTTTCAGCATTCAGAAGAATCTCTATTTATGGGGGGGGGAGCCCTACAATACAAGATCATTCATATTTGGCAATAAGCATCCTCCTTAACATGTGAAGGCAGCAAGCACATTTTGCAGTGTTGTTTGCACAGACTGTACATTACCAGGGTGGGGAACTAGGCTGCTGCACAAGACCATGAGATTCCTCCCCCCACTCCGCCCAGGAAGGACCAATTGCGTTGCAAGTGCCCATTTGCTTGTGCTTTAACAATACTAGAATTATTAATTAAAGCTCATAAACAGATGTGAAATTCAGTGTTAAAACCCAGTAAAATTTTATTCTACAATGTTAGGAGTGTGCAAGTATATCTTCATAAAAATACACCTCTGCAAGTTAGAATGGTAGGAGTACCGCACCCGGCCTTGAATCCAATATTCTTCACATTTACTTATAGCAATCCAGTTAACTTTGGCCTTGTGTTAAATTACTGTCTGGTGACCTTATCCTTGTTTGTGAAGAACTGATTCTTGCAGAGTACGAGATTTTTGTTCTGTATGCAGCAGGAAAACTTTACTAATTCAATTATTGGATAGTCACTGAAAAGCTTAGGTATTTCAGAGAGATCGTAACTTTTGACAGCTTCTAGCTCTGTATAATTTGGTCATTATTTGCGAAACAAGTTTTAGTCAAGGTATTTTGCCAACCATGACTTTTTTCCTAATAATGATGAAACTTTTAATAGCGTTTTTAATGCAAGTGTGATGTGAAATGCTAGTGAAACAGAAGCTAACATGCAATATTTTTTTTTAAAGGGGAGGCATTAGCAATGACAATTCCCCCCCCCCCCCCATCTTCTCACTTTTAAGATTTCCACGTTAGTGGCTCAGACTGGTAAAGTGACAGTTTGGTTCATTTAGTTGACAAGTTCAAACATTCATCTATCAGAGAGAGAAAAAAAATCCATTTGTTTTCAACAGGCAGATTCTCATTTTGAAGATACCATGCGCTCACATGATCAGGCATACATACCAGCTGTTTATAATATAGCACTGCTATAGTTATAGGCACCTTACCATATGGGATACCAGCCACTCCTAGATTTACCTACAAAAAGGGGTGCAGTTGTTACTTTTAAATTTCTGCTCATTGCATCAGGTGTCTACTTGGTTCTTGTCCTAGATAATCCCCTTGTGATAACCAAATAAAACTGACAAACCCCAATTCAGATCTCCCTCCCTGCTCCCCCCGAAAAAAGTTTAAGATGTGCTGTTCCTGGCAGTGTCCTTTACTGTCACTTACAATAAGGCAAGGCACTCAGAATGCTATAGAACAGTTAAAGATATGAAAACTAGTGCAAAGTCAAATAAAAGGGAGCCTTCTAAAAAGAGTGGGCGCTCATGCAGGAGTGGACTGATTGCAACTGAAAAGATGGACAAAGACATTTAAAAAGGGGGAACAGTTCTGCCCCCTGGATGCCTCACAGAAATACAAGACAACTCCTGGAATACTGGTGCCCATTTTTGGCTGGGATGCTGAAGTTGCATCATACTGGGGAACCAGTCAATACACCTTTAACCAACATAGATCCCTAGCCCAGCGTTTTCTCTTAGATGACACCAAACTGGTGCCGGGGGTCACAGGGAAAGCTCCATGACCCTAAATCAATTCCATCTCACCACTGCAAATATGCTGCTGTGGGTAAAGAGATGGGCAGCGCATTGAAACTCACCTTCTCTCCCCACTCCTGATACAGCATCTAAATATAGCTGGCCACAGGAGCCATCCATGTACAGGATTAAAAGGTGCAGAAAGCAGTGCCCTACTCCATGCTTTCTGCTTCTACTCTCACACTATCCCATTTTACCGGGAGAGCAGGCATCCCAGCCTCCAGATAATACCAATGGACCTCCCCAGACATCAAGCAGCATGTACCCTTTGGGGAGGGAAGGGACGGGAGGAGCAGAGGAGAAGACCAAAGAAGAACAACAATTAATTCAAAGAGGAAGGAAGACAAGATAAGAAAGAGATTTGAGTCAAAAGGAAAGAGAAGGAACAGACAGAGTGCTACTGAACCACAGCCTGGCATAACGGGATAGACTGGAGGAGCAATGGCCTAATGGATGGAGGCCTGAGCCCTATTCCCAGCTCAGCCACAGATTTCCTCAGTGACTTTGGGCAAGTCATTTAATCTACCCTGTGCCTCAGTTCCCCATCTGTAAAATGGGGAATACCACCACCTCAGAGGCATGAGGAGGATAAAAGCCATTAATGACCAAGGAGCACTGATGCTACAGTGATGAGGGCTACCTAAGTACCTAGACAGAGAGGTGTCTCCAACAGCAACAAAAGGGTTAGGAACTACTGCCCTTCACTCACCTTTAAACTTCTTCTCTTTCAAGTTTCAATTCCTTTACGATCAGTCTTATCTTGCTTATGCTACTCTAGAGCCATTTAATTATTGGTCTCTCTCCAGAAGAGGAAGAAGTCTTAACAGCGAAAAACGACAACAGGCCCACAGCAGGTTAGTTAAACCTATTGTGCAAAGGTCACTGCTAGAGCTGGGACTAGAATCAGAGCTGCTGGTTCCAATCCCATGCGCTACATACGAGATTACATCCTCCCTGAATGCAGGGTTCTTAGAGACACTTCTTATACAGCATGTTTGCAGACAGATACTAGGAGAGTGACCGAGAGGATAGCAGAGATGAGTTGCCTATATTTTGACAGGAAGCTTCCACAAGCATGTCACCTCAGCCTGTGAGAAACCCAGTGTGCTAGGGATGCATGTGCTGGCAGCAACAGGTGCAGGGCTAGGACACTTTCCCATTTCAGTAAGGGCTTTTTCTTATGCCTTAGGAAGGAAACAAAAAGCCATTAAGCAAACAAGCATTTAAAATGCACTTTGCAAACTTCCAAGAGCTAGTCTGAATATTAACATTGATAGGACAGTATTTAACTTGAAATGGGGGTGAAGGCAGACATTCAAGGTCAGGAAATTAAGCCAGATAAGACCCTTCATTCAGACAACTCACAAACCAAGAAGTCCCCTTTAAGGCAAAGGCAAACAGAAGTACACAGAAAGAGAGCAAAGGACTCAGTCTTACTTCAGCTTACCAAGATCATTAGGGTACTCTCCATAGCACAGCTCCCAGTCCAGGAACATTTTTCTTCCCTACACTCTTGCACATGCTCTCTGCTCCCTTTTGAGGGATACTGAATAGTTCCCAAGCCTCCAGGGCTAACCCCACCCTGCTCTCTTGCAGATTCCTGCAACAAGAGCAGACAGCTGTGGTCCTGGCAGCAAGTTAACCCTTTCTCACACACTTCCCCCAAAGAATCAGTAGTGTCTTCCCTCCTGGTGCAATGTGGTCCATTTCAGAATAGGAGGGGAGGGAACTTTGAGGCTTTATAAAAATTACATAATACCCATGGATAAGCAATCACTCTCAGGGATAATTTAGTATTAGCAGTATCCAAAGAGGAAGTTACTCTACCAGAAGCACAGGCATAATCACCTTAATTGTGTCTTAAATATCATGGCAAAACTTTAACAAAGGAGCTCCCAGGAGTGTGCTCCAGTGCTATATTCTGAGAAAAAATATCTTCCTGTTTCCCCTAGTGGTGGTGACTCCTGTAAATTGATGGCAGAGTATATGTTAAATTTACTGTGGCAATAAAATAGAATATTATTTAAGTCAGAGCAGGAACGATAGATCCGTTCAAAACTCAAAAAATGGAAGATTTCCATTTTCTTCTATATATCAGTGCTGCTTTCATTCTGAAAGTATTAAATGCTCTAATGAATATATAGGATTCCATTATAGAAGTCTGACACCATACTTAAAGGAGCTCAGCTAGTTCTTCAACTGACTTTGCACGGATACTTCAGTTCCCTGACCATTTCCAAATTTCTGGCTCTTTATGCCACATATTCCCCCAAAGTACTTCACTTTACAGATCTTGGAATTGTTTTTTCCTTAAATCATTACCATGGCAGCATCAGGGATGTCATTTGCATTTTGTTCTTAAAACATACAAAAACCTCTATAATTATGATCCAGCACTTTTCTTCAATGTTAAGCTACACAATAGCTTTGTGATATAGGCAAGAAGGGGTCTAATCCTGCATTCCCTGAACCCCCAGAGCTACCAATAAAGCCAGTGAAGTTTCTGAGTGCTTCAGTATTATCCCCATTTTTACAGAAGGGGAAAGTTAAATTAAGTTAAATTAAGTTCAAGGCCAGAGGGAATGTCAATGGAGATTAGAATTGAGGATTTCCTAATTCACTTCTTTCCTTAGACTATGAGTCTTGACCCTATCTTCCATGCTTATCACTTAGTGCCTTTCATCAGAGGCTCTCAAGTCGTTTTATAAACATTAATGGAAATATACAAACCCACCCTTAAATTGTGAAGGTGATTGGTATTTCTAAAGGACACTTCTCTGCACAGGTGACTCCTTTCAGCCACTGATAATGGATAATATTAAGAGCTGCAAGTGCTGCATTTATTAAATATACTCGCAAGAGTAGCCATCAAAATCTAACAAGTGTTAGAGATAATCCTTTACCCATGCCTACTTGTAACTGCAAATTGGAGGTGATCAGTTATATGCTGTGCACCTCCGAGATTCATCTAATTTAAAAGAGACACTTAAAGCACCAAAGTGCATGGTAGTTTTATAAATGGAACTCACCCACATTGATGAAAGTTACCTGCATAAATCTCTCAGGCATCCAGGAAAGATTAGACCCTAGAAAACCTGCTTCTAAAGAATTAGCTAATTTTAAAGAAGAAATATTTAAGCTATAGCTTTTGCTCATTTGATCCAGCTGCTCTTTTAATTTTTGTATTAGATTTTCAGTATTGTTAGATTCCCTAGAATCCTTCAAATACAGGTTTACAAAAATTAAAACATGTATTGCTATTATAAAGCAATACCTGGGATGCTCAGTCCCTCTCAGAAACATAGCCCATGAGTAAGATGTGCTCTGACAGAGTAGATCAGCAGAACACAGTAATCAACTCCAAAGGTTTCATTCCTGTAGTTCTAGTGAATATCAAGACTTGCAAAGTGAACTTTTAAAATTGTTCAACTTTTGTAGCTCCGTGATGTAGCGACTTAGCAATGTTGCAGGGGCAGTCAGCTAACAAGCCAACAGCCTGTGGTTGCTCTGCCGTGACTGTATACAGCAGAAGAAAGAGGTTTGTTGCACCATGGTCTAGTGCAGTGTTTCCCAAAGTAAAGTAGAGAGTGTACCCCGGCCCCCACCCTGCAGTGGAGGTGGGGTGGAGAGAGGGCACAGAGAGGTCTCAATTGTTCTCCAGAGTCTCAGCTTTCATTAGAAAGAGTCTCTAGTTGTTAGGGTTGCAAAGAAACCCTCAAAAAAGTGACCTGAGTGGAAGTAATGCAGTGATGTCCACTTGGGTCTGCAGACAGGCTGAGAAACAATAGTGCTGCAGTGTGAACTGCCTCATTCTTCCCCATGCGTGCCGATGATACTGTACAATGTAAACACTGTTGATGTTTCATTGCTGGTCTAGGAATGCAAGAAGATCTACACAATCTACACTGAGGGATCCCTCATTTTGGGTATGCCTTTTCAACACAAGAGGGAATGCAACTGGTTACATTCTCCTGAAGTGGGGCTCCACTTTCAAAAGTTTGAGAAATACTGGTTGAGTGGATAATGCATTGGATTGGGAGTCAGGAGACCTGGAGGTCTATATCCAGCTCTCCCACTGATCTGTCCTGTGACCTTGGGCAAGTCACTATCTGTGACAACTCTCTGCCTCTCACCCTTCGTTTTGTCCATTTTGATTGTAATCCTTTTGGGACAGGGACACAGTATATGTTTTTACAATGGCTAGCATCATGAGTTCCAATCTTGGTGGGGCATCTAGGTCCTACTGTAACACAAATAGGTAAAAAGAACGAGTACTTGTGGCATCTTAAAGACTAAACAAATTTATTTGAGCATAAGCTTTCATGGGCTAAAACCCACTTCATCGAATGCATGGAGTGGAAAATACAGTAGGAAGATATAGATATATGTATATACACAGAGAACATGAAAAAATGGGTGTTGCCATACCAACTATAATGGGAGTAATCAGTTAAGGTGAGCTATTAGTAGCAGGAGAAATAAAACCTTTTGTAGTGATGATCAGGATGGCCCATTTCCAACAGTTAACAAGAAGGTGTGAGTAATACTAGTGGGAAAAAATAAGCATGGGGAAATAGTTTTACTTTGTGTAATCGGTAAGGAAATACAGCCTTTGACTAAGCACCATTGTTGTTAATTTTGATCAGAGAAAGGGTTCTAACAAAGTTTTGATTAGCTGTAAAGTAAATGACTTTTCTGGGTACTGTTCTAGAGAAAGAGTTATAAAAGGCAGTGATTTATCATATTTCTTGGCATTAACACTTGTTTATGAAGTTACAGTCTACATCTATCAAAGCACAGATGCATTCTCTCAGACATTCATCTAGAAAATAACCAGTATATTGCTGGAACACAGTTCCATGTAAAATGGCCATACATTAAGATGGTCACCCAACTATTCCTTTATCAGTAAACATTCACACTTTTTTGAAGGTTGCAAGTGAGACAATTCTCTAGGACGGTGATTTTCAGCTGGTGGTCTGCAAACTTCTGGAGGTCCACAGATTATGTGTTGGATTTCCAACGGGGAAATCTCCACCTCTATTTGACATTTTTTAGGGGTCAGCAAATGAAAAAAAGTTGAAAACCACTGCTTTAGGAAGCTGGTAACCTAATCAATTTACCTCTACGCTACACCCCATTCTCTCCTCCCTGTCAAACCCAAAGTTGGGAAAAAGACTTATCTGACTTGACTGATAATGTCCATTGCCCTTCATAATGCAGGATGAGAGTCCACCAAGTCAATGATTACAAATATAAAAATATAAGAACTGCCATTCTGGGTCATCTTGGTATCCTGTTTCCAACAACGACCAGTACCAGAGCTTCAGTGGAAATGTACAGAACAAGGCAGTTTGAGTGATCCACCCAGTCTTCCCCTATGGGCTTCTGGCAGCCAGAGGTGTAGGGTCACTCCAAGCATGGGGTTGCATCCTTGACAATCTTGGCTAATAGCCATTGATGGATCTATCCTCCATAAACTTATCTAGTTCTATTCTGAACCCATTTATACTTCTGTCCATCACAACATACCATGGCAATGAGTTCCAAAGGCTAATTGTGCATTTTGTGAAAAAGTACTTCCTTATGTTTGTATTAAAACTGCTGCCGATTAATTTCATTAGGGATCCCTAGTTTTTGTATTGTAAATAATACTTCTCTATTCACTTTTTCCACACCAGTCATGATTTTATAGCCCTCTATCGTATCCTCCCTTAGTCATCTCTTTTCTAAGCTGAACAGCCCTAATCTTTGTAGTCTCTCCTCATATGGAAGCCATTTCATACCCTTGATCTTTGTTGCCCTTCTTTGAACTTTTTCCAGTTCTATTATATCCTTTTTGAGATGGAACAATCAGAACTGGAGAGATTAGTCAAGATGTGGGCACACCACATCCTGATATTAATCAGATATTATAATTTGATTTTAGATGAAAGTGTGTGGGAGGAGGTTGGGGGAGAAATAAAGGATGTCCAGGCACAATCTAAAAATGGATCCCTAATCACAATTTTGTCTTAAATTCCTACATGATGGTGGTTTATATGATGGCACCAGCACCCCTTAAGCATGTTAGTTTTATTGTGGTAAGTAATTCATACCTATTCCTGCTAACTTAGTCCTCCAAAAAAGGTTAATTACATATCAAAGCACCAGCCTGTGAGTATTACATATTAGGCATCAGTAGAGTGCTGATTCTGTTATGTATATACTCACGACTGAACCTTCAGCTTCTGAAAAGCTAGTGTGAAGTAATGTTTTCTCCACTGGATCAAGGAGTAAAACTGTACTTTTTCATGCTTTTAGCCTCAGTCAATAAGCATATATATGGTTTAGCTGTTAAATAAATTTAAAACATGAAATAAATTTGATATCCCAAAATGCACAGAGTGACAGCAGTGTATAAATTCTATAATCACCATGACACGGGTGAGATGAGAGTTGAGGTAGTGGAAAGAATTGCAAACTACTGAGAAAAATTCAAGGGAGAAACCAGAAAGAGCAAAGATATTGCAGGTAAAATAAAAGAATTTGTAATTGAGATTAGATTCCTCATTGGCAACAAGAAGACAAACTGAAGAAAAGCTAAAATTACATATATATTTAAGAGGGAATCAAGGAGTGATAGCGCATACCCGTATATCTAAGCTTAGATGAGGAAAGTTTCTGTAGTCACTGATTAGAGACAAAGCAAAACATTTGGAAAAGTAGAGACTGGGAAAAGACAGCATGGATTAATAAGAAAACATGACTACATCTGATAAGATCCCCACAGTGACAATAAAACACAGGAGTAATTTCACTGAGTGAAACACTTCACTGAGATTTCAAGAAAGTTTTTAATGTTATGCTGTACAGATAACTAGCAAGGTTTATAAAATGTACTGAAAATCCAAATTTAAAACAAGGTCTTTGTAACAGGTTAGTGCTCATTGGGTACAACTTGGGTAAGACTAGGCAAATGGCAACATGGCAGAGAACTTTGTTACATCCACTTTTCATGCATACTTTACATCATCAGGTGTAAAGATGTCACACAGTATACATCTGCTGTATTGACTCCCTGACAAGGGAGACTGGAGCATCTGCATGAGTGTCAGGAATGAGGCCCTGCAGCTGCATCTGTCAATTCATCAGGCAGCCAACGAGCACAGTTGGGCGACAGCAGAACCACCTGATTGGCTAAGGCAGTCAGGTGGCTTGCTCTTTAGCAAAGCAGCTGCACAGGATCAGGGCTACTCAATGCACACACCTGTGAATTCTCTGCCTCCCTATGCTCATCTTATCCCAACCCCTGCTCCTGCCTAGATGTGCCCTGCACCCAATCATACTCCAGTCCTGCCTTTGCTGTCTCCAGATAATCTGGTTCTACCCTTCAGCTCTGATGCCTGGCACTGACTCGGTCTCAAACCTTGCCTCTGGCATTTGGACTCTGACCACTAGGCCTGACAATGAGACAAAATACCTTAGACATGGACAAATGAAAACTTAAAACACTAGGTAAAAAAAGACCAGTATTCAGACACTAACTCAAGAAAGGGAATGGGGCAGGGAAGATGCCACCAAGCAGGAATTTGAAGTTCAATTTTAATATTAGCCAATGGTTAAGAAAATCAAGTATACACTGGAATGTATAGAGAGATGATCAGATCACAAATCCCATGAGATTATAACAGTGTTAAAACAGCTGGCGCTCCTTCATCTGGAGAATTGTGCACCGTTTGGCCATTTTACAATAAGCATCTTGAAGACAGTAAAGTTTAAAGATGGAAGAATAAAGGGTCTTGAGTACAGGGGAAAGCTAAATTCATTAGAAGAGGGTTGATAGTACAGGGTAATGATTGAGGTGCATGCAGCTCACCAACTATTGAATGGAAAGGAAATGCTCCTTCACTAAGCTGTTAAAGAGTCTTCAGCTATCCCTCGATGCCTCATTGTCAGGAGACTGGGTCATAGGTGGCCAAGAGGGTTTTTAAGTGGCTGAGGAGCCCAATTCATGCCCTGCAGATTTTCCCACAGAGTGACAGGGTCAGGAACATAAAAAAAAAAAAGATACAGAATAATTTTTTCTAAGTAGGTAGTCAGCATAAGAAACAGACAAAGTGGCAATAATAGAAACTGCATAAAGAATGCTAGGCAGGAGGGTGACACACTACAGGATACAAACACTGGCTGAGAAGGTCGAGGGGCCATTATAAGCTACAGGCTCTTCTGTAATGTGATGAATGTACCCAATCTGTATAACTGTCTACGAGTGTATTTGAAACTTTTATAATTAAATGTGTACCTGGCTAAAGTGAATAATTATGCATGATCATTGTAGGAGGTCTGAGGGGATTCACTGACGTCAATGAGAAACTGAATTCTAGCAACATGCTACTGTTTGCATACGTTAAGGTTGCCTTCAACGTACACTACCCCATTTTACTGAAGAACAGCATTTTAAGCCCTTCCTACACCCTTAAGGCCTGAATTCCTCTCCTTTCCTGAATGTACAACCACATTCTTCCTCTATTTCAGATTCACAGCCTTTCAACAACTGAAGCATACCGGTGTCATAGAATCATAGGACTGGAAGGGACCTCGAGAGGTCATCTAGTCCAGTCTCCTGCACTCATGGCAGGCCTAAGTATTATCTAGACCATTCCTGACAGGCGTTTGTCTAGCCTGCTCTTAAAAATTTCAAAATGATGGAGATTCCACAACCTCCCTAGGCAATTGATTCCAGTGCTTAACCACCCTGACAGTTAGGAAGTTTTTCCTAATGTCCAACCTAAACCTCCCTTGCTGCAATTTAAGCACATTGCTAATTTACATGACAAATGTGTGTGTCTATCATGTAGCACCACACTGGCGATTCAGCCCTTAACTACTGCACACTGAAGCAGGAAGGTATTTGCTGCATTGTGCTAAGTTATAAACAGGTCAGCGAATTTCCCTCTGTGTTTTAGCCAGTGATGTGGCCTATAAGTAACACTACACATACTTCAGTTACAGTGAAGCCACTCATATATACAAACACATACACACAATCTATTTCATGCAATATAGCCAAGATTCCAAATTGGTTTGGAAGCAGCAAACTGAAGGAGTGTAGGCATAGCACTCACCAGGCTAGGTCTCTGGTAGCGTAGCTCTCAAGTTAGGCCATGTCTACACTTGCACACTTCCCTGGCTACTTTTCCATGTACTGCTAGCCCATGTACTTTGTGCCTGCACTAAGTGTCCACGTATGCTGTGCTGGGCACAATATAGACTGGGTACAGGCATATTCCCACATACACATTGCTCCTTTTCAGGACCTGATGATAGCACTACCAGAATCTTCTGCATCACTGGAGACACTCTGGGAACTGCCTTGCTGTGTGTTGCTGGTACTGTATGCCATCTTCACACATTTTGCAATGGCAGCTCCCAATTCTCTCTCCCCTCTGCCAAACTGCATTGGAAGACATTGAGCAAGTCCAGAATTATGTCATTCTGCTACTGCTCATGGGACAAATGTTCATGTGGTCCAGTACTGACTGCTGGAGGGAATGGGTCCAGAAATATTTGAGATGCCAAAAACGGCTGACCAAGAGGCTGAATGATAATCCTCTGCAGTCCCACAGAACAGATATCTTCAATGCTGGGATTGCAATAGTATGCCCATAAGTGGACCACTGCTTCTGGTCCTGGAGAACCAGCACACTGTGGTGGGACCACATTACCTTGGAGTCCTGGGATGATGACCAGTAGCTGTGTAACTTCCAAATGAGAAAACAGACCCTCATGGAGCTGTGCAAGCAGCCTGCACCAACGCTCCAGTGCCAGCCCACTTGTTCTTGGAAATGCATACCACTCCAGAAGCAGGTAGTGATTGCCCCTTGGAAGCTGACAACACCTGACAGCTACCGGTCAGTTCAAAACCATTTTGGGGCTGGGAAGTCAACTGTTGGGATGGTGGATGTGCAGGTTGGCTATACTGTCCATACTGTAATCTACCCACAGGTGGTTACCATAACTGAAGTCCCTGAATTATAGTGGGGTTTCTGAGGATGGGTGGAAGGGCAATTCTGAACCATGCAGGGGGCAATTCCAATACTTTGCCCCCTGAAGGGAGCCGGTGAATATGTGAATCAGAAATGTTACTGTGCATTTCTTCTCCAAGGCTCAGTGGGCCTCCGTGGTTAGTTCATGAACACAAGTGCTGAACACCTATGAAAGGTCCATGATGCCAGGAGCTCAGGATTGTATTGAGGGAGAAAAAGGAACTTCATTGCCCAGATATAATGTGGTTATATGCAGTGTTTCTATACCAACAGTTATTTTGGGAGACCCCACATACCCAGTCCTAACATGGCTCATGCAGCTGTACCCCAACATCACCAACCTAAGAAAAAGGGACTAACTGAGTAGCTGCAGAACTGTGTTGGAGTGCACCTTTGGGCATCTACAAGCTCATTGGCGAAGCCTGCAGATGCACCTGAATGCCATTGTAGCCAGCACAGTTCACATTATCATGGCATGCTATGGCTTGCCTAACACATGCGATGCTAAAGGGGAATACTTCCAGAGCAAGTGGGCACAGGACAGATCTGGTTTTCAAAATCTATAGTCAGCTGGATCTCTCCCTCGTACACACTGCTCCTGGTTCCTGGAAATTCATGATGCTATTTGCTCATACATTGTGGATCAGTGTGGAGCCAGAGCGTGATGCGATGGTGCTGCTGGAAAAACCCGATCAAACATTGCTACATAATTGTGTTGTGATAAACCTCAGTGGGTTTTGATCCCCTGCAGCCAACGTTAATGTACTAACTGAAAGCAGGTAATTGGGCAGGGGCCTGCAAGGTTAACAACTTTGGCAATGGTTTTGTGCCATGGAGAGTATATATGCACTTTCATGCCATCATTGACATTTGGCAATGGTTTTTGTTATATGGTAACAGCTCTGTTTCAGGGTGCTTTATGGGGAGCACTGAAGCATTGTTAAAGTTATTTAAAAATAGTTCTGCAAGGTTTGCAGAGAGCTTCACACATTCCTTCCTCTCAATGTTTTTTGATACCGCTGCTCATAGCGCTTATTCTAGAATCACAGAGATTTAGGACTCAAAGCAACCTCAATAGGTCATCTAGTCTAGCCCCCTGCACTGAGGCAGGACTCAGTGTTATCTGTACACCCTTGGCAGGTGTTTGTCTAACCTGTTCTTAAAAACCTCCAATGACGGAGATCCCACAACCTGCAAAGGTAAACTACTGTTACAATTAGGTCGTTTTCTTAATGTCTAACCTAAATCTCCTTTGCTGCAATTTAAGCCCATTACTTCTTATCCTGTCCTCAGTGATTAAGGAGAACAGTTTATCACCCTCTTCTTTATAATAACCTTCTACATACTTATGTAGACTTATTCCCCCCCCCCCAGTTTTTCTTCTTCTCCAGACTAAAAATATCCATTTTGTTCAATCTTTCCTCGTAAGTCATGTTTTCTGGACGTTGAATCATTTTTGTTACTCTTCTCTGGACTTTCTCCAACTTTTCCACATCTTTTCTGAAGTGTGATGCTGAGATTTGGACATAGTACTCCAGCTGAGGCCATATCAATGCTGAGCAGAGTGGAAGAATTACTTCTTGCTTACAACACTCCTGCTAATACTTCCCAGAATGATGGGTGGTAGATTTTGTTTGTTTTTTGTCACTGTTGTTTTTTTACAATAGTATTACATTGCTAACTCATTTAGTTTGTGATCCACTATAACCCCCAGATCCTTTTCTGCCACACTGCTTCCTAGGCAGTCATTTCCCATTTTGTATTTGTGAAATTGATTACTCCTTACTAAATGTAGTACTTTGCATTTGTCCTTATTGAATTTCATCCTATTTATTTCAGACCATTTCTCTAGTTTATCAAGGTGTTTTGAATTCTAATCCTGTCCTCCAAAGTGCTTGCAACCCCTCCCAGCTTGGTATCATCTGCAAATTTTATAAGTGTACACTCTATGATAGGAGTGGCCAAACTGTGGTTCACAAGCCACATGCAGCTCTTTTACCATTAAAGTGCAGCTCACAAGCTCCCTCTACTCCCCCCATTCTCTGCCTACCAGACTGAGGAAAGGGGGGGGGGCGCGCTTGGGACCTCCACCTTGCAGTGGGATGGTAAGGTAGGAGCTTCTGTCCAGAGGGGAGGAAGGTCTCGGGCCTTCAGCCCTATGGGCGCACCTGCCAGAAGTCAGGGCTTCAGCAGGAGTGGGGCTGAGCCCTGAGCCCCGGCTCCTGGAAGGTGTGCTCTGGCTCTCAAACTTCTGAAGATTGTTGTATGTGGCTTGGAAGGCCAGTAAGTTTAGCCATGTGTACTCTATGCCAAAATCCAGATAATTTATGAAAATACTGAACAGAATGAGACCCAAGACATATCCCTCCAGGGACAAATCCCAACTCAATATGCCCTTCCAGCTTGATTATGAATTTAGAGTAGATTATAACTACTCTAAGTATGCTTTTCCAAATCAGTTGCACACCACCTTATACTGGGTTAGTCTATGCTATACTTCTCTAGTTTGTTTATGAGAAAGTCATGTGAGACAGTATCAAAAGCCTTATTAAAGTTAGATATATCACATCTGCTGCTTCTCCTCTATCTACAAGGCTTATTACCAAGGCTTAAATTCTCACAGATTATTTCCAGAAGCTGCCCATGCTTCCCCCCATTTGGGGCTTGGGACTTCAGCTCCGTGGGGGTGCGCCAGGTTTGGGGCTTCAGCCCCGGAAAATATTTACCGAGCTCTACTCCAGACAGCTCTGGCTAAATTTAAGTCCTGCTTGTTACCTTGTCAAAGAAGGTTGGTTTGACATGATCTGATCTTGACAAATCCATGTTGACCTTATTTCCTTCTAGGTGCTTACAAATTTGATTGCCTAATTATTTGTTCCATTATGTTTCCGGGTACCAAAATTAAGCTGGCTGGTGTAGAATTCCCTGGGTTGTCCTCCTTTCCCTTTTATAAATAGGTATTATATATATGCCCTTTTCCAGTCCTGTGGGATCTCTCCTGAGTAGATCCCAAAGACATTGCTTTACAAAGGAGGTCAGTGTCATTATTCCCATTTTAGAGATGGGGAAACTAAATATATGGTGTCATGACCCACAAGTCTCAATTCTGGTTTGTGGGAGCAGCCATGCCCCAACCCTCCACCTGGCAGCCTAGAAGATCTCTCAGGACCTGGTCTCAAACCGTGGTCTTGAACCCAGTATCATTAGACTCTTGGGAATAAGCCTCAGCCATCACACCACACCAACTCATGGCCTGATGGGGGAGGAATGGGTGCAGTTCATTGTGCAGGGGGACAAACAGGGATTTCTCCTGCATGGGCTTGAGGGCCACACTCAGGCTGGGCTACAAAGACTGGATTGGGCTCCTTATTCCCTTCCTTAATGCTTGGGGATTGGGAGGGTTCCCCTGAGAGGTGCCAGCAGAAGATGTGCTGGATGTCCAGCATGCTCTTCCCCAGCAGCGATGGTGATCGGATTCACTGCCTCAGCGGCAGCCTGGGTAGCAGCTGGAGGAAGAGTAGCAGCAAGTGCTGGCTATTCCTGGAGAGGAGCAGAGGCCATGACATCGGGCAGGCAGGCCCTGAGTGGTATGAGTTGTGCCAGTGACTGCATGTGTGCATGGTCCCATTCCATCAGGGCATATTCTGCTCCGTGAATCAGTTCATCAGTGCCTCCTCCTGCCTAAGAGCCCAATTCTCCCTTGCCCTAAGGAATTCAAGCTGCTCCTGACTCCTGCTGTCAACACCAATCCACAAGTCCCCCAGAGTCCTCCTCCATCTGCATCTGCTATCTCTGCTGCTGACCTCCCAGCAGAATGGTTTCCCAATTAGAGGGGGAATGTCCCGGTAAGTCAAAGAGAAGGCTAGCATTATATTTCACTCTCTTGTGGAGGAACCTAAGCAATTCCATCACATAGTGTAACAGTGCTGCCGAAGGCTACAATATTGATGCCTTTTAGCATCCCAGGAATTCAACTACTACAGTCTCCTTCCTTCGGACTATTTTTGTAGCCCATGTCACAGGAGCTGAGGGCAAAGTGGTAAGATACCATCAGTACTGTTAATAAAATGTTCCACGGTTTACAGTGCATCACAGGAATGGTTGAGGAGGAGTTTGGTTCCTTTTAGGGATTACATTACTGGTTACCTATTTCTTCTTTAAAGGCTGGCCATCATTTGGAGAACATAGCAGTGTTCATGGAATGGAATGAAGTAGCTTTCCAGTGCTATGGAGGACACCCAGCCACCTCTGCCAGAGTGATGTTTCTGCTAATGCTCACCCCTCTACATATGCTGAGTGGAGGGGTTGGGTGAGCTATGAAGGCAGACTAGGCCCATTTGCCCTGTCCTTAAACTTGAAGACAGCTTGAATTTTTGCCACACCACATTTGCTGGATTATGTGAGAGCACCAGGAGGAAATTTAAGAGGAAACTGATTGTATTCTAAATAAGCAGACAGAGTTCCCATGGAAAAGGGACAGAGGACCACAGAAAAACTTCTACCTAATCCTTTGTCTTGCCAGAAAGTCCAGCCCAAATCCAGCACACCACATTGAATGGGACAGGTAAACAGTCAAACCTCAAGTGTATTTTCTTCCCAGAACTTTTGCATTAACCCTGCAAGCAAGTTGCCTCTTCGCTGCTAAGAGGCTCAGCCTAGTGTTTGTGCAAGTGCTGGAGGGATGCTTCACCTACCCTCACACTCCACAGCTTCTGCAAGGTGGCTCAGCACAGGGAGAGGACAGACACCAGGGAGGGACTGGGAATGGCAATAACCATTTGAAATGGTCATAGTAGGATTGGACTGCTCTGATGTTCCTTGGACAACTATGTGTTTCCTTTTCCCTTCCAGGACCTAGTCAGCCCCACACACAAGCAAGCAAAGACCCGCTTCATGCAGCTCCTATAAGGAAGGGGAAAGAAAAATGGTGGTGGGGGGAGAAGGATGCTGTTGTGGGGTGTTTGCACAACTATAAGTGTCATGAAACTGTTCTTTCCTTACTGGGGGCCTTTCAGAACCCATCCCCATCCTCCCTCTCTCCCCTTTCCCTGGACAGCACTGCCCAGGGACTATCACTGCCAAAATGCTGGCCAAGAACTGCACAGACACAGGGGCATAGGACTGCTCCTTAGGAATCCATTATAGCTTCCATTGAGTGCTTTACTGTGCTTCATGGGATTCTGAAGAAGTCATTGGTTTACAACCTTGTTTTGCTTTGGGACCACAAGGAGCTGGGGCAGGAAGCAGCTTCAGGTATGTATTACCAGAGCAGGGGGATAGTTCCAGGGAGTGTGAAGGTGCATTGTAACTAACTAGCCTCAGGTGCTGTTTCCTGCAGAGGCTCTGATTTCTCTAGGGGAGTGGGGGGGAAAGGCAGGAAGCTTCCTCAGTCTACCTGGTAGAAACACAGAATCACATGCTCCTCTTCCTCCAGGGTCCTCACTGCCTCCTCACTGTGCCCCTTAATGGCATCTGGTCATACAATAAGGCCAGCAGGATTGAGGAGAGGGTCATGAGTCTCACTTCAGGCTCCATACTTGCAGTCCTGGAGGGTGCCTGGTCCAGCTCATCGTAGCATGGGCACACGCTAGGTCCTCTCCTGGAGTGATCCTTGAGTCCTTCACTCTCCACTACAAGAGCCACGGGTGCTTCATGTGCAATGGGCTGGAGTCCAGTGAATCCTGTCTCCTCCAGCCTTCATGAAAGGCCCTGTTAGAGGAGCATGTTCCTGCTGATCTGAGCGAAACTGTGGAGGACAGTGTTCTCCAAGCACACACTGATCAGAAGCCAGGTGTGTTTCAGAGACTGGAGGCAGCCCTTGGAACATGATCCATGGTCACCTGTCCTAATCAACAGAGTTCATGGGAGAACTGATCTGAAGTGCTCAGCACAGGTTGCTATACCCCAGCAATAGAAGGCGGAGGGGGCGGGTTGAGTCTGAGTCCTTTATGCCTTTGGGTAAGGGTCAGGCAGTTTGTAAAGGGATGAGTGCATTGTGGGAATAGCCCTGGAGGACTATCGATACCCATGACCTGGCACACACCCATTGGCCATGTCTGCACTGCACTACAGGGCTAATATGGGGCCATGCCACAGCAGAGGCACGTAGCTTCGCAGACTAACTTTTGTTCTGTGTGCTATCATTGAGGAACATGCTTCAAGATTTCGGATATGGGCAACAGGGAGGTTGTGACACATCAAGGTACATGTAATGGTGTAAAGTCACAAGTGCAGGTGTAGCCTTCCAGGACGTGTGCCAAGCTTATCTCCTCTTCCACACACTTCACACACCTTTTACAGTTTCTATTTGTAGAACCTTTCCCCACACACACTTCCAGAAAGGGAGATTCACCCATCTCTCATTTTCAAACAAGAGGCATTTCTTTACGTTTTATGTGAATTATATAGTGTCACAGAAATGCAGGGCTGTAAAGACTTCTGGAGGTCACCCAGTCCATCCCTCCACAATGAGGTAAAATTAGACTATCCCCGACAAATGTTAGTTTAAAAAAACCAAAGTCAGGGATCACCCAGCCTCCAGGAATGCTGATCACTCAAATGAGGCAGTATTAATAAGCGACTTGCACACTCATCCCTAGCATTTACATCAATTTAAATATTTTGTCCAAATACTGATTTTACTAAACTTGTAACTCACAGGAAATAAGCTGGCATCATGTTTTGGCTACAACTTTTATCTGGAGTTCTGTACACATCAGGCAGAAACTGCCTCCGGACTTTATATATGTCCCAAATGGTTTCAATGGCTGCAAAGGCAAGTTCCTGGACAGTCTACTTTTACAAATAATGTAGCTCCTTTTGGAAAGTTGTTGGGCCTTATTCTCTCCTGTAGGGGCATGAGTGACTCTGCCTGAAAGGGAGAATGGGATGCCTCACAGGGGTGTTGTGCAGATAAATGCATTAAAAGATTGCAAGGCACTTAGATATTAAGGTAATGGGGGCTAAGTAAGTAACTAAAATAGAGCTCTTTAATACAGTAACACATTATTCGGTGCATAAGAAGTTGAAGTATTGGCCATAGTGGCCACGTATAAATTGAAAGGTGCAGAGCATTGTTGCAGGTTCTTGCCATGCAGGACAATGCATTGTAATAGAGACTCCCAGAGAAATCTTCAATACTTGCAGGAATGAGCTTTGTTGATTATGCAGTCACTGCTAATGTATGGAAAAGCTACATCTACTCCGAGACAGTATGTCCTAGTGGCTAGAGCAACGGACTGGGAGTCAGGAGACCTGGGTTCTAGTCCTGGCATTGCTAGCGATTTACTAGATGACCTTTAGCAAGTCACTTTCCCTTCTCTGTGCCTCAGTATTCCCACCTGTAAAATGGGGATAATGATACTGACCTCCTTTGTAAGGCACTTGGAAATCTACCAATGAAAAGTGCTACATGTGAATATTCTAGCAATTAAATTTAGCAAATGTAATTTTTCTTCAGTTTCAAGTCATCGTCCCCCACCAGCTCATGTAAACATACAGCATCATAAATTTCATGGATAATCCTTAAATTTGTATACTAAATTTATAAAACCAACAGAAAATGACCACAAGTAATTTTTTTTTTTTGAGTAAAGCCTTAAGGTTTTATAATCAGACTGCCTACATATAAACTTCATGACATTTTTGAGAACTCTAGGAAATATTACTGCTGTTTCTTCAGAACTTTACAAGTTTGCCTTGCTATCTAAACAATATTCTTTCACAACAAGCAGATATATTTTAAGGGAGAAGTACAAAATAGTCCAGTGTTACAAGTGCCCTGAGCAAAACATCTGCATTGTGAGCAATCCCCCTCTCCCCCACCCCCATTGGTCAATCAAGTTTATTTATACCACATGAAAGATTTTCCTTGTTTGTGAAATTTACATTATGATGAGAAAAATGTGTGGGTAGTCAAAGTGATTAAATGCTGAAACTTGCTGAAGCCATGAAACTTGTTTTTAAAGTTTACACTAAAACTAAAACAGAAAAAACAGCATATAAAGCTACTGCCACATCACATGCAAGAAGAATCAGGCCATGCTATTCAGTGTTCAAAACAAAGAGGCTTATGAAATGGAACCTTCTCTTTTAAAAATGCAGAGCACAAAACAAAGCAGACATTGTCTGAGAGATACTCTATCTCATTGCCAGTGATATGGAGATGTCTCTCTCTCTCCTGACTCAGTCAGGAGTAAGCACCAACACACAAGGTTTTGATTGGTGAGTATGCAAATTTAAAACAGTTAAAGAAATCCTGACTTTACACTTCCAATGGATTTTAGATAATTTTCAGATTATGAATAATTTAAGAACCCTGTACAAGACCAATGTGAACAGCAATTTCATTAGTTTTAGTAAGTGTATTCTTACTGTTACTTTCATATTTGTGTGTTTAACCAAATACTCATTTTCTTTCAATATTCAGCTTGTTAGTGCGAGAGAGCATTATTACATGTCACAGCAGAAGCAAGAAGCTCATTTTACCCCTTCATTGCCTATTCTGCATTCTCTAACCACCTTCAGCCATCCATAAACTCTTCTCCATATTCCATATCAGGTATTATTTTTTTTCTGTATTTGTTTTATATTTTAGGTCTCTTTCCACTTTTGCTCAAATCTTCCATTGCTAATTTTGCCTTTTTTGTCCTCGTTCTAAGTTCAGTCCACTCTAATGCTGTGTACACACTACCTCTTTCGTCAGTATAGATTATGTCACTCAGGGATGTGAATAAGCCACTCTCCTGGGCGACATAAGTTACACCGACCTAAGCGCCGGTGTGGACAGCGCTATGTCGGCAGGAGAGCTTCTCCCGCCGACAAAGCTACTGCCACTGGCGGGAGCTGGAGTAATTAAGTCGATGAGTGAGCTCTCTCCCATTGGTTTACAGCTCTGCACTAGTAGCACTACAGCGGCACAGCTGCATCTGTTCAGCTGCGCTGCTGTAAGCTCTGTAGTTTAGCCATAGCCTAAGATTCCTCTCTGGAGGTTGGTCGTTCAGATTATTCTTGAACAAAGATAAGCAGTGAACCTATTAAAATAACATACGGAAGTCTTGTAGTGGTGGCAGTCTGGGATGATTTTCTGCTCAAAGTATGCAGCCCTTGTACATATACAAATACATTATGATACAGTTTTTAGTTACAGGATCACACAAATTTCTCACTAACGCATGCACTGTCTGGTCAGCCCTAGGAGCGGTGAAGGACTGGAGCATGCTCAGTGAGGATGGAATCTTTTAGCAGTAGCAACTCTCTACTGTGCATGTAGAAACTAAGATTTTTTTCCCCCGAAGACTTATAAATTGGCCAAATTTGGGCAGATTTTTTTTACAGAGACAGGAAAAGGCACATCCCTGATACAAAGACCAACCATATTTCAAGTCCCTGCTCCAAAGCATGGGGGTGGTAGAGCTGGTCAAAGAAAAGGGCTCAAGATTTTTTTTTTTTAAATATGGGCAAAACAATGTTTTCTCCCCTAGCCTTTTTCTTGGCAATAACTGGACCATTTTGCCTTAAATTTTCCTGAAAAAATTCAGATACCCAGAATGGAAATTTCAGTTAAAATGATTTTCTCCTCTGGGTTTTCCTTGTGTAACTGGCACTTTATTAATGTACTATTGACACGGTGAAGAGCATTCTTAAAATGTAACACTAAGAAACACTATCACCAACATAACAGCATCAAAACTATGGGTCCAGTTCACTTCACAGCCAGAGGAACCCAGACTCCGACACCCTAGTGCACCAGAAGTGCAGGTGGTACAGGCTACTGCTAACACCTGCTCTCCTGAGTGCCCAGGCCCAGCGAGTACAGCCCCTAAATGGATATAGCTTGCTTAAGAGGGATCCAAAGTAGGTCAACTTGAAAATGTGCTCATTATGCCTCCATCAATGAGACTCCGATGGAGCTCCAGACAGATTTTAAAGCTGCCTTTCCCCATTGGAACACCTGCAGGAGAGCAGCAACGATTTTTCCTCAGCCACTGGTGTAAGTCTGGCTTAATAGGAGGGGTTGCTATTTGACTCTGGAAACTTCTTTCAAATATACTGATACAGCAAAGAGGCGAAGGGCCTAATTCCCCGCTGTTACTCCAGTTTTACCAAATGGTTCTTCGGTGGAGTTCCACTAGTGCAGAAGTGATGTGATGCAGTAAAGTATCAGGTCCCCAGTCTTTCAGTACACCCAAAGACATGTGGGACAGAGGTGCAGTAACAACTGCCTCAACCAAACATGCCAAGTCATTGCATTCTTGGCATCTTGTATTCTGAACAGTCCAAAAAGGCCTAACAACTTAAAGCTACACTGAGGGATCACTTTGCTTACCACCCAAATACAGCCAGCTCCGTGACAGAAATATGGCAACTGTTCCAGAACAACATACTAACACTAAACATAATTTAAGATGGGAAGTGAAGAATATTGTATCCTGTTGAAAAGCCAGATGAAAGTCATGTGGGTAGAAAGTAAATGAGTTATAATTTGGCCAGAAGACTCCATCATGGATTATATATTGTGTATCCTGAATATACAATATGTAACCCATATTAAAAAAAAAAAAAAGCACAACACAATTTTCCTTAACACCATGATAAGGCATTGGTTGACAGAGAAAAAGTACTACCCACTGAATCATCAGCATCACTTCTTGCAGCATTTAGGTGTCTGGGATTGGCTATTGGCTACACTGGCCTGTACACTGGCTTGTTCTGACATTAACCATCTTGTCTCAGAGTAGCAGCCGAGTTAGTCTGTATTCGCAAAAAGAAAAGGCGTACTTGTGGCACCTTAGATGCAACCGATGAAGTGAGCTGTAGCTCACTAAAGCTTATGCTCAAATAAATTTGTTAGTCTCTGAAGTGCCACAAGTACTCCTTTTCTTTTAACCATCTTGTGAAACTGTACCACATCACTAGTCGTTTTATACGAGTAACCAAGAAAAGAGATTATCCTGACACTTTTGCTGTGTGCTCTCTTTGATAGGATAGCTCAATGGTTTGAGCATGGGCCTGCTAAACCCAGGGTTGAGAGTTCAATCCTTGAGGGGGCCATTTAGGGATCTGGGGCAAAAATTGGGGATTGGTCCTGCTTTGAGCAGGGGGTTGGACTAGATGACCTCCTGAGGTGCCTTCCAACCCTGATTCTATGATTAACAAGTTTTACTAGATTAGGTTTACTGTCTTTGTCTTGTAAGACTATCTAATTTCACCCACCTACCCATCCACATTTGTACAACTTTAAAAACAAATTATGTCCTTACATTCATGAACAACTCCCCAGTGGAAGTCGATGGGAACCACATGCACATTTGAGAGGTTGTTTCAGCTCTTATTCTGCCAATTAGCTAAATTATATATTTATTTACTGTAGACTACAACTGAAAAATCTCATTTGTCAGCATAAAAAGTTTAATTAGGAAGACCAGGCGAAAGAAATGGACATCAACTTTTAAGTAGAATATCACAGTTGATCCAGTATTCCTGATCTTGTTGAGAATACTCCATCCATCCAAAAATGGTCTCTTTTTTAGCAGAGACAAATCACTATCAAGAATCTCATAAGCCAAGTTCAATAGCATATAAACAGAGAATTCTTGTTGCACTGTATGTATACACAGTTGCTTGCATCAAATGGATATTATTAATCATGCTAATTACAGCAGTGCTCATGGGTCAACCAAGAATGGGGTCCTAATGTGCTAGGTGCTGTACAGAGTAGTAGATGACCCTTGCCCTGAAGCACTTACAATCTAACTAGACAAGACAGACACAAGGTGGGGGAAGAGGTATAACACACAAGCAGAGCGAACAATGTGATGGCACCAAACTGCATGTTCTATGATTTGTTGGGAGGGATGGGGGTTTAGGTCAGGGGGATCATCTAAATTGGGGGTGAAGGAAGAATGAGAGGGGGACAGGACAGATGAGAAGAGGACAAGAGAGGCAGGTGTGGAATAAAGCCGTGGTGAAGAGACTGTAGGAGAGGAAGAGGGTTGGCGCACACAGCAAATCTATCAGCACAGGGCAGAGAAAGTCCAGAGAAAGCTGTAAAAAAATTCTCTGAATGTCCAAAGGTCCCTGCCTCAAAAGATGGAGTGTCTGGCTGGTTCCTCTCTGCAGTTTTTCCTCCAAGACCCCTTTGTGGTGTTGGTTGGGTACTCACCTTCCAGCTTCACTGGGGATGAGGTGAGCAGAGACCTCATTCAAAGGGGCAGGAATTTGGTAGAGCATGGGGAGAGGTGGGCAAACAGACCCACCCAAGAGGCCTGGGCAGAGTAACAACAGCAAAAGATACTCCCCGTGAGAACTGCTGACTGAGCGGAAGGAAGTGAAAAAGGCTAATCAGATTTCTCAACCATTAAAATCGAATACAACACAAGTGTAATGCAGAAGTGATGGAGAAGTCCTGGAAATAGCCCTTCATCATTCAATGTATTTTGAGCATGCACATTCTAGAAGTTCATAGTAGGAGTTATACAGTTAACTACACAGGGATTCCTGATATTTAGCAGTAGAACTTTTGATACGGCTGAAAATTGCATGAATACCTTTATATAGAAAAATACTATGTAACTACCACCATGAACACTTGTTTTTACTGAGAGAGGAAGTGGTGAAAACTGAACAAATAGCAGAGCAATTGCAAGAACACTCAAGTAACAAAAAAAAGTCACCATTTGACATTTACTATACACTATTTGCCAGACCTGGCTAGATACAAATATCATCTGCCACACTTAGTTCCTCTATCTCCATTATTCCAATCAAATCCAAGACCAATTGCTTTAATAATATGTCAAAAATACAATATATATTAAGTAGACCATAGCCTCCAAGTGTCTCAGATGGGTGCCAATATGAGAACCTGGACAGCTAGAACTTAGCAACCTACTGTGAATAAGCATCAGCTGACATACTGAGTCTAGCAAGCGAGTCTAGCACCGACATCACGCTATCAACTTAAAGTAGATTTCTAAGTTCTCTCAGAGTGAGAGGCGGTTGGTTATAAAGTAGAAAGACATGATTCATTTGCAAAAGCCATACTTAACCTGAACTTTCCCCATATGTTCGCAAACTTAACTATTTCTTTGTATGGTACTTCTTATACCATGAATTCTTTTCCGCAAGAAAGAAATTTTAACGTTACATTATTTTCATTACTTGTAGTGTCAGACTTAGTTTGACAGGTGTGCCTTGGGACTGAACTTCCCATCTAAAGAATAATTATTCAAGGAGACTGTGGCAGTGCAAACTTCCCTATATCATCCTCTAAGAGTGCTTAGACATCAAATTGAACCCCTAGAGCTCAAAAGGGTACTTCTATGACTACTCAATACACATTTCCACTCTAAAGTTCTCTGAAAAGACTCTGGGTAGTAATTGTGATGTGACCACATGGCCCACTAGGAACTGGACTGAAACCAATTCATTTTGAAAACACTGAAAGGCCATCAGATAACTATGTTCAAATCACGAGTGACTCAGGCAAATTTGAATATGTGACCTAGAGGTGAAGGGCTCTATATCCTATTACCAATCACATGGGCCATCTGGTCCCTCCACTGCAAGATTTCACACACACACACACACACACACACCCCGTTCATACAGCATGCATCAAAATTTATCCAATTTAATTCTGTGAGTTGTTTTTAGAACAAAATGATTCCCAAACGACTTCAAACGAAATCAATAGACTATATTCAGGATTTCTCCCCCTTTTATTTATTCCCAATGGTTTCACAACAGCTTTTCTTCTCTTTGGGGGAAATGACAAAGAAGTCAATTGCAATCATAGTCATTTGCTTTTAATTTTACACTATCAAGAAGTGTTTCTGATGTCCAGCTCTTGTGAAATTGCATTGAATCTATGAATGACCTGACCACCACCCAAAGCACCTAGGTTGTTACTGCTCTTATGAAAGCTCTTAGCCCGGAAAAAGGACTTCTGTTGTCACTTACTATACAGGCTCATGATCTTGGTGCCTTATAAAGGTAACTCCATCATTGTTTAGTTAGTCGATGCTTACAGGATAGTTGTTTCCTATTCAGTATATCTAGCTGCACAACAGCACAGTGCATTTCTCATTTAGATAACGAGCTCCCTTCTGCTCTCCTAAGCATGCTCATTTCAAAAGATTTACCATACCTGGGAAATGCACAGACTGCATTCTGAGGAAAGTACATTTTCTTGCTATGGTTTCAAAAACGTCCTGCCATAAGTAGTGTCAGCAACCCCACCCCCACAGGAACAATACATCAGCCCCCCTCGTCCATTAGCAGGACAGAGCAGCGGCACCCGGGCTGTGTTGATTCATTGGCTAGTAATGAAGAGCTCTTTAAATTTGCAGGACCCTGCCATCTCAGGTATCTCTCCCTAGACACGGGTGAGGATCACATCCAGTGCAGCCAGACCCCCCCGTCCCTGACAGCGCCTGGCTGGGCCGGGGCAGCTCAGTCAGCCCCAGCGGGGAGCAGGAAGGTGGGTCTGTTCCACGGTCCCCGTCCCCGGTCAGCCCTGGGGGCGGGACGCGGGAGAAAAGAGGCCCCTTACCTGAGCTGTCCATGGTGCTGCCGCCGCCGTCCAGAGGCTGCGGCTGCTGTCGGGCCGGGCTCCGGGCTGCGGCCAACGCGGCCGGGATCACCCCTTGCTTGCTGCCGCCGCCGCCTCTCTCCTTGCTGCCCCCGCAGAAGTCACCGTTGCTCTCCACCAGCTGCAAAGATTCGTACCCGTCATTGCCGGGCTTTTTGCGGTAGCTCCCGAGCAGGCTCATGGGCGAGTCGCAGGCCGGGGAGGCTCCGCGGGCAGGGAGGGGAAATCTCGCGCGCGCGCGCCCCCTCGCCTTCCCCGGGGTGGCGGTGGGGGGAGAGGGGCCGCCAGGAGCAGCCCCCGCAGGGCGCTGTGTGCGGGGCTCGGCACAGGGACTCCACCGGCGCGGCCTTGGCACAGCGCTCCCCGGCGGCCGCCAGAGCCCAGCGCTGGGTCCTGGCAGGCTCGGCTGCCCTGGCCGCGAGCCAGCCCCTGTCTGGAGCCCGCGCTCGGGCGCAATCCGGCTCCAGGGGGCGTCTGGCGCGGGCCGCGCCCTGCCTCTCGCGGCCTGAGCTGGGCTGGGCTGCGCCGACAGAGAGGGGGGAGGGGGGCGCGGGCGTGGCTGCGGCCCGCGCCCGGCGGGGCTGGGCAGTGAGTGGGCCGCTCCGCCTGAGGGTGGAAAGCCCCAATGGCGGCCGGGCTCAGCCGGAGGCCAACAAAGCCTCTGAAACCCCCACCCCCTTTTGAAAGGGTTTGACGGGGGGCTCAGGGCCCCTGTTTGAAAATTCTGTCTCACCTGTGTGTAACCCCGCCCCCCCATACGGTGTGTTATCTACGCACACCCTATATTCGCAAAAAGAAAAGGAGGACTTGTGGCACCTTAGAGACTAACAAATTTATTAGAGCATAAGCTTTCGTGAGCTACAGCTCACTTCATCGGATGCATGAGCTGTAGCTCACGAAAGCTTATGCTCTAATAAATTTGTTAGTCTCTAAGGTGCCACAAGTACTGCTTTTCTTTTTGCGAATAAAGACTAACACGGCTGCTACTCTGAAACCACAATATTCCAGAGGCTTTCCTTTCGCTTTCTGTACCATTAAGGCATCTAACCTCATATATTTAATATCCCTTGTTTAATCAAATGCCTTCATTTAGCCATTGGCATCAATGCTGGTGTTTTTAATAGGAGCAGGTGCTGAAAGACAGACAATGCATCTGATGAAGTGAGCTGTAGCTCACGAAAGGCTTATGCTCAAATAAATTTGTTAGTCTCTAATGTGCCACAAGTCCTCCTTTTCTTTTTGCGAATACAGACTAACACGGCTGCTACTCTGACACCCTATATTATCTACGTACCCACCCCGCCCCCTATGTATTACCGACTCCTGTCTTCTCCCCTCTTTGTTCTGAGTCCAATTTTCAATTAGTTTAAAAGGAAAAGAAAAAAAATGGAGGAAGTCTCTCTGATTTGGAGCCATACTTTACCTAACCCAACCCCGCCATGTAAAACCGCAGACAAACTGCAGTCACTGGTACTGCTCGGACACTTGGACCAAAACCCCTCAAACAAACTACACCGCACAATTCTGTCAATGCCACCTTTCTCGCCACAGGGCTTAGACTACATTGATAGTGGTAGAGGCAGAAGAACGGCCACACTGGGTCAGACCAAAAGTCCATCTAGCCCAGTATCCTGTCTTCCGACAGTGGCCAATGTCAGGTGCCCCAGAGGGAATGAACAGAGCAGGTCATCATCAAGTGATCCATCCCCTGTTGCCCATTCCCAGCTTCTGGCAAAAACAGGCTAGGGACATTATCCCTCCCCATCCTGGCTAATAGCCATTGATTGACCTATCCTCCATGAACTTATCTAGTTTTTTTTTTTTTTGAACCCTGTTATAGTCTTGGCCTTCACAACATCCTCTGGTAAGGAGTTTCACAGGTTGACTGTGTTGTGTGGAAAAAATGCTTCCTTTTGTTTGTTTTAAACCTGCTGCCTCTTCATTTCACTTGGTGGCTCCTAATTCTTGTGTTCTGAGAAGGAGTAAATAACACTTCCTCATTTACTTTCTCCCCACCAGTCATGATTTTATAGACCTCTATCATATCCCCCCTTAGGCATCTCTTTTCGAAGCTAAAAAATCTCAGTCTTATTAATCTCTTCTTGAATGGCAGTCATTTCATACCCCTAATCATTTTTGTTGTCCTTTTCTGAAACTTTTACAATTCCAATCTATCATTTCTGAGATGGGGAGACCACATCTTCACGCAGTATTCAAGATGTGGGTTTACTATGGATTTATGTAGAGGCAACATGATATTTTCTGTCTTATTATCTATCCTTTTCTTAATGATTCCCAACATTCTGTTAGCTTTTTTGACTGCCGCTGCACATTTAGCAGATGTTTTCAGAGAAAGCAGATGTTTTCAGAGACAAAAACAATTTTTTAAAATGTTGGCTCTCTCCCCCTTCCTCTCCTCTCCACTCTCAAATAAATTTTAGGAGCGTTTGCTTTGTTTGTGAAAGGTGCTTATTTGATAGCCCTGGATCATGAAATCCCAAATCCCTGAGTTTATTCTCTGAATGTTGACAATGCCCCTATCCTGAATATGTGCTTTAGCCCAGTTCTAGGGTTACCATAGTGCAGATGCCCCTGTGCTGAGACTGCCAAACAGGATCGGAAGGATGGCATAGTGTTGGCATGCTGGACTGGGGCTGGACTACACCCGAATCGCTGCAGCTGTGCCACTGTAGCGCTGCTAGTGCAGACGCTCTATGCCAACAGTCGAGAGCTCTCCCATTGGCAAACTAAATCCACTTCTGCAAGTGGTGGTAGCTATATCAATGGGAGAAGCTCTCCCGCTGACATAGTGCTGTATACACCGGCACTTAGGTCAATGTAATTTATGTGACTGGGGGTGGCTTTTTTACATCCCTGAGCAAAACAAGTTATACCAACATAAGTGCTGGTGTGTAGAAGCCCTGGGACTCAGAAGACCTGTGTTCATTTCTTGGTTCGGATACAGACTTCTGGTGTGATACTGGGCAAATCACTTAATCTCTCCTCCCCATTTGTAAAAAATGGGTATATTTCCTTACTTCACGGGTGTTGTCTGAATATAATCCATTAACGATTATGAGGTGCTCAGATACTAACTACAGTGCTGAAGCCTATGTGAGTATCTAAATGCAGAGATCACCAGCCCAGACTAGGTTAGATGGGTGGCATCAAGTTGAAGTGTTTGATTTTTATCATGAATTACTAGCCTATCTTCTGTTTGCTCAGTCCAATTGATTTTTAGACATTTGTGTAGGTGGATTTCTCACTGTATAATGCAGAAGACTGTCCTTGAACAATACAATAGTCACATGTTGCTCTGCATTTATATTTTAAGCACCCTAGGTAATTCACATTTTAATCATTTCCATTTGTAGTGATCTAGGAGTGTCAAATCTGACACACGGAATATAAAAAAAAAAAGTTTATCCACCATGAAGCTTGCACATCTCAACAAAGCAACCAAGCAATCTTATTGCTATACGTGTGGACCTCCACACATCCTGCCCTACTTGTTGTTTCATCACAATTTGGACATAGCAAATCAAATAGTGTTTTCCTGTAAAGCAGTAGTCATGAAAGCAGTAATGCCAAGAAGAAATTCTATTGCAATTTCCACAATTTGAGGTATTTAAGACACTTGGCTTTCAACCTTATGCTTAACACCCCAAGAGAGGGGGCAGCTGGTACAATCATAACTTGTCATACTATTGATTATATAACTCCTCAAATTCTATATTGCTGGGTAGAGAAGATTCTAGGCCACAGATGCACCTATGCAAGGAGAACCCACAAGTTTGAAAGTGACAAAATAAAGGACACCATCTCCAAAGATGTAATTTGGAATAAAAATCAAGACTAATTCTGCAGTAGGTTTGTATAAGTTCTTCCCCTTCATTATATTGTGTTAAAATACTGTATGAAGTAAACTGCAGAGAGCAAATCTTGCCAATATGCTTCATGTGAGAAATATGATGACAAGAAACCAATCTGAATATCCAGTAGAGCAAAACTCATTTTTTTTTTCCAATTCATCCTGACTGGATCCGTACAGTGCTGAGAGACACACTTCACATTAGGCAGCCAGTAAATCCTGAATGATTCCTACACTGCCCTTATGCAAGCTGTGAAATTCTGTACAATCAGTCAAAATGAATTTATTTCTGTTTTCTTTATTCAAAAATACCAAACTGGTGTCCCTGCTCAAAGTGTGACTATTCAATTTTTGCAGTGTTTTCTGAAGGAGTTCATAGTCCTGTTAGTCCTTGAGTAAAGCCTAGCCCAAGTTGGAGTGGAATATCCATAGTACTAGCTGTCCCATTCTAAGGGGCAGGACATCTGCCTTGTTTAAGCAGACTGTTCCCTAGTGCACTTACTGATCTGTTTTCTGTTATCTTTGTCCAGTCATAGCACAAGAGCATCAGTAAAGGTGGAGCCAGACCTTAAATCTTAACTCATCCTGGACAAGTAAATACTGAGAGTCTCTACTGGACACTCCAGTACACGGCCTTTCCTGTTATAAAGTGCAGTGGGAACCTTACTTTGAAGTCATTTTTCATTAAACCGTTTCATTGCAAGAAGAGGTTCACTGTAGCTGGAATTGTAGCTTATACTTCACTTTGCACTGAAACAATTTGATATTTGCTTTGTACTTCATTAGAAATGGAGTTTCCCTATATTCAAGTTTATCATCAGGTTCCATTGAAATCTGAAGCACATCAATCTTTCATGCATGGATTCTCCCCTTTTATTAATTATTATTATTGATTTCTTTTATTACCGTAGAGCCTAGGAACCCTAGTCGTGGAACAGGATCCCATTGTGCTAGCACTGTACAAACACAGAACAAAAAGACAATCCCTTCCCCAAAGAGCTTGCAGTCACTGATGGTGCCACCTTTAGTTCCGTCACTTTTCTGGAAAGGCCTGGACACAGGGATATGCACCATGCCCTGTGGACAGCTTAATGAAGAGCTAGTGCTGCAGTCTAGGGCCATATAATTTTTTCCCCCAGAGATCCCCTATAAGACAGAGTACAGAAGGAGCAGTCATAATTGGTCATTGGTATCATAGTTCCAGGGGAAAATCAGAAGGATATTTGTCCTTCCTTGAGGTCTATGTAAGATCAAGAGTACCATATAAAATTTAAGTATAATTATCTACATCATGCAGAATTTCCAAAAATCATAGCACAAGAGAAACACAGCATGCTAGGGAAGCTCATTAAAAGTGTCAGGATTTATTGAGCAAGAGCTAGTGATATTAAAACTTTGAGATAGACAGTATATTCGTGTCTGAACACAAATGCCATAAGGTGCCATAAATAGTATGGGAGTTGGTAGCAACCTAGGGAGGCAGCATGCTCCAGTGGCTAGAACATTGGACTGAGAGTCATAATAAATGGCCTCTATTCCCTGCTCTGTCGCTGACCTGCTATGTGGCCTTGGGCAAGTTAATTCACCTTTATGTGCCTCCAATTCTTTCTTATCAACTGCAAGCTCATTAGAGCAGAGACGTATGTGTTGCATGAGAACGGCTATACTGGGTCAGACCAATGTCCATCTAGCCCAGTATCCTGTCTTCCGACAGTGGCCGTTGCTAGAGGCTTCAAAGGGAATGAACAGAACAGAGCAGTTACTAAGTGATCCATCCCCTGTCATCCAGTCCCAGCCTTTGGCAGTCAGACTTAAAGTATGTCTACACTGCAGTTAGACACCTGTGGCTGGCCCATGCCAGCCAACTCAGGCTCATGCAGCTCAGGATAGGGGCTGTTTTATTTCAGTGTAGACTTGGGCTACAGACTTGGGCTTGGGCAGCAGACCAAGTTCTGGGACCATCCCACTTCTCAGAGTCCTAGAGACCAAGCTCCCACCCAAACCTGAACATCTACACCGCAATTAAATAGTCCTGTAGCCTGAACCCCACAAGCCTGAGTCAGGTGACATGGGCCAGCCATAGGTTTCTAATTGCAGTGTAGACATACCCTTAGGTATACCCAAAGCATAGGGTTGCATCCCTGACCATCTTGGCTAATAGCCATTGATGAACTTATCCATCATGAACTTATCTAATTCTCTCTTTAACTCAGTTACAGTTTTAGTCTTCACAACATCCCCTAGCAATGAATTCCACACACTGACTGTGCATTGTGTGAATAAGTACTTCCTTATGTTTGTTTTAAATCGGGTGACCCTTGGTTTTTGTGTTATGTGTTTACACAGTGCCTCGGACAATGAGGCCGAATCTCCACTGGAAACTTTAGGTAATAGAACTAAGTGGTGTGCTCTCAATTCTTCACTGATATAGTTAAGCTGTGCAGTGCTAAGAAAAGTATGACTCAATTTAATGTGTACAAGTATAACTTGAAAGTTAGTTTGATATCTTAAACGTTTACAAAGTAAAGTATTTTCTATAGATAAAATTATCAGCTCAAAAGTTATTCCACATCACATTGCATAAAGGCTTCCACAGACCAGATGTTCCTGAAGCGAGTACATGAACTGTAACTGACTCCTTTCAGAGATGTGCATAGGTGAAAGTAGTGGTGTAGAATTGTTGGACACATAAGAGTGATAGATGTGCTATTTTATAGGATGCCAGCTCCAGTTTTTAAAAAAAAAAAAAAAAAATTTTAGAGAGTAAAACAATTAAATGCAACCCCAAATCTTTTTTCTTATTTCACTAAATGTTTGCCCCAACTCTTTAACTCATCGTTCTCAAATATGTAAACATCTTTAGCTATGTAGCCTTTTATTTTATTTAAAGTGAATTTAATAATGTGTTATGCCACCAGGGGTTCAGCTCTGCTGGCTACAATTTCAAGCTCTACAGAGTGAACATCACTTCTTCTACTTGCTTCGGATTTAGAGCCTCTAGCATCACATGAAGCCAAGGATAGTGACCACACATACATGCACAAGTACAAGGTCTAGTTTGGTTTTACAAGTTTTATTAAAGTCACAATTAAAGTTATGATTACCTATGCATATAAAGACCTATGCTCAAGTTACAAATATAGTCATGCTCACATTCTTAACGATATTCTTCGAGTCTGATGGATGCCTTGCCAATTGATCATCAGTAGAGGGATGGTTCCTGCTGGAGTTTTCCCATAAGGAAACTCATTTTACCCAATCTGGTTGCCCTCTTTTTATCTTGAGTTTCTGACTACACCTAACACTCTGCACATGCACATGAAGGTGTCCATCCTCTTTTTTCTCATTTGTATTGTTCCCCAAGAATATCGGGGTACCCCATTATTAATAGGTTGTTTGTAGTCCCTTTTATTCTCATTACCATCAATACACATAGTGCACTCTGTGGTTAGGGCCAGTGTTAGAAAAAATGTGCCTCTAGGGCATTTTGAGATCTAAAATTTATCTTGCAGCTAATTTTTCCAAATACCACCCATTGGTACATCTGTTCCTGTAATTTTGCAGCATAGGGTCATTCTTTGGTCACTTACTTATGTCAAGCATTTCTTATGCCTATGGCCTAGTATGGTTAAGTTAAAATCTTACAGGCCTCAGCACGTAAGCCTTGCATTTTAGCCCTTCATACTTAGATACCTAATACATACTTATTCCTTCTAACTACTAATTAATCTTATAGTTCTGTAATCCTACAATTTAACTTTATTTAATATACAATAATTATGTATAACCTGACATTAGTTAATCACAACATCACACAATTAATGAATGATAAAATGAAGTAATTGGCTACTGCTAATAACATTCCCCTTTGCCTTCAAACATTGACTTGTCTTTAGCTAAAAGCCTGCATTTGGAAGAACTTAGTTAACGATGCTATGTAATTTCCTTCCATCTTGCCTTAAAATAGGATATTTCCCATATACTTAACTAGTAACATTGATCATGAACAATGCATGAAAGTATCTCTCATCATAGTATAACAACTGCATGGCTAACCAAATATCCTAATGTCTGACAAACAGGTCACTCTGTCTGGTTTATAGAGGTGAGGGCTGTCAGCTACACCTGAGGAGAACTGATTAAAGTCTATGGCAACTCTAAATAAGGCTCGCTAATTTCATATCTGAATATTTCACTGGACTCTATCCCCTTTAAATATATAAAAAATTGCAAAAAGAAAAGGAGTACTTGTGGCACCTTAGAGACTAACAAATTTATTAGAGCATAAGCTTTCGTGAGCTACAGCTCACTTCATCGGATGCATTTGGTGGAAAAAACAGAGGAGAGATTTATATACACACACACACAGAGAACATGAAACAATGGGTTTATCATACACACTGTAAGGAGAGTGATCACTTAAGATAAGCCATCACCAACAGCAGGGGGGAGAAGGAGGAAAACCTTTCATGGTGACAAGCAGGTAGGCTAATTCCAGCAGTTAACAAGAATATCAGAGGAACAGTGGGGGGTGGGGTGGGAGGGAGAAATACCATGGGGAAATAGTTTTACTTTGTGTAATGACTCATTCATTCCCAGTCTCTATTCAAGCCTAAGTTAATTGTATCCAGTTTGCAAATTAATTCCAATTCAGCAGTCTCTCGTTGGAGTCTGTTTTTGAAGCTTTTTTTGTTGAAGGATAGCCACTCTTAGGTCTGTGATCGAGTGACCAGAGAGATTGAAGTGTTCTCCAACTGGTTTTTGAATGTTATAATTCTTGACGTCTGATTTGTGTCCATTCATTCTTTTACGTAGAGACTGTCCAGTTTGGCCAATGTACATGGCAGAGGGGCATTGCTGGCACATATCACATTGGTAGATGCGCAGGTGAACGAGCCTCTGATAGTGTGGCTGATGTGATTAGGCCCTATGATGGTATCCCCTGAATAGATATGTGGACAGAGTTGGCAACGGGCTTTGTTGCAAGGATAGGTTCCTGGGTTAGTGGTTCTGTTGTGTGGTGTGTGGTTGCTGGTGAGTATTTGCTTCAGATTGGGGGGCTGTCTGTAAGCAAGGACTGGTCTGTCTCCCAAGATCTGAGAGAGCGATGGCTCGTCCTTCAGGATAGGTTGTAGATCCTTGATGATGCGTTGGAGAGGTTTTAGTGGGGGGCTGAAGGTGATGGCTAGTGGCGTTCTGTTGTTTTCTTTGTTGGGCCTGTCCTGTAGTAGGTGACTTCTGGGTACTCTTCTGACTCTGTCAATCTGTTTCTTCACTTCAGCAGGTGGGTATTGTAGTTGTAGGAATGCATGATAGAGATCTTGTAGGTGTTTGTCTCTGTCTGAGGGGTTGGAGCAAATGCGGTTATATCGTAGCGCTTGGCTGTAGACAATGGATCGAGTGGTATGATCTGGATGAAAGCTAGAGGCATGTAGGTAGGAATAGCGGTCAGTAGGTTTCCGATATAGGGTGGTGTTTATGTGACCATCGCTTATTAGCACCGTAGTGTCCAGGAAGTGGATCTCTTGTGTGGACTGGTCCAGGCTGAGGTTGATGGTGGGATGGAAATTGTTGAAATCATGGTGGAATTCCTCAAGAGCTTCTTTTCCATGGGTCCAGATGATGAAGATGTCATCAATGTAGCGCAAGTAGAGTAGGGGCATTAGGGGACGAGAGCTGAGGAAGCGTTGTTCTAAGTCAGCCATAAAAATGTTGGCATACTGTGGGGCCATGCGGGTACCCATCGCAGTGCCGCTGATTTGAAGGTATACATTGTCACCAAATGTGAAATAGTTATGGGTCAGGACAAAGTCACAAAGTTCTGCCACCAGGTTAGCTGTGACAGTATTGGGGATACTGTTCCTGACGGCTTGTAGTCCATCTTTGTGTGGAATGTTGGTGTAGAGGACTTCTACATCCATAGTGGCTAGGATGGTGTTTTTAGGAAGATCACCAATGGACTGTAGTTTCCTCAGGAAATCGGTGGTGTCTCGAAGATAGCTGGGAGTGCTGGTAACGAAGGGCCTGAGGAGGGAGTCTACATAGCCAGACAATCCTGCTGTCAGGGTGCCAATGCCTGAGATGATGGGGCGTCCAGGATTTCCAGGTTTATGGATCTTGGGTAGCAGATAGAATACCCCAGGTCGGGGCTCCAGGGGTGTGTCTGTGCGGATTTGTTCTTGTGCTTTTTCAGGGAGTTTCTTGAGCAAATTCTGTAGTTTCTTTTGGTAACTCTCAGTGGGATCAGAGGGTAATGGCTTGTAGAAAGTGGTGTTGGAGAGCTGCCTAGTAGCCTCTTGTTCATACTCCGACCTATTAATGATGACGACAGCACCTCCTTTGTCAGCCTTTTTGATTATGATGTCAGAGTTGTTTCTGAGGCTGTGGATGGCACGGTGTTCTGCATGGCTGAGGTTATGGGGTAAGCGATGCTGCTTTTCCACAATTTCAGCTCGTGCACGTCGGCGGAAGCAGTCTATGTAGAAATCCAGGCTGCTGTTTCGACCTTCTGGGTGAGTCCACCCAGAATCCTTCTTTTGTTCTTCATGTTCTCTCTCTGTGTGTGTGTGTGTGTGTGTGTAAAAATCTCTCCTCTGCTTTTTCCACCAAATGCATCCGATGAAGTGAGCTGTAGCTCACGAAAGCTTATGCTCTAATAAATTTGTTAGTCTCTAAGGTGCCACGGGTACTCCTTTTCTTTTTTTAAAAAATTGCCTATATCAATATAGTATTTACATAGGATATTCATTCCCTTTTATTAGTCTATTCCGTAATGTACAAGAAAGTTTTCCTGAAAGTATAACTCAGTTGTATTCTCAATTAATTAATTAATTAGGCTCTAAACACTGTTTAAGGTATGTTTTTGTTTCTTTCATCAATGTAGTTCAGAACAATATTACACATGCAATAAGGAACTGAGAAGCAGAACAAAGCCAACTTCACTCTAGCTACAAAAATTTACGGTTGAAGTTTGCAACTAAATTTTATATTTAGAAAAGACTGTTGAACAAAAGGTGTGTAATTTAAGGAAAATAAGTTTGCATCCTAAATCATGAACTAGTTGTTGCTTTGATTACTACATTCAATTCATTTGAAAAGTATATTTTATTCATTATTCTGTTTTACCATAGTGAAACCAAGTTAGTGAACTTTTGGGGGCACTGTTGAAATATTCACATATTTCAACACATATTGGGCTAGTCACCAAATGTTGTTCTATGCATTAAGGGCCTGATCCTGCTCCCATTGAAGCCAATAGAAAAACCTCCCTTCGATTGGAGAAGAATCAGGACCTGAAAGCCTCATCCAAAGCAACAACCTTTCCACTGACTTTAGTGGGCATTGAATCAGGTACCAAATGAGGCTGGATTTACATTGATATTTAATATGCCTGTGTTTTGTGGAATACAGTCTAGACAAAGAATGCAGCTTTTCCATATTACATATCCCTAGTTTCCACTGATATGACCCTCTCTGGTTATTCCAACAGATAGCACATATTTCTATCAATCTGAACGTACTTTAATGAGCTTCATTAAATGAAGCTCATTAAAGTATATTCAGATTTTTCATTCAGCATCTGAAATGGCTCCAACTACTAATCCCATTTTAGTTTCAGTCAATGAGGCCTAATGAGTCTCTTTCCATGGCTTTCTTGTGTCACAGCATTTTTGATTTGAGGACATATGAGCAAAAAGTGAATAAGCAAATTAGTGGTCATTAAAGCAGCCCTTTTTATGGCAAACTGCTGCACCCCAAGGGTTGCCCAAACCACTAAAGGAATTAGTGTCTGCAGCATTAAGAGGCAAAGCCCAGGAGAGCAAAGAATGTAGAAGGCAGGTGACAGTGTCAAAAGGTAGAATCCCTACAGCAATTCTGCCCTTGGATACCTATGACTCAGATTTTGAGATTCTGAAGTGCTTAGTGGTTGTACTTGGAACTCATCCCTGGAAATGCTTATTCAATGAGAAGTCCCAGCTCAAGCAAGAAGTCACATTGAACTCAATAGGACTTACCCACATGAGTAAAGGTTTGCCGGATGATGCCCTTAATCTGGCAACCCACTCCCATGCATCATGCGGTTATTAGAGTCTAGCGCCAGGGTGGCCAACCTGTGGCTCCAGAGCCGCATGCAGCTCTTTAGAAATTAATATGAGAGACTCCTTGCATAGGCACCGACTCCAGGCTCCAATTTTCCAATGTGCCGGGGGGGGGGGGGGGAGTGCTCACTGCTCAACCCCTGGCTTTGTCATGGGCCCTGCCCCCACTCCACCCCTTCCCCCAAGGCTCCTGCCCCTTCCTCAGATCCTACCATTCCCTCGCTCCTCCCCCTCCCCCTTCCCCCCGAGCCTCCTGCATGCTGTGAAACAGCTAATTGTGGTGGGCAGGAGGCATGGGGAGGGAGAGGGAGGTGTTGATCAGTGGGGCTGCCAGTGGGCAGGAGGCACTGGGGGCGGGGAGCTGATGGGGAGGCGAGCTGATGGGGAGGCTGCTGACATACAACTGTGGCTCTTTGGCAATGTACATTGGTAAATTCTGGCTCCTTCTCAGGCTCAGGTTGGCTACCCCTGGTCTAGTGGTTTTAAACATGTAATATCTGTGCCATCCTCCAAGGAAGAGAATTCCCCTTAGTGAAAATAATTAGTTTAATAAATATAACAGGAGAGTCACAAAGATAGCTTTTCCCTTGTTAAATGTTTAAGGTACTTAGAATCTACAGCATAGTAGCTAGTACATATTCGATAGTGAAGAATTGTATTCTTTCGATTCCCATTTTGTTATTTTGATGGTTAGTGTAGTTAGACTGCAAGAATGTAGCACAGTTAAGACTCAATTTTTGGAAAGCTAGCAGAATCCTTTCTAGCATTCATAATCTACCTATCTAACCTTTTTATTCTAATACCACATTCATCTCTTTGGTATCTGCACTGCATCATTTACATGTTAAAAGGTCTAATCTGCTGAGACACTGGCTGCCAGTTCTTGATACCTTACAGAATTAGAGTCCAAGACTGGGTTTACATTCTCTTTCAGAAACACTTTAGTCTCTAGTAGCAGTCATTACTGAAGCAACCATTTTTTTTTTTACACCCTTTTTAAAAAATATATAAAAAGCGTGACTTAGTTTTCTTCAGCTATAATTTAGCATTGTAGATAACTTAATTGTTATACAAACAGTTGGATGCCCCTTAAACACTAGAAAAATACTATTTTATTTTTTTATTTAAAAATAAAATTAAAACCTCCCAACTGGACATATTAGTTCCATTCATGCACATCAGTTCCATTTCTCAAGGCTCTATCTGAATGCTTGAATAGCATATATATTTTATATGCATCCATATCAGAGATGTACCAGTGCTGCATGGGACTTGAGCTCCATCATGACCTGCATATTATGTAGCCCTTTGCAGTAGTAGTAAGATGTGCCTCTATTTGAATTATTATTTGATGGCTTGTACTAGAACTCCCAGGCTCTTAGCTGCATAGCGGAAGCCCTAGCCCTAAAACAGTCTGCAGCTCCCAGAAGCTGAGGACTCTGGCAGTCCAAGCTCATCAGCAATCTCCCAGGTGAGCTGGAAGGAAACCAGGCAGGTTTCTAATAGAAAGCTGCCTGTGTTGGGCAGAAGATTGTTGAAATCAAACTGTTGGTTTATATGAATTGGCATTTTCCAACAAATGGTTCACTGGAAAATTCCTGGCCAGCTCTACCTAACCCATATTCGTGTCACCCTTATCCATTGTACTATCGGAAACATTTTCAAAAGTGCATAAGTTACATTGACAAGTCACACTTGGAAATGGGGCTTAGGCTCCAAAGTCAGTCAGGCATGTTAGAAAATTTTACTCTGTCTAAATTCAGGCCCTGATCCTGGAAAACCGTTTAATGTAGGCAGACCCTAGGCCTACACTGAGTTCTCTTGACTTCAGTGGGCTGTAGAGGGCTCCTCCCACAAAGGTCTGATTACATGGCCAAGGCCTTAGATTATGAGTTCTGTGGTACAAGGAGCTATGCCCATTTATGGCATTTTATGGGTAACAAAATTGCCATCAAACCATGGAAATACCAGAATGGTAGACTGTATCAGAACAACGTGTATAGACTGAGAACACAAGCTTATAAATTAAATTACAATTATACTCAGGACTTATAAACTTTAAGGTCAGAAGGGACCGTCATAATCATCTAGTATGACTTCCTGCATATTGCAGGCCACAGAACCTCACCCACTCCTATTAGACCCCAAATCTCTGGCTGAGTTACTGAAATCCTCAAATGTGGTTGAAAGACTTCAAGTTACAGAGAATCCATCATTTACACTAGTCTAACCTGCAAGTGACCGTGCCCCATGATGCAGAGGAATGTGAAAAAAACCCCAGGGTCTCTGCCAGTCTAACCCAGGAGAAAAATCCATCCCGACCCCAAATATGGTGATCAGTTAGACCTTGAGCATGTGGGCAAGACCCAGCAGCCAGACACCTGGGAAAGAATTCACTGTAGAGACTCAGAGCCCTCCCCATCTAGTGTCCCATTACCAGCCATTGTAGATATTTACTGCTAGCAGTCGCAGATTGCCTACAATAGCATGTAGCTGGTCTCATCATATCATCCTCCCCATAAATTTATCAAGCTCTATTTTGAAACCAGTTAGGTTTTTTCCCCCCACTGCTCCCCTTGGGAGGCTGCTCCAGAGCTTCACTCCTCTGACGGTTAGAAACCTTCATCTAATTTCAAGTCTAAACATGTTGATAGCCAGTTTATATCCCTTTGTCCATACACATGGAATACTAATATAACAATCAAATGCCCATAATAAAATCAGTGTAAAGGAGCTTTAGATCTATTGGTTCATCTCTTGTAAGAAATACAATAGGATTGCCTATTATAGTACCATTTGGAATGTTCCTCTCCACAAAAGAGAGAGTTTTCCACTTGTTCCTGTTTTCATGCTTCTCCTTTATTATTCTTTGCTTTCCTTCTCCTTAGTTCCCTTCTTGTCACCCTTGTTCGCCTTCTCATATATTCCCTAGATTTTATTCTATTAAACTATCCTTACCTCTGCACAAATTATTTCTGAAAGTCCTCTCACTTGAAGAGTTGTTTCTAGTTAATTTCAGTCTGCCCTTCACCCTTTTGCTCTATTTGCCCAAGAGAGAGCATTTCTCTCTCACTCTCTGATTTGTATGTGGGAAAGAAATCAGTGATTTCTGTGCAGTAGCTGACTCTAGAAAGGGTTTGCAAAGTATATTTTGAAGACATTTTCTGTAGAAGCGTGTATCACCATTGAGGTCCATAAGGTGTTTCCACAACAAACTGCTTTACATAAAATGTAATTTCTACCAAATGACCTTTACTGTACTATTAAAAAAAAGTGTATTGTTAAATTAAACACAGATTGTGTGTGTTAAAGTTATGTTACAGGTCATAGCCAAACCATCAAAACCAAGTACATTCTGATCTGAATTATGGCTGTACAGTGTTCTTGTTTCCGCATTCTAACACTGTATGGGCCTCTGTCATCAGTTCCCTCCTCACCAGTAAGTACTGTCTACTTTTATATCCAAATCTATCATCACCATTACACTACCACCAGTGCCAGTCCACCAGTGGGAGCTCTAGCATAAGCTCCAGCCGCTGCCTGCATTTTTAGCAGTCTCTCACGAGCTGGCCTTTGATAATTTTTTTCAAAACTAGTCAGACAGGTGAATTCTGGAGGGCATATAACCTTCTAGATCAGCTGCAGATGTCTCCAAAATATATAATCTCCTAGGAGCCTTACCTAGAATTCTTATGTCCAATCCACACCTTCAGTGAGCTTTCATTGAGGTAAACAGGAACTTTGGGGGGGGGGGGTCTTTGTCTTGCCAAGAGATTGCAGAACTAATTCCAGTAGACATGCAGCTAACTGATAAAATATGGATTCAGGCACCATCCTATCTGAATGGACACCTAACACACTCTTATAGTAGAAGCTATATTTAGTCATACATAATATGAAGAAGCGGAGTCTCATGGTTAAGGTATAGGAGAAGGAGTCAGTCCATCTGGACTCTGTTCCTGATTCTGACACACAGTATGCGTGTGACACTGGATGACTCAGTTAACTTCTCTGTACCTCAGTTTCTTCATCTGTAAAACAGGGCTGATATGCCCCTCCTTCATGTAGAGTCCAGAGGCTTCATTAGTCACTGGTGAGATGCTATACATTGGCCAATAATATTTATGCAGACACATTACTCCAAGGCTTAGTACATGAATAGCGTTTTCAGGAAAAACAATGAGGAGCCTTTGTGGCACTTTAGAGACTAACAAATTTATTTGAGCATAAGCTTTCGTGGGCTAAAATCCATTTCATCAGACGCATGGAAAATTTTAACTTTTGGAAATTTTGTCACTGGAAAATAGGTCCCTTTTTCTTTTGGATCCAATCTAGTACCAAATGATAAGGGCTAGGTAGGATCTGGTGATCTGAATCCTTGTTCCCCTCTCCCTGAAATTCAAAACAATTTGAATTGGCTGTTCCTGTTTCGCCCATCTCTACTGAAAGGCAAATGCAGAGGTGAGAAATGTTTCAGATTTGCCTTTGAACATTGAGACATTTGATTCATGCATTAAACATTTGTTTTCCCGTGTCAGATGAAACCTGGAATGCTACTGTAGCAAAGTATAAAACAAACAGGGATCTCAAAAGCCTTGTTGTTTATTGGAGCAGGTCAAATACCTCAAAAATATTTACAAACATTTAAGCCGTGAAGTCACTGGTGACTATTCAAGGCCCTTCTTATTAGTTTTCCACAAATATCTGTATCTGATCTTGGGTTAGCAAGAATATTCAGCGAAAGAAAGAAAGTATCACAAACACATTTGCAATTGTACTCACTCAAATACTTGCACCAGAAGCGTTCATGTAGCCATCCTGAAAGTATTTTGTGGGTTTGAGAGTGAGTCAGTCAGGGAGCAGATCCATTCCCATGTGACTTATGGTGTTTGCGCTAGGAGGTTGTTCCCTTAAGCCTTTCTTGGCAAGTAGTTCACAAGTAATCTACCGCCAGAAATGTTTGTCTAAACTATCTGTCAAATAATTTTGAACAAGTTTGTAAAAATCTAGGTCTGAACAAGAATGGGTCATGAAAAGAGCAAAGGGCGAGTTTAATCAAAAAAATCACATTCTGAATAGTTGGCCGAGCTCTACTAAGAATCTTTAAAACAATTCATCTGAATCTTAAACTCTTCTAATTCTCTTTCCCTATGGGCCTCCTTGAGCCTTGTCCCAATTATCTGCCCTCAGACAGTACCCATCATTAGCTCTAATCTTCACTATGGAAGGCTCTACCATATACAGAACTATCCCCTTGACATAGCTTCCTTCCTCATTTCCTACTAAAAAAAAAAATTCCTCAACATTCTCATATCCAAGATTTTGTAGTATGACTAGTGTTGGCCCTATAATTATTATGGTCTTCCTTTCCAACCCTTTCTTTCCTTGTTTTGATATTAGACCTCATTAATTGGGTTTGCTTGTCTGAATTTTGAAGGGTTGTAGTCATTGTATTTTAATCTTGTTAAACTTTGGACAGGAAGTATGGCCTGCTGGTCTAAGTACAGGATGTAGTATTAGAAAATAGGCATTTTTGTTCTACACACTGACTTCTTGGCCACGTCACTTAACCACTTTGTGCCTGTTTGCACTTCTGAAAAATGTACATTTTAAAGCACCCCTAACTAACCAGCTAGATTTGTGAAGGGTGAGAATTTTAGAAGCACTCACCGTTGGCCTAATTGTGTTCCCATTAAAGTCAGTGGGAGTTTTACCATTGATTTTAACAGGAGCAGAATCAGGTCAATGTGGAGTGCTTTGGAAAATTCCAGTTCAACTTACTCAGCTGTTCGCCTCAGTATTGTGCAGCAGTGAGTCAAACATTAATTAGCCATTTTGTGTATAAGTAATGTCTATAGCTGCATGTTGCATTATAGGATTTCTTAGTTGTGCCTAAAAGAGCAACATCAACAATGCAAGAGTTTGGGAATCAGTTTTTTCATAAAAGTATAACTTTGCAGTGCTTAAATTTTTTTTAAAATGGGATCATTCTCAATGAAACAGTGCAACTAGCTAAAATAAAGATTAAAAACATCAGACTGCCTTTTAGAAATATCGGCAAACGAGTTACCACTGGATAATTGCAATTCCTGATGCTGTAATGTTCAGTTTAGGGCACAAAAATAATTGAAACAGAGTTTTGGTTCAGTTAAGAAATAAATAAATATTTAAATATAAATAAAACCCAATTTTTTTTATTTAAAAAAGTAATTTGTTTTTTTAAAGAAAAGCTTAAAAACCAAGAACCTAATAGATTTCCTTTAGGGTATATTTGAGATCCCTGAGCATATTTGTTCAAATGTCATTTGACACAGTCAGCACTGTGTGTCCAAAAATCCTCATGACCTGATTTTCAGAGGTGTTAGGAACCTTCAGCTCTCATTGGCTTTAATACTTAGTACCTGTGAAAAGAAATCAGGCCATCTGCTCCCCACTAGCTATGATGAAATCAAGGAGAAAAACCTCAGTGTATAAAACGTGTTAATGAAAATTTAGAGAAATGTAACATGGCATTCACCATATTGCATCAGATTATTATTCCATCACATTTATATCCTACCACCCTGGCGGTTGCCAATGGCTGATATTAACCCACATTGCACCTAGCCTATCATTATTTGTATGATGAGGTGGTACCGAGAGGCCTCAACTGAGATCAGTACCTCATAGTGCTAGGCACTATAAAATCCACAATAAGAGACATGCCATGCCCCCAAAGACTTACAGTCGAAACAGACAAGGAGTCAAAGGGAAAATAGAAGCATAAAGAGTTGAAGTGACTTGCCTAAGGTTGCACAGCAGGTCAGTGACAGAGCTGATAACACAGTCCAGGTCTCCTGACTGCCAATCTGGTGTCTACCCACTAAACCACAAGTCTGCAATAACTATGTGAAGCTGTACATGAGGGGGCGAAGAGAGGATCCTTCTTTCCCCCTTCATTTCATCAGCTTCATTGTCTAATTCACTTAGCTGACCTTGCAGAACTGTCCCCAATGTTGTTAATGGTACCTGATAATATCCAGTAGGCCAAAAATGATTAAATGTGGGTCAAAAAGTCTAATAATGACTGTCCCAAGAAGCACATTTCCTTTACCTCCAAAGAAAAAGACAGAGCAGGGAAGAGGCAACAACACGACTAGGAGTGTTAGAAAAAAAAAAAAAAAAGAAAAAAGTAAAAGTAGTAACTAGCAACGGGGCTGGAAGGCAATGGCAATGAATTCACTAGTTGTGTTACAAATGTACCTATACACACCTACATCTTTCTTAGTAAAAGGCTACATCTTTCTTAGTAAAAATTCCTTCTCCTCTACTTTGTCTTTCTTCTGACACTTTCTTCCTCCCCCTTTTTGTTCCATCTCTCTTTCCACTCTCTCCCTTTTGCTTCATACTGGGAAGGAACACGTGAAGAAGCTGTTTATATTCCTCATGTCTTAAACTCCCAGGGGTGCGGAAGGAGCAAGTTCTTAGAGCCACTGACACTCCCTCCAGCATGCAGGCCACATTCAAAGGGGGAAAACCTAAAGGTCAAAAGCTTCCATTGCTTTTTAAAAAACCCTATTTCAGTGAAATGGGGTTTTTTCATTTAGTTGGTTTTAAATGTTTCCCTGCAGGGTGTATAAAACCCCCTTTGCTGCAGTGCCATAGAAAAGGAAAATCAAAGCAAAACAAACTTGTCTATTTTCATTTTCCAACCTGAGTGAAATGCAAAGGAAACAATCTAAATTCCCAGTAAAAAGAGCAAAGCAAAACTTTAAAATTCCTTTGTAAACAGTTCTGTTTTCACAGGCTGAGGTGCTAATCCTGGGGGATTATTTGTGAAGGTGAATCCCTGTGCCTACATGAAGCCTCATTGATTTCAGTAAAACAATGAGGAGTCCAGTGGCACCTTAATGACTAACAGATTTATTTGGCATAGGCTTTTGGGGGTAAAAACCCCACTTTTTCCTCAAGAAGTGGGTTTTTTTTTTTTACCCATAAAAACTTATGTCCAAATAAATCTGTCAGTCTTTAAGGTGCGACCGGACTCCTTGTTGTTTTTGTGGATACAGACTAACACGGCTACCCCCTGATAATTGATTTCAGTGAGGCTCTGTGCAGGTGCCTGGGTCCTCCTGAGAGGAGATCAGCTTACAGGACTGTGTGGCTTTAGATGCTAATGCAAGTAAGAAAAGGTCATAGATTTCCCTCAATATGGATTTCTAAACTGACAGTTTTCCTTGAACAAGTCCACAAGTGAGGTCTGGCCCATGAGCTATAATTGACTGTAGCTGAGCCAAACAGGTTTGCCATCTGTAGTAACTCACCCTATCACCGTTTTCTTCATGAAAGTTTCTCTGCTCCCTTGTAGGATCCCATCCTGTTATTATTGATATCCCTAGTGCTTACTGAGGCAATGCCCAGGGCCCCCTTATGCAACATGCTGTACAAATGCAGAACAAAGATGGTCCCTACCCCAAATCTGCAGCACTCCTTAACATGCCATGCATCTGCTCTAGTGGATGGAATTCTGAGGTTCAAAATTGTCACTCATCTCTCCACTATCTCCAAAGTAGTTATTCACCTGTACAGCCCATGCTTCTGTTTGGGTTGTGCCCTCTCCCAATCTGTTGCTATCAAAATACAGAGTAGCGTGTGGTTATGGAAGAACAACTCGTGCAAATCCAATGAAGAAACATTTTTGCTCATTGAAATGGGAACAACTTTTGGCATCACAAGATGAACCCTCATGATTTGTAAATTCACAGGTGCAGGGACCCCGGGCCTGAGTCACAGTCACAAAGAGAGTATGCCTTCACCGCAAATTAAGGTGTAATTGTAGGGCAGGTAGGCCCACTTGTGCTAGTTTTAGTCTAGCTAGCGCAGGTAACCGTAGTAGTGAAGATGCAGTACCATGGATCCCAGCATGAGTCAGCAATCCAAATACATAGCCAGAATTCTCAGCGAACTTGTACTGGAGTAGGTAGTAGTCCACTCTGAAGCCCACTCTGCCTCATTCTCACTATCACTGTTACCAGTGCTAGCTAGATTAAAGCTAATACAGGTATGCCTACCTGCACTGCAATCATACCTTCATTTGCTGTGCAGATGTACTCTGAGGCCCCTTTATCCCCCTGTGGTAGTGTAAGGGGCATTCAGATGGGTGCAAATGTCATTTGTGCACACTTAGAGGCTCCTTTACACTGAGCAAGTGGAGTACAGAGACCTTAGTATAAATGAAAACCAGGAGCCACGTCATCCTCTGTTTTGTTCACCACTGAGCTCACTGTTGGCGTTTAAATTATTCTTTTGTGGATTACAAAGATTTGGAGTCTGCCCTGTGACCTGTCTTGGCTTGCATTCCTGAGAGGTATTTTGATGTTGTACAATAAAAACAACATTTAAATGAAAGCAGGCTTTGTCCAGCAGAAGGGATTTGCTTCTCACAGAGATGTGAAGTCATATCTGCCTTCTGCACCTAGTTAAGTGAATCAGCAAAAATTTTGTTGAGCCACAGGATTTGACTTTGCCTCTCCCGGAAAGTGTGACTAATAGTGGTGAAGAACAGGGCTAAGGAAAAGGCTTGAATCTCTCAGAAAATCCAGTTCTCCAGATAAATACACTTCAGGTTCTTTGCTACCAGTTGGGATGAGAAACATTTAGTTTACAATCACTCAGATCAATCCTGAAAGTTAACTTTGAGGGGTATAGTTCGCACAACTCTAGCTGAGACAGTCTTTAAATGATCATGAACATAGAGTTTGCAATCTAAGGCCTCAATCATGCAAATATTTATGCACATGCTTAATTTTTCTACTACAAGAAAGCCAATTGGATTAGGGTGTAAAAAAAGAGTCCATGTGACCCTGTCTTAGCTAATAGCAAAACAGGGACCAGCTGTAGGTTTTCAGAAGTTCTATTTAAACAAACATATTTAGCCTCAAACAGTTCCCTCACACCTCTGTGTCCCTTCTCCAGGATGTTGCTAAATCTCCAGCACATGTTCAAGGAATCACAGCCACATACACATATTAACAGGGAGGCCAAGAGTCAAAGCACAACTCTCGTGGACTAGATTTAGAGGGTAAGGTCACTTAGGGAATTCCCTCTGTTGCAGCTTGTTGCCGCCAGAGTCAGATGAACTTTACCCAGAAGTGGGGTAATGCTCTGCCATTAAAATCTTAGGCCCTGCAGTAACTTAAATGAAAAGATGCTGTGGTACTCAGTGTGGAGTGATGAATGAGTTGTTAATGGTGCCTACTGTAGGGGACATATTTTTAAGGTTCCCACAGCTCCAAGAATGGTAACTGTGGACATTCTGAATTAAAGTTAGTGAAATTTCTATTTTAAAAAAATAATTTCTACCTATATTATTGGCACACTTCCAGGGTTCCTTACAGGGCAGGATGGTCTGCTTATGGCATTGGATTGGGACTCAGGAATAGAGCTGTCTGGAAAAAAAATTATTGTGCAAAACATTTCTAAAAACAGAAAAAAATCTAGATTTTCCACAGAAAAACATTTTTTGGCAGAAATTCAAATAATAAAAAAAAAAAAAACATTCAGCCGAAAGGTTTTTTTGATTTCTGGGCATTCTGTTTTTTTGATTGAAAAAAAATCCCATGGATTGCAGGCAATATTTTAACCAAAACCTCAATTTCTAATTGAAAACCAGTTTCAGGAGATCTGGGTCCAATTCCTAACTTTGCCACAGCCTTCCTGTATGACCTTGTGCAACTCCCTTAATCTCTCTGTGCCCCAATTACAACACAGGGATTGCATCTCCTCTCCCACTCTTTTTATTTTTTTGTCTGTGAAGTTTGCAAGCTCTTCATGACAGGGACTCTGTCTCACTATGAGTATGTACAGAGCCTAGCACAATGCAGCTCCAGTGTCTGCTGAGGCCTTAACATGCTATTGTAATATAGAGTTTATAAAGTAATATTTATGGGTATTTTCATTTAAGTGGCTTTACACAGCTGCTTATGCATCAATACCAAGGTGTATCAGTATCTCATTACATCTGATTTTTAAAGTGAATGGAAATTATGGCACCCTATTTATCTGGTAGTGTTCCACAATTGTGGTTTATAGAATATATTGTGCATTTTTATAGAGGTTTATTCTCCTCTCTGTGCCTTAGTGTTAACAGGTGTGTGACACACAACCAAGAATAGATTCTCACAATACCTTAGCATTAGTTAATACATTTCTGAATGCTTCCAAAGCATATTAGCTCAAGAACAGTAATCACTTTCCAGATTCTCTATTCATTAGTAGTGTTGATATTATGTCCTTATCTACAGTACACAGGCTCTAACACTGATAATTGAAATGTAAACAGACCTACAGTGACCTATACAGAATCCTGAGTGTGTATTAGATATTAGATTGAAAGCACCATCATTTATTTATATCCTCTGAAAGTGTAAGATTGGTTTGTTTAATGTTGATCCAAAAATCCCCTTTACAGGGCATTTCAAAGCTATACTCTCTCCACCATCAAAGTATATGGACTTTCTTTGACAACCGTTTCCTGTTATGTTCCTCATCCAAGTAGAAGCAGTGTTAGAAAATTCTTATAAAAAAAATACACAACTCTGTCAAAGAGATTGGGATGGGAATAAACATACAGCAGGAAACAGAACAGGTTTGGGGCCTATGCTATATGGCTACATCCAGGATTAATCTGCACGAGGGTAAAGCCGTACATGAAACAAATTAGTTCAGTCAGCAATTGAACGTTTGAGCTTACACTACCAACGACATGCATTAAAAAAAAAAAAAAAAAAAAAAAACCAACTGTACTCAAGGGCAAAATTTGATTCCTCCTTAAAAGACAGAGCTCAAAAATACTGCATGTATCAGTTGTTAACGTTTCTGGGACTACAAACAAGCAGGGTCTGTCACAGCTGACTAAATAAAGCACAGCCTGTGTTGTCTTAATGCTGTGCGTACCATCTAAATTACATGATTTTTCCCCCCCTTGAATGATGCTGTGACTCAGAGAAAACCCTCAGTTTAGGGGATGTTAGAAGATGGAGGCCCTAATCCAAATTCAATATCTGAATACAGGGTTCAATTTTCTAGTGCCGCAGGCCTTTTTCATTCCCACAGTATCCAAAATATGGTCAGCAATATAGGGCAAGAATATATCAGGAAGTAAAACATTCATGTTTTAAAGCCTGAGGAACGTAGAAACACTACAGTACGGAATATGTACCTTCGAAATGGTATTTAATTCACAGCCTCAGAAACCTACCTGACATTCTGTGATTATTTGTTTCTGCCTTCACCTCTCAGAGCAGTCTTGTTTGCATCTGTCTTAATAAGGTCAAAGCAAACTACGTTTAACTGAAATTGATAAAGTCTTTTCTGAACTGAAATATAATTTTCAAAATTTTCTAGCTATTAAGGTCAGTTGGACCATATGTCCTGAAAAGACTGAATGCCTGTATTTCTTTATATTAAACATATACCTGGTTAATCTTTCCCTCAGAAGCAGAGATGCACTCAGCTGCTAATCACACCATGCCATTATTATTTTAACCTGGAAACATCACATTATTTTTCTCTATTGAAGGTAATATGCTCAGATGGATGACATAATATTAAATATACATTTAGGTAGTCAAACAAAGCTTTAATGGTCTATATATAATTCGCTAGGTATGTGGAAAAGGGGATGTTTTTTCAGTTATTCAAATGCTAAGTATTCAGCTATGCACTTGCTAAATTCAGCATCTTAGATTGAAATCAGAAGCAGATGTTGATGCAAAATCTTTCCCTCAGCATATTATATAACTGCATTTCTTTTTTTTTTACTAGGATCTTTGCATCTTTGATGCAGGATGCATTTTTAAAATGGTTACTCAGCAGAATATACTGTAAACGGTCCCACTGAATTATGCAACATCTCATTTTTCATCTATTGTACGCAATTCCCTTTATGATCTTTTCTTACCTTTATTTGCAGATTCTTTCATTCTCCTCTTCCTCCTCTTGCTGCAGATCAGCAGGAAGCCCAGCTGATTTGTGAAATGCTGACTTTTGATTTGTCATTCACGACCAGTCATAGGTCATGGAGGTATGTCCATCAAGCCAGGACACTGATGTGTGATAATTGTATGCAACTGTGTATGGTATTGGGTTATAGTTAGAATTATACAGAATCAGGGAAGGATGAGTATGTAAGCAGACATAACACATTTTCTAAAACATGGCATGGAGTAGGATCTGGAGTCAAAGGATTTTCCCTTAAATCATATCTGAATCAAGTTTCATTTAAAAAAAAAATCTAAATCCTTTGGAAAAAAATCAATCAGTGATAAAGGAGCATGTAGGCAAAACAGCATCCAAAAGGCGTTTTTTGTAGAGAACCTTGAAATCAGAAGGCATCTAAATCAGCAAGTGAGATGGATTAGAAATGCAGATACATTCGTTTTGTCATTCCCCTGGGGAATGACACTTGTGTCTACACAGATCATAACAATTCTAATCCTTTCTTGCATTAAACAATCAGTGTAAATCCAAAAAAATATTATTGAGTAAGGAGAGTATATTGTGGTGGACTTGAAGCATGACCCATGTTTTGTGGATCTATAAATGCCCTAGCTAATTGTTAGTATAACTTGATTACTGTTCATCCCATCATCCTTATCACAGTGCACCTATGGCTGCAGCAGGATTATGAGCTATGCATTCCGTTTCTTCTAAGCATGATGGTTTCAAACTAGTTCCAGTGATAGGTAAAACTATCTTTAAAGGTGCTTATCTGGCCCTTATTACCACAGTATCTGAGCAGCTCACATCTTTAATGTATTTATCCCCCTTCACCAACACCCTTGGGTGATAAGGAAGTGCTGTTATCCCCATTGTACAGAACTGAGGCAGAGACACTAAGACACTTGCACAATGGCACACAAAGTCTGACACAGAGAAGAGAGCTGAATCAAGCTCTCCCAGGCTAGTACCCTGACCACTGATTAATCTTGCCCTCATTCTGCCATCACGACACTGTCCCAACTCAGAGCATGAGGAAGCCATCTGTAAAATAAATGTATTTTCATCCCAATTTTCTGCCCCACTAACAATTTATCCAGGTTACAAAGTCAGTGAGCGGGGGAACACTTCAAGGTGCGTGGTAGCAGTGCTCATCCAGGTAGCGTGCCTGAAAGCAGCAGCAGTGGAATCCACAAGTCATGGAACAACCCACAATCTATGGAACAGAAGCCTCAAAAAACCTGAGTTTTCCCCCAGTCCCTTGCGGTGACAACCAGCTTTAGTTAATTAGCATATGGGTAACTAATACATTTTGTAGGACTCTGACTAAGATTAGCTTAGAAGTATGACTGGGAAGTACTCTTCAAAATAAAATAAATAAAATAAAACTTTAGAAGACTCTTATTCAGTTTTGATAATAGATTTTTTTTCTTTTTTTAAGATTCATTTCATAGTTATTTTTTTAAATGTCTATTTATCTATATTGGTACCTAAGGCTTTGTGATTGTCACTCATGCTGCTCACTTGCAACTGTACAGTGGCAGAGTATATAAAATCTGGACCACCTGCTCCAAAAGTACAACCACTCTTGCTTGCACCATGGGGAATCTTCTTTACCTTTTGGCAGTATCAGGCCCGTGACACACAGTTGAGAAATTTGGAGCCCATGCATTACAGGATACACATACACCAGCCAGATTATGATTCATAAGAACAAATGCCCAGTATATTTGCCAGGGTTAGATAGGGAATGTACATCAATATATGTGGGGGGGAAATGTTTCAGATATGGCCCCTCAGTATTTATATAGGACCTGAAGAACCAGTTTCAGAAGACCTCACCTCCCATTTAGGCACCAAAGTCAGGGGTCAGATTTGCACACTGGATACTGAGTTATTTTGAAAATCGGACCTGAAGTGTCTGAGTGGGAGCTTATGGGTGCTAAAATCTTTTGAAAATCTGGCCCCAATTATGAGTACTTAAGCACCTGAAAATCTACCCTTGTGTGTTCCTGGGGCCATAAATAATTACACATTTAGTGAATCACACTCCCAGCCCTAAGGAGCGTGTTTAATTAAAGATTATCTACAGATCAATAAGGTGGGTGAGATATCTTCTATTGGACCAACTTCTTCTGGCGAAAAAAAGACACAGAACTCCCCTTCCGCTCTGTGTAAACTCGAAAGTTGGCTCTTCACCAACAGAAATTAGTCCAATAAAATATTACCTCACCCACTTTCTCTCTCTCGTAGCCTGGGACCAACACAGCTATGACAACACTGCAAACAACAGAGTAGAGTGGGATGTAAAAGAAGGGGCACTTGCTGGAGAAGTAGGTGCTTGTTCCAAGCATAGAGCAGCCATATTGAAGGTGGGAAGCCGAGAGCACATGTGAAGGAAACAAAGGCTGTGCATCTACACTAGTCTTTTGCAGGGGAAGTCTCACCAGCACCAGTGGGAGCACTTGAATGGACAGGGCTCTGCCCTTTTTTTTTTTTTTTTTTTTTTTTTAAAAACCATCATGTCATCTAGACCTGCTCTGAACAGGGTGAGATGACACCATGGTAACACCACCAGTGTCCTCTCTTCACTAACACTCCCACAGACTGTAAGGAAGTCCTGGGACACTTCCACAGATAATCTAGCAAGACCAGAGAAAGCAGCAAGGGGAAAGAACTGAGAGGGACATAGAGAGGGAAAGTGCGAAGGATCCTGGCATTGGCTGGGGTAGGGAAATGATGCTACAGAGCATTTTTCCTACTGTACCTTACTTAGTCTGCTCCAGGCCGTTACTTAAGTACTTTTGGGTTATTTCTGAGAATGAGGCCCTTGAAGTGCTCTCAGGCCCAGCCAGAGGTTACCTGACTCTTTGTCCTAAGGCTGGTAGTCTGCACTAAGTCGTCAATGTAGTTGTATAGTTGTTTGTCCTCCTGGCACAGCCCAGCTTCACAGAGCTCTCCTCCTTGACCCACCTGTCAGAGGCCATTGTACACAGGAGGTTGCTTGTAAGTGTTAAGACACTTTGAATATTCTGATCAAAATAAACCCAAGCACCTCATGCTCCAGAATGAATCAGATACTGCAACAGTGACCTTTGTAATTCCTATGCTTATTTTTCACTGTTCATCAAAAGTTTAATTCAGGCCCACTACAGGTTTCAACATACATAAAGAACAATTTCAGGCATGTTTCTTAAACAAATAGCCCAGAGCGATAGAAATGGCATTAAATTGTTCTTTGTTTTCTTTGCTCCTACACAATGTACTCAGTTCCCAGTGAAACTTTGGGCAGAGCACCACAGACAAGTCACATCTCCCGGTTTTGCCAAACCTCCTGTTAAATACTGACTCACTGTCCTTGTGAATCTGGCTAGTGAACTGAAGCTTTCCCTCCAGCTCCTAGCTGCAGAAATGAAAGTGAAGTTTCCTTTCAATTTATATCTTTACATGTGCAAAGGAAAAACAGGCTAGAAACTGTGTCTGTAACTGGAATCTCCTGTACATATCCAGTTCTCCCAAATCTGAGAAGACCTCATGGGCTTTTAGAGGGGCCCAAAGACCCAGCTCTGAGAAACATTATAGCCAAAAGGAACAATGAACTAAGTAGAATACAAGCAGTAAAGTTAAATTAGTAAATATTTGCTTTTCATGCAGCTTGATTGTACACATGGAATTCACAGGGGAGGGAAGCTAAACCACAGTATTCCACAAACAGCAAGGACTTGTACAAATCTGGTTCGACTGAACAAACAAAGTGACTCTACTTTAAGCAATCTTGGTGAGTAAGAGAGTGCTAAGCACTAGGAAGGGAGCAGATGCATATTGAAATATCAGGCTGTTGCTCTTGAAATTAAGGTTATTAATGAATTTCAGAGGTTCCGAGCACCAGCAATTCCCATTGATGTCAATGGAGAATGTGGATGCTAATCACCTCTGAAAAAAAATCAGACCTCGGATGAAATGCTCTGTAGTAATGCCTGCTGGCCAGAGAAGAGCCCTGTTTTATACATTAAATGGAATGGAAGGTAACATGGTAGGAATTGGGGGACAGGTTTGAATAAGGCAAAAATGTAACCCAGACTTGTAGTATCTAGGCTTAGAATTTAATGACCATACCAATGATAACTGATTGAACACAGACAGCCTTGCTGAAGGGGATAGGTGAAGAAAGTGTTTGGGTGAGAGTGTTTATTCCTGTAAGGAAATGGGCATTCACAAACAAATGGGAAAGTAAAAAATTTGTAATCAGATTCTTCTTTTGTACAGGCTTTTTAAACTCAAGATGCCTCCTCATATTACTACCCCCATTTAAAAAAAAAAAATCCATAAAACCAACCATGCACTGCTCTTGCTCACTCAGTCATTGGGGAAAAATAATTAAGCAACCAGAGACACAATAACCAGGAGCAGAGGGATGTATTACTATTAGAGGGGCAGAGGAAGGAGTTACCCCAAAAAGCAAGTTCATAGATACTAAGGTCAGAAGGGACCATTCTGATCATCTAGTCTGACCTCCTGCACAGCGCAGGCCACAGAATCTCACCCACCCACTCCTATGAAAAACCTCACCCATGTCTGAGCTATTGAAGTCCTTAAATCATGGTTCAAAGACTTCAAGGAGCAGAGAAGCCTCCCTCAAGTCAACCATGCCCCATGCTACAGAGGAAGGTGAAAAACCTCCAGGGCCTCTCCAATCTGCCCTGGAGGAAAATTCCTTCCCGACCCCAAATATGGCAATCAGCTAAACCCTGAGCATATGGGCAAGATTCACCAGCTACATACTACAGAAAATTCTTTCCTGGGTAACTCAGATCCCATCCATCTAATATCCCATCTCAGGGGATTTGGCCTGTTTACCCTGAATATTTAAAGATCAATTACTTACCAAAATCCCATTATCCCATCATACCATCTCCTCCATAAACTTATCGAGTAGAATCTTAAAACCAGATAGATCTTTTGCCCCCACTGCTTCCCTTGGAAGGCTATTCCAAAACTTCACTCCTCTGATGGTTAAAAACCTTCATCTGATTTCAAGTCTAAACTTCCTGGTGGCCAGTTTATACCCATTTGTTCTTGTGTCCACATTGGTGCTGAGCTTAAATAATTCCTCTCCCTCTCCTGTATTTATCCCTCTGATATATTTATAGAGAGCAATCATATCTCCCCTCAACCTTAAGTTCTTTGTTTGCTGACAACATTACCTTCCCAAAATGCCCCTGTAAACTCATCCTGCCAAAAGTATGAATACATCTCTGCACTGATCCAGGTGTTTCCATCTTCAAATTGCCAAGCTAAGATCTTTAAATCCCCAGTGGAAAATTAAAAATAAAAAGTGCACATGTAGAGAAGTTTGCAGGACAGAGGCCATAGATTGCAAGATCCCAGAGGCAGGGATTGTCTCCTTCTGCACACACAGGAGCAAGTACACAGCTGGTGCTCACCAAAGAGTGTGATCTTAGTGCCAGGTCTTGCCACAAATTAAACACCACATAAAACAGGTAGAAGCAGGGAAAAAAAAATTTACATATATCAAATGGCAATATAGCTGTAGTGATTCTCCAAGGACGAGACCATCCAAGAATAAACTCGCTGTTACATTTCCAGCCATCAGCAAACATACAAATACCAAATGGTTCCTAAGGAGAGAGGACAGACAGAGGAAACCTCCTCCTCCAAACCCCAGTTATTACAAAACTGTCACCACTTTAAAAAAAAAAAATACCATGCATAAGATTCACAGTAAAGTACCAAAGTCAGGGGATGAAGTGGGGAATTGTGTTGTGTTCTGACAGGAAGATTCAGACAGTAGGAGAAAGCTGAAGTAAAACAATTAACATAGGTAGGTTGTGTGACCCAAGTGCAGTGGGATGGTATGCAGTTCAAATTGAAGATGTTTATCTCTGCAATGATTTGATCCATTCTTTAAAAACACAGTACAAGTATCTATAGATAATTTGCACACCAATATTTAATGAGTACATGCCTTGTAAAACTAGGCTGTTCCTCTCCTAAAAAAAAGTGGATTTATTTAGGACCTAAAACCTCTAACAAGCCCTCCCATTGCAGTTCTAAGGTAAACACACACATCCATTCCATCCCTTTAACTACACTCCAAACACCCCACCCCTTTGCACACAGTGTAGACAACTAAAAAGGTAGAGCTGGACTCTGGGATGAGAGGGATCATCATAAATTGTTGGATTTGACAGATTGCCAGGTTGTACCTAGTTTCAAGTGAGTTTTGGGGTTCCTATCCCAATTCAGGGTCTCCTGAATTCTGCTTTGCACTAAACAGGTGTGGCAGCCATTTTACAAACTCAAACTTAAAAAAACCTAGTGCTGAAATGACAGTGCAACCATGTGTAGTGTATTGGTGTTCGCATACTTCCTGAAGTCAATCACTACCACTCCAACCCACAGCATCATTAATAAACCCTGAGGAATGCACATGCTGTGAGTGCCAACTCTTGGAATAGACAACACTTCATATTTGTATAGTGCTTTATGTTGATCCACCAATGCCCTGCTGTGGTATGTAAATATAGTATTATCCCCAAGGTGATCAGGTGTCAAATTGATGTAAAGAATTTACAACTCTTTTAAAAATTGACATTAAAAAAGTTTGTAGATGCCACAAAGAATAGAGATTGCTATTTTCATAGATTCACAGATTCCAAGGCCAGAAGGGACCATTGTGATCGTCTAGTCTGACCTCCTGCATAACACAGGCCATAGAACTTCACCCAAATAAAATTTCCAGACTATGTATTTAAGAAAAACATACAATCTAGATTTTAAAACTGCCAGCGGTGGAGATAGTATCAGTGAATTTAAAATCGAAGAACATTAAAAGGGGACGTGATAACAGTTTTGAAGTACATAAAATGCTGTTACAAGGAGGAGGGAGAAAAATTGTTCTTAACCTTTGAGGATAGGACAAGGAGCAATAGGCTTAAATTGCAGCAAGGGAAGTTTAGGTTGGACATTAGGAAAAACTTCTTGTCGGGTGCTTAAGCACTGAACTAAATTGCCTAGGGAGGTTGTGGGATCTCCATCACTGGAGATTTTTAAACACCTGTCAGAGATGGTCTAGATAATACTTAATCCTGCCATGTATGCAGGGGACTGGACTAGATGACCTCTCGAGGTCCCTTCCAGTCCTATGATCAATGCACAACCTGGACATTCAACAATTATCTTCTCAGTAACTTTACAGGAAACCTAACAAAAAAAAAAAGTTTGCAGAAGAAAGGCCACCAAGAATGGAGTTTGCAGCTACTGCAGGGGAACAGGACATGGACGCACCTCCAAAAGGTAGTTCTGTCACTTCTTCAGCAGAATGTTACACACACGTAGTCCAATGCACTCAGCACAGGATTACAGCCCCACACTCAAAGTCAGCAAGTGACCTCTGGCTAGTCACATACCTCCATCTGCAAAATAGGGGCAGCATGAACTGCCTGGGGACTAATTAATGTTTATAAAGCACAATATGAAATATTCTACACGCATGTAAAAATGGCTACGGCTACTAATGGAGAGAGTGGGGGGGGGCATAATAAAGTGAAAGGTGTTCTAGCTACAGTTCAAAGGTGTATGTCTCCATCCATCTAGGAATTGTTGTGGCTCTAGCATGTCCAAATGTTGTTCTAAGCCATTCATCTTACATAACTAGAAGAATAAATTTCCCTAAGGGGAAAGATGCAGCATAGGATGCCCAAAAGAGCCTCTTGTCTGATGAAATACAACAGCCTGAAAAACAATGGAAACAGCAGCATTTGTACTTTCGTAGGTTTTGATAAAGATAAGGAGAATGGTCTCAAGGAAGACTCTTAAAACACTGAATGTGTTCAATACAGAGACAAAAAACAAATAAAATAATGGATACAAATGAAAGCTCCAAATGACACTGTTCAAATATATCCCCCTGAATGGCACTGGAGGGTAGGACAGTAAAGGCAGTGAAATGAGACGCTGGATTTGAATGCTTGCTTAAAATGGAGATTACACAGCATTTCCAACAGGAGTTTAACACCTATTGGCAAACAGAAAATATTCTCAAATGCATCCCTTCCCACACACTTATTTTTCCATCAGTGTTTTCCTCCTACTCTACAGTTGCATCAGTTTAGCAACTTTGATAAAGTTTATTTCAGATATTAGGAATTTTTAGTCCGGTCACATTTATTCTCTTCGCCACCTCCTACAGCAGCCGCTTTTCAAGGGCTCCATCCATACATCTCCCAGACCCAGCACTCCCTCCATCATACTTCTCAGTAGCATGTGGGAATGCGAGTGCTCAGAAGACTCCTGCCCTAGCACCTTCCCTTCTGGTGGTCCTCATCCCACAGAACAGACACTCATGGCAACAAACAGGGACTACTACAGCATATGCGATTCCTAACATGGCTAGAAATCCAGCAGTGGTCTGTCTCATGCAGTGAGTGGAGCACACCAGCGTTAAAAGTCAGAGATGTGCACACAAGCAACTCCCACTGTCCCTACATTAGCATATTTTAAAATAATTTAAATACCCTTTACCTAACCCCTTTGCGAAAGAAGAGGTTTTCCAGGAGCCTCATTTGTTTCTTCAAGCAACAGTTTTACTTTCAAATAACTCCTTTTGTTACTAACATATATTATGAATTTAAGCCATTTCTTTTGTTTAGAGTACAGTCCTGTTAGTGGAAAGAACCAACCATTAGAAGTTGGTTTTAACTAGATGGATGGTAGATCTCTTCAAGGACCTCCCCACCCATACAGTTAGCACAGATCTCCCACATGCTCTTCCTGTCCTCCCACACCTGGTTGAGAACCTGGTTAGCCCTGTAATTCAGTTCTGCTCCGCTCCAATCAGTGGGATGTCTCCCATTGAGAGCAGGCCTTAGAACTCCTCAGTGCCTCCTTTAGATCATTACTTTCAGTGGAAGGCAACTGGGGAGAATGGATAGGCAGCTGAGAACCAGGCCTCCCAACCTGGCAGATCCATAACTGCTGCTACATCTCCCATTCTTGGCCCTGTCCCCAAAACCCTATGGATTGATACGTATCCTGGTGCATAACATGGGTTCCCAGGAAGGGTTGCACACACATCTTCATGTCCTCTAGGTTGTTCCCTTTACGCACCTCAAAACCCTGCCTCATACACAAGTGGAGAGATCAGTTCAGGCCATTAGGGTTTTTCACTCAGCTTTTTCATACCACATCAATGCAGTTCTGCTTTGTCTCACTTAGAAAGGGAAGACATTTAGAAAGCTGTCTGATCCCAGTCCAAAGCCATGCATTCCAATTAGGAAGGCACTGACCTCACCACATTGCATAGTGGTTCTATAATCAAAATAGGGTCCAACTTTCTAATTATACTACTGTGAATGCAACAGTCCCCAGTAAGAAATCGTACTGTGCAATACTGCTCAGTATCATCATGGCTAACACGCAAATGGTCACAGGATGCCTGCCTGTCTGATGGGCTACTGATGACAATGGCCGACTGGTTGCAATACTCTGGGACTGCCAGAGTGTGCCTTCTACTGCCAGGAGCAGGAGGGGGCCACGATTTATAGGGAAGAAAATGGAATCCAGGATAAGGCTGGTGGAAATCTAGTGCACTACTAGGCCAAATGTAATGTGAGTGGTACAAAAGAAGGGAGGATGCGAACATACTGATAACTCATGTCTTCCCATCACAAAAGAATGCCAAGACAAACATTAGCATCTTCCTGGCTGGGAAAAAACATTAAAGTAGGATGACTTTACTTTAAAAAAAGAAAAAAAAAAAAAAGAAGACTTCTACTCAGACAAATCTCCCCAGGCCTCAGAAAGCCAAAGTAAGTTCCACCTAAGAATCCTTCCCCTACAAACTTATAGCCACTCTTCAGGAGTGCATTTTCAAGAGCAAAAAGCAGGAATGGTGACATTTCAGCAGCAGACACTTGCCCGGCTTGTTAACTGTTGTAATTAATCAAGTTTTCTATTGCATAGTTCTCAAACCGTGGCCCGCGAGCTCCATTCAGGTGGTCTGCGGATAGTTCCCTAAGGTACACATCTGGGCAGACGCACACAAGAGAATGAAGGGCCACCCACCAATTAGTGGAGCCGCGCAGGACATAAGAAAAAAAAAGTGCCGACCGCTTGTACTCACTGGGCAGCGCTCCAGGTCCTCGACGGCACTGAAGGCCCCCGCCGCTGAAATGCCGCCAAGGACCTGGAGCGCATGAAGGCCCCAGCCGAGCCGGAGTGCGTGAAGGCCCCCGCTGCCAGAGACCCAGAACAGTGGCGGGTGAGTAAAAATTAAAAAAGGTGCCACTTGTGCTCAGAGGGGGAGGGGCTGCTCCCCCTGCTCCCCTCCTGGCTACGCTACGGCTATTGGCTCCACTAATTAGGTGCCTGAACCCTGGAGAAGACGCACATGTAAGGAGAGGTGGTGGCCTTGGGGGGAATTTGGGACGTGCAAGGATGTGTTGTGGCCAGAGAAAGAGGCGACTTTCCCCAGGTCCAGGGCTGCGGCTGCTGGGGAGAGGCGGTCCTCCTTCCCAGCCTCAGCTCAGGGGCTGCCACAGTGGAAAAGAGGGAGAGATCCCCCCCCTCCTTCCCAGCCTCAGCTCGGGGGCTGCCACAGCAGGGGGGTGGGGAGGTGGAGGGAAGGTAAGACAACATATTAAAATATGAGTTGTGTGCTTTTATTTGTAGAATAAAAATTAAGGTTTTTTTTTTAAGATAGCGTTTTTATCCAAAGCGCTTTACAATAGTTAGTTAACGGTACAAAAAACATTTGTAAAGATCATTAAGTGGTCCACAGAGACGCTCAGCAATTTTCAAATGGTCCGCGGGGAAAAAAGTTTGAAAACCACCGGTCTATTGTAATATGGAGGTAGCTCTTCTAGTCGGTTACTGTGGACTGTAGCAAGCTATGTGACTGAAACAGCTTGGTAAAAAGTTCTCTAAAGGCTATTCTGTAAAATCCATCTTATTTCTCAAAAATACACAATCTTGGTTTTTCTTAAATAGCTTATAAAATAAGGCAACTTAAGGAGACATGGCCTTACGAGGTAAATCACACCCGTTAATTAGGTACTGTAAGTATTAAAGATCAAGTCAAACAAATTTACAGTAATTCCAGTTTAGAAAAGCCACCATGACATCTAGCTTCATGACTCAACACATGAAAATAGGAACAAAGGAAAGTGAGGAAGAGATTTCATACACCTTAAAAGGTGTTTGTTAACAACAAATTCATTCACATGTAACATTGTCAATCCAGGAACACTTATATTTCCTCCCCACAAGAATCACTAGTAGTTCACAGTGTTTCAGATCACTGCAGCTGTAGCTGTAAACTGGAAATTAATGTCTTCAGAGGACAAAAAAAAAATATTACAGTAAAGCTTTCCCATTCCATTAGCTGTAACCAGAAACTAAAAATCTGAACAGAGAAAAAAGCCTATGTAAAAATCGAGACACCTCTAGAAAAATGCAGTGTTTTGTTCAGTGCTTGGAAATGTTTCTGGCAAGTGAGCTGCATGCTTAACTGTACATAACCTCAGGTGGCGGGTGAAGCATTATCTTTTAGTGGACCAACTTTCAATAAAAAAGATATTACCTCACCCACCTTGTCTCCCTAATCTCCTGAGACCAACACAGCTACAACAACGTGTACAGAAAGTACCAGTCAGTTTTGCCTGACTATCAAGGAATGTACAAGAACAAACAATTGCTTTTGATTCACAAAGTGCTTAAATACCACCAATTGGTTGCGACTCTTGCCATCCAACACATGTGCATAACTAACAGATGTCAATGAGAATTGTGTCTGTGTAAGACCTGAAGGACCAGATCCTAAAGTGTTCCTTCATTATGTGAAAAAGTAATCCCCTGCTAAGGGTATTTCCCCCCAGAATGGCCCCTGTATACCGAGAGAAGAAAGAACCTCCGTTATAAAGGCAGAATAGATAGATACAATGAACTTTTTCCAGATAAAATTACAAAAAAGACATTAGAATAAAACTTTGGGACAAACTAATATACTATGCCCATATCTTGTAGTGTTAAAGTTATAAACAACCAAAGCACAGACTAGTGTAACTCATTTCTCATGGACAAACTTAGGCTTACTCAGTTTCCTGGTCTATTGGTTGGCATACATTACACCACTTAGTGAAAACTAGAACATATAGCAGCATTTATTTTTATTTTTTTTGAGGACAGCACAAGTATATATTTAACCTCCAGAACTTTTTTTCTTCTATGTTTATTAATACTGAACATGTTGTCTTCACATTTGAGCTTTGCAATGTAAATATTTTCCATGTTACTCACTGATTCCCCATGGGGTCAAAGTCTGCATTTAGGGTTTTTATTTCTCAGAGAAAATAAAGAAGTTGCTATGTAGAGTTAGCTCAAGGAAAAGGGTGTTGTGGAGCAATGGTGCAGCACATTGCATATATACATGGATTCAGGGATAAGTGGGAGGGAACCATGACAGGTTAGACAGACTTGAAGAGTATATCTAAGTCTGAATCATTGATTAGGGTTCCCGGATCACATCAGCAATATTTTGTAGCATGAAAACTAGAACTTACTCCAGCAGACTTCACCTTTTACAGAAAGAGTTCTTTTCCACCCTGACACTGGCTGTAACTGCATTTCCAGAACTGTAGACTCCAGTAAACCCAAGAAGTTGTTCTAGACATTGTACTATCCTCTAACTGGGCACAACACCAATACGGCACAGAGAAACAAAATGAACAACCGTATTAAATTCTTGATCCTTTACATAAGATGGTTAATTAGCTTCTTTGGAATGGACAGGCCGGACCTTGTTGGAAACCAGAGTGTAAACATAAGGCCAGATTTTGTTGGTCTCTGTCCCAGAAAATGAGTGTAGGATACCTCTGCTCCTGAAAAATATAATTAAGATTAGAAGTCAGTATAATTTGATTGAAAATTCTGGAACACATTAGGACTATGCAGTGTCTGTGATCAAGAACAGATGCCTTCACATGCGAAGGAGCATGACCAATGAAAATGAATGTAGCCTAAGCTCTTGAATAACCATTCTAGATTGCAGGTCAAGTTTCAGGTCAAATTTTTGGTAAGCTCTGTGTAATTTATAGTAGAAACAAAAAGCTGATTATGCTTAACGTTCATCTAATCTACTCATTGATTCTTCAATACTTAAAGCATGTCTACATTGCAGCTGGAAGGTGCAATTCCCAGCTCAGATAGATATGTGCTACAAATAGCAGTGTGGCTGCAGTGGGAAGGGTGGCAGCTTGAGCTACCTGTCCCCAGGAAGTCCCTAGGATCTTGGACAGGGGTGTACTACATTTTATATACAAGAGATTTATCTAGTCTGTCCCTCTACAGTGCAGGTTTGCTCATTACAATACATTTCCTAGCGCATTACAATGGATGTGTCATCAGAAGAACAACTGCAAGGTAAAAGCCTTAGCCTCAGACTTATCAAAGTACGTGCTGAACTTTAAATATTTTACAAGCTTCAGTGGGACTACTCATATGCTTAAGGTCCTGGGTGTCTTAGAGCCTCAGTCCCCTGTATTTCATGTCCCTTTTCATTCCATATAACTATTTCAACTTTTAAAATGTTACTGAATGCTGCATTGCTTTCAAATGTTCAGTCTCAATCACTAGATCGTTAGCACAGAGCTGAAAGCAAGGCAAGACAAGTATGACAAAACATGCCCCAAAATAATCACCGCATAGGCAAGAACATTAACACATTCTCTTAAGAGCCAGTCCTACAAATATTTAAGCATGTGAATAATCTTACTCATGTGATTAGCCCTATTACATCAGGCTCCAAATGTGTACTGGTAAACAACAATAAAATGAAAAAATTACAGGGAAGGAAGCTGTAGCTGGTAAGTCACATTCAAAATTTTAGTGGGATAAGTTCTTCCAAAATTTCTTGAGCCTTTTTTTAGTACACTGTACACCAATGTCTGATTTGCTAGTGTACATACAACTATGGAGGGTTGAGATAGTCCTTTCCACTTTCCCCCATTGTTCATGCGATAAAACTGCATTTGAAGGCAGCTGGTGCGCTGAGAACACCGCCTAGCACGCTGACACCATACCCATCTGTTGTCTTTCGTCTTATACTTAGATTGTAAGCTCTTTGGGACAATGGACCATCTTTGTTGTGTTTGTACAGCACCTAGCACAAGGGCGTCTTGGCTCATGACTGGGGCTCCGAGGCACTATAACAACAATACATATAATCCACGAGTCTGTTTTAGCTCTTAAAGAAAGCTGGTGTGGTCTTTGTGCCTGGAACATGCTGCCACTCTCAGTAAGTAACTAACCTCCATTTATCTTAAATGGAGTCTTAAAACTAATTTTTTGCTACACTTTATGCACAGGTTTTGTTTTGTTGGTGTCTCTAAGCTTTTATCTTTCTCACTGTCCAGTGCTTGAGAGGCTCTACCTAAAGAAGTTAAAAGAATCAGAAATGTTAATTTTAAAATCTTCCAGCTTCAATCAAATACACAGCATCCCTAAGAGACAGGTAGGGATCTTTCCATTTTACAGATGGCTCCATCTTTATCCTCCAATCCATAGATCACAATTCCTCTCAAACATCTGCTTACAGATACACGACTATCGCAATCATGCGATTCCACCAGCACAATCTAAAGCTGACAGCTGGGGTGATCAAAGCGGGGTGGGGGGGAAGGGAGCTAGACAGAAAGCTCCTTTAAAAAAAAAAAATCAATCAATCAATCTAGATTAAAAACCATACATACAATTCTTCTCTCAGAGACATGTGTAATAATTTGTATTCTTTATCATTTAGACGGCACCCAAAAATGTGTTAGCCAACTTTCTAAACACAACGCTATGTACACTGAAGAGTCAACTGTTCTTACGCAGCAGATTAAACATAAAAACAGAGAAATGGTGAATCTCCCTATAATTAAATTTAACAGCAAAATTAGCCGCATCCCCTAAACTGAACCCAAGGCAGGCTCTGCTTTTGGCTGAAAAGAAAGAGAAGAGAGAGCGCGAGCGAGAGAGCGAGCAAGCAAGCGAGCGCACAGAATCTAGCTAACCAGCAGCAGCAGAGGAGAAAGAAAGGCAAAGGAATCACATTTCACTGCCTGAGTTCTGGCAGGAGAGAGATCACTTGATCATTACCGGTTAGGTTCACTCCTTCTGGGGCACCTGGCATTGGCCACTGTCAGTAGACAGGATACTGGGCTGGACAGATCTTTCGTCTGACCCAGTATAGCCATTCTTATGTACTGTAGGGCTTGAAACAGGCCCTGGCATAAGGTACAGCAGCCCTGGAGTTAGTTCTAATTTAAGGCAGCTTTTCCAGGGCTGCTCTGCAGCCAGGAATCCCCATAGCACCGAGTACAACAGACACATCATTTCTGCTCCCAGACTTACCCCTTCCACTACCGCTACACTGCTCCTGTTCTGGGAGAGTTCTTTACACCTCCCATACACCACTCGAGTGGGGCCCTGAATTCAGCCCCAAAAGGTATAGCATATGGCTGCTGATTATGGCCAGGCCAAAAATCTTAACACATACACAATTTTACTTGGGAGAGGCCACATCAAGATCTCCTTGAGCAAGCCAAGAACAGACTTGTGGAGATGAAAAATTAGCACTTATTTTTACAGGCAGGGTCTGTATTATTTGCGTGTGTTCAAACTCACTTGTATAATTCTATTACTGGCTTTGCAGCTTCTTTGTATTTTCTTAGCCGAGCAGCAACAGCATCAGGTTTATCATCTTCCCGTTGGATTAATGGTTCACCCGTGATGTCATCGATCCCCTGTGTACAAGACAAACAATACATCATGAACACTGTGCCAGATTAAACCAGTGCCACACACAGTGAGCCATGGGGGTTATATGGGTGTAACTGAAGATAGAATCTGGCCAGCTATAAAGAACTTGCATTCATGTCAGATGATATCACTGCAAGACACTTTACTTACTCATATATATATATATATATATATAATTTTACACACACACACACACACACACACACACACACACACACACAGTAGATAAAAATCTGAGTTAAAGGGATAATTAACATTGATCTATGATACTAGTACCAGTTACTGTAAGACACCTTGTATTCTCCCTTGATAACAATGGCATCTGTGTGCTAGCTTGCATAACTCCCAAGATAATCATTTGTGCCAGGACTGCACAATAAAACACACTGGTATTCTGGACCACAGTAATTATAGTAGGACATTTTCTTTTCCCATGATTAACAAATCTCATTTTCCTAAATAAATCTTGTCCGATTGTAAACAGCCTTGCACACAATCTTTCAGCTGCCCTCTTAAGGCCCCCGAGCATGAAAAACCTAACTAGTTTTCTAAAACTTATCTAGCAAGAAGAATTCAACTCCCATGCATTCAGTACTTAGAGTATAATAGGATTTCTCCCCCTAATATTTAAAAAAAAAAAAAAAAAAAAAAAAAGACTAATAAGGCATTCTCAAGTGGAGACATCTTCACTAATCTAGAAGTAGATTTAAATTTTCTCCAGCTAAATTAGTCTTTAATGTGGTAAAGTCTCTTACATGTACATCAGGTGGGTTGAACTCCCTATTATACACTCTTCCACTAGCTGGGTGAATCCAACGAGCGCTTAGACGATCTTTTAGCGTCTCGAATGGGATGTTTAAATTGATCACTAGATCCAGGTCACAGATTCTGTCAAGTGCTTCAGCTTGCACCAGTGTCCTAGGAAAACCTGAACGGGATGGAGGAGAAGAGAGAGGAAAACACAAACAAACTCACGCCACATGAACTAACAAAGGCAACTAATATTTATTGGATGGTGAAGAACGGTTTCACAATATCAGTGCTGGTGTTGAAAACCGCCAGTACTCTGTTACAGCAAAAGCAATAAGTATTCGAGGCTTCGAACAGATGTACACTTAAAACAAATTAACACAAACACAAAAATTTACACTCCATGCCTTACACAGGCCACTTTGTTGCATGCATAATATCTGTTAATTGTTGAATACAAGTCGATACAAGGTAGGTTCACCTTTAAAGCTTCATATGACCACCCAGTGTACCCAAGTTCTTAACTGTTGACTTGACTGACTACCTGCAAATAGCTCTGAAGTACAATGAATAGAATGCTGGGACTCTGATCTGGGATCAATTCCCAGCACTGCATCGGTGACATTTTGGCCAAGTCACCTAATCTCTGTGCTTCAGATTCCCATCTGTAAAACTGGGATAATACATCCCTATTTCAGAAGGATGTTACAAGGGTAAACACATTCAAAATTTGTGAATGGAAAGCAAGCTGTATAAGTACTGAGATACGCCAATGCCAAGTATAACAGAGGCAGCAAGATCTCCGGGAGGGGGAGGGAAGGGAAGACGCCCCAAGTATTGCATGTCCTATTCTCCAAGTCACATGAAGAGGAGGGAGGAAGGGCTGGAGGGAATCTTGACTCTTGTAGATGATTAATTGCTCAAGGGAAGAAATGACCCCACCTTTAGGGTCAATCTATAGTCCCAAGAACAATACTAATGAAATAGACCTATTTCCATCATGAAAATTTTGTCAATCTTGAGCTGTGCAATTCAACTAGTGATGCATGCAGCATAGTGTACAAAGCATGCGGTACCACATCAGAGATGCATGAAGCATGCTGCTCTCAGGGCCTGGTTTTGTTTATTCATGAAGGTGTTGATCTTGCATAAGCAAACTTAATGGAAGCTTTGCCACTGATTTCAAGAATCAAACTGTTGGGTCTTAATCTGACAGCCACTGGAGTGCTGAGGGTACTGAACGGCCACTGTAATCAATAGGAATTGAGGATGCACCCCACTTCACAGGATCAACCCCTAATAGTGTAAAAACTATGCAACTTAATCAGCTAGTTACACATCTATTGGACTTGACAAGAATGGAGATCAGCAACAGGTCCCCCTGGGCCAAGAAATTAAGTAATGGGATGATTAGGTCACATTCCTATACCGTGGCAATTAAGTTCTTAGTAATAGTGGAGCACACCGTTTTTCTGAAAAAGGGAATAGTAAGGAAGCCTACAGATGAAGGGCATTGGAAGAATTACGAGGGTTCCAAGTCTCTATCTCAAGCTCCGTTTTACTTGAGGTTAAGTGTGTTGCAGAGGGACCTTTGAAGAAGAAGAAAGGGGACTTCCCTCAGGTAACTCAGCAGTGACTTTTCTGGCCATTTAAGCATATAAGGCTGTGCCTCCCCAGCCTGGCCCCCACTCCCTATCCACCCCTCTCACTTCCCACCCCGACTGCCCCCCTCAGAAACTCCGACCCATCCAACCCCCCCGCTCCTTGTCCCCTGACCGCCCCCTCCCAGGACCCCCCACTCCTAACTGCCCCCAAGGACCCCACACCCTATCCAGCCCCCCCGTCCCCAACCGCCCCGACGCCTGTCCACCCCCCCCCCCGACTGGCCCCCTGGGACTCCCACCCCTATCCAGCTGCCCACCCCAGAACCATCCAACCCTCCCTGCTCCTTGTCCCCGACTGCCCCCCCCCCGGACTCCCCACCCCTAACCGCCCCAAAGACCCCACCCCCTATCCAACCCGCCCTGCTCCCTGTCCCTTGATTGCCCCACCCGCTACCCACATCCCAGCTCCCCCGGAACCCCCTGCCCCTTATCCAACCACCCCCCGCTCCCTTACCATGCCGCTCAGAGCGGCAGGAGCTCGCAGCCCTGCCGCCCAGCTGGAGCCAGTCACGCTGCTGTGTGGCCCAGCAGGAACAGCGGGCCAGAGCGCGGGTGGTGCAGCGAGCTGAAGCTGCGGAGGAGAGGGGAACAGCAGAGGCAGGGCTGGGGGCTAGCCTCCCTGGCTGGGAGCTCAAGGGCCAGGCAGGACGGTTCTGTGGGCCAGATGTAGCCTGCGGGCCGTACTTTGCCCACCTCTGCTTTAAATGTTAGTATAGGTCTTGTAAGTACACTGCAGGTGCTATACAGCTCAATTTTTGCAGGCTACTGGATATTTCCATTCCTTGCAAATCCCATCCTGCCTCACATATAATCAGACAGAAGAAGCACAGTCATCATTTTAATTGCCATGTCTGAGAGGAAAAAATATTTTAAAGTTCCAAGGAATGGATATGTTCAAAGGAAACCTTTCAGCCTGGCATGCCTACCTCCTCACCACCATGGGAGAAGTTTTCTTCACACAAAATGTCCTGGCTTCAATCATACTTGGTCCCTAGCAACAATTTCATTTAACCCCACCGATTGAGATTCCTAATACCAGAGGAGTTGGTACTTACTGCTAGCACAATTCTCATTCCAAGTGCACCTTCCCCTTGCACTACTAAAGCCGAATTCTGAGTAACTAATACCTATTCATCCAAGAGTGTGACAGTAATTGAGAACCTTCTTTCCTAGTCATATAGCCTAGCTACTTTAAAAACAAAACACACAACTAAATGTACATGCTTCATCCCTTCCCCCAAACAGGGTTCCCTAGTGCAAACCTCATTCCCAGTTATGGGCATTGAGACGTTACACTCCATATTCTTTATGAAAATATGCTTATGATATGGATATGAAATAACAGCTATACTTTATGCAAGATGGCTCATGTAAGATATCACTGGAAAGGTTATGATTTACTGAATGCAATTATCCAATTTGTGTGTTTGTATCATTTCTGTATCTGAAATTAGGAATATTGACTATAACACTTACAGCTGTGTGTGTATTTGAGATCAACCCGCCATCATAGCCCTGGTGGCCCATTAGGAAGAAACAACAAAACTATGAAGATACTAATCTCTCTCCTTCCTGAGACTTGTCTTGGGACTAACTGTAACACTACTAGGTCAAGTGGTCCTGCCACATGGTACTAAACACGATCTTGGACTTCTAGTAATTTTCCACTGACAGGATGGGGAGGTCAAGTTTGGGAAACAAAAGGCTTCCCACCTGATGTAAATTCTATTTAAGGCTGGGAGAGAAGGCATTCCAGACTTTCCCCTCCATGGCTTACCCAAGAAGGAGGACTGCTGAAAGAACCTGAAGGGACAAAAGAAACTAACCTGAATGGAAAGGCAGGGGAGTCCAGACTGAGACGGGGTAGAGTCTCTAAGAAGAAATAAACTCTGAGCTACAGAAACTCTGCATCCCACCTAATTCAACATTTAGGGTGAGAAATTACTTTGCGTGTTTTGACAGGTTTCAGAGTAGCAGCCGAGTTAGTCTGTATCCTTGCGTGTTTTGATTTGCTCAGTAATCTGCTTTATTTCTGTTCACTACCCCTTTAATCACTTAAAACCTGCCTTTTATAGTTAATAACATTTGTTTTGTTTATTATTAAACCCAGTTTCTGTAATTTCTAAGGGGGGGAGGGAGAGTAGTTGTGCACATCTTCCTCCACACTGAAGGAGGGGCCGAATTTATGAGCTAACGTTGTACAGATTTCTCTACAGCGCAAGACAATATACCTTTGAGTCTACACTCCAAGGGAGGTGGACACCTGAGTGTTAGGGCAAGTCCCTTAAACTGAGTCTTCCCACAGCTGATCTCAGTGTCTGTGTCTTTGGGAGGCAGGGTGTAGCCGTGTGTGTGTGCGCGCGCGTGCGCACGCATACTAGAGAAGGCTTAAGAGCCTGGCTCAGCAAGACAGGTTAAAGGAGTCCTATGCTGGCAGAACAGGTGGGCTCAGTGGTATCTCAGCACATCAGGTGGCATCTTGAAGGGGGCAACCTGTATGATGGCAACAGACTGTGCTAAACTGCATGTATTAAGAGAGAAGTTCCACAGGCAGCAATTATCTGCTTAGCCATGTGATGCTGTGATTAGAGATGGGTCCAAATTGCACTGGTAAGACCTAGAGCAGATATTTTCCAAGTTTTAGGGGCAGTCAGATCTAGGGTTTTGAGTCGGACTACTCTAGCTGGGATTATGCACATATAAGCACTTCCAAGACCGGCCACTCCTGGAAGAATGCAGGATCAAGAGATGAGCAAGATGCAGTTCAGGGCTGGTTATGTTATAATTCCACCTTGATTGCAGGAATGTATGAACACATTCTGAGGAACATGTCATGTATTTTATCGCAGTTCATATCTCCTAGAACTGAAAGCCACAGAGTATAAAAAAAGTCTTTCTAGCCTCTAGTGTATTGTGTGTTAGCGTAGATGCATTCTTCCATCTACAGAAGTGCCACTGTCACAGGAAGATACAAAATCCAGAAGCACATGTAAGCATTCAGAGATTTTTTTGGGGAAGGGGAGAAAAAGAGTCCCTGTAGCAGCTGAGTTCTATAAAAAACAGTTCACCTGAGAGCATGTATAATGTATTGGTAGCAAGTACAGATATAGGGTTTAATACAGCCGTTAAGGATATACTGCTAATTCACTCTTCCTCGAAGTAGACTGTATTTCTGAAATCCCATCCTGTGATGAGTGCTGGAAGCTGACTGGAGCCAGCACTCTGATCCCTTGAGCATCAGTCAGGTCCCCTGCCTAGAGGAGGCTGTTTGTGGATGTGCAAGCTAACAGGCTGATCAGGCTGAATAAGCCAATTAGTCCATTAGCTGAGAGATGCAAGGAGCCCACAGGAAGGAGTTACTGGGGGAAAAGAGGACCTGGGCTAGATGAGCCCAGAGATCTCAGCTAAGGGAGGCCTCTGTTCCTCTCTGGTCCTGTGGGAAAGAGCTAAAGGTAGAGAAGCACTGTAAACACTTTGCTATCACCAACACCAATCCAGTCTCATAAAGCAATGTAAATAAGTCAAATGCATTTGCCACTTACTGGACAGCCTGAGAGATGTCAGGGGATACGTCTATGGTGCAATTAGACACCCGTGGCTAGCCCAAGTCAGCTGACTTGGGCTAAGGGGATATTTAATTGATGGGTAAATGTTCATGGTTGGGCTACAGCCCGAGCTCTGGGACCCCCAGAGCCAACCCTGAACATCTACCCTGCAATTAAACCCCTGAGCCAGAGTTAGACATGGACCAGCCACAGGAGTGTAACTGTAGCATAGACATACCCTGGGGTATCAGAGGACAGGGACGGAGCATGCCCTGTTACACACCCTTGTAGCTTCCTATGAAGTAGATTGGGTTAATATAATAAATAAATAAATAAAATAAAAATAATAATAATAAATAATAATAATAATAATAATATAGGATTTAGTACAGAGGATTAGGGATCTGTGCAAAGCATGCATTATACACAGCCAATTGCTTTTTCTATATGACTCACCAACTGCTGTAGAGATTCTCACCCAAACTATTGAGTAAAATTTGCCACCATCATTCTGAAAGGGGAAAAAAGGAAGAGATTCTCCAAGAACTAACAGGTGTATGAGTGTGAGACTTGCCCAGAGCAAGATGATATATGTGGTTGTGGGAATGGATGATAATGTGGCTGTGGGAAAAAAGAGGTTGGAATTATGAAACAAATCCTTAACTGAAAAGCAAAACCAGGAAGCATGTTGAGAAACCATCAGATCCCATGCTTCAGGGCTTAAATCAAGTGTGCAAAACTAAGCAGCATGTATATTTTAAACAAGGGGTATGAAGGATACTGTAGTGAGATGGTTTCATCACCAACTCCCTGAAATCCCTACTCCCATCCCATATTCTTACAAAAGATATCACAAAGGAGGGGGCAGGGTATCAGACACCAACAGCGAGGAAACATTTCTGGAGGGCAGATTGGGCTTTTCAATCAGTTTAGGATGAGCAGCGTGGGGCGCTATATTTTGCTTAGAATAATCAAGTGTCCAGGATAATGGTATCTAGCGAGGGCAAACTGTGTATAATGCAAAATTACCTCCATTGTTGGGTCACTAAGCCCAGTCATTCTAGGCCAGGCTTTCACCCACCTGCTCATACAGGGACAATCTCTTATTGTTTTCTCCAAGCTCAGTACCACCACAGACACACTCTGCCCCATGGCAGGGCAAGAGTCTAAGTACCTCAAAAAAAAAAAAAAAAAAAAAAAGTTACATGCCATGCTCCAGCAGTTACCAAGCACTGATGATTTGAGATTATAAACCCCAACCACGCCAGACATTTACAGAGAGGTTAGCCATTGACACCGGAACCTGGATGCATCACATCTAGAAACCTTACCACATGTACAAGGAGACAGCTGCCCCTCATCTTGGATCTCTGCCTGTAACCCAAAGGAATACTGTGTAGCACTATCCCTCCCAGCCTGAGGGAATGCTAAAGCCTGTTACTCTCACCACCAAGCAGTAATGATATGCTGCAGTAAAAAAAAAAAAAAAACAAAAAACAAAAAAAAAAAAAAAACACACACACATTAAAAATATCTATCTCCCTGGGCACCTCAGATCTGCACCACTACATGTCATACCAGAGCTTGTATTCTCCAGGTACAGAGTGACATTTACTCCAGTCAGTTTTTATTGAACACACACACACACACACACACACACAAAAAACAGTGCACCTTTACACCAAACAAAGCGAATTGAAGAACAGCTCCCTGCACCTGCTCTAACGCCAGCTGTTTTTTCTGCTCTGTAGAGCATATTTTCACTGCTAGCTCCTTTCTTTTTTTGGGTGGGGGAGAGGGGGGCAGAGAGAAAGAGACAGGGCATGTTAAATCCCAGGGCCAAGGTCATTCAGACCTTAAGGGCCTTTTTTCAGCAGCAGAGCCAATGAAGTCCAAAAGAAAAAGTCTGGTTTTGTGATTTGCTCCAGGATGGCATTTTGAGCCAAACAGTCCCATCAGCTGTTTGGTCCCTCAAAACAGCACAGACTAGGAAGCCAAAATGTTGCATTGTGGCGAAGTGGTGAAAGTCAGAAATACCCTAGACGTACATTGACATAATATTGTGTGCACACCCTTACTCTCTACACCTCTATTTAAAGCCAGGAGCTGTGACGATTCTAGATTACCTAGAGTACAGTGACTTATGCTACAGGGCAAGGAGAGTCCACTCCCCAGGATGCACTTGTGCCAAGGACAGACCGGGAAAGGAGGGAAGCTAGGATCTCAGCCCTGCTGCTTGAAGGCCTTTGTGATGTCATAGGCTGAGCTGCCTCAGTTATATTAAGTCAAGTATATGTTTAAGCCCTTTAATTCTTCTCATTATTTTGCCTCCACTAGTTCCTGTGGCGAGGGGTTCCACAGGCTAGCTATATGCTGCATAGTGTACTGCAGTCTTTGTATAGCTTACTGCCTGAACTTAATCATTCAGGAGGAGTTTCCTTGTGAGCACAATACTCATACTAATGGTATGACTGCTCTTGGTCCCCACTTCCCCAGGAAGCTATATTGGTAGTTAAAACCCCAGGAAGACCTATGCACTTGGCAATGTATTTACTCCCTCCAGAGGAACAGCGGACTCTTTAAATGCTCTCTTTTCTGACTTGTGCAATTGGTGCCACACAGGTAGGGGTGTGGGTTTTAATGGAGGAAGTGAAAAAGCAACAAAGGCAGAAAGCAGAGAAAAGGAAGAAGGAGAGACTGGGAACATATGGATTTTGTGAAGGGGCCTCAGGACTTTCTAGCATCCCCCAGGCCAGAAGCAACATGGGATATTGGAGACATACATCCCCCATTCTTTCCTGCCTGGACCTGGCCATAGGACAGTTTTGCACCTCCATTTGCAGCAGCGTTGCTTGATCTAGCCGTCCAGGTATTCTTATTGATTTGATCACTCTCGTATCTGTCCTCCAGTCACTTGTTTGCACCAGCAACACAACCAAATAGACCAGTAGGATTTCAGTGCCTGGAGCTGATGCCCAAGAACTTGAGATTGAAATCAGCCTCTGGGGTGCAGCTAATGCAAGCAGAGAAGGAGCACAAGAAATGGAAGCAGCAGAGACAAGGTAACAGCAAAGGAAAGACACCAAAGGAAGATAGGAGAGACTTACAATATGCATTTTAAAAAGTTAAATTTACATTTGTATGGCAGCCTTGACTGGGTCCAAAAATTCTCTAAGTGTCAACCAAAGCCACTGCAAGAGAAACAAGAGCCTGCAGTTCAGAGCATTGGTGTCCTTCATAAGGAAACAAGATGATCATTTACACAAGTACCACAAATCATTCCAGTCACCTCATGGCAACATGGATTAACACTAGTTGCTTTATTTGGAGAGACAGGAGCGCATCAAAACCCAAAGAGTTCTGGCAATGCTTTATTTGCTTTTCCATGAACAGCAACATTTCAGTACAGAAATGATAAACTTCCAGAGCCCTTGTATTAATGAGGCGTAGGCTTGAGTTCTAGTTTAATGATGGCCAAATTCTGGGATTCCCAGATTAAGGAACTATCATAGGGTTTGAAATGATTATGGCCACCGGAAAAGGTCATCTCTTTAGGGCAGGGATCGGCAGCCTTTGGCATGCGGCCCGCCAAGGTAAGCCCCCTGGCAGGCCGGGAAGGTTTGTTTACCTGCCACATCCAAAGGTTCAACCGATCACTGCTCCCACTGGCCGCAGTTCGCAGTCCCAGGCCAATGGGGGCTGTGGGAAGCAGCGGCCAGCACATCCCTTGGGATGCGCCGCTTCCTGTGGCCCCCATGGGCCTGCAGCAGCAAACCACAACCAGTGGGAGCAGCGATTGACCAAACTTGCGGACGCGGCAAGTAAACAAACCGGCCCAGCCTGTCAGGGGGCTTACCCTGGTGGGCTGTGGGAGCAAAGGTTGCCGATCCCTGCTCTAGGGAATGCTCTGAACAGAGTTCAGTTCTAGTGTGGGCCCTAATCTTGAGCATATGCATTTATAAACAAACAGCTAATTATAATGTAAATGAATAAGTGGTTGCTTATATTGTGCTCATTATCATGGTGTCTGAATGCCTCTCCATTAGTCACTTTTTACATTTAAGTTAATTAGAGATGCTCAGAAATGTTTCTTCTAAGATTCATTGAAAGAAATGGAACTTTTGCAAAAGAACGTTCATTTTACCCCCTTACATCCACTTAAACTCAAGCCCACCTCTCTACTAGTGAGCAACATATAAAAGACTAAATGCAAGCAACAGAGGTGACATGGGGCACCACAGATTTTAAAACTACACTCACTCTGATAAAACAATTCATATTTTAGGCCTGATATTTACAAAAGGCCTCTATCTGGGCTCCAGTTTTGTCGCATTTAGACATCCCACTACTTGAGTGCTCCCACAATTGATTCTGGGTGTAAAATTTGGGGCTCAATTATTTGCAGGAACAAAAATTCATCTTCACAACCAAGAAGGCTTCTAAAACAAAACCAAAACACACACCACACAAAGCCAATTGTGTTCAAAGTGTTTTTAAGGGTTCTGATTAACATACATGATGCATGGTTGATACCTTACATGTCTATGAACAAGAAACAACAAGTGATTTATCTTGGCTTGTGTCCAGTCACTCCCATGCACCAGTTGCTCCATGTCATGACTTGGAACAGCAGTGTGAGAGAGACTATTTGCTGCATAAAGCTGGTCTAAGTCAAGGATTCTGACATACTTTTCCAGGGGAGACTGGCCAGACACACATGCACTACTCCTCAGAAGAGTGGAAGGGAAGGGGAACAAGCTAGGGGCTTTTACATCTTCCCTTCACCCCTCTCTGCCTTCCTCTGCACACAGGGTCACCAGCAGTGACTTCTCTTCCCTCCCCACCCCCATGAGCTAAGAGACAACTGTGATACAGAGTCCCTTGAGGTTCACAGAATTTCTGGTGGCCATAACCCATAGTTTGAAAACTGCAGACACTGGGTACAGAGACCTGACTGTTAAGGACACGAAGAACCCACAGGGGAGAAGGGAGCTGTAGGGTGAATGGTGACTGCAGACATGCTCTGTAGCAGTTTGCTCTATGACACATTGTTCATTGTACTAGGCACTGTTCCATGCTGTATGACTACCATGATGGTGATGTAAAACCCCTTCCATTAGAGTGCCAGTACCTTGAGTGGAGCTTCTGACCTCTTGCTTAAATTAACAAAAATCTTTCCTCAGTACCTGTGATCTCTTGCAAGTAGGATCTGAGTTTCATTTTCAGAAGCAGAGTCTTTAAGAGGAGACCAGCTCTGAACAAGTCTGTCCTTAAAAGCTCTCAGAAGTGTTTTTGCTTTCTCCTCCACCCCTCCCTCGCTGCTAAAAATATTGAAAAGCTGTGGTTGGTTTTATTTGTTTTCCTGTGAAATCGTTCCTGGGAAAGTAATGAAATACTTTCTTATTCAAAGAAATAGGCTTCAAGAGGTTGACGAGGACTGGGATTTTCAATCCCCCAACGAGTCACCAGCGCAGAGGGATACAAGATTATTGCACCCATGATACCAAATTCATGCACATCAGTTTACTTACCATCAAGTAGCCAATGCTGAGACTGCTTTTTCTCCAGCTCCATCATCATGACACTGGTGATGACGTGATCCGGTACCAAAAGGCCTTGCTCTAAATATTGCTTTGCCAAGACACCAACTTCTATTAAAGAAACAAAAACACGTTTCAATAAAAAAAACAAACAAAAAAACACAATAAAAAATTGACACACCCCCACCCAACATACACCTACCTTAAAATTTCCCCTTGATAACACTAATCCAGAAACCCCTTCCTAGTCTCCTTTTTGCTCATTAGCTTTGTTGGGAACACTTCCTTGTTATTGGTGACCAGGGACACTTAACAGTGCTGTGGGGAAACCTAATTTACCAGCTGTGAAGTTGTAGGCTAGGGAATAAAAAAAGAGTGAGGCTGCCTTGAGGCACAAAGAAGGCCAGGAAAATGCCAAGTGATTGTTGGCAGTCTTTTCTTCAATTGATTGGGTGAAAGGATGCTGTATGGATTTCTTGATTAGTGGACAGCAGAACACAGAAGTGCATTTGTGCTAAATTTTTGCAATGCTGGATGTATATGCAGAATTTTAAGAGGGACACCCTGACAATGTTGACCCCAAAAAACTTAAATATAATATTTTTATTTTACTTTACAAATTGCCCCCTCCCTGAAAGTGTTTTTTTTTTTTTGGAAGGAATAATATCCTTCCCACTGCATCTGCAGCCTACATGTAAGAACCAGAAAACAAAAGTGGCCATAAGTTTAATGATTCTGCTGAGTCATCAAGGCTCAGTGAAATAAGACTAATAATAAGCCAAAAATAAGACTAATATTTTTAAAACTCTCTTTTAATAATGTAAAGTTATTATTAATATAGATAGGGACATTTAAAAAAGTTACAATTAAACATATACATTTTGGTAGTGCTTAGAGGCTAACCAGATCAGGGCCCTATTGTGCTAGGTGCTGTATAAGTAGACTATGAATTTAAACCTTTTTCCTATATGCACAAGTTTATACATAACCATTGCAATCCCTCAGAGAATGGATTTCCAACAGAGTACTACAGGGACGATAGCAGAGGCTCCCATGAGTGTGAAAAATAATTAGAGTACTGGAACACTGCACAGACATTTTAGTAGGGTTAAACCTGTCAGAGTTTCCCTAATCCTATTCTTCTCGCTCCCTCCACCCCCCAAAAAATTAAGGGTTAATGTGGTGTTAAAAATGTGCACCATCTCTTAAATAGGACTTTAGAGATAGTGTTTTGTGTGCAGACTTTATGGGAATTCCTAACAAAGTTAAACATGGTTCATCAAAAAAAACTGAACCCACACTTAAGCTTTTACACAAAGCATTTTGTTACTGTTACTGAATTCAGAACATTGCTTTCTAGCCAAGTTTTTCTAGACCAAGAGCTTGAATTTGGAATGTGTATCTTCTCTGGTTTCAGAGTAGCAGCCGTGTTAGTCTGTATTCGCAAAAAGAAAAGGAGTACTTGTGGCACCTTAGAGACTAACACATTTATTAGAGCATAAGCTTTCGTGAGCTACAGCTCACTTCCGATGAAGTGAGCTGTAGCTCACGAAAGCTTATGCTCTAATAAATGTGTTAGTCTCTAAAGTGCCACAAGTACTCCTTTTCTTTTTGTATCTTCTCTGTTTGATATATACACACACACACACACACACCCAGGAATGAATAATTTTAAATACTTTTGCAACCTTACTGTTATAAGCCTCAAATCTCAAGAGCTAGCTCAATTTTTTTTAAATCCAGTGTTCATTTTCAAAGTCCATTTTTGTACCAGTGCAAAACTCAGTGTAGTTAGGATAATTAAATCTGAAAACAGTCTTGCAATAGCCAAAGTCGCTCAAACAGCCATCACCTACATACAATTAGATCTAGAACAAGAACTTATTATTGTTGTCATTGCAAATTTGAGTATAACATTTTATGCTTCAAAAAGGAATGAAGTTTTTTCAACTAAGTATCACAGCCTCATAGGAAACGTCAGCATCAGGTGGAACAGAGGGCGGATAAGGTACCAGAGTGGGACTCCAAATGTCTAAGTTTAACACTAGCTCTGCTACAGACTTCCTGAGCAGCCTTGGCCTAGTCACCTAATTTCTCTGATTCAGTTCCCCATGTGGATAATATCCCTTAAGTCACAGGGTGCTAGAAGTTATAGAACATTAAGAACAGTAAAAAGTATCACTTCTTGGAATAGGAATTTCACAATTAGAATAAAAGTGCATCTCCTCCTATCCCATATTTCATAGGCTTGAACTGCCTAAGCAACAGTTGCCACCTTAAACTAATATTTTTTGGAACTTCTACCAACTTTTGATCAACTCATAAATTTTCCAGTGAAGCAAGTGTGTACAATAACCATGTTCAAATGTCCTTAGCTAGTTTTTTTTTTTTAAATGGCATGAAGTACATGCGAGTTAGAAAGCCATCCCTTGACTTCAGTAATAGTGTAACTATCACAATTCAAGTGTTCCTTTTAAAAAGGAGGTGCCCTTACCAGCCTGGAGTTGCAACACTGTATCCTTGCATGAGTTTGGACCTATAAAGCTTTTACCTTTCACTGGGTAGGAGAATGAGCATACCACACAGTTCTCCATCACAGAGGGGCTGCAGAATTCATTCATCTGCAAACAGCGGTCTCTGGAAACACAAATCATCTCCACCAGATTCCACCAACCCAGAAACAGAGATTCTCCAGAACCTTCATTTTCCTAACTGTGGCAAAATACTATGCCCCAAAACCAACTACACACAAGCTCAAACACAGATTGAATCTTATTGAGAATTAAGAGCAATCATCTCAAGAGCACCATAATTTTTTGAATCCTATGCACTTAGAGAACTTTAATCTGTCTGTTTTAAATACATCAGGTTTTCTCTCTCAAACAGCAACCATTTCATCTTTCAGAGTGGTAGCCATGTTGTTCTTTTTGCTGATACAGACCGAGTACTTGTGGCATCTTAGACTAAAATTTATTTGAGCATAAGCTTTCGTGGGCTAAAACCCACTTCATCAGATGCATGCAGTGGAAAATACAGTAGGAAGTGTGTATTGTACACAAACACACACACACGATCTTGTGATCTGAAATAGGGCACAGGTTAAAGATTTTTAACCAGTGAATACAATACTCAATCTATTTTTATCACTTGCTTTGGGTAGCATACACAGGCTTGGGTGGATGAAGACATACTTGGCTAATGCAAATTTATTTAATACTGTCCAATAAGATCTCCACTGAGAACTATGTCCTGCACTTGTAGGGAATGGGCTCATTATGGAGAAGTTTCAGAGTAGCAGCCATGTGAGTCTTTATCCGCAAAAAGAAAGGAGTACTGGTGGCACCTTAGAGACTAAGAAATTTATTTGAGCATAAGCTTTCGTGAGCTGTAGCTCACAAAAGCTTATGCTCAAATAAATTTCTTAGTCTCTAAGGTGCCACCAGTACTCCTTTTCTTATTATGGAGAAGGTTGCTCTCATCGACTGCTGGAGCAAACCGATGTGCTGCAGTCAGTCCATCTATAAATCTCGCAAAAGAGCTGGGATTAGAATTCTGCTCCTTCCGTTCCATTTACACAAGACTCAGAACTAAATGGGGGGAGGGCGCGAGAGGAAAAGAGAAAACACCACTTCTTCAGCTGATGATGGTAGCATCAGCAAGCCCTATATCCTATCTTTCAACCAACCTCTAGAGGGCAAAGTCTCACATGCACACTCACCCCCGACCACACCAAGGTATGAATGAATTGCTTCACCAGAGTTTCCTTCCATCTTCTTACCGAGTCTCTTCATCTTTAATCTTCTGTAGCTTTTACAAAAAAGTTTATTCAGATAGAATGTGTTTTCCCCTTAACTAGCTGAAGGATTATTAAAACCTAAACATGATGTCTGGTACACAGAGTAAAGCAATTCACTCATTTTGCCTCAATATTCTTACCCCCATAGGATAGCAGTGTGTTAAAAATGGGCATTCCCCCTGTTTATTAGTCAGTGGGAAGTTTCTTTCCAATTGGCTTGTGACTAATACTTTATCAGATACCATTGTTTAAAAATCAGCTTTTTGAAACAAACAGTGATTGAATGCTAGTTTAAAAACTGGATTTTTTTCTTGATTTCATTTATGCACAAATGGTGTATTTTTATGAGAGCCATCAAACAATTAAAAAAAATCACATTTAATCATGAGATTAAAACAAGTTGTAATTAATCACAATTTTAATTGCACCATTAAGGAATAAAAGAATGCCAATTTAAATTACAATATTTTGGATGTTTTTCTACATTTTCAAATATATTGATTTCAATTACAACACAATACAAAAAGTGTACAGTGCTCATGTGATATTTATTACAAATATTTGCACTGTAAAAAAGATAAAAATCTACAAATTGAAGCATGATGTGAATGTTTAGCATATCTGGCATGTAAATACCTTGCAATGCTGGCTACAATAGTGCCATGCAACTGTCCATTCTCACTGTCTGATGACATTGTAAATAAGCAGGCAGCATTATTTCCCATAAATCTAAGCAGGCTTGTTTGTCTTAATGATTGATTGAACAAGAAGTAGGCCTGAGTGGACTTGTAGGCTCTAAAGTTTTATATTTTTTTTCACATAAGTGCACTCAGAAATAAAGCATAGTAATTCTACATTTGTAAATTGCACTTCCATGATAAAGAGATTGCATCTCAGTTCTTGAATAAGGTGAATTGAAAAATACTATTTCTTTAGTTTATTTTTACAGTACAAATATTTGTAATCAAAAATAGATATGAAGTGAGCACTGAACACATTTTGTATTGTAACAGAAATCAATATATTTGAAAATGGAAAAAAAATCTGAAAGTATTTATAATGCATTTAAATTGGTATTCTATTATTGTTTAAAAGTATGATTAATCACTATTTTTTTTAAAATCTAGTTTATTTGTTTTGCATTAATTCCTGGAGTTAACTAGGATTAATTGACAGCCCTAATTTTTATTATTTTTTAAACAAACAAGCCTTAAAAGCCCTCCAAAGAACAACTAGTTAATTAGGATCAATTGTATGGTTAAAACCCATAATCAGTAAGAATCAGTGCACAGCTTTACCACCCCACGGAGCAGGATAGGAAAGACTAACTCCAGGATCCCTACTTCCACCTTGATACAAGCTGGTTCCAGTGAACTCCGCACTGACCTAGATAGTAGGGGGAGTACAACTCTGGCAGCAGCTGTCCTATCCACCTATGCCCAGAGGTGCAGATAGCCAGTACAGCAGACTCTTCACAAGTGCACAGCAGCATTCATAATTCGGCTCCTCGAGAGGAGCCTTTAAAGAAATCCTAAAGCAATAACAGACAAGTCCAGTAGTTCAACACCTTCAGTGAAGAAAGTGGTCAGAAACTTTCCTTCAGAAATGTGGAAGCCACAGGTCGATAAAGAATGACTAATGTGCTCTTTCTATAAATAAAACCAGATAAGACTGGGTCCTAGAAATATCCTAGAACTGAGATTATTACTGCCAAGGAACATGAGTAGACTACATGGACGTCCAATTCCTGCATGGGAGAATGTAGTCTTAAAAGAAACACTTGGGAACACTGTAAGGCAAAAAAGTTCACTTAGACTGCAAAGATGAGTCACTGGACTGAGATTCATAGGGTACTTCTCTTTCTATGCAGAAATTTAAAATAGCAGAAATTTAAAATCAGCTATTTGCCTGTTGTTGTAGTAACAAGGTGAACCGATGAAGTGCATCCGATGAAGTGAGCTGTAGCTCACGAAAGCTTATGCTCAAATAAATTTGTTAGTCTCTGAGGTGCCACAAGTACTCCTTTTCTTTTTTGCGAATACAGACTAACACGGCTGCTACGCTGAAACCTGTGTAGATACAGATGACCAGGAGTGACTTTTACAATTGAAGGCAATCCATTTCTGTACTGGAATAGTCACCAGCTATAATGAATGCATACTGCCACCACTACTGCACTGTCGTTCACTTTTCTCCCGCTTCCGAGGTCTCTAAACACATCAGAGGGAAAAACATGTCTTATTCAACCTGTGCACAGGCACCCCTTGGACATGAACTTTTATTACACCCTTCTGCATGCACATTTTTTGTTACCTGTTCACATGGTCTGCATGAAGCCAAGGGCTTGGCAAGAATGCACTTGTTGCTAGAGAGAGACACTCCCAGATTCAAAGCACTGCAGTTCCTAATATGAACTGGTATTCATAACTATATTTATTTACTTAGCCACAAGGTGAAGTTTTCTATACAGAACCCCACTGACTTCAGTTGCAATCTACCACCACAGAAGCAGTTGCAGGACTGGGGTCTAGGTCAGTTTCTCAAAAATAGGCCAGATTGGATATGCAAAACCTGAAGTCCCTGGACATCCTTCACTCAACACTGAAGCTGTGGTCACTTTCTTGTACCTGGAGCACATACAGGGACCTAGAAGACACTGCAACATACTGCAGCTGATTCATAGTCTAGAGAAATGCTGGAGGCCCCTTGTTAAAATTCCATTGCCACCATTACCTCTGTGAAGAGATGGTTAGGATGATTTCCTTGCCGTTAATGGACTGCTCTTCCTCTCTGGACACTGCTAAGTCATCCCTACCAGAAAGGGCTTACCCCTGGCATTCATAAAACTTCTTCTGAAAAGCAAAGGTTTACACCTTTGGAATGAACCCACATTGTGTTGGGTGTTAGGTATTTTATATAGACTTCTCTACAAAGTCTTCATCCCAGCCTCCTCTGAATTATGTCAATTGATTATTCTCTGTCCTCGCTCTAAAAAGCGGCCCGTTTTTCAGAAATGAAGTTTACACATCTCCAGGGAAGTTCACTTAATACGAGGTTAATTTGCCAAGTAGTGTTCTCTCCCTCCTAGGTCACGAGAAAGCATTTTTCTTTAAAAAGGACAAATGAATATATTCCTATAGTGATCTTCAAGGTTAGCCCAGGCAAAACTGTTGCAGTAACTGAACCTTCACCTGACAGAGGCTGTCACAGAACAAACCTAATCCTGAAGTGCTAAGACCTCCTATGAGGTATTTATGGGATTCCCCCACCTCTACAATATTTGTATTATTTGCATTACAGTAGCACCTCAAAAAGAAAAGGAGTACTTGTGGCACCTCAGAGACTAAAATTTATTAGAGCATAAGCTTTCGAAGCTGTAGCTCATGAAAGCTTATGCTCTAATAAATGTGTTAGTCTCTAAGGTGCCACAAGTACTCCTTTTCTTTTTGCGAATACAGACTAACACGGCTGCTACTATGAAAAGTAGCACCTCAGATTGAGATCCACTGTGCTAGGTGTTGTACAAATACATAGCAAGAGTCCAATCCCTAAAGATTTATAAGCTAGGCAGACTATGACTGGAGAAATGGAGCTTTATTACTCTATTTTACAGATGGGGAAAACGGAAGCACAGTAAATTAAGTGACTTAGCCAAGGTCACACAAGGAGTCTGTAACAGAGCTAGGAACTGAATTCAGATCTCCAGAGTCCCAGTCCAGTGCCTGAACCTTCCTCTTCTCCTCCTTCCTACTCCCTGCCCCCAAACCCCAATGACTTACAAAACCATGTCTCACAGAACCGATTAATACATCTGTAAAGAATTGGCTGGTCTGACCTTTGAAAGTCCACAAACTCCACCTCCAAGGACAGATCCCTGGAAGGAGCCAGTAACCTCCTCTCCCTTTTCCAGCTTATATAGAGCTTTTCTAGATTTATTACAGCATACAGAGCTCTCCTGATTGAAGCCACAAGTGGAAATACAGCCCTTCGATACAATATATTGCCTGAAATGTCAGCTTTATACTCCCACTGACAAAGTTTCAAAGTTATATTTCTCATTTCAAACCACTCTCCCCCTGCTCTAAATATCTAAAATGCAACTTATTATTTGTATTACTAGAGCATCAACTGATCAGGACCCCATTGTAATAGGTGCTGTACAAACACAGAACAAAAAGAGATCCCTGCTTGTATACTGATAATCATGCTCTAATAAGAAAAATATAGCAGTAGGGATATATTACCGACCACCTGACCAGGACGGTGATAGTGACTGTGAAACGCTCAGGGAGATGAGAGAGGCTATTAAAATAAAATAATAATAATGGGGGATTTCAACTATCCCCATATTGAATGGGTACATGTCACCACAGGATGGGATGCAGAGATAAAGTTTCTTGACACCTTAAATGACTGCTTCTGGGAGCAACTAGTCCTGGAACCCACAAGAAGAGAGGCAATTCTTGATTTAGTCCCAAGTGGAGCATAGGATCTGGTCCAAGAGGTGAATATAGCTGGACCGCTTGGTAATAGTGACCACAATATAATTAAATTTAACATCCCTGTGGTGGGGAAACCATCACAGCAGCCCACCGCTGTAGCATTTCATTTCAGAAAGGGGGACTACACACAAAAATGAGGAAGTTAGTTAAACAGAAATTAAAAAGGTACAGAGCAAAAAGTGAAATCCCTGCAAGCTTAATGGAAACTTTTCAAAGACACCATAGTAGAGGCTCAATTTAAATGTATACCACAAATTAAAAAACATAATAAGAGATCTAAAAAAGTGCCACCGTGGCTAAACAAAGTAAAAAAGCAGTGAGAGGCAAAAAGGCATCCTTAAAAAAGTGGAAGTTAAATCCCAGTGAGGAAAATAAAAAGGAACAAACTGGCAAATGAAGTATAAAAATATAACTAGAAAGGTCAAAAAAGAATTTAAAGAACAGCTAGCCAAAGACTCAAAAAGTAATAGCAAAAAAATAAGTACATCAGAAACAGGAAGCCTGCTAAATAACCAATAGGGCTATTCTCAACTCCTTTGAGTTGAAGGAACTCAAATGTGAAATTGCAGAACTATTAACTGTAGTCTGTAACCTATCATTTAAAATTGCTTCTGTACCAAATGACTGGAAGAGAGCTAATGCGACGCCAATTTTTAAAAAGGCCTCCAGAGGTGATCCCAGCAATTACAGGCCAATAAGCCTGACTTCAGTACCGGGCAAACTGGTTGAAACTATAGTTAAGAACAAAAGGCACATAGATGAACATAATTTGTTGGGGAAGAGTCAACCTGGTTTTTGTGAAAGGAAATCATGCCTCACCAATCTACTAGAATTCACTGAAGGGGGTCAACAAGCATGTGGACAAGGGGGATTCCAGTGGATATAGTGTATGTAGATTTTCAGAAAGCCTTTGATAAGGTCCCTCACCAAAGGCTCTTCCGCAAAGTAAGCTGTCATGGGGTAAGAGGAAAGGTCCTCTCATGGACAGGTAACTGGTTAAAAGGTAGGAATAAATGGTCAGTTTTCAGAATGGAGAGAGAGATAAATAGTGGTGTTCCCCATGAGTCTGTACTGGGACCAGTCCTATTCAACATATTCATAAATGATCTGAAAAAAGGGATAAACAGTGAGGTGGCAAAACTTTCAGATGATAGAAAACTACTCAAGATAACTAAGTCCAAGGCAGACTGTGAAGAGCTACAAAAAGCTCTCTCAAAACTGGGTGACTGGGCAACAAAATGGCAGATGAAATTCAATGTTGATAAATGCAAAGTAATGCACACTGGAAAACATAATCCCAACTATCCATATAAAAGGATGGGCTCTAAATTATCTGTTACCAATCAAGAAAGATCTTGGAGTCATTGCGAATAGTTCTCTGAAAACATCCAATCAATGTGCAGCGGCTGTCAAAAAAGCAAACAGAATGTTGGGCATCATTAAGAAAGGGATAGATAAGAAGACAGAAAATATCATATTGCCTCTATATAAATCCATGCTATGCCCACATCTTGAATACCGCGTGCAGATGTGTTCACCCCATCTCAAAAAAGATATATTGGAATTGAAAAAGGTTCAGAAAAGGGCAACTAAAAATTATTAGGGGCAGAGAATGGCTTCTATACGAGGAGAGATTAATAAGGCTGGGATTTTTCCATCTTGGAAAAGAGACGACTAAGAGAGGATATGATTGAGGTCTATAAAATCATGACTGGTGTGGAGAAAGTAAATAAGGAAGTGTTATTTATTCCTCCTCATAACAAGAACTAGGGGTCACCAAATGAAATTAATAGGCAGCAGGTTTAAAACAAAAGGAAGTATTTCTTCACACAACGCAGTCAACCTGCGAAACTACTTGCCAGAGGATGTTGTGAAGACCAAGACTATAACAGGTTAAAAAAAAAAAAAACTAGATACATTCATGGAGGATAGGTCCATCAATGGGTATTAGCCAGGATGGGCAGGGATGGTGTCCCTAGCCTCTGTTTGCCAGAAGCTGGGAATGAGCAACAGGGAAAGGATCACTTGATAATTACTTGTTCTGTTCATTCCCTCTGGGGCACCTGGCATTGGCCACTGTCAGAAGACAGGATACTGGGCTAGATGGACATTTGGTCTGACCCAGTATGGACGTTCTTATCATTTGACTCTGGACTATACAGCCGCTGTGAATGCTGATCTAATGGTTCAGTACTAATCCAAAGCCAAAAAAGTGTTTCAAAAGCTTGTTAAGGCAGCATGAGAACAATGTAATTACCCAATATCTGATTTATAAAACCCAAGCTCTTGAAATGAATAGTGAAGGACGTTGTAAGTTTCACACTGCCCACATAAACAACTCATCCTTAGCAAGTATACAGAAATGCAGATTTCATTTTCCAAAAGGAGGAAACAGAAAATACCATTCTCCTATACTTTTCTCTCCATTCATTTGGTTGCTACAGGGTACATCACAAATTAAGTTTGAATTATAATGCAGGTAGGCACACCTGTGCTAGCTTTAGCGCTCTAGCTAGCACAGGTAACAGTAGCAGCAAGGACTATGTTGGCTTTGCCAGGCAAGCCGCCCCAATACAAGCCAGCCAGGGATCCGGGCTACATACTTAGGTTGATAGCCCATGAGCAGAGATTAATAAGGCTGGGATCTTCACTACTACAGTTACCCGCACTAACTACATTAAAGCTACCACGGGTATACTTCCGACACTGCAATTACACCTTAACTTGCACTGTAGATGTAGCCAGAGACTCCTGTGATGCTGCCAAGTAATGGCAGTATGTTAAAGTAATCTTTGCCCTTGAAAGCGGTACCCTTCAGCACAGCTCCTTAGCTGCCTGGCAGCGAGGCTCACTTTCGGGGATGTTTTAAACAATGCAAGAGAATCCCTTCCCCAGCACCTGTCAGTTGGCATGCGCTGAAGAGAGAGAGAGAGTCCAGGCTCAATAACTGAGCCTCCAATGTGACAATTTGGGATTTGCCCTTGATAGAGAAGCTGTGGCCTGTAATAATGTGCAACGTTTATATTCATATGTTCAGAAGTGACTCATGCAACTCGGTTTTTAGTCATTGGTCAGACTGCCTTAAAAGGGAAGGGGCAGGGAGCAGTAGCATGATGCTGGCGTCCCTGACCACACTAACCTTCCAGAGGAACAGCCCATCGTTAAGAGGATTAACAAAACCTAAGCAGTGCATACAAATTAAGATTCTTCCCTCAACTTCCTCAATGTCACTGCCCCATCTCCCTCTCCAGTCACAAGGCACCCTCTTCCCCCTCCCCCAACCAGATCACACGTTTGTCAAAACCAGGGCTGTGGTAGCAAACCTGAAACATTTCTTGCCAATAGATCTTGGGTTTCCAGCCAAGGCTGCTGGTATTGAAATGAAAACAAGACAAGAGAGTGAGAAAGTCACTGCTGTATTGGCTCATGGAGAATATATTTCCAAACACGTAGACTGAGAAAGTGTGGTCTTCATGGCACAGCTGCTGCAAAGTTCTGGAGTGCCCGGCTGCTAGAAAACTGGCATGGATGAAAAAGAAAAAAAATGCAGCACAGAAGTCCTCAAGGAAAAGTCAAATGGGAAGGGTTTTAATTTTTCAACGGCCCTCCAGTTACCTTCCCATGGCCAGATTTCTCAAGATAAGCTCATACTTTCCCCTGTACAAAGTAACCTTTTACATGATTTCTTGTTTATACTTCATCTAAATTTTTCTTCGTTAACGTTAGATAGAGTTAATTCAACACTAGCAACAGTTAACTATGTACTAAGATGGTTAAGTTATAACAATGATGGCCAATGTTCTGAGGCCAGAAGTCGTGCTTAGGATTTTAAAAGACACCTGAAGTCATTTACCCCAAGGGCCTATGGTCCCCACCTCTTATGGGCCTGGAAAAAAAAAAATCAGACTTGCGTGTTCTGGAATCATTGCCATGGCAGGCTACTAGATTGTTCTAAACCCCTAGAAAGCTCCACACAGATGATCCACTAAGTAGTCTCAGTCATGGGTTTAGTGTGGAGGGGGGATAACTAAATGGAAAGAAAAGCGAAGGGGGTGGGGACATTAAAGGGAAGGGTTTATGGGGACAGGATAGAAGAGGGTAAGAGGGGCAGGTGTGGAGTGCAGTCAAAGTGAAGAAACTGTAAGGGAAGATGGGAGAGGGCTGGGCAAACAGCCAATCAGTACAGGGCAGAGAAAGTCCAGTCAAGGCTGTAGAAGGTTCTCCAAATGTCCAAATGTCTCTGCTTTGGCTGCTCTGCTCCTACCTGCTGTAGTCTCCAGCTCCCTAAGTAAGAAGTCTATGACCCCCAGGGATTAAGAAAACACAAATGTGGTACAGAGCCACCCACCCACTCCAGCTCCTGTTCCAAATACAGATCAGCCTGGGCCGAGACTCTAGCCCAGAGTTTCTGACTTTGATATTGAGATACAGAGTCGGGCACTTCACACAGTTTGGATACTGCTTGTTTGTTTTTTAATACCAGTAAAACAAAAAACCACGGAGGTGGGAATTGACTAAACCAATGCCAAGTTATGAAATCCACAGCATCTTCATCCCTGAGTCACAGATTAGTAGAATGAAGGTATTTTATTTACCATCTTCCCAGGAGGTGATGAGGACTCCGGTTGTACAACATTGTATCTATTCAGATTTAAAACAACACAGACAAAGTAATGCCTGTGCCCCAGCTTCAAGTGCCCTTGCCACAAGTTAAAGTTACATTTGTAGCACATTCCCACCTCTAGGACAGATTTTGCTGCCCGGAGTTACCTGAGCAACTCAAGATCTCTTCTCAGATTCCTAAAGCAAATCCCACCCCCAGCCCTCTCACCCTCCACCCAAAGCCTGGTCAACTAGATGAGACTTTGGACTACACCTGAATGTCAACAAGTTCCAGCTATTTCAGACGGGGGAAGTGAATTCTGTTTTTGAGGGGCCCTCACAGAGCATGTCCTGTCACCAGGTCCCTCTTCTGTAGGAAGCGGGACTCAGGTGCCTCGGCTTATCTCTCCTGCAGCAATATCATACGGGGAAGAGGGGCAGTCCCTCCAGTAGGAGGCTTCCAGACCATTCAGTTCTTTGTAAGTCAAACACAACAGCTTACATCATTCCCAGAAGCAAATGGGCTGCCAGTGGGATCCCCGAATTCTAGCATCAGAGGCTCAAGGCAAGATGCTCAGCTTTAAAAAAAAAAATGAGCCGATGCATTCTGCACAAGCTTCAATTTCAAAAAAAGATTTAAAGTGTAGCCCTGTATGGCACACACTACACAGGCCAACTGAAAAGGTGGGAGAGGCCCGAACACTGTTAGTAAGGTCCATGTCCAACAGGAAAGGAGCCGACCAGCCTTCTAGCCAGATGTGGGTTTACTGACATAGCTGCCATGAACTCGGAACCAAACCAAGCAACCCCTTCTTCTACTGCTCAAGTTGAAAGCCTTGGTAGTGGACAAATATCTCAATTAAATACCCTAGCTGCCGCCCTCATCTCACCATAGTCAATTCAGCTTTATCTAGATTAATCCTCAGCCTACTTGCTCTCATCAAGACAGTGGGAAAGTCATTCAACAGCACCCCGGATTTGAGAAGACAGATGACCACTGTAGTCTAGCGAAACACGTGCTTAACTTTAAACACATGAACAGTCCCCCTGAAGTGGATGAGTGCTCAGCACTTCCAAAAAGTCAGGCCACTTATTTTAGGAGCCAAACTGTCAGTTTGTATTTTTAAAAATCTTGGCTCCACGGTCATTAATTTCTCCAGAAAATGCCACAAGCAAAGTATTACCAACTTAACTGAGGTTTATGAACTATTGCAGATTCACAGCATAAAGACAGTTAACCAGATTCATGATGCAGGAAGCATATCCTCTTTCATGCAGAGGATATTTTCTAAACTTGTAAGTGGACTTTATAAACAAGTTTACAAGCCAGTGAACAAGTAGTTACACATTTTCTGGGTTAATAAGTGCTATCTAGTACAACAGTCAGACCAATAAGGTTTATATAAAACTGTTTACTCTCAAATCATGATTTAAAGACTTCAGTAACACAGCCAGAGATTGTATGTCTATTTTCAGGAGTGGGTGGGCAAGGTTCTGTGGCCTGCGATGTACAGGAGGTCAGATTAGATTATCATAATGGCTCCTTCTGGCCTTAAAGTCTAGGATTCTATAATACTTGCTACCTTTAAGAACAAAATTACCAGATTACATTCTCTGACCTCAAACTTGTGGCTCTCAGGGTGGCCTCCTTATATAGCCAGTTTCACCTTCACTTGACACAATCTTTTCTAGGTAGAAAGAATAACTCATGACTTGCAGAGATCATCCATAAACATCTGGAGCAGAACACAAGCTCCATCAGAGACAGGAAAGATCATCCCAAACTTCCCCTCAATATGGTGGTAGGTTTTAACAAATGGCCTCTGAGCCACCCTCCCCACTCCTGATTTACACTAGTGTAAACAGATTTCTTCCCACTCTATGACAAAATAGTCATTACAATAGATTGTTAGAGAAATGCTCTTTTGAAGGGATGTCTCCTTTGTGTGGCAGTCTCTCCTTTGTGTGGCAGCCCTTATTATCAAGCTGTTAGCTACCTAAATAATGGAATGGATATGGCAAGTCACATTATAACTGGTGAACTTCTCTGAAGTTTCAAGAGTCCAACAGGATCCAAGCATCAACAGGTAAAGTTAATTATGAGGAGACTGAAAGAGTTCAAAAGAGCCAGCAAAGTATTAGCAGCTGGTTATTTACACCTACACAAGGGTTATTTGTAAAGGGCAAAAGAGCTGAATTTTCAATCCACTAGACAAGCAAAGCATGGGTAGTAATAGTGAAACGTTTCTCCTGAACTGCCATGCCAGTGTGGCTCAGCACTGGGGTTATGATCACCCCCAGATGCAAGACAGTAATTTGGGATCCATACTCATTCAAACCTTAACTTCCCTGATGAGACCACATATGAGGGGCTTGTAAAGTAGACACTCACATATTAGGCATTGGGCTGAAACCAATTTATGTCACCCAGGCCAAAACACCACTGTCAGCTTACTACTTTCAGTCCCTTCAAGAGAAAAGTCTAAGACAAGGCACAGCTCCAGGCGCGGAGAGCTTGCAGCTCAAATCTCCCACCCTAAATGGGAGAAAGTCAGACACTGATTCCTAACTGCCTGAAATTTGGATTTTGAATCTCTACATTGGTTTACCCAGTCATACCAAGATGAAAGAGAGATCTGGACCAGGCGTTCTGGCTGAGGCCCGATCTTTTCTGCCTTTCTTCCCCCTCAGAGGGGGAAGTGTGGCCACGCAGCCAGTGGACAGAATTGGAAGTAAAGGACTCCTACTCTAAGCACACCTGTTCCATGGCAAGTCACTACCTCACAGGAGGGTAGAAAGGATTAAGGATCATGGAGAGCTTTGACAATGAGAAGAGCTAAGTAATTTGAGCCACATTCAAACCAGTGACTGATGAAAGAATCAGCAGCCCGTAGTCCCAAGTGTGGCTCAGGTCACTAGTAACTATTTGAGTATATTCTTCCCACCCTAATTAGAGATGGGCCCCAAACCTGAAGAGCAGGTATAATCATCACCTGTGAACTCCGGAACGGAATCTGACTAAACTGCCTCAAACCCAAACTGGATGACTCAGGACCCTCATTTAATGTCAAGATTTATTGTTCTCCAACATACTCAGACAATATATTCTAACTTCTCATGTAGAAAACAACAGAACGCCACTAGCCATCACCTTCAGCCCCCAACTAAAACCTCTCCAATGCATCATCAAGGATCTACAACCTATCCTAAAGGATGACCCATCACTCTCACAGATCTTGGGAGACAAGCCAGTCAGCCCCCCAACCTGAAGCAAATACTCTCCAGCACCCACTCACCATACAACAGAACCACTAACCCAGGAACCTATCCTTGCAACAAAGCCCGTTGCCAACTCTGTCCACATATCTATTCAGGGGACACCGTCATAGGGCCTAATCACATCAGTCACACCATCAGAGGCTCGTTCACCTCCACATCTACCAATGTGATATATGCCATCATGTGCCAGCAATGCCCCTCTGCCATGTACATTGGTCAAACTGGACAGTCTCTACGTAAAAAAATAAATGGACACAAATCAGACGTCAAGAATTATAACATTCAAAAAGCAGTTGGAGAACACTTCAATCTCTCTGGTCACTCGATTACAGACCTAAAAGTTTCAGAGTAAGTGGCAATACTTCAACAACAACAACAAAAAAACTTCAGAAAACAGACTCCAACGAGAGACTGCTGAATAGGAATTAATTTGCAAACTGGATACAATTAATTTAGGCTTGAATAGAGACTAGGAGTGGATGGGTCATTACACAAAGTAAAACTATTTCCCAATGTTTATCCCCCCCACTGTTTCTCAGACGTTCTTGTCAACTGCTGGAAATGGCCCACCTTGATTATCACTACAAAAGATTCCCTCCCCCCGCCCCTTGCTGGTAATAGCTCACCTTAAAATGATCACTCTGGTTACAGTGTGTATGGTAACACCCATTGTTTCATATTCTCTACGTATATAAATCTCCCCACTGTATTTTCCACCGAATGCATCTGATGAAGTGAGCTGTAGCTCACGAAAGCTTATGCTCAAATAAATTTGTTAGTCTCTAAGGTGCCACAAGTCCTCCTTTTCTATTTCCTGAACTGTATACTGTCATGAACTTTTCAACAGCTGCTGCTTGACACCCAGAAGTGGATGCATCTCAACAGTAGATGGAACAATCAATTTTATGTGCACCTTACCTGCACTGCATACTATTTTTAGGAGATCCTTGGATTAAAATTCCTACAGGAGCATAACATTGAAAGGTTTCTTTGAAGCAAAAAAGACTGTCACCACCTAAAACGTGAAACAAGTAGTGCATAATATAGACTCAGAATGGGAATACACAGGGCCACATTCGGACAAGTTTACTGTAGGGCTGGCTTTAGCTAGCACATGGTATTCATGTAAAGGAAAAGGTAAGAACTGAAATATAATTCAGGAAAGGCCAATAATTTAGGCCCCAATCCTGCCAAGATTTATGCAAATGAGTAGTCCCACTGAACTAGTAATGCATAGAGCAGCAGTGCTTTTCGTTTGCTGTAGTATTGTCACATCCCTTTTTGTAAGCTTCCACAGAAAGGGTTTGTTTGCATGCATCCTTAAAAAAAAAATATATATGCAGTTAAAAACTTTAAAAATAGACAATTTGGCTTTGCTGGACTAAAGTTATTAAGAACTTGGCCTTAAAAGGCCCAACTATAGGAAAACTGTATTTCTTCATAGAGTTTAAGACTAGAAGGAACAATTAAATCATGTAGGCAGGCTCTTGTTTATCACAGGCCACGAATTCTTGTGCATTAGGGTTTATCTGCACATCAAGCTAGACTGTGCATCTATAGTGTGCAGAATTCTGGCATGCTAACAGACCACGCAGACCCTGCTATGTGCACTAAGAGTTCCACAGAATTTTTAGTATGTGGCAGCAGAGTCCACATGGCCAGTTAGCACACAGCAAGATGGTACACTGAGTCACATCCTGGCTTGCTGAACACTCACCCCTGTCAAGTGGGCAAGCCATTAGTGATTCATAATTTTTAAACCTCCCCCTTTACTCTTCACTCCCTACCCTCACACACTTGGAGTTCCTCTCACACACACCCTCCCCCTTAGTGTTGCAACAATAGCTTTATCTGACCTGGATTTTCCTGGGTTTGAAATCTAGCCCTCTTTAAAATAGTACTTTGATGACAATCCAGCTATGTGAGTATTTCTCCAACTTAAGGAATTAATCCCCCCCAATCAATGTAAGGGACAGCACTTATTATCCAATGACTACAGCACTGCCTGTAGGTCACATATTAAAAAAAAAATACTCGACTGAAAAAAGTTCACACTGCTGTCCGAATATTATATCTATTTTTGTTACAAAAGAACTGAAAGATGAGCAGCAAAACATTTGTCTGTTTCAGTTTATTTTGTGCACTTAATGGTTGTGTAAATTCAGTTTCACTGTTCCCCTGGTCAGTTTCCTCTCTGTGTAGGACTTTTAGGGTAACAGAGGAGAAAACAACATTTTGGGGAAAAAGAGAACTGATTGCCTAACCATAAAAGTCAACCGAGAATTTGGGGGCCAGTGTAAGGTATTTTTCAATTAATTTCTTAAAGTTAGTTATATTGTCACAGCACCAGCCATGCACCAGTGCCCCACTGTGCTAGGGGCTGTACAAAACACAGAACCAAAACGCAGGCCATGCTTCAAAGAGCTTAGACTCAGTCTACTTATAACACAACAGATGGATGCAACGGGCCAGGAAAGTACAAGGAAACAGTAAGACAATACTAATTAGTGTAACAGGCAGCAGTCTTCGCATATAAGATGCCTAAGTTGACTGCATCCATTTAAATTACAACTAGCACAAGACCTCTTTTAATGCCAATGAAGTCAAAGCTCTCAGGAATGCAAACTGGACATGGAAACTGCAGGCATTCCACATCTTCCTGTCCCTCTAACTTTTAGTTACCTCAGTAAGACTACTTCAGAGGAAACTCACACCTCTGCTCCTGCACAGAATTACATCTCCAGTGAGGCCAGCAGTTTCAGGTTGAAACCCAACAAGAACTGCTGCACACTTATCCATTCCAAACTGTTCCTGGGCAACACAAGGTCTGTGCTGTTGTGCAGGAGCTCCAGTGTGAACCTCTTGAGACGGGAGAAGAAACTCGCATTGAAAGAGAAGGAGTGTGACAAAGGAAGAAGGAAATGAGACTGGATTGAAGAAGGAACAGAAACTCAAAATGGGAAGCGGGGAAGAATAAGGTGGCAGAGGGAAAGATAGGCAAAAATAAGGGGACGTGGAAAAGGGATGTGAACAGTCTACCATAAGAGGAAAAATACTGAGATCTAGGCAAGGCCTACAGTATATCAACGTTGGTTAGATCTGCTGTGTTTTTGGAACATTTCTATACCACCAAAGCCCTAGTGCAGATACAATTATAGCTGCATAAAGATGCTTGTGCCAGAATAGCGAATTATGCTCAGAAAACTGGTACAACTAAGCTATACCAGTAAAAGTATTTTTGCCAGTATAAGCAGTGTTAATGCTAGGAGGGTTTGCTTGCACATGTACCAGAAAACCTCTTCTAGTGTAGGTCTAGCCCTAGAGAAGAGAGATAAGATAAAGAAGAGAGAGGAATAAGAGACTGCTATTGCTAATTCAAGTGGTATTTACATAACTACCCACCTTCACACCTGAAAGTGAATAGCTAATATTGATACAAAAAGGAAATAAATTCTGGGATCCTCATGGAAATTCTATACCAGGGTGATAAGTAGACAAGGCTAGCCCCTAGCTTGCAGATGGAGCACACTCCACTGCTCTGTTAATGAGGGGGAATGAACTCCCCCAAACCGACACCACTGAAATTCAACCCCTGGCTCTGTTAGTCTTTTCATTATGAAATCCGTTTCTGACGAGTTTACAACTTGGCCATAAACACTGGCTCCTAGATGAAACTTGGCATATAAAAGGCTTAAATTCCTAAAGTGAATATTTTCTTTTATAAGTTACAATACCAATTTACCATTTATATGTTAGAGGAAGAAATGGTTTTTCTAAATAAAAACAAATAAAAATAAATAAAAACAAGTTTTTATTTTAGAAAAAAAAAATATTTCCAGAAGCAATCAAGTTTGAGCCAGTTTCATAATGCCAAACTCTAAGAAGCCTAAATTATTTCCCCTGCCCAGAGCTGGGAGAACTATGTGGGGCATGGGACTGTCAAGATCTTTTCCCTAGTTGCCTCTAGTTGCCCTGCAGCCCATGTGTCACTGCAGACTTTTGTTAGTATGAACTAAGTCAGTACACTACACAGGAGATAAGCTGACAGGCCCATGTAGTCACAACTACTGGCCATGCCCCAGCACCACCCTCCACCCTGAAAAAAAGAACCAAAGAGAAGTCTCTGCTGCCACAGATGGAGCCCCCTCTATAGCACAGCTCCACAGTAGAGTACACTTCACTGCACAGATGTGCCATAACCTGCCCACATGCAGCAGAACTGCACTGGTTCCACTGCCTTTCGAGCCATATGTGCCTGTAGAGGGGATGATGAGATTTAAGCTTTAGCATTTAAAACTAAGCACATAACCCCACTGAGATATTGGTAACACTACATGAGTAGGGAGCTATTTTTCACAATGAATTATGAATTGAGGATACACAATAGTTAGGGTATCACAAATTCACAGCATGCACACATATTTACACCATAAACCATTTTGTAATATTTTTACTCAAAGTTAGTGTGCAATATTTCCCCAAAACACAGCTAACAGTGAATGAATGGGCACACACTAATTATTTATACTGGCTTCTTCTGAACCTCAATTACTATGTATGCAAGAATCACTGTAAACTTTTCAGAGAAAACTATTTAAAAAAATTAATTGTGTGAATTTAGAGGTGAAAACCAGGAAGTTACAATTTTTCACACAATGAAAAAAAACAAACATGCAGCACACAAGGTGAACAGTACATTTTAAAAGTTTTAATTGTATTCATTGATATTAATAACTCTGATAAGAAAAGCAACCCTTTAAACTGCACACAAGAAAAAACCTACTACAGTAGAAAAAACAGTGAGTGAACTTAACCCCTGTGTATTACAGATTGTGCAAAGAGGCACAATTGTCTCCTATTAGGGATAAGTTGTTGCCGTTTTCATTAACCAAGAACGCTATTGCTTTTGTAGGGTTGTTTCGTTTTTTTTCCCCCCTAAAAACGAGATCCATAGCCTTAGAGAGAAAAGGAGTACTTGTGCCACCTTAGAGACTAACAAATTTGTTTGAGCATAAGAAAACAAATGTGTTAGTCTCTAAGGTGCCACAAGTCCTCCTTTTCTTTTTGCCAATACAGACTAACACGGCTGCTAGTCTGAAGCTTAGAGAGGTTGGCGTCCTAACTGTTTTAAAGACTGGTCAGCCTCATCACGCACCACATCAGTGGACAAAGACTGAATTACAACATCACAAAAATGTAAAGAATTTGTTGGTAGGTGCTGTTTCTCTTCACCCCAGATTACACTGTAAAAGCGGGTTATGCAATGCACTGAGCAACACACACACACGCCTGTCGACAGGCTCCTTAAGCGACGGTTGCTAGCCAGCGGCGAGATCATTTTGCAAAGGGCCCGATTTCATGGCACAATTTCCCTCTCGGGACACACGGCGTTTAGGATCATCTGCCCCGATTGATCCCCGAGCCATTTCGCCCGGCGGATCGCTAGCCCGGTGGGTCTGCAACACAGGGCGCCTCCTGCATGCAAGGAAACATGTAGGCGCCCCTGGGTGAGCAGATCCTCCACCGCTGGGCACTCTCGCCTCCCCACTTACCGCTCTTTGCCCGGATGTTCTCCCGCAAGAAGTGCCCGCTGGAAAGGTGCTGGAGCCCGAAGCTCTCGGCAATTCTCTGGCACACGGTCCCTTTGCCAGAGCCGGGGGGGCCCAGCACGACGGCCCGCAGGAGTTTGGAAGCCATCGCCGCCGCTCACGCGCTCAGAGCTCCCCGCTGATCCCTGCGGAGCGACAGCGACCCCAGCAAAGTTACAGAGCAGTGGCCTGGGCGGGAGCAGCCCCTCCCGGTCAGAGCGGGCTGGGGCAGAGACCGCCGGACCCCGCCGGCGCCAGGCCCTGCTACATCTCCACCCAGCGACCCCGAAGCGACAGGGGAGGCACCTGCAAATCGCGCGGCCGGTGCTTTGCACGCGGGCAACGCTCCCCTGCGGGCTGTAGCCTCCAAGGCGCCGAGTAACCGAGTTCCTGGGGCTCCTGAGGGACCCCCACCGACGTCGGTACTACTTGCAAGGGGAGGGGCGGGCACACCCTCCTTCCCACCCCCCCGACCCGGATTGCACCCACGGCACTTCCCAAGAGCCACCTTCTCCGGGAGCGAAACTCAACTCACTCATTTTTAAGGGGACTGGGGGGGGGGGGAGAAAGTCTTGCAATATGGCGTTTAAAAAATGTGCGAAGGGTTGTCCCATAACACGCTACTACTGACCCAACCTAGCACACAGCAGGCTCCCGCGCCGCCTGTGCCTTTAAGAGAGAGCGTGGCGGCGGGGTCCCCTTGCAAAGGCAAGCCCGAGCCCCGGGAGCGGGAGCGCGCGCGCGCTAGCTGGCTCCAAGCGCTCGCATTCGCCGGCCCTCGCCCGCCCAGCGGCAGGGAAGAAGACGGCCAGTGGCAAGCTGTCACCAACCCAGCCCCGCCCCCCCGAGCGCCTGGCGCAATGGGACGTGTAGTCCTATTGGTGCGTCTCTCCCACGCCCACCAGCAAACCGAACCGCCCACAAGGACTACAAATCCCAGCCGACCACACCAGCCAGCCGGCTTCCCTCCCAGCTGCCCGTAGGAATGCCTTGGGTCTAGGGCAGGGGCTCTCAAACTGGGGGTTGGGACCCCGCAGGGGGGGTCGTGGGGTTATTACATGTGGGGGGGTCACGAGCTGTCAGCCTCCCCCTAACCTCTGCTTTGCCTCCGGCATTTATAATGGTGCTAAATATATTTTAAAGTGTTTTTAATGGGGGGGGGGGGGGTTACACTCAGAGGCTTGCTCTGTGAAAGGGGTCACCAGTACAAAAATTTGAGAACCACTGGTCTAGGGGCAACGCTTAAGCCCATAAGAACAGCCATGCTGGATCAGACCAATGGTCCATCTAGCCCAGCATCCTGTCCTCTGACAGTAGCCAGAGCCAGATGCTTCAGAGGGAATGAAAAGAACAGGGCAATGTATTGACAGACCCATCCCCTGATGTCCAATCCCAGCTTCTGACTAGCAGAGGCTTTGGGATACCGGAGCATGAGGTTTGCATCCTTGACCATCTTGGCAAATAACCATTGATGGACCTGCCCTCCACGATTTTACCTTTCTTTTTTTAACTCACTTTTGCCCTTCACACCATCTCCTGGCAATGAGTTACACAGGTTGATTATGTGTTGTGTGAAGAAATACTTTCTTATGTTTGTTTTAAACCTGCTGGCTATTTAATAACTCTTAATTGGGTACCCCTGGGGTAGTCATTAACCCATAGAAACTCAGAGGAGGAGTCTGGGATGGGGGGAACCTACATTTAAAAGCAATTTTTAAAGGGTACCACTCCCATAATGTTGTGTAAGTGGCCCAAAATCATGCATTTGCCTTACAATGTGTAAACTTTCTCATGGTTACTCTTTCAAAACATAATTTTTTTCTCAATCAAATGCTTTTTAGCAACTCCAGGCCATGAGACGTTAGGCACCGAATTCGGGGATGTCTCTTAAAGTACAGAACTCGAAAGACAGGATTCATTCACACACTTCATCACTGAAAGCTAGTAGATATGTTGCACTGGAACGGCATGTTATCATAGGGGTTATTATTAAAATAGCTGTTATAAAAGTGCAGACTATGGTTATTGTGTAGACTATGTTTATTGTGTATATGTGTAGAATGTGTGCACGCACAAAATATTTATAATGTAGCAGACTTGCCAAGTCTCATTTAGTTGGGAGAGATACTCCCTTGTTTTGAATTGTTTATAAAGGGAAACTGACAAGTTCCAAAATTACACTTTTTTAAAAGCAAATATCTTATTAGTGTTACTAATAACTGTATGATTAAAACGGAAGGATATTTTTAAATATAACCTTTCTCACCTTTGCTGCTTGTTGATTCCTCCTTCTGCTTGGACAATGAAAACCGACTAGTCAGGTGACTTTCTGGTTTGATGCTGTCAGGGTTCCTTCCCCACTCTGAACTCTCGTGTACAGATATGGGGATCCACATGAAAGACCCCCTAAGCTTATTCTTACCAATTTAGGTTAAAAACTTGCCCAAGGTACAAACTTTGCCTTGTCCTTGAACAGTATTCTGCCACCACCAAGCGTTTTAAACAAAGAACAGGGAAAGAGACCATTTGGAGACATCTTCCCCCAAAATATCCCCCCAAGCCATATATACCCCCTTTCCTGGGAAGGCTTGAGAATAATATCCTAACCAATTTGTTACAAAATCATCAAAGACCCAAACCCCTGGATCTTGGAACAATGGAAAAATCAGTCAGGTTCTTTAAAGAAGGATTTTATTTAAAAAAAAAAAGAAAAGTAAAAATCATCTCTAAAATCAGGATGGAAAATACTTTACAGGGTATTCAGATTCAAAACACAAACTCTGGGCAAAACCTTAAAGTTACAGAAAACAGGAATAAATCTCCCTCTTAACACAGGGAAAATTCACATAAAACAAAAGATAAACTAATCCACCTTGCCTGGCTTACCTATACTGGTTGCAATATTGGAGACTTGGATTAGGATGGGTTGGAGAAGATGGATTTCTGTCTGGCCTCTCTCAGTCCCAAGAGAGAACAACCACGTAAACAAAGAGCCCCAACAAAAGCCTTTCTCCTCCCCCCCCGCTCCCCCTCCCAAGATTTGAAAGTATCTTGTCCCCTTATTGCTCCTTTGGGTCAGGTGCCAGCCAGGTTAGCTGAGCTTCTTAACCCTTTACAGGTAACAGGATGTTGCCTCTGGCCAGGCAAGATTTCATAGCACTGTATACAGAAAGGTGGTTACCCTTCCCTTTATATTTATGACAGATACACTAGCATAATGCTGCAATATCTGGTAACATGCTTCATGTTCACACACAGAAGCGTTCCCAACATTGTGCAAGTATTATAAATATCAGTAGTAGACTTCCTTCAAGCCAGGCTAACCATCATGTGGTTCTCCATTCTGCCAATTTCCACCATTACAGTGCCACTGAAGACAGGAATCATTAGTGTAATAATCCCAAGAGCACAAATAGTCTTCTCACTACTGTCCCATAGTGCACTGGTCAATGCTTAGGTGCCATGCCTGGTCTACTTTCTGCATGGAAGTCAAGCCATTTATCTGTACAAATAATGCTGCACATGCAGTTTTTGATTTTAATATGTATTAATGGGCATTTATTTTGCAGGCTCAATGAATCAGGGAAATAGTGTCTGAGTTCTAATGAATTTACTACTACTATTGTTAAAAGTGTGGATAAATCCCAACACGAGGGTGAAAATGTTCATATCTCCCTAGCTCTCCTAGTGTCCCCTCCTCTCTGGGAATCATGGGATCTGGCTTCTATCCCTGGCTTTGTCGTGGACTTTCTCTGTGACCTGGGGCCTTAGTTTTCCCATTTGTAAATGGAAAATTAATACTTACTCACCTTTGTAAAGTGCTTGGAGGCCTACAAATGGAAAAGTGATATGGGCCTGAAATCCCCAAGCTTGCAATGAGCCCATCTCCCAGAGCACATAGCTGGAGCCGGTGAGATGCCCAGCCTAAAGCTCCTATCTACCCACCATGAGTCCGTCTCCAGAGGGAGCAGAAAGTATTGAAATCTACAGACTGCTGAATCCTTGACCTGTGTGGTCTCTTTATTTAAAAGCTCCTCTCTATTGCTAGGTGACAAGAGAGATACAGAAAGCACTACAACAGCACTGAATGCTAACAAGATGGGGAATAATAAAAGCTATTCACCCATAGCTGACAAGGTCCAGTGTGAGATTTCATGGCAAAGATTAGGAAAAGGAGATGTTCTGGTCTGTGGGACAAACCAAGAGTCCAGACTAAATGAAGCAGAAGCAGTAAAGGATTAATTGTCCTTAGCTGGTGCCTACTCCTTGGAAAGGAGTCTCATTTGCTTCTTTCAGCTACTTGTGACTAGAGTCCAAAGCAAGAAAGTATATATAAAGTTCACCACACAAGGAATCACCATAGTACAGAGCTTCAGCATTCTGGCTTCAGCTCTATTTAAGTCTGTTGTCAATTCCCAGCATGCATAGGAATAAAAATGCTTGGCTTTATCAAGAGAGTGCACTGCATTGCTTTCCTCCTTTACTAAAGAAAACAAGAAGCATCTCTTCCTTCACACCCGGGGCAGCCAACTAAAGCAAGGCTGGCTTTAGGGGGTAACTCAAGCAGGCTTCTAGGAAGTTTAAGTAAGGGGTGTCATCATAGTTATACATAGGAAAATGTTCATTCCTATCTCGTTAGTATTCCTATGTGAGTATAGAATTCTGCCTTACCCAGAATTCTGTTTGACCACACCTGAGCGCTAAACTCATGCCTTCCAGAGTGGGAAAGGTAGATTCCAGGTGGCATGCTGTTGTGAAATGATTATGAATGTATATTATGATAAAGCATTTCCTGCAGGTCCTTTTTTTGCCAGTACATAATGTCTGACAATAGTTTGGGTTGAACAGCACAGATAAAATCTGGTAGGGATCCTAGTAGGGTGTTTTGTTTGTTTATTTGCCTTATAAAAGTGGCTGTCCCCAAGAACAATTAATACAGCGTGTACTCAGGAAACTACCGGTTTTTCAAATGGTGTCTGAAAATGGTGGTGGTAGCAGGTCCCCTAATGGAATGAGAAAGAAATGCAGACATGCCCATGGTTAACAGCTTTATATTCTCCCATCACTTAGCCCCCTATTATGTTGGGATGAACTGGTTTCCATGGAATTGGAAACATGACTTTGCCATGAAGGTTTTACATAGCTAGTTCAATCCCCTTGCCACTCTGACTGCTGGTTTAGTCAGAACAGAAACAGAACAGAAAAACTGTGTTCTCCCTGCCTCCTCCCCAGGGCCGAATCTAGGGGCAGGAGACCACCTGGGATGCCAGCCTTGGAGTGGTGTTTTTGTTGTTGATAGAATGTTTGAAATAAAAATGTTTCAGGTATTCCATATATCGATTCATTTTTCACTTACCTCCTAGAATGTTCTGGACCTTCGCAGAATCTCGTAGAACCTTCCTGACTTTCTGAGAACTACATTTTCTGTGAACCTCTTAGAATATTGTCAGCGTTGCCCTTGTAGGTATATAAGTTGCGGGGCATGCCAGCGAGATATCAGAAGTGAGAGCACAGCTGCAGTATTGTGAACTTTGTTTTAATTGTGTAACTGTGAAAGTGTATTTGTGTTTTAAGACTTGAAGAGTGTAAGTAGCAACTAATAAAGGACATACTTATTGAGATGCCAGAGATTCTATCAAATCCCTGTCTACACAACAATATAAAAGAAATACTGTTATTTCTTTTGCCATGCTTAACACGTAATGTTTGATGACTTTCTAAGACTGTGGAACATAAACTTTTCCCTAATACTATTTGTTTTCCCCCATAGAAAATAAAAGATGCCCCCGAAGAAGCTTACAGGAGCCTAGTATAGGAAGCAAAAAGCTCAGTTGCAATCTAGTTTGCAGCAAAGGGCACATTTGATGGGGAAATATCTGAAATAGAACAACACAGGCTGGGCTTTAGGGCAGTAGCAATCATCCCAGTGCAGAAGAAATAGAGGAGCAAAGCATAAATGATGGAAGTCCTATTACTCAGGAATTAGCAGATTTACCTGAAGATAAGGAATGGAAATGTGAGGAAAGTGATGGAGAATCGTCCAGTTTTCCTGGAGGTGTAAGGGAGAGTGATAATAGAGAAGAATGTGGCTCACATGAAAAGGAGAGTGATGACAAAAAAATCTGATTTACATGAAAGGGAGAGAAATGAGCAAGAAGAATCAGTCTTGCATGATGACAGAAACAGCAGTGACAAAAATTGCACATCACGTCTATACATCAGATCCCATTTTATGGCCAGCGATCCTAAACTCTGCTGATATTGATCATACAATTTTGAATGGGTCAGGCAAAATCAAGGATATGATGTTTCCCGTAAATGAGCAGAAGTGACACTTCTCAAGGTCATACTGCAAAAGAGTATGCAAGAATGGTGAGAAACTAAATCGGCATTGGCTAGTTTACTCAAAATCAACTGACAAAGTATTTGGGTTTTGTTGCAAAATATTTCACAAGAATGCCAAATTGTTGCTTGTGCCTTCCAAGTACAATTACTGGCATAACTTAGCTGATGCTCTGAAGCAACATGAAAAGTTACGTGGCCATTTTATGTCCTACTCTAACTGGATGGAGCTTGAGTTCAGACTCAAGCCGAATAAAAGCATGGACGCGGAAAACCAGCGCATTATTAATGTAGAAACCTAGCATTGGAGGATTGTGCACAAGCATCTGATCTGAATTATCCTCTTCCTTGCAAAGAATAATTTGGCTTTCCAGGGTTTGACGGATAAGTTGTTCACTGAACATAACAGTCATTTCCTTGGTTTGGTAGAGTTCCTTGGGAAATACGACAATGTCTTGCGTGAGCACCTACGTTGAGTAGTTTGTAAAGAAGCTATATGGACCATTACTGTAGCAGAACAATTCAAAACAAATTGATTGACCTTATGTCAAGGAAGGTGCTTGATAACATATTGATGCAGCTTGGCAAAGTGAAGTACTACGCTATAATAATGGACTGCACTCCCGATGTAAGTCCCAGTGAAAAGATGTCATTGACAGTAAGCTTTGTTGACAACGAGGATGGCTGTATCCAAGTAAAGGAACACTTCATCTGTTTCCGATCTGTGGGCGACTCTACTGGAAAAGGCCTAACAGAACTGTTTATGAATGTTTTGAATGAGAATAAAATAAAGCTTCAGGACTGCCATGGCCAAAGCTACGACAACAGTGCAAACACGAAGGGAATAAACAGTGATGTCCAGGCAAGGATCCTTTCGCTGAATCCAAGCACTTTCTTTGTGCCTTGTGGTTGCCGTTCCCTCAATGTGGTTGTGTCAGATGCCGTGTCATCTTCTTTAGGTTCAGTATCTCTCTTTGGAGTACTGCAAAGGATGTACATCCTGTTTTCAGCATCAACTATCAGGTGGAATGTGGAAGATCCTCACAGACAATGTTACAGGTCTAACATGAAGCCATTAAGGGACACTAGCTGGGAGAGCCGCATTGACAGCGTAAGGCCAGTGAGGTACCAAGTGACTGAGGTTTATGACACCATGATGGAACTGGTGCTGTTGAGTAAAGCCAAGGCTGGAATCTGACTGCAAAGCCTGGCAAACCAGATCACTGGCTTCAAATGTCTGGTCTCAGTTGTGGTTTGGCATGATATCCTGTTCCAAGTAAATATTGTAAGCAAGGCATTACAAACTCAGTCAATGGACATTGCGGTTGCTACTACTTTGATGAGAAGCTGCTTGATTTTGTTGTGGCCTACAGAGACAACGGATTTGAAGATGCTGACAAAGAAATGGTGGAAAACTTAGGAGTTGAGCCTGTCTTCAAGAAAACTCATATTCATTGGAAGAAGCAACAGCTTGGTTATGAGGGTGGAGATGAGGTGATGGGAAGCTTGGAAGAAAAATTCAAGGGGGAGCTTTTTTGCTCGCTGGTTGACACTGCTCGAGTGTCCATCAAAGAAATATTTGGACAAATGAAGCAGCACAAAAAGACCTGGGGGGTTTTGTATGACCTTAGTAAGCTGCCAGCTGACAGGAAAACACTCTAGAACAATTGTACAGACCTTCACCTGACGCTGTCTCAAGGGGAACATACAGACATCAATGATAAAGACCTCTGTGTCAAAATGGACAACATCCAGCATATTTTGCAACACAGGAAGCACTTTCCACTCCAAGTTCTCCAATTATTTCATGATGCAGAGCTGAAGGACACTTTTCCTAATTCCTGGAAAGCTTTGAAGAGCCCACTCACCCTGCCAATCACAGTCACGAGCACAGTTTTTCAAAGCTCAGGCTCATTAAAACATATCTTTGATTGATGATGGCCGACAAGAGACTGACATCGTTTGCTATTTTATCGCTTAAAAATGCCATTGACCAGTCTTTGGATCTCTCTGATGCTGTGCTTCGATTCGGGAGGGCAAAGGCAAGAAAAGTGACCTTTTGAACTAAAAGACTTAAGGTTAACATTCTAAGGTTGTCACTTACTGTAACACTATTTAATACTGGTCCACCCAGTGTAGGTGCACAGTTCAATTTCTTGATGTTAGTACATTTCAGTTATTCTTAAAATTAAAAAGTTTCTATATGCTTAGAGGAAATTATTCTTATTTGCTTATATATGCATGAATAAATACCAATTCTAGCGTGCAAATTTATGGTCTTATATGACAGGGATAAATCATGCATGCAGATCATGCATCAAAGTTGTGAAATGAGCTGCAAATGCAATAAAAATAAAGTTTTCGAAAGTTTAACAAATGGGGGGTGCCATTTGGTCGAGGGCTGGCCCTGACCCTCCCCACTCTTATAACTCCTGGTTTTACTAATCTAAGGTGGTGTTAATAAAAGACCTAACAGGTTGTTTAGTAATGTGGTTCCTTGACTTCAATGGGAGATTTGCCAGACAAAAGACAACATGGTGTTGCTCATTGTTTCTATTTTGTAAATGTCCACGTGGGATACTGTCATGGCTGGTTCCTAGACCCACAGGTTTATCTACCTTTGCTCTTACAGCCATTTGCAGTCCGCATAATGCTTCACATGTGAAACTATTTTTTAAAATGCTTTAACCTTTTTTCCTGTCATATCAACTTCTGCCAGCAATTTATAAATAACCCAACATAACAAACCCCTGTGTATGTGTGTGAAAAGGATCAATTCAGGGAGAAAACAGATTTCAGTTTCACAGGTCCAAATCTTTGATATCAACATGGAGCAGACAAGTCATTTTAAGAGTGATTAAAAATGCTTTAACATCTCAACTTTTTTTTTATTATGATTATTATGACGAGTGAACAGAGCTCAAAGCTGGTATAGCTCAGCAGAAAGCGGCGTGGAAATTGGAGGCATTTGATCAAGCAGAACAGGGTCTGGTCTCATCTTAACTGCTTCTGATCTCCTGATTGTAAATCTGGGGCAGAATGTGAGTGAGGGGTGACTCTCTCGACCAGACGGTTCAATCCCACAATGCAAGAAGCGGTGCCCTCTGGTTGCTTGTCATCCTGACACTTGGGACGCATCGCTGGATACAAGGAGAGACGAGACACTTGCATGTGTGTGTCTGTGTGTGCGTGCGTGAAGTTGTGTCTCGTCTCCGTTTTTGTTTTGCTCTTTTCTGGTCATGAGACCCGGAAGTTTTTTTTTTTTTTTTAAATCACATGGCAGAGAGAGATAATAAAAACAGAAAAATGGCGACAGTCACGTTGTGGCGAGTCTATGCTGCGTCATTAGATAATCTTCATGCAAAGATCGCTTAGAACAAAGAGAAGAGGGGACAGGAGCCCCGGCCGCAAAGGTGGGTGAGCAGAGGGCAGGGAATCGGGGGTGCACGGGCTGCGATCGGGAGCAGCGCACCCTTTTGCAGTTCAGGGATGCGTGGGGGAGTGTGTTGCAGGACGTTGCAATCTTGGCATCACACGTCCTGTGCTGTCCTCTCATAATTCACCTTTAGGCAGCGCTGGAAACGAAAGCCAGAGGTTTGTTTATGTTTGGGGGGGAGGGGAACCTGTTTTTTGCGGGGTGGCCGGGATGGGGGAAAGGCAGTTCTCCTCTTGCGGCGGGCGGGTGAGAGAGGACGAGGAGTTTGGGTTGGGAATGTGTGTTTTCTTCCCAGCGCTCTCCCTGGGGCGCAGGCTTGTTTTTCCTCGCACGCGTTGTGCTGCTCCCAACAGCTGGATGCGTTGTCACCAGCTCTGCCTCGCACGCTGACAGCCGCTCCGCGGCCCGGGGGGCTCATTTCGGGAGGGGGGGGGACGGTTATGGAGGAAGGGTGGGGTACCGGCGCACCGCTGTCCGATTGCCTTTGCGGGGTGGTTTTGCAGGCTGATGGGGAGCCGGGTTGAAGCCCGGTAGGTCTCCCAGCCCCTGGCCTTTCGGGATGCGTGTGTGTGTGCGGTGTTTAATGTTGCGCACTGTTATTTTCCTTCAGGATCCTGGCACTGGTTCCTTTCCGTCAAGCGATTGTAAATATAGCCTGGATCTTGTTTACATGAAGCATCCAGCAGGAGGAGCCTGGGAGGAGGAGGAGGAGGAAGATGGAGGAGTCTCCACGGCTGGCTGGGGTGAGCTTCCCAAAGGGGAAGGAGGAGCCGAGGCGGGGCTGGAGTCTCACTCAAGCAGCCTGGAAGCTGCCTGGTACCTGCGCTTGTCACTTTCCGATTCAGATTCGCTCCCCCGGCCCTGCGGGGCAGAGCTTCCCATCAGCAGCCCTGGGGAGCTGGGTACCAAGCTATGGCTGCAGGATGGCGGTGCTCGCTCCCTGCCCAGACAAGCGGCAAAAACTTGTCTGATGGTGCTTTTGTTCCCACAGCCACGGGCGCTGGCACTTCCTCGCTGGTTGAGATCAGCGAGGGAGAAGCCAGAGGGGCTTTTCCTATTCTCTCTGCTCCTGCCCACCCAGCTCACCCGCTGTGGAGCCACACGTCCACTTCCCTCTCCCTTTCACTTACATAGCAGGGTATTTACTTATTTATTGCAAAGAGAGGGCCTGGCAGGGCAAGTTCAGCTGGACAAATGGGGCAAGTACAGGGCCAGATCCTACATCACCACCTTGTTTCCTGCCCTAGGAAGTTATTTTTTAACAAAGCATAGGGACATTTTTCCCCTGGTGGCTAGTAAGTGACAAGGGCCAAATCCATGGCCCCTGGTTCCTGCTGTGCCAGCCTCTGTGATTGTTAGCAGATGTTTTCAGTGCAGCAGGAGCTGAAAACAAAGAGCATCTCTTCTCTCCCCGCCCCATATTGAGCTCCCCTTCCATGGGAGATGTTGGTCCATCTAGAGCTGTGCTCTAATAATGTGTGGGTGGTGGGGTTATGAGAAAGAGAATACTGGAGGACCCAGTCAAGTTGCTGGTGTTAAATTTGTTTGAATGTTTTCATATATTTTTCAGGAAGGGGCCTCTAGGAGTTCTTAGTTCCAGAAAAGTGACTGAATACTTGCCCATAGACCGTAGCTGGTGAATGATTAATAATGTTTGAGCTTTATTTAATTATTCATACATTTTGTGCACCAACAGCAGCAGTTAGAATTCATCTATCAGACTGTTAACTCAGCCGCTAAACAGAAGTTTAAGAGGGGAAGGGAGTCATAAAGACTAAAAGGTAAGTAGTGGCAGAAGGAATCAAGCAGAACGTAGAAAAAGAATGGAGATGATTTTATAAACAATTCCCATTACTGAAGTTTCCTTGATGGGAGAGTCTCATTATTGTTGAACGTACCTGTTTCCTACCTCACTTACAAGTGAAGAAGCAAATCTTTAAAAACTAATAAAGAAGAATTTAAAGCCATAGAAAATATTACTTTAATAACTGTCCTGGCACACTAGAGTCTTTCACTTCTAGGTACTGTAAACTGCACTGTAGGCAGGACCTCCTGCCATATTAAGATTCCAGTAACTTTCTTAAGGAGGAAAGCCACTTACCCAGTAGCCAAAAGATCAATTATATCCCTGTAACTGCAGTTTTCTGCTCTTAAGAACACACACACACACACACACAGACACAAATATTTGTAATAAAGGTATTCGCCCCCGCCATTTTTCCTAGCTTTAGATAAGACACACCTTTTCATATTTAGTATCGGAGTTAGCTGTAAAAATCAGAACTATAATTCCAAGCTACATGCTAGGAGAAAAGAAAAAAAAAGTTGAATTTATGCGGGGGAGGGGAGGGTAAATAGCCAATTTAGTTTTTAGACCCTAATCAAAAGGAGTGTTGTTTAATTCAGAACACTCAAGAAACATGGTAAGTTACCGACCCCAAAAGAAGAGAGTAGTGGAAATGGGGTGGGGGAAAAACAAGCAAAAATACACACCGAAATATGCCCTTGAGTAAATTCATGTGTACCACATTGAGATCAGAGGGACTACTCCTGAATGTTTTCAGGATCTATGTTACCTGACTGAGGAAAACTTTTTTTACTCTAAAAAAAGAATGTAAGTGTTAAAAAGTGACACGGCAGAGTAAATATATCACCTCATCATCAGCAAAATGTAAATATATCCAGAGCGTGCAGCCCTTGTGATGCTAATAGAATGATTTAATGACATTTTTGTACCTTTATATTGTTATTTTTTTTACATATTTGAAAGCTAGGAAACACTTATTTTTTTATATAAATCCTTAATAAAAGGTGTGCTCGTAGGTACCTTATGGTTACTATTTTCAGAAAATGGCAGATTATTCTAAGGATGCTGATATATTTGCCATCAACTGCAAATTTATATCTTAAACATTTTTGTACATATTTGCCCATTCATATTTGCCTCCTGGAACAATATTGTATAACGTATTGACTGGTCCCTTGTTTATGTAACATATGTTCATAATTTGTTTTAAAAATGCGCAAATATTTTTTCCAGGAAACTGTTTTTCCACATTTGTCTCTTTAGTGCCCTCTTGTGTTAAAAATATGCAAGAGACCATTTTGGTAGTACTTGAGCCCAGCTGAATTTTAAGCATTTCTGAATTTTAAAAGCATTTTATTTAACTTAAGGAAATACATATCAGTTTAGTTGGTTATTTATTCCGTTATCCATAAAGTTCTTGCTCTACCCATCAGAAATATTTAAGTACCACTTACACCAATTAAGTCCATCAAATTCTTAAATGGAACATTATGTGAAATGTAAAATATATTTCTCATTTACATTGTGAAATCTGATGAAACATTTTAATATGCTGATCATTACAGAACTGATTCACTAGATTAGATGCCTTTATTCAGAGAGACTACCATGACTTTTTAAGCAGTACTTCAAACATGAACCAGAGAAAATTTTTTGATAAACTTCTATCATTGTTTGCAGTGTAATTCTTGATTTCAGCAGTTTTCATTTAGACCTCAGTGTATGGCCCAAATCAACTATCACACAGCCTGAACAAAGAAGCCCATCAGACAGCAACTCAACTCCAGGATCATTTCCACATCCAGTGCTTGTTACTATTTTGGATTTGATCCTGCTCCCACTGAAATCAAGAGCAAAACTTCAAAGGGAGGAGGATTGGGCCCCAAAGGACCCGAGTGCTGCAAACATACCTGTTGGAACTTGAGCTCATCTGCAAGTGTTTGCAGAATGGAGGCCTGAGATGGTACTGTGAATCCCACAAGACAGAAACCTTGTCTTTTTTGTGTGTGTCAAGGTCCTAGCACTTTCAGTGTAGAACATAATACTTAAGTTTCAAAGATATTATATCCATATAATTAACTAAACTATTTGATAATGGGTCCAGATTCTCCACCAGGTTAAATTTGTGCAGCTTCATTGTCTTAAGTGGAACTATGCCAATTATACCAGTTGAGGATCTTGCCTATGTAGTTTATGTAAGGGAACAGCACTCTACTTCAAATGCTGATTGAAACCAAAAAAGCAGGAAAAATACCTTCATTCCATCAGTGATTATCTCCATGGAATGAGTAAGTTATTTCCCCCCTCCCCAGTTAAATACAGCCTTCGGTAGACTTGGATTGTGCAGCTCTGAAAAATACTTTAAAGTTGTATTGAATTTAACTGCAGTGATACCAGTTAACCAGGTAATTTTCAAAGAGCGGATAAATTAAACTGAAGTTTCAGAACACTTTATTCATTTCCACATGTATTTATTAAACATGCATTAAATCCATCATCCATGTCCTTGAAGAATGAACATCTTTATTTTTGAAACATGCACAAGAGGAAACACTATGTAAGCACACAATAAAGCAAGCACTATTCTCTCTGAGACACTAACAGACATAATGACCGACAGGCTGCCCTGGCTCAGTTATCACAGTGCTGATGCTGTCTATTCTAAAGGTACAGTACTGTGATAACTGAAGGATGGCAGCCATCTTAGCTTCACAGGAACCCAACGAGCAGATATCAGAGAAGATGTCCTTATTTTCTGCATACCGGACATGCTTTGTTTATGAAACTGACCATATGCTAGAGCAGAAAGATGCTTGTTGTAAGGGTACATCTTAACTCACTTGAAGGAAGAAAAAAAAAAAAAAAAACCTTCAGTTTACTGGAATAAAAAAAAAGTCACTTGATATCTGTTGAGTTTGCCTGTTAATTGACTGACCTTTTCTACTTGGAAGTTCTTTAAAAAAAAAAAAGAAATCACAGGCTTTGAAAGAGTACTCTAGGTTTTGAAGAAGCATGCTATAGCGATTGAAGGATGATTATTCTTAAAGTAAGAGTAGATGGAGGTCCCTATCCATTATGGAACTCATTGCCACAAGAATTAAGAATGGATTCAGAGCCAAATGTAAAACCCACCTTTTCGCCCTGGCTCTCTCTCAAATTAAAAGACCACCCCGCCTCTTGGTGGCGGGGAAGGAAGAGAGAGAGAGAGAAACACTGACATTTTAAGTAAATGAAGGTGTTTGTGTACTGGGGTGATGAGGATCACATAGGTACCCGGATGGATCAATAGGAAACAAGGCAAGTTCTTAATGCAAGTAATAGTTACGACATTCATTCCTTCCTTTATGGATCTAATCCCTCCTGTTTAAAAAAAAAAAGTCAGTAGTTTAGCCTTTACAGATATTTACATATGTTGAAAAGACTAATTGAGCCTCAACATCTTTCCTTTCAGGTCAAGTAGTGGTGAGCCAGTATCCTCATTTCACAGATTGGGAGCTAGACCATAGAGCTACAGGAGCGTGCACTAAGCCCCCTGTCAAACTGGTGACAAAGCAAGGATTAGGACTCAGGAGCTCCTGGCCCCCATCTCATGCTCAATGCACTATTTCATACTTGCCTCTCCAAAATGTAATGAGATTAAGACTGAAAGACTCCACCCAGCTAGATGATTTGATAAAAGGACTATAAAGGAACTGGAGAGAAGGTGGTAGAGTATCTGTTCCTGATTGAAGCCAGAGTCTTATTTTTAAGGAGCATTAACTTGAAAATATGTTTGGGTTTTTTAAAGCTGAGTACTCCATCTTTTGGTGGTTTACTCAAAGACTATTGTGTGGAGCCTCTGTCCTGTCCAAATGTTGCTCTAGATATGAAGCTGCAGTATTGGAAAATTAACACCAGAGGGGACCATTGGATCAGTTCTCTTGGAAATGGTGAAGTTTCAAAGTAACCTGAACAGACACCTGCATATGTCAACATGGTGTCCATTCCCAGCTCTTCATTCTTCCCAAGGAAGTAGACATGTGACACAGCGTCCTTCTCATTACCGGTGAAGGTTTCATTTGACAGGTGATCAACCAGCAGTAATCTCCCTTTGTTCTCTGTACTGCTATTGCTATCTGAGACAGGGGGTAAGAAAATATTTCCATATAGGTAAAGTGTCCTGCACCTTCCTCCAAAGCACTGGATACCGTCCCTTGTTTGAGACAGGACAGTGGGTTAGATGGACCCCTGCTATGACCCAGTATGGTAATTCCTGCTTTGTTTTACTTCTCTAATCCTTTAACAGAGGCACCACCACAGCTCTGGTGCTGGACATACTTGAGTCTGTATTTACCTTAGTGCTATATAGCTATTATTGAACAGCTAGCTGGTTTTCATTGCTTAAAGGAGGTTGTGGTGGTGTAGTACTATTAAAGAAACACCTTAGTAGCACCCCTCAGGCACTGGGACCCCCCCCCCCCATCTAGCCTGTGCTAGGTGTTGTACAGGCATAGAATAAAAAGACCATTCCTCCCCCAAAGAGTTTACATTCCAAGTAGATTAACTGTCAACTTTCCTTTTCTAGGTGAGTGTAGATGTAGAAGTCATTTGATATGTAAAAATACGAAGTGTTATTTAAAGAACTATTGTATTACAGTTCACGTCCAACAATCAAGGGGTCACCATAGATGGGATTAGTCTTGTGTTACCAAATTAGGCCAGCACAAGATGGGGTGCTGAGAAAACAGCCCTTTAGCCCCTGTGAGATGGGAGCATCTTATATTTCTCTTCAGCTACTTCTGAAGCCATTTTGGGAGCTGACAGATGTTTGTGGAAGATGCATCCAGTTTCCTTGGTCAAAGGAAAGCTCATGATCTTGCAGGGCCTTTGGGGTTGGAAATGCAGCCATGCATTCTAAGTCTCTGCAATGAGGAAGAGTTTTGCTGTCCAAAGAGTTATTTTAGACAATCACTCTAGACATTGAAGGGGACTTCTAAAAATATTATCCTCCCAGCAGGGTAAATAAGCTGAATGCCCATAGCCTGTTACCATAAGCGCTGACTCCATGGGTGCTCCGGGCTGGAGCACACATAGGGAAAAATTAGTGGATACTTTGCACCCACCAGCAGCCAAGCTCCCCTCACCTCCCCACCCCACTTCCTCGTCCCCTGCCCCAAGCACCCCACATCCCTGCTCCTCCACCTACTGCCAGTACTCCCCCCCTCCCCACCAAGTTAGCAAGCTCCGGGGAGGAGGAGCAAGACTCCCATAGACTTCAATGAGCTTCAGATCAGGCCTCAGATAAGGACTTCCCTAACACTGCTTAAGCATCCATTTTATTACAATCTATGTAATCATACCCAGCTAACTACAATTAGTCATCAAAGCTTCAGGATACGTTGTGTTGCATATTTCACATATGGATGAAGATACAGACATGCCTGTTTAAACTCAGAGGCTGTGGGGGCACCTCCACAGACACGGGTTCTCATTTCCTGTTTAGACAGAACGGAGGCTACCAAGGCAGGGCAGGAACTGAGAGAGTGTTATGACAGGTTTCAGAGTAGCAGCCATGTTAGTCTGTATCCGCAAAGAGAAAAGGAGTACTTGTGGCACCTTAAAGACTAACAAATTTATTAGAGCATAAGCTTTTGTAAGCTACAGCTCACTTCAAAGGCATCCGATGAAGTGAGCTGTAGCTCACGAAAGCTTGTGCTCTAATAAATTTGTTCATCTCTAAGGTGCCACAAGTACTCCTTTTCTTTTTGAGAGTGTTATATGAGCCTGAAAACCCTATGCAATGTCAGAACAAACAGATCGGTTCTAGCTCAAAAGAACTAGCCTTCAGAAATTCTCTTCCTCCCATATCTTAATATTGATCCCATACCAGATGATAGTATTTTAATAAATCTATACTGCTGTATATATTGCCAAACACACACAAACACCACAAGAAGAAAGTTTTTTGGGGGGAGAGGGAGAGAAATACTTCCTTCCTCCTATGTGCCACATTTAGCAAAAAACAAAAAGCCACCACATGCACACTTATGTCGCTTTATTTTCCATGTAGAAACAAGCCCTCCAGCACCTCCAATGTTCTGGTTATTTACCTCATTGTGATCCTGATCTAAAGTTAAAATCAGGCCTTTCTGACACACAGTTTGGCTGTAGGTCCAGACTCATTTTCCACATTGCTCTACTCCAGTGATTCTCAGCCCTTTCCCCATTAGGGCCTCCTTTTTCCCCTACCAAGACACTCCTCTACCCTAACCCCACAGCTGGGACACGCCCCCACTATTATACCTGCTCAGAACCATGAGGCCCAGATTGAGAACTCCTCTTTTAATTGGTTAATTTGCATGATTACCCTTTCAGAAGGAGCAATTTCTATCATGTGCCACCTGGCCCGTTTCTGGTTATTGTGATAGAATATTTACTGTTGGTTAGCACTGACCTTTAAAACTCAGAAATAGATTTTACATTATTAGGTAAAATCCTGGTCCCTGATGGAGGTTTAATGTTACCAAAGAATTGTTAACTTTACAAGTCAATAACATTATGCTCTCAATACATTCTAGAAGAGGAATTATTGATACTAGGCCTGCTCCAAACACCATTGAAGCCAACAGAAAGACTCTTTTTGACTTGAATGGGCTTTGGATCAGACTCTTACTCTCCTTTTCATACTATGGGCAGGGTAGAATTCTAGTCCATTTAATTCAGTGGCAAAATTCCCATTGACTTCAATGGAACCAGGATTTCACCTAATATTTTCAGCTGCATAAAGTTGGTCCAGGGTCCTTTTGGTATTGAAAAAAAAAGGTCCAGTTCCAATATACAAGGAACTAAGGAAAGCAGGGAGGAGTTAATGGTATTATTGCTGTATGTGGCTGTCATTAGGACAGCGCATAGGGAGTAGAAAGGGTTAGAACAGTGGTCACCAACCTGTCAGTCATTATTGACTGGTTGATCCTGGAGCCTCTGCCAGTCAATCGCGATCTCTGGGCTGCTACAAGTCCGGCGGTGCAGCGGGACTCAGACAGGCTGCCTGCCTGCCTACCATGGCCCCATGCTACTCCCAGAAGCAGCTGGCAAGTCTCTGCAGCCCCGTGGGGAGGCAGCTCTGCGTGCTGCCCCTACCCCATCCCCACAGCTCTTGACCCCCTGCCCCAGCCTGGAACCCCTCCTGTACCCAAACTCCCTCCTGCACTAGCCCAGAGCCCCCTCCTGCACCAAACTCCCTCTCAGAGCCTGTACCCCACACTCCTGCACTTCAACCCCCTGCCCCAGGCTCAGTCACAGTTGAGACTGTTACACAGATCTGTGACAATCCCTGAAGGATTTTGGATCCATAAGCCACAAATGACACCAATTAAAAAACACATGAAATGTCCAGTGGATTCTATGAGATTAGGTGCAGTGTGACCATATGACACCTGCATCCAAACTCCCTCCCAGAGCTCACACCCTTCACTCCTGCACCCCAACCCCCTGCCCCAGGCTCAGCCTCCCGGAGCCCCCTCTCACACTCCAAACCCCTCAGCCCTGTCCCAGAATCTGCACCCCCCCACCCCACATCCCAACCGCCTGCCCCAACCTGGTGAAAGTGAGTGAGGGTTGGGGAGAGTGAGCAACAAAGGGAGGGGAGAATGGAGTGAGTGGGGCAGGGCCTCAGGGAAGAGGCAGGGTAGATTCTGGGTTGATCTTAAATTCAAAGTGATCTGGTGCATAAAAAAAGGTTGGAGACCATTGGGGTAGAGGATGTGCCATTGCCTCAATGCCCTGGCCCTCCTCCACATGTGGGGAAGGTACATTAGGGGTGCAGAGTCCTATTTCAGCCTTTGAGCTAGCAGAGCATCCATGGAGCATGCTACAGCCCAAGAGGTAGAATTTTTCCCCTAAACTCCTGCTGCACCCAAGCTCAGCTACCCAGCATTGATCCAAGCATTTTGCACTTACCCAGGCTATATGCACCACTCAGGATTTTGTTCAAAGATCTATTTTTAAAGCTCTTTGAATTGTGTTTTGGTTTTTAGACTCAAAGCTCTAAAGCAGCACATTATAAACACTGCCAAGATTGTGTTTGTAAAAACAAAGCCACGCCCTCCCCGCAACTATAAGAAAATAAGAACACTATTGACAGAAGAATGAGCTTTATGTGGTTTCCTTGGCACAACGGGGAGCACTGTCAATGCTATTAGAAGTCATGCCACAATACATCTACAGCCCTCTGCATGTGCCATGTCTCACCCTTTCATTGGGCCCCCCAGTTTTTAAATTCTGTTAGAAACGTTAACGTGCACTTACAAGGCACATTTCATCCACAGATACGGAAGTACTTACAAGGTAATTAAGGTATCACTATCCCCATTTGACAGATGGGAAAATGAAGGCAGAAACGTTAAGCAGCTTGACCCAGGTCCGACAATTAGTCACAGACAGAGCTAGGACTAGAATCCAGATCGCCTGCTCCCCCCCACCCAAGTGCATTACCCAATAGATTGTAAAAAAAAAAAAAAAAAAAAATAATAAAGAGATGTAAGCACAGAATCCTAAGTGACTTGCTGAAGAGGATACCTAGAGCGAGGGTCAGAGTAAGGTTAGCACTCAGAAGTGCTGTGCTTCTAGGCCCAGGCTTATTCCACAAGGCCACACTAGTGCTCAGTTTGATTTGTAGAGTCCCCATACTTTTCCTACACCCAGTGGCCAAAGATTGTGGACTTCTTTATTAGGTAGCTACCCTGCCTGTTGATATTCTTAGCAGGGAAATAAATTTTGTATTTGTGATGACTGGCTGCATCTTTTACTCTACAAAATGTACCCTCTTGAGGAAAATTAGCTTGGGATGTGTCAGTTCTTCACCGCATACACACAGCGGTCTCCTTGCATTAAGCCACGCTTGTTATGATCCCTCTGTTTTGTAGCTGCTTGTCAGCACCGCTAAGGGAGCCCATCAATTACAATCCATCAAATTTACAGCATTTCTAGAAGGACAAAAAAGGTCAGGTGGTTTTCAGTTGTCTCCCTTGCTACAGCTCATCCCTTCCCTAGGATGAAAGCTCATGCCCTCTGTTTTAACTATAGAAGCAGGCAGAATATATTGAATAATTCAAGAAGAACGTATGTTTAAACATTTACACAAGCTTCAGATCCTCCTATTTAAAACAAGTCAGCACAAAAGTAAATGATTCATGACAACTTACCTTGCCTTACCTTGCTATCATGGCCTTCAGAAACAGGGGAGCTTGAAGAATTTGTATTCATTCAGACCACCTGCTTAAAGTGAGTCTAGTGCTTAAGAAGAATGCCATAACAGCAGCAAGAGAAACGCAAGTCCCCAGTTTATCCATAAGAGGTACAGCATTGGCAGGGAACACTAGCTCATCTCTTGCGTGTGCTTCACCCTGAGGCAGATTTACCACAAAACAAACCAATGACAGGGCTGCCCCCCCAAAATGCAGGACAAATCTCATCTGATAACCTCCCTCCCCCCGAGTCCCAGCCAGCAGTGCAGCAGGGCTCAGGCAGGCAGGTTGCCCGCTTGCCATGGCTGGCAGCCCCACGTTGCTCCCGGAAGCGGCCAGCTGCTGGCACATCTCTGCGTGCCCTGGGTGTGGGAGAGGCAGCTCTGTGTGCCACCCCCACCCCAGGCAGTGCATGGAGACCTGCCCCCCCCCCAAGGGTGCGTGCAGAGACATACCAGCAGCAGCAAGCAGGGCGAAGGCGGCTGCCCATGTTGCCTCCCTCCCTCCGGGCCACTTCCAGAAGCAGCCAGCATGTCCCTGTGGCGGGACGTGGGGGAGTGTCTCTGCATGTTGCCCCCTGCCCCAAGCACCGACTCTGCAGCTCCCATTGGCCAGGAACTGCAGGGCAGAGCCTGGGGGCAGCAGCATGCAGAGACCCCCCCTTCTCCCCTCCCGTGCCTAGGAGCCAGTGACAGAGGGGTGTGCTGTTTGTATTGGGAGCAGTGCCACCCAAAGTAAGCATTGCCCCCCAGATCCCTCCCATACCCCCATATCCCACTGCCCCAGCCCAAAGCCTGCACCAAAACTCCCTCCCAGAGCCCAACCTCTGCACCCCAACCAAGGTACTTTATTTTATTTTCATTTACTTCCTATTACTTAGGGGAGGAGGAAGAAAAAAAAGAAATGAGAGTATGTTCTTTTTCTTGGCTGGTTCCCAACGGGAGCGGGGGGCATAAAAATGAAGCTGCACACAGGGCCCAGCTAACTCTTCTTATTCCACCACTGGCTTCAGCCCTGACCCAGAAGGCACCACCTCTGGGAGGAGTTCAGCCTTGGTGTCTACGTTAGACTTTTTGTCCTAAAGGTTTCCCTGCTGTGGGGGTATACTCCTGTGGACAAGGTGCCTGCTGACCCCCTTCCTTATTATAAGCACCATGTCTAACCCTGTATGCCAGCATGACAGTACTGAGATGATCAGGCTCGGATCTTGTCTACACTAGCATTCCCATCACTAGTACCAACAGCAGGGCTGATGGCAACAATGGGGAAGTTTTAGAGAAACAAGCTAAGGCCCACATGTACTACATATTTAGTTCTTGGCCAAGTAACAGTGGTGGTGTTTAATAGCATAGTGGCAACACATATTCAGTAGGAACTGGACTGAGTCACCAACTTGTTTCATTTAAGCCATCAAACAGCTGTCAGCTGCCAACAACATTCCTCTCTATTTTATCATCATTTAGCTTACTGCACCTAACCACGTAAGTCACCTTATCTTAGAGAATACAACAGAGCCCCTTGTCCCAAGGAATTTACTATTCAATTTCACACAACAAATGGGAGGAGGGTTGGTGGAGGAATAATGGGGCAAGATAAATCAAGTAAGGGGCTAGAAAATCAGGGAGCATAAGTCAGCAAAGCTCAGTTGAAGTCATACCATCATTTGAGATTCTGGCCATATGCAGCTACTTAGCAAGGGATAATGGTGAACATTTTTAAAATTAAAAATAAAGATAAATGCGAGTACCATTTTGGGTTGATACTTACAAAAAATGACAACAGAAGTGGTCCTTAAGGAGAGATTTGAACAAAGAGGTTAGTGGCCTTGCCGACTAGCTCTGGGAGGGTACTGCACAGGCTCTACTGATCTAGACTGGATATGGACTAGTAAGCAAGATGTGAAAGGCTCCATATTACTATTTGTTATCCACTCAGGTCCCTGGCCACACCCCAGTACCTCAGATATTAAATATAATTATTTCTTTATGTAGTCACTTCCCTTAGACTTAATGACTTTGCTTTCCTGAAAGCAATGCAGAAAACATTTGTTGGCAGAATTTACATGATGTGCAAGATTTACTGTGGAGATACCATACTCTTCCTGCATGCTGAGTTCTATTAGAAAGTACAATGCTCTGGGGAACTTGATTTAGAAATTAGAACTATCCACAGGCCACTTGTTAAGGAAATCTCATATTACCAAATTCACCTTTTGATGTAAAATTGACATACTGCTGCTGAGCCATTTGCATCCTTCATTAAGAGGATGAAATCCCATCTTACAGTCCACAACTGACATTCCACTCAAGATTACAGGAGCACATTTTCTACATGGTTTCTTCCTTAGTATAAGGGAACTTTCAGGATCTCTTTCACAGCATAACTGATTTCTTGATCTGAGCGAAAGCAAGTGCGATGTGCTGCCATCTTTTAAAATAAGCATGTAGAATACAATAGGCTCCCCATTCCACCTCCCCTCTGTAAACAGATTTTGTAGTTTTCATTAACTGAAGAACCCAATAGTTTGTTTTGCTTTTTATAAATTCTGTGGAACAAAAACAGCAAAGTTACCTATTTCCATAGGAATTTAGACTATTACCTGAGTGTCATTAACCCAATTTAAGCCACATATGAAAGAGGGTCAATACATATTATATAAACTGGACTCCATTCACTTTTCTTTGTCTAAACCATTAAACCCTAGAAGTCACGGCATTATTCTTTGGGATCGTCCTGGACTTTTGCCTAGGTTATCAGAATAGAGTGCGTGCCAGATTGACAATATCCTGTACAAACCTTACAGAAGTAAAGTTACTGAATTAAGTTCAATATCTTTGGGGTCGATTGCATAAAAATGCAGTTGTGTATGTGTTTTTTGTGGAATTGTATGCAACTTCCTCCAGAGGCTGTATTAGTCAGTCTCCAAGAGAACATTAGGAACATCAAAGAACTTTTGGGGACAACATGTCTGAAATGGATTTCCTAGTAATTCTCTCCTCCAAAGCCAACCTTCTGAAGCTACGCCCTGGGAAGAGGCCCACTGTCTCCTGATTACCAGCTCCTGAAGACTTCAGGTCAAAGACCCCCCCCCACCGTATAAAGGCTGAGCTAAATGAGGATGCTAGTTCTGAGCTGAGGCTTTTATGAACTTGTGACGAGAGATGCCTTTGGGGAGTCTGAAGGACCCCCTGCCAGAACCCATGTTGGAGACACTTAGGGAAAGGGGGCAATCTCTGGTAAGATTGTTAGCGTATGTGTAGTAGGTTCTTTTGTTGTTTTTAAAATGTTTTCTCTGTAATGCTCATACCCTAAGAATAAAAAGGCTTGCATAGAAAGTGCTGTGTGGTAACAGATAGCTGTGGTTGCCACAGTTATCAGTCTCTGAAGAGACAAAGCAAGCAGGTCTGCTTAGGTAGACTGTCTTTTGGTGGGAACACTGCAATGAAGACAGGGAACTGTTCATCTTGGGAATATTCCAGTCAGGAGAGTGAGCGCCGTAGGTCTCCACCCAAGACAAAGACTATGGAGCTAGAAGCCTGAAAGCTAGTGTCTTCACTCAATCACTAAAGGAAAATATGGGTGCAGATGCTCTGAACTTTGACCGAGTTCTCTATGAACTTTGTCAAGTTTAATTTTAATCCTCACTCTCGATGCAAACTTGGAGACAGATTTGGGGGTTTTTTTTGTTTGTTTGTTTTTCCTTTGCGTACAGACTGCCCAGCTCCTTCATTAGTAAATAATCCTCAACTACAGTATCTCTTACTATAATCAGATCTCTAGAAAGCCTTCACAAAATGCTTTGGAAGGTTAAAATTTGATTTTCTTGCAAGTGCTATTAAGTATTAATTAGTATTACTAAGTCATAGCATAAGAAGTGATGTTACATTTACACAGCACCTTATACGCCAGAGTATCTTCTAGTCTTACCACCCTGATCATGGAAATATACATGCACCTGCTTAGTTTTAACGAGTACTCCCCTTGATTTAATTACAACTACTCACACCAGTAAAGTTAAGCAGGTGTGCAAGTACTTGCAGGATCCAGGCCTTAGTGTCTAAACCCATAAAGTTTGGGAGTTTCTTCTACTCCCATAAGTAGCAATACAATGCTCACCGAAATCAATGGAAAAAAGAACAAGGAGTACTTGTGGTACCTTAGAGACTAACAAATTTGAGCATAAGCTTTTGTGGGCTAAAGTCCACTTCATTAGATGCATACAGTGGAAAATACAGTAGGAAGATTATATACATATAGAGAACATGAAAAAAATGGGTGTTGCCATATCAACTCTAACAAGACTGATCAATTAAGGTGAGCTACTATCAGCAGGAGAAAAAAAAACAGCCTTTTGTAGTGATAATCAGGATGGCCCATTTCCAACAGTTGACAAGAAGGTGTGAGTAACAATAGGGGGAAAATTAGCATGAGGACTGGTTTCTGAATGTTATAATTCTTGATGTCTGATTGTTGTACATTTATTCTTGTGTGTAGAGACAGTCTGGTATGGACATTCAAAAACCAGTCAGAGAACACTTCAACCTCCCTGGACACTCAATTACAGACCTAAAAGTGGCAATTCTTTAACAAAAAACCCTTCAAAAACAACAAAAACAGACTCCAATGAGAAACAGCAGAACTGGAATTAATTTGCAAACTGGACACCATTAAATTAGGATTGAATAAAGACTGGGAGTGGATGAGTCATTACACAAACTATTATTTCCTCATGCTAATTTTCCCCCTACTGTCATATCTCTCTTCCTACTCTATTTTTCCACTGCATGCATCTGATGAAGTGGGCTTTAGCCCACAAAAGCTTATGCTCAAATAAATGTTAGTCTAAGGTGCCACAAGTACTCCTTGCTCTTTTTGCTGATACAGACTAACACAGCTACCACTCTGAAATCAATGGGAAGATCCAAATAGGACTTTCAACTTACTTCAGCGGGCTTAGAGAAATAGACGATGCTTCAGAACCTTGCTAGATCAACCCCTTAAACTAATATAAACAGAGATCCCTTTGTCTACTACTACCATCACACAGTTTCAGGGTGTTTCATGAGCAATAAGGGATTCAGCAGGCAGGTAGAGTCGCAGGCAAGAGACTTTTATTGGGTATGCTGGGTGACCAGTACATGCTAAAGTTTCATGTACTGGCTACCTGGGCCCAACTTGCACTCTGCATTATCCACAAAGCCTTCCTGAAACCTGGTCTCTTCCCACTTCCATACTGCACTGGGGTGGAATATAGTGCTGTGCAGGTTCAGATTTCTAATTGGGCACAGTTGGCACGTGCCTAGGGCATTCTAGGGGCACCTAAAAATTCAAAGTTTGCAGCTCCCAGATCCCAGCAGAGGACAGAACCATGCAGCCCTGCTGGAGCACTCCTACCACCAGGGAAGGTGAAGCAGCTCCCTGTGGCAGGGAAAGAGCTCAGCAGTCCAATGCAGTGGGCTCTGCTGGGCAAGTGGGTCATGAGGGAGCCTGGCCTGGGCAAGCCCCACTCCTGTTCCAGCCTGGCTGACCATGCTACTCCCAAGGGGCCAGAGCGATCCGCGACCGGTGTAGGAGCAGAATTGTACTATGAGAATTAATGGATTATTTGATTTCATCCTGACAGACTGCCAGTGTCTGTATTGATGTTAAGGCAGGGACAGACCAGAACAATCCTTATGATTGATTATGGTCACCCTTTTGTTTTAGGATAAGTTATGATATTTACTAAGGTTTCCTACATGTATTACAAATTAGGCACTCTAGTTAAATATAAATTTCTTTGTTTTAAGGTTTAGTAAGTAAGAGACAGGATCTTGCCTTGTGTCTATGTTAAGGAGATTCAGAATAAACTGACACTTTGTATTCTCAAAGGTCTCTGTAAAAGACTGTTTGTGTGAACGAGGAATGTATGCATCAGGAAAAGGTAAGGTGTGAAGGCAATTGTAATAGCCACATGGTCAAGGAAGAAGTGAAGAGACTTAATGACATCAAAGAACCATCAACGTGCATCCATAACGAAGGAAGGGCAGATTGACAACCCTGAGGTGAAGGCTGGCACCCCTAAAGACAGGACAATTGTTTATATCAGAACCAGGACAGGATGACCCTCTCGGAGGTGTATTGGAATGTTTACATCAAAAGATGCACCAATTAAGAAGTAACCAGTCACAAACTGACACAGCCAAATCCATAGACTTAACAGAGGGGAGAAAAAGACTATAAGAACAGGGTGCTTGGCCATGGGACTTTAGGTTTGTCTTGCCACACTCCAGGCGCATCAAATTGCGACGGACAGAGCCCTGCTCCCCTCTGCAACCAATCTGGCTGGTCACTACATTGATCCAGACTCTGGACTGGTAACTATAAACATTGACTGGCAGGAGAGTGTGTGTGTGTGAGATTGAAAAGCATATGCTAACTGTTGTATTCTCAATAACTACAGCGTGCTGCCTTCTCCCCATAAAGATCCCATGTGCTTCTTATAAGTAGCAGACTGTCCCTGGCCACGCTGCCAGCTTAGCTTGGCAGACACAGCCACCTCCCAGTGGGGCCAGTGAGTGCAGCTGGGGGACAGGGTGCGGGAGAGGGGGTTTCTGGGGAGGTGCTGGTGGGGGCTCTGGGCAATGGGGGAGGTCCAGACAGGGCAGGGGGCAGTTGTGATGCTGGGACTGTGTTGCGGAGCACCTAGAATTTGAAGAAGAAGAAAAAAAAAGTGGTAGGTTACCCCTGCTGCCCACTGTGGTTTGGAGATCTGAGCTGCCACAGGTATTGGGGGTATCCTGCAGGTTACGGCCATCTCGGCAGCTCCGAGTCACCGCAGGCAGACCCTGCCGCTCCTGGGCAGCAGGGCCCCCTGGGGCTCCAAGCCGCCACAGGTGGCAGGGGACCCTGGAGCGCAGAACCCCTGTGGGCATGGGGGGGAGGGGGAGAAAAAGAGCTTGGAGCCAGGGTCCCCGCAGCTGTTCAGCCACCGGGGGTGCCTAGGGGCACGCAAGGTGTAAATCCAGCCCTGGTGCTGTGCGTGATTAAACAGTTAATGTTACATTATAATTTGTGACTAAGGATAGAAAACATCTTGTAGTTTAAACTGCAGGCATAACATCAGTAAGCAGAACCTACCTGCTTTGGAATTTGTCCAAAACAAGGGTTAGTATTAGCAATTGCTAATAACTTGAAGATTTTTACCTGCTCTGAAGGACCATTGACTATATCAAGGAACAATGTCCTTGTGAGCCACCAATAATGTGAATTCTATACACCACTGGCAATCCTAGCCTTCCAGCAACATACCTCAGATATTCCTAGTCCTGATGGCTTATGAGACACTGGACTTTAAATTCACATTTGGATCATCATTCTGCCTTTACACACAACACACCCTTCAGTTCCCACTTGATTGGAAGAGCTGTTGGTGCAGAATGTTGGTTCTAGCTCTCTCAGAGCACTCATCTGAATTTTCAAGTATTAATCTAAAGCAGTACTATAATGCTGGGGCTTGGAGACGATATCAGCAAATAAAAGTTGGACTGCAGAGAAAGTGGGGGGGGGGGGGGGAAACAGCAAACAAGATGATTCAACTGGCCTGATTTTAAGCAAAGGGCATCCTCATTTATCAATTTATCCCCACAGTGGTCTGTGGCTCAGAATGCAAGTTAGCCACATCCTCTCTTTCTTGGTTCCATTGCCTAACTGGAGGCAAGCAGGATTTACTCCCATGTGATCTTCTTGGTTTTATTTTTCATCAGTGAACAATTGTTCAGTGCTTACTATCTCTACTTACTAGGGGTTGAGCTGTTGTTTCAGTGTTTTGGGGGTGACGGATCTGAGAAGTAACACACACACAAGCATTAAATGCCTCATCATCCTTGCACCACACTAGACAATGCACCAGGGAGTATCAGTACATACCCCTCTAGGATGCATTCAGAAAGAGAACCCTGTGCTCACTCTGCATACAGATCTGTGCAGAGGTAGGCCAAGTTTTCACCACATCACGACAGAGCTACTAGGACTGGAAAGTACCCAATGGTAAGTGAAACTGTACTGAATAGGAAATACCAACTTCACCTGTTTGCTCTGTACTTGCTAGCTGACGGTATACACCAGTTGACACAGACATCCGATGAAGCGAGCTGTAGCTCACGAAAGCTTATGCTCTAATAAATTTTAGTTTCTAAGGTGCCACAAGTACTCCTTTTCTTTTTGTGAATACAGACTAACACAGCGGCTACTCTGAAACCTGTAAGTCAATTGTGGCATTGAAGCAGCAATGCAGAGTAATGCTTTCAGATCAGAACGGATACAATGCAACAGCATCTCTGGGCTCCTAAACCTGAGTGAAATAGGTGAACTTTCATGCTCATGACACAAAGGAATTTAGGGGAAAGAAATGCAACCCCATGACTTACTTCCCTCACATGCAGTTCTGTCAACACACCTCTCTGGATCAGGAGCTAATCTACCTCTTGACCTTTATCTTCAAGAGTTTTCATAACAAAGCAGTGGCCCCATGTGGCACTATGAAACAGCCTTTAAACAAAAACAAAAAAAAAAGTTTAGTCTCATTTAAATAATAATAAAGTGCAGAGTCAGTTTTCCTTTCTCCCTGTTGAGCTTGGATTTGGAGAAACTTTGTTATCTAGAAATAGATTCCAAAAAGCAATACTTAGAAACTTTCAGCTCTGAAGAGATTTGTAAATTCTAGAAGTTTCAAAGTTCTCTCTCTCTATATATAAGAGAAGTTATTCTACAACTTTTCAAAGTTCTCAATGGATCTTCCAGACACATGACTTTTGAGTTTCTTTATCCTCAGTAAGAGGCAAATGCAGCTAAGATAATATAATATATTTGTGACTATAATCTCTCATATTCCCACATAAACATACACAGGAGCTTTAAGATAAATGTAACACATGTTATTGAAGCAGTTATGCATATGCTACATATGCTACTCACATGGCCCCATAATACTTGAGCACCTGGTTATTTTTAGTGTCTTTACCCTCACATCCCAATTCCACAGATGGGGAACTGAAGCACAGAGAGACTAGGTGACTTGCCAAAAGTCATCCAGGAAGCCCATGGCAGAGCAAGGACTTGAAACTAAGTCTCCTAAATCCTATGCTAGTGCCCTAACCATTGTATGGTCTTTCCTCTACTTCAGTGGAGTTACACCAGGGATTAATTTGGCCCAGTAAGTTTACTGGTGACCCTATCCTCCATCCCTTAATGGGACACTGTCTTCCAGTATACCCACTTGGGGCCCTTCTTGGTAGCCCAGCAGGGGCCCTATCCTTAGCATCCCCCTTGGGTTGCTTCAATCAATTACACCAACTAGACTGGTTTAAAACACACACAAACCTTTCCTGGAGTCTAATTTAAATACTTTCTATAGAATGTAACTTACTTCATTAGTTGCCCCAGTTCATCCACTCTGGGTCCATATGAGAGTCCTGGACAGCTTCCTTTACCCTGTTCAGGAGGCCATCAGAGCCTCATTTCTAGAGCTAGGGTTATATTTTATACAGCTGCTCCTTTTTAGCCCTTGAGTGCCCAGTTCTCCTCAATACTGCAGAGCTTTGTATATCTTAAGTCAGCAGTCCCCAGCTCTCTTCCCTGAACAGGGATGTAACTTAAACCAGCTGCAGGGGTTTAACCAGATTCTTCCTCAGCTGGTCCCTTTTCCACAATCACTCTCAAACTCCGCACTTAAATTTTCACCTACCGGAGGCTCCCCTGATATGAGGGAGGAGGCAGCATATATGCTAGTTCCCCTTCTCCCAGCTCATCACCAATTGGCTGGGCCAGAGGGGGTCCTTGTCCCACCCATTCTACAACACACCTGGTCCCAGACCCTTAAAGAAATAGTAACTGACTTTCTCCCAAAAAGTGCATATTGCCAGGACTGCTTTTACCCATCCGTATATCTTATTTTCTTGGTCTTTGCATACATTAAACCTCCCAAAATCTTAAAGGGCTATGCCACGTGATAGAGGTGGACTGACCCTAGGCACCACCACTCTCAAGGGGCAGACTACCCCAGGATACCTCCCCTCTTGCTTTTTGCATTATAATTTTTTTTAGGAGGAGAGACAGGGCTGGATGAACAGGGACACGGGTAAAAACTCACTGGGCTAAATTCATCTCCGGCATAACACCACTGAAAATAATGGTATTACATCACAGATGGGTTTGGCCCATTATATGCCTGTTTGCCTATGAGCTGGAAAGCTCAGATCATAGGCAAACAGGCATGGTCAAAACCAGTGTATTTTGCAAAATAAAATTTATTTAATTAATTAAACTAACTACAATGGGGATGAGGTGTTAAATATTTCACTTTCTAGCAAAAATACTCAAAATGAATTTTTCAAGAAGTTCCAGTGAGAGCCACCAAAAAAACACCTTGTACACACATTTTCTCTCACTTTTTAACTCTCATCCTTTTATTGCAGGGGAACAAAAGGGGGAAAGTTAGGGAGAAAAGGGTTTTTCTTATTAAAACTAAACATGTTGACCAAAAATGTTTTTGAATGAAAAATGGGGTTTTGAGCAGAATAAAAATGTTCACAAAATTGTACAAAAATTTTCTACCATCTCTGATTTGATCAGCACTGAACACATGCTGACAGCGCTCTAATAATCTTCCACTTATCTGCTTCTTCATGAGATGAAAAGGTATAAGAGCACAGAGAATTATTTTAATTTTTATTTGGATGCAACTCCATTGACTTTCAGAGATACTCCTGATTTACACCAGAGATCAGAATCAGGGTCCAGAAATCTAGTTGGTTACAAATCAGTTACAAATGTCAACCACTTAACTAGTCTTCAGTTATATTTATGTAAAAGCCCAACCAATTCTAAATTGATGGTATCAGTGATTTAAAGCACTTACAGCATACAGCACACCCTACCCTAATTTGCAGGGCTATAAAAGGAAGTATTGTAAACATTTATATTATTCTGAACAGCCTGAAGACAGCCTTATTTTGAGATGAACAGTGATGAAGGTGGTGGTTTGGCTTCTGACAACCTTAAAGATGACTTGCAAAGGAGGCAGGGAGGATGGATTTTGTATTGTTTTTCCTGCTTTAAGGAAACCTGGGAGAAATAATTTGCCTTCTTTAAATTTCCTGCTTGATTTTTAACTTTGAAATATCAGGAATGTCAAATCTGGTTTTCCCTATTTTGTCAGAGGTCTTCCTGGAGGACTGGGGAAGGAGAATTTGTTCTAAACAAAGGAGCTTTTCTTCCAGCTGTTTATAGGCCATTCTACACTATAAACACGAAAGTATGCTTAGCTGCAATTATATGTTGTGATACTCTTACAGAAAATCCTATAAGATTGTATATCCCTGATTTTATACATGATTATAAACATATAGAAAGAATAACATTTTCTATTAAATTCTGTATGTTTTTAGAATAATTTCTATAAAACCCTATTGGTTTCAATCCAATTGTATTCCATAGAGTAAGATACAAATCCAGAAGGCACCAAAGACCTGAACAAAAGAATTTCTCACCACGTACAAGGCCAAAGAGGAAGCCTATGGATAAAATTTTCAAAAGCACCTAAATAATTTAGAAGCACAAGTCCTATTTTCAAAGATGATTTAGGCACTTAGGCCCTTGTAATCTGGGCCTAACTCCCATTGAAATCACTCTTAAAGGGCTTTGAGGATCTGGGCCTAAGTTTAATCGAAAGACTTGGACTCCTAAGTCACTTTTTAAAATAGATTTAGGACCCTACATCTCTTAGATGCTTTTGATAATTTTACCCTCGACCTCTAGGTATTGTTACACCTGGTCTCTCTTGGGTACTAGCTATACAGATAAATTCTAGCTGAAGCCCATTGTGCATTTTTTCCACTGGAATGCTCCTTTCTTGGTACCTTCAGAGCTCACAGGCAGATAGAAATAGTTCCAGCTTCATTTGCTGTGTACTGGAAACAACCACTGACTGCAAAGCATGGATAATAAGTCCAAATGTTAATGAGCACAGAAGGCAACTTGGAAGACTGGTCTCATCACCAATATCACCATGAAAAGTAGTGGGTAAGATTGGCAGGAACAAAAGGATGAGCAGTGAAAGCAGTGCAGTCAGATGATGCAGGGGTGAATCTGAATATAGGAAGAGAGCTAAAGAGATGTGGTGTCATGGCCTTACCTGGACACAGGAACTGAGTTCTAATCCTAAACCTTACAGAACAGCTGTGGATTTGTGTGTCATAACATCTCTACTTCAGTTTCTCTACTAATAAAATTGGAATAATATTTCTGACCTGCTCCAAAGCGGTGCTGTGAGCATTAATTACATAATATTTGGAAAGTGCTTTCAGCATGAAAAGCACTGTACAAATACTATTATTATTTACACTATTTTCTATACTTTGTATTTTACTCATCTTAGAAAATGGAGGTAGACAAGTCAGTTTTACTCTCTGGGCCTTTTTCATGAGGTAGCAATCCTTGGGCTGCAAACCCTGTAGGGTTGTGTTTAGTAAGGTGTGCCTGTGTTGAAAATGTTCCACTCCTCCCTTTTCCCTATCCCTTCCTAGCTTCTGGGAGAGATGGGGATTAATCCCAGGAGCTCAACAATTTTCCTCTCACATGTAACCAAAGATATAGAAACCCTTGTTGGATCCAATGTCAGCATAAGAGCTACAAGCAAGGCCTTGAGGAATCACACTTTTTTTTTTAAGAGCACAGGCTGAGTATCACTGATTTAAAAGTTTCAGCCCCAGTGATGTCAGGCTGATATTTAACATGTGTACCAAGCAAAAGATTTCCCTCTTTGCCAGTGATTAAACTCCACATACAAGGGATTAATGTGGGGCATCTCTTGTTGAAAACAAAACATATTTCTAATGGCCATAAATCAGGAAATGAGGAAACATGCTCCGATGACGCTAGCAGTATTTATACTTTGTATCTGAAAACGATTCCATCAACAACATATTAATAGCATAGCACAGCATGTCATTCAGCTGGTATAACCTGAAGATGGAGGCTGGAGAAGATCCCAGGAGAGAGGGGGAACTTTTTGAAAATGCCTGCTTTGTGCAATCTAGATTATTCTGAAGGTTAAAAACAAGTTATCAAAAATGTTTTCATAATTCATTTCTGGCAGTAACGAGCAATCAGTATCAAAGAAGGGATAAACTCCATCAGGGCAGTGACATTATCCAACGTTCTCTTGAACTGGAGGGTCAGGAGTCCCCTCTAACACATCAGTGATTAAAGTCAATACTGTCATGCCCATTTAAATGGGTGGAGACTCTGGCCCTTTAAATTTATCAATTGTACAGTTCCCACACAGCAATAAAGAAAAGTGATCAAACTACAATATTGCTATATAGCTAAGAAAAATATCAATAATATTTTTAAAAGGCACAAAAGTGACATTTTCTGGCTCATTCTCAAAGATGGGAGGAAGGGTAGTTTTTAATAAGTATTTTCATAAGAATAAATGAGCACTGCAGAAAGTAAACACTTACATCTGGCTTGTAAATTGCAAGTCTTATCTTTACATAGTCTTATCTTCCTCCACCTTCTAGTTTAGGGCCCATGGGAAAGTGAGGATTTAGTTGCCTGGGATAAGGATGAAGTTTGGTAAAAAGGTAAGGTAAGAAGTTCAAGGAAGAATGTTGGAATGGAGAAGTGGATTCTGTGAATACTTGGCAGAAGGCTGATTATTGACAAAAACAAAACAACAAAAGTCACACCAGAATGGTGTGGATGTGCTGATCTCACTAACTGACTTAAGTCGCATCAGCTCATACAGATGGAGGGAGTATTGGATAATAGCATACATATTTCTGTTTTTTTACTCTGGAAGTGAGTTTTTGGGCCAATTCTTCTATGCCTGGTCTCACACATGCAAGCTTATATTGAAACCAACTGGCATTTTGACTAAAAAAGGAACACTGAATTGAAACCTTACTTTGTGATAGATATGGAGAGGTGACTGCTATTGTTTGCAGCAGAAGACATACAAGTAGTAAATACAATAGAGAAGTGATGTGCGTAATTGGAGTATTAGATTCAGTTTCTATTTGATATTTTACAATGGCAAATGCATGAAGTTCTTAGTGGATCAAGTATTGAACAAAGATCCAGGAAGTCAGAGTGGGAATAATTTATTTTAAAAATATACATTTTCTATAACTGGATTCATTATTATTTCCAGACCTGGTCAGAATTTTTTAAAATCAGAATTTGGCCTTTTTTCAAAAGCAAATTTTTTGGAAAAAATCTCAAATTTTTTCAAATTTTTCAGTTGCTAAATTTTTCCATTAGAAATCTGTTGAATGAAAAAAGAAAAAAAGTAACCCGTTGGTATCTCTAAGAAACGTTGTCTTCCATTTCTGCTTCACTATATTGCTCCCATAAAACACCTGACTGGTCAGCTTAGCCACACAGTAGGTTTATTTTTTTTAAAATGGTTCATTCATTTAAAATAAGTATTTTTAGTTGAAAAAATCCCATGCTCAGAAATGCAGAAAATTAAAACCAGGCCATTGCAAAACACAACGGGATGAAAAGCACTTTGAGATTTGTTGAAATTTCCAGATTCTCTCCCCCAAAACTACTATTTTTTCCCCCGTCCAGGTCAAATTAATCATCATGTAGAAAATTAGCAATAGTAAAAATGAGATAAGCCATCGGAGGCCAAAGTAGATACAATATAAAGAATCAGAGGGGTAGCCGGGTTAGTCTGTATGCACAAAAACGAGGAGTCCGGTGGCACCTTAAAGCCTAACAGATATATTTGGGCAGAAGCTTTAAGGTACCACCAGATAACCCACAATATAAAGAGTTAATTTAAATTATTCTTACATCCTCCTGGTGCCATTTACCATGAAGGATTACACCGTCATTACTAATTTAAGACCCATCCCCATGCTGCAAACACTTTACTACCAGGAAAAGAACCTACTACTGCTGCTGAGACTATTGGCAGCAGTATTTAAAGGGTTTAGTCCCTGAAACTGCGGCTCTGCCAACAGTGGGCCACGCAAGGCGCTACCGCTCATTCAGCTGGGAAATGGATTAACAGGGCTCTACTCAAGCAGGGAGGCCAGGGAGCACAGAGTCTGGAGGGAATGAATTAGCACTTTAGGGGATGGAAGCAGAATGGGGAACAGCTGCAGCTACAGACGTCCTCACAGCTAGTTTTGAGGCGCTCATCTTTAAGCCCCCAAGCGACTGCAGAGACGGCTAAACTTTGCTGGGACTTCGGGGGGAAGGTGCGGGGGGGGGAGGGAGGTCAGACAGTCACTTCGCCCTGGTTTCAGAGTAGCAGCCGTGTTAGTCTGTATTCGCAAAAAGAAAAGGAGAACTTGTGGCACCTTAGAGACTAACAAATTTATTCGAGCATAAGCTTTCGTGAGCTACAGCTCACTTCATCGGATGCATCTGAAATGCATCCGATGAAGTGAGCTGTAGCTCACGAAAGCTTATGCTCGAATAAATTTGTTAGTCTCTAAGGTGCCACAAGTCCTCCTTTTCTTCTCACTTCTCCCTGTGACATTTAGTTCTAAGGTGGAACTGCTGTCGCCGAGCGAAAAACGAAGTCCGTGGCATGTATGAAACCTGATCTAATCGTCTGAACCAAATCGATACTTGATGGGAACTCCAAGCTCTTAGGTCAGAACGCAGCAAGATTCCACTTTCGGTAAAGTCCGTCCTTCCCTGCAGCTGCCCCCACACACGCTTTCTGGCACTTACGTAGCCTTTTAACACAGACTACTGCTCACGACAGCCGGGAACCGCCTGGTGATTGCACTGCTGCCGCCGCTGGGTCCTATTGTTCAAAGGGTTCAGGCCTGGAGCTGGGATTTTTATACCACCAGAATAGTATTTGCTGGTTAGCCAAGAGAGGGGGCACTTCTGCAATTCTGGATCCAACACGACAGAATTCGGGCGGTGGGCGCTGGAGGTTCCTTCCTCTCCTTCCTTCCTTCCTTTTGCTAGGGCCAAAAAAAAAAAAAAAAATTATTCCTGCAGGGAACTTCAACCGCTGGAGAATGTATTGTAGTGTGAAAAGAAAAGGAGGACTTGTGGCACCTTAGAGACTAACAAATTTATTAGAGCATAAGCTTTCGTGAGCTACAGCATCAAAGGATGCATCCGATGAAGTAAGCTGTAGCTCACCAAAGCTTATGCTCTAATAAATTTGTTAGTCTCTAAGGTGCCACAAGTACTCTTTTTCTTTTTGCGAATACAGACTAACAGGGCTGCTACTCTGAAACTTGTAGTGTGAACAACTCTTCTGGAAAGTTACCTTCGTGATTGTTTATTTCACCAAATTTGTGTAGCAACATCCATCAGAATTAGCAATATCTGAAAGGGTGACTTGGTTTACTGAAAGATAGAAGTGTTTGTCTTGTACAGCAAAGGCCAAACTTATTACACATCACAATTTTCTTGACAGAAGTTAAGGTGTGATCTACAATATGTGGAAATGTAGACTTACATTTTCAAAGTTATCACCATACTTCAATGCACCCGAGATTCAGGATCTTTGTGGAGAAGAAAAAATATATGCAAGTCAATCAGTAATGTCTGAGATCAGAAAAAACTATGTGCAGGGTAGATTTTGAATCCACCTTAAGTTGATGTCAGTCAGATGTTAAAACCTTTTCCTCCTTTTGTTGCGAAATAAACAAGGATGTTGTGAGAAGACTTGATATTAAATGTATTTAGCATGACTAATTAAATAGAGAGGACAAACAGAATTAGACCCCTGATACAAATACAAATACAACATTTCCCCTAATTTGGGGATTTAAAACATTCAGTCACAATTAGTTTGTCTGTTTTTTTTTTAAGATTGCAATAAAAGACAAATAGCAATGTCAGACTTAAGTGCTTCTTAGTTCATGAATAGTATGGTTCCAATGGAAAAAAAATGAATTACTGGAATATAAAATATGACTGCTCCAATGACAGTGCAGTGATGTTTCCCTTATATTGAGAAATCTTCCAGTAATTCTTCTGCAATAGTTATATAAAAAAAGACTATTCTACAGAGTATACCCTTTGGTAGATTAAGGACTTTGGGTCATTTACAAAAGTAACAGATCGAATCAAGGAGAGAAAGCTGAGGCATGAGAAAGATAAGTTACATTTATTATCAGTCAGATATATTTGGCATCCAGTTTAGAGTAGTGAATCTTTGTCACTAAAGCATGTTCTGTTGAAATACTGGTACATAAAACTGCTCTCTTTAACATGAGAAGACCTTGACAAAGATTTTTATCACTACAGTCTGATTAAACTAAAATAAATTACATGAAATTACCACCAAACTTGTTTAACGTTTGGAGTTACTGTAGCCCAAACCTCTCACTCTCAGTAAGGGGAGAACTGAAGAACTGCTTTCAGCTACTTATTTATAAGGTACACCAAAAGAAGCATGCACCATCAAGATCTACTTTGGGGGGATACATAAGAGGGGACTACTAATGGCCATTTCCTATATTCCTCTCTGGAGAGCAGAAGATAATGGTGGCCCTGTCTTCCATTTAGAAATCCTAGTATTCCACCTCCATGAGCTTTCTCCCAAAATATAGACACCTTCTCCTCATCCAAAACTACCCTCTCCATGCATAAGTTTCCTGTGCCCATTTCTGAGATGTTCACTTCGCCCCTCAGTATAGTTCCTAATCCTATGCATTCTTCCTAAGAGTTGCCATCTGCCCTGCTCCCTCCATGGTTCTGAGAGGCATCTTTTGCCCCATCTCCAAAGGAGGGAGCAAAACATGTGTGTCTTCTTGTAGCCTAGTCTCATCCTCTCTCCCTAATCTAACTAGGGACTTCTCACCAGCTGATCTTTGGGATCCCAGTCCCTACCTCAATGAAGATGGAGGGTATAGTAATTACTCCAGTTTCTGTGAAGTGAGAGTAAAAGGGGTGTGTGAACCTCACCTAGTCTGAGCCTCTCCCTTCAAGATGAAAAGCAAGAGGGTGGACTTTTAAGATCAGCCCATCTCTCCTATAAGCCCCCACACACAGTAGCAAAGTTTTGTGGGTATACCCTCTAGCTTAAATGGGGCTCCAAAAGTGAGCTGGGTCTACAGAATTCTCTGCTGCTGGTTCAAATCCCTACTGTAAAAGTCACACCCAATTCTGTGCTTGTTGAATTTGTTCTGATTTTCTAGCTTAGTTTTCAGGATTTGGGGATTGTTAGGAGTACAGTGTTGGTCCTTTCCAATCCTGGTCCTAATGATAGGGTGTGTTTTTTTCAAAAGCTTTGATGTTGTATTCTTCAGTTCCTTCAAGAACTTTTTTCAGAAGCTCAGATATTACATGCTTCAGTTCCTTCAAGAATTTTTGGATCAATCCATCTAACCTGAGTGCTTTAGGCCATTTAATTTCTCAATATGCTCTTTGATCACCTTGATAAATCTATCTCTACTAGTGTCTACACTTCTGTAATTGTGAAAACAGCAACATTTCCTCATCATTGGCTGTAGTAAAGACTTATGCAACTGTCTGAAAAATCTCTTTATCTCAGTTGTCCTCTTTGTCACCTGGTGGTCTAGCAAATGCACAGACTTGCTTATGAGCTTCTTGGTTTTTTATTTACTTTTTTGTATCTTTGCATATTGATTTTTTAAATGTCACTTTCTCTTCCATCTTACTTGCCAGAGTTTGAGTTTTATCCTATTAACACCACTTTGACTGTATTTTCCATTTTAAAAATGACACTTGAACAAATTCTTGCTATGGCCCAGATCACGCAAGGTGCTCCAGGTGGGTGGACCCATTTGTCTGCACAGAGCCCTGATTACTTTGGTGGGGATCTGTCTGCATGGAATGACTTGTAGGATCTTAGCTTGTCAGTCTAGGTCTTTACATCAAACCCACCTCTCTGGAATCTGAGCAATTTATAAACCGATTCAATTGAGCACCTTTTCGTTGTATTTTGGGGTGTATTAACAGGAGTATTGTATTTGGAAGGTAATATTCCTATGTGTTCTACTTGGCACTGGTGAGGCCTCAGATGGATTATTGTGTCCAGTTCTGGGCACCACACTTTAGGAAAGATGTGGATAAATTGGAAAGAGGCCAGAGGAAAGCAACAAAAATGATAAAAATAAGTTTAGGGTTGTTATAAAGAGGATTGTGGTCACTGGTTCTCCATGTCTACCGAAGGTAAAGCAATGGAGTTGACTCTGGGCAGCGCCAGCAAGGGAGATTTAGGTTAAATATTAGGGGGAAACTATCTAACTAAAAGGATAGTTAAGCACTGGAATAGGCTTCTAAGAGAGGGTGTGGAATCCCCATCACTAAAGGTTTTTAGGAACAAGTTGGACAAACACCTGTCAGGGATGGTCTGGTTTATCTGGTCCTGCCTCACTGCAGGTGGCTGGACTAGATGACCTCTCCAGGTTCCTTCCAGCCCTGCTTCCATAATTGTTATTAGTTAAGGCTATTTTGTAATAAGCTATCTTTAGCAACCTCTCTTTGTCAGATCTTTCTGTCCTGTTACCTTCAGACCTTTACCAACCCCCATTTCTCCCCCCCTCCCCTTTACTTCTTGAAGTAGGATGTCGCTGGAAGGCTCCCCTACCAGAGCATTTCAGGCTGAGTTATATGGGGTGACATCTTGTGCAGCAGTGACTCGTTGGTGCACCTGAGAAACCAACCTTCTGTGCGGGACATAGAGCCTAGACCTCCGAAATCTCCCTGCTCCTCTTGCGTGCTGCTGTGCAAGGCTCTTTGGTCTCTGGGGGGCCAGCCTTCCATTGCACAGCCCACCAGGGCAGCCCCCATATCGCTTCCCGTGCTGTGCTCAGCGCCGAGCACCCTGCCAGCCCTCAGCAAACGCCACGTAACCCCCGGGGGGGTCCTTATCGCTGCTTATTGCTCCTAGAGGCGGACAGCCAGGGGGCCGCCATCTGCGGGAGTGTCCCGGCCGAAGCTCCGGGGTCTGCCCCCCGCCCCGCAGTGGGCGATCCAGGCGGCGGCGGCTGGGGTCCATCCATCCCCCCGGGCTGAGGGTCTTTCCCCCGGCGGAAAGGCGACAAGGGGCGGGGGGGGGGGGCAGGCAGAAAGGACCGGTCCACCTTAAGGCGGCGGGGGGGGGGGGGGCGCGCGCGCGCGCGCGCGACACGCCGTGCGCATGCGCAGGCCCCTGAGAGTGAAGGGAGCTGTCTGCGCTGAGGCAGGAGGAGACGGGGCTGCGGCCGAGCCAGCGCTGCTCGCTCTTCCCGTCGCCTCGAGCGCCCACGGACCTGGGGCGCCCCGCGAGCCCCTCCGGCCCGGGGCCATGCCGGGCAGCGAGTGAGCGAAGCGGGGCGGCCGGGCTCCGCCAGTCACCCACTCTCCCGTCGCCGCCTGGAAGCCGCACGCGGAAGCGGTGAGTGAGCCCGGGAAGGGGAGCGCGGCTGAGGCCGGGTGCGATGAGCTGCCGCGCTCGCTGCCCCATCAAGGCCAGGCAGGGCGGCGTAGGGGGGAGCCCAGGACAGAGCGAGCCTCCAGCTAGGGGGCCGCAGAGCGGGGCGGCGGCGCAGCAGCGGGGCTGCCCTGGGCGGCAGGATGCTTTGGTGTGGCCTTGAGTTCAAGCTGGGAGATCAAGAGTTAAACATCCCCCTCCAAAAAACAAACAAACTGCCTTTGCAATTTGGATTTTCACAGCCCAGCCAGAAGCGATATGGCTGACATCCTGTTTATATCATGCAAGAACATCCTGTGTTCTCCAGACGGTTGTATTTGTGGCAAGCTCTCCCCGCCCATCGGATTAGTCGGGCTAGTTTTCACACATCCCAGTAACCAGAATGCAGTGAGAAGGATCAAACTTCGCCCCTGCCCCAGTTCTGTAGGGTATACAGAAACATACAGAAATAATTCGTCCTGGGTGTTCACCATGAAAGGTTTTCCTCCCCCCCCCCCCGCTGCTGGTGATGGCTCATCTTAAGTGATCACTCTCCTTACAGTGTGTATGATAAACCCATTGTTTCATGTTCTCTGTGTGTGTGTATATCAATCTCTCCACTGTATTTTTCACCAAATGCATCCGATGAAGTGAGCTGTAGCTCACGAAAGCCTATGCTCAAATAAATTTGTTAGTCTCTAAGGTGCCACAAGTACTCCTTTTCATTTTGCGAATACAGTCTAATACGGCTGCTACTCTGAAACCTGTCATTTTTACATTGAGTTTAGAAGTTTCAATAAGAAAATGCAACCCGTTAAAGTCTATATCTCTAAACTCTTGTGGGAAGGAATCTTAGTAACGTTGGCAATACTTAAATTTTCCCATCTCTGAGATGTTTACACCCACCATACTAAGTTAATTTTCTGTTTGATGCCATTTATAGTGATGTTGGAAAACCTGTTAAATTTGCTACTTCATGTCACAGGTTGTGATAGTTTAAAGTGTTGAAATTCCATTTTAAGAAAACAGTTTATATTCTCTGTCCACAGGAACAATCAAATCATTACAATGCTACAGCGCAAAATTATATTCTGCAAAAGTATCAGTATGGTTTATTGTCATTGGAAGATACAAAATAGTGCAATCCTGATAAGTGCTCATTAGTATTAAAGGTAGTGTTATGGTCAGGAAAGATGTGTAAAAATGCCACCTTTTTTTGCTCACAAAATATGTTCCTTGTGATACTCAGGGCTTGTCTACACTTGAAAGTTAATTCAGATTAAGGTAGGGTGAATTTAAAGTGCAATAGCTGAATATTTTTTTAAAGAATTTTTTTTTAAATCTGTTAGATGAACCAAAGCTATGAAAAAGAAGACAAAAAATGCTTGTTGATGCGAGCTGGAGTAGAATTTTACAAATGCAATAATTTCTTGGTGGAGATGCACAAGCCAGAAAGGACCCACATTAACTAATTTCAAGATCACAAGTCTTCCACAGCATCAGCTGTTTTTTTTTTTGGGGGGGGGCATAGTTTACTTTAGGTAAATGAAGCCAAATACTTTGAAACATAATTATTTTTAGTTTTGGTTTTACTTGTGCAAACTAAGGACCAGGTCTGGCAAATGCTATTACAAAACGTTTGCAGGATTGGGCCCGAGTTAGCATTGTCACTGCCAATGTTGTACCTCTTTTTTTGGTTAAAGAGAAGATGCTCTCTCCTGGCACCCTTCATAATCTCTAGTTTATTGTGCATTTTAAAGACAGTAACTATAAAGTGTCTGAAATAGCTCTTGTTGGGCAAGCATTGAGATAGAATGGGTGAGTTGCCTAATTGGCACATCACATCTGATCTTCAGCCCCATCCAAGTACACACCCCAAACGTCTATCAGTATTAGCAGTATAAACACTACAGTCAAGGCAGGAGGAGACTTTAAAAAAATATATGTACTAAGAGTCTAGTAATAGACTACAGACGTAGAAAATGATTAATTGTAATATATTTACTAAAATAGGTCAATCCCCATGCTTAAGTATATGGGGGACTAGAACAGAAACTACACAGCAGTTTTTCAATATGAAACATGCTTAAACTCAGTCTGGTTACAAATAGTACCAGTCTTATGAAGGTTTCAGCGTACATTAGAATCCTTTGTTTGAAAAAATTGGGTGTTTGGGTAATAAGAAGATTCAGTCCTGCATAGCTTATAGATGCCATGGAAATAGTGCTTCAGGCGCTGAAAACGTGGAGGATACAACCAACCTACAACTAAGCTGGAATTCAGAGAGTTGGGTTTGTACTGAGCTAAGTATTACATTTGACAAGGTATTGAGTTTTTCAACTTTTAACTCCAGAGGCTTGCTTTGACAAGTTACATTTTCTGTACAAGAGACTACTTCATACAGGCTCTATGGGGCAAAATCAAAGTACAAGTTCCCTGACTCTGCTTAAGTACCATTACATATCTTAGATGCCGCTTAATCACTAGTGGACAGTGTGCACTAAGTTCTATTGTGACCATATATGGGGAGTGGTAGGCACTTCCTCCAGGCACTTAAGTGTGCAGGAAATTGCACCTTGAGCTCAGTTAGTACTAGATGGCATTACATGGCTATAAATACAAAGCAGATTACCTAGACTGGAGCAGTACATGCATTCAAATAACTTTGGAAGATCAGAAAAAGAATTTACGGTTCTTGTGTCATAAATGAGATTAGACTGGTATCAAATGTGGAATATTAAAATATCATTTGCACACATTCCCACAGTTCCCTTTCTATTTTGCAAATGCCATCTACTTTCCAGTTAGGATTCACAATATTTGCAAGGCATTCATCAGATTCCTATAAGAAGAATTTGTTAATCTTGTACAGAGCAAGTCCACAAACCGCAGAGGTTTTCTTGGGACGGGTTAGAAAAAGCTTACTATACTGTGCTTAAACAATCAAAGTGTTAAACAGTTTAAATAACTTACTGAAGAATATAAACATATTTAAAACTGGAAAGAATCTCTAATTTCATTAAATTCAAGAAATCTCAGTATTCAAAGAATAAGATATGAATCCTCTTTAAAAGTAACTAATATTAAAATATAACAGGTTTCAGAGTAGCAGCCGTGTTAGTCTATATTCGCAAAAAAGAAAAGGAGTACTTGTCGCACCTTAGAGACTAACAAATTTATTTGAGCATAAGCTTTCGTGAGCTACAGCTCTCTTCATCGGATGCATTCGGTGGAAAATATAGTGGGCATTCTTTAATATTAAAATATGGTTCTAAAAGAGAATCAGATTCTGAAGTTAGAAATACACCTCTACCCCAATAAAACGCTGTCCTTGGGAGTCAAAATTTTTTTACTGTGTTGTAGGTGAAACTGCGTTATATCAAACTTGCTTTGATCCATTGGAGCCCCCCCCCCCCCATGAGCGCTGCTTTACCGCGTTCTGTCCCAATTCGTGTTATATCGGGTTGCGTTATATTGGGGTAGAGGTGTATTAACAGATTTTAGGAACAGTTGAGTATTTCCAAATTAATTTATTTATGGTCTTTATTAAAATAGTGCTAAAATGCAGGAAGTAAAAACCACATAAGTACATAATAGGAAAACAAACTGGTGTCTAAATTACAAAATGAAAAACAAAGCCTTTATTGGGAATTTTTCTTGATATGTTATGAAAAGGTGACAACTTTTGAAGTCAAACCAATCCTTGTTTTTTTAGTCTCCTTTTGTTTACTTCAGAAAGGTGAAATCCACAGTAATGTTTCTAATACTCTTGCACACTTCCATTGGAAGTATTTTTCACACATCTAGGCTGAATGAAAGGTACAGTTACACAGGGTTCTTTATTGGATGAGTGGAATATGTTTACTGGGAAAGGTGCTTTCACAAAGACTTTTTGTGCTGTGATCAAATGAAATTTGTAAAAGCTATAGAAATGTTAGTGCATTTTATAGTGTTGCAAACTAGTGCCTGGATCTCTCTCAAATCCATGCACAGGCTTCCCCCTTCCTACGTGGAAGTATAAGCCACCATCACAATACTGTCTTCAAGGCCTTTTAGGGAGATTCTGGAATCTGAGGTCTACACAGAGGGAAGAGTAGGAGGGATGCACATATCCCCCCACTCCTCCTCCCCCCCGCTTCAAAGACTTTAAGCTGCATTCTTTTTTCTGCAGTGCACTCCAAAGGGATTCCTGGATCACCATGCTGCCACAGTTTGGTGGGGATGCATGAAGGGTGCCATGGGTCAGATCCAGTGTTGAACTAAATCCAGTAGAATCCATGCAGGTCTTTGGGGTTCTGCCAGTTTGAGGGTGGGCTCTCCAGCTTATTGGGGATAGTACTACCTCCCCACCCCTTCCACAGAATCGTGGAGAAACTCCATAAGAGAGTCCTCAGACATTCTACCTCAGAGCTTATTCTGAATTTTTCTAAACAGCAAGGTGTTTGGATTATTTTAGTAATTGCAGGTAAAACAAATTTTTTTTAAATATATCTACACACACACACAAAATTTATATTTGTAAGTTTGATCATACATCCAGCCTGAGCTAGAGGAGATATACATATTTTACACTGAAAATATGACAAAATAGGTTTTAGGCTTCATGAAGAATACCAATGAGCAAAAAAGCAGGTTTACAATCTAAAAGAGTTAATTTATAGAGAGGAGCCTGAGCTGCAAAGTTTAGATGCTGATCTCAAAGGAGTTTGGATCTATGGTCTTAGTTCTGGCCCCATACCTCATCTATTAGTAGTTAATGGGCAGTAGGAAGTATATTTGCCCTTCAGTATTAAGGAGCTGTGTGCATGTGGAGGAGAAGATAATCCTTTGAATGATAAATTGGCAGCATTTGAGCCTTTCTTCCCTTTCCTCTCCAAAAGTTGCGGTTCCTTACAGGAATAATATAAGCTTTAATGCAATAATAAAATCCTTGGTGTATTCAGGATGTAAACACAACCATAAAATCTCTAGAGTACTCAGGATGCAGTTAAGGTTTTTCAGGTCTGGGTAATAGCAAACAAACACTTGCTGCTTTTAGAGCAAATTGCTTTGACTGTTTTGACATATGATTCAGACAGTTATAATGCTTTCTACTTGCTCTGTTCAACAATAAAGCTTTTTAAAGGGCTTGAAGGATACCAAAGTCCATCTTACTAGGAGAATAGAACAAACAAAAGAAAAGGTACCTGAACCTCAAGAGGCAGGATTTTGAGAACTCAGGAATAAAATAGTCAAAGGGACAAAAGATTTTTTTTTTTTAAATTCATAAACTTTTCTTTTTAAAACTTGGCGTTATTAAAAATGAAAAATTAGAGGAAAAATTATTCTGTTAAATTGCTTTGTGGTTTTGACAACAGTTTGTATATGGTCACTGTCAACATTTTCCTTCTGTTTGTCCAGTTATGAGTCTTTCACAGACTAGGGAGACTTTTTTTTTTTTTACAATAATTAGGAAACTGACAAAAAAAAATCATCAGATTGACAAGGTGTCTCGTAGTCTTTTTAATTGCTCCACTCCAGCTCCGCTCCAGCACCAATAGTGACTGCTCCAGCTCCACTCAGACTCTGCGCTCCGACTCAAATTAATTTTTAACTAAATAAAAAAGTGCATACTGTAATTTTGAAAACATTTTTATTCAGACTTTTAAAACAATTTAAATATCAGTGATACAAACTAGAATCATTCATAATTCATTCTGTAAAAAATTATTGCAGCAATCAAGTCGTCCGTCTTAGTCTGCTGCAAATAATTTAAAATTAAACTTTAAAGCCGAAAACAGTCGCTCTACACTAGCTTGAGTTGTTGGTATGTTCTAAGCAATTCTACAGGCAGCCTGAATGTGGTGTGGGTAGCTGTGAATGGCCTCAAAAACAGACTTAACTTTTAAGCCTACCAATAGGCTCCATCGCCTCACAGTCTTCCTGAAAGTTTCTCTCAAATAATGCTTCATTACAATTATGAATTGCAGAAACTCGCCGGCGTCTTTCTCGTTTATCCAATTTCTTTTTGAAGGCGTCATCTTCTGAAGAATTGGTGCTTAAATTATTTCCATTTCCCTGCGATGGTTGAAGATGTCTCAGAGATGGATGCTCGAATAAATTCAGAGTGGAGATGGAAGTTTGAGAACAGCCTGCTATTTCTGAAGGATGTGAACTTTCCGAAACTGCAGATATGATTGTGGATGACTCCTTTTGTTGTGTTTTGTTTTCTTCAACCTCTTTCGCCGAGTTCAAATGTAGCAATAGATTTTGTTTTTCCAGTCATCAAGCAATATCAAGGAGTCCTTCCTTTGCCTTTGGTATTTCCCTTAAGGTAAGAAGAATCTGATACCATGGGTCAACAAACGTCAGCAAGGAAATGAATATAGTCAAAAAGCTTCTCTTCGCATTTCTGCATGGAGGATAGTATTCCTTCTGCAATTTGTCAAAATTCTTGCAAGAAAATGGTGGACAGTTTTCGCCATTCCTTCATTAAAACTCCCGGGGTTACATCAACAGCTTGAAGATTCATAGTTGTTTGGTTTGGTTTTGCCAAGAGGTCTCGCAGGTTCTTCATTTCGTCCCATTCAGCTTTTGTTAACTTGAGTTCTCTTGTTCCAGCAGCAGCCACTCGTTCACAGTAAGATTGAAAAATGAGAAGCTGATCAATCACAAATGTTGAACGCCAACGAGTCACACTATCCAATGATTGAGTTACCCCATGTAGATCAAGCAGAACACTTCGAATACTTGATGTTCGTAATTTGACAATGACTTGTCAAATTTTTGCCAGAAATTTTTTCGCATGTTCTTTGTTCAGTCCATCCCAGATTGCCAACTGAACAGTGTTAATACCACACCTCATCAGTTGGACTTTTGAGTCGTCCTCATGAAGCCATGTTGGAAGTATGAGGCTAGGCTCATTAACTCATTGCGCAGCAGCATCCATGTTGAGTTTGATTTCATCCATTCCTTTAGTTCCTTCATCAGGAAAAATAGCTCCAGTTCTGTCCACATCCCTGTTCTCAGATGTAGAAATGGTTTCATTGTCCTTGCTGAAATTTTTGATGGCATATGTCATGTTTGCTGCATTGTCAACGCAGATGCTCAGCACTTGCACTTCACTGATCCCAAATTTTTCTAAAATAGCTTTTACTTGATTTTTCATGCATGAAGAATTGTGACGCCCTTCAGTGTCGATTATGTCCAAGGTTTTTACCACAGCTTTATTTTCCTTCTTCGTAGTACTGAGCATTGATTGCAAGAAAACTTCTGTTTCCACGGGTTGCGGCATTCATTTTCAGGTAGCACAATTTTTGGTCCAAAGCTTTCTTGAGTTCTTCGCGACCAGACTCAGCTGTGCTGACAACTAAATGATGAACCGCATCGTGCCCCTTCGAAATGCCAAGCTGCTGACCCATTTCACTTGCAATTTTTTGGAATCCTTTGTTCTTTAGCCTAAAGGTAGTGAGTGGTGTTGAGCTGAAGCAAACCATTTCCATCAGCCCTTCACAGAAAGTATTGGCATCCATGGTGACTGTAACCTTTGAGGACTTCAAATACGAGTCAAATTTTGTTTGCTCAGTTTTGGGTTTCTTTTCAGATGAAGCTTTGCAAAAAAAAAATTTTTTCCAGGAGTTTTTAAAGAGCCAGATGAACGTCATTTAGCTGCGTCTGCTTTCTGTTTTGCCTCATCTTCCTGGTCCTTTTTTGTAACCAGAGCCGCAAAGTTTTCAGGATGGTTACATTTTACATGCTGCCAAAGCTTGAAACTTTTCACAGCGCTTGCTTCACTTGTCTTAAAGCTACATGGTTTGAGCTCGCCATTCACTTCCTCTTCCACCTTGCATGTTGCCGATTTCTTCTTTGCTTTTGTATTGTATGGGAAAAAACAAACAAACAAACAAACAAAAAAACCTGCAGCAGTGGAGCAGTCAAGATTCTGTGCTCCGGCTCTGCTCCAGCTCTGGGAGGCAAAAACCTACAGCTCCACTGTTCCACTCCAAACCCTGCTTTCTCCGATTGGCTAAGTAGGGTAGTAAGCTAACTGATAGAACAGAAATGTTAAGCTGGAGGAACTAATTGGAAGAACAAATTTCATTTAGAGCAATACAGAATGACTCACTTTTCATATCTTGCTTTTGTCATCCTCATTATAATAGCTTGTTTTTGTCACAGTTGGCACTTGTGTGGATATTTCTGATGCCAACATAGACATGAATATACATCTCTTTATTCAGATGAGTTGTATTATAAATAATTTAACACTTGTTGATCTTTTTAATAGGTGTCTTTTGCTGGACTGTTCGTTTTTCTGCAGATAAAATGAGGGAAGGGAAAAGGTGGGAAGTTATAGGATTAAGTTAGCAGACAAAATTCAAATTATGCTGAACTAAGGGAAGAAGTGGCTGAGAAGCCAGTGAAAACAAATGAGTAGGGGTACTGACTACAGTTTTTTATTTGATGGGAACATATTTGAAACTGGCCCTTAGATTCAAAGGGAATGTTTACATGGGATCCAGTGACTCTAATGCCCACTGGAGGATAAGAAATTGTATTTTCTTTCACCTAAACGGATATTAGTTTTTCCATATTGATATAAGAGATACTCACGTTTGCTAAAAATCCTTATAGCAGAGAAACCCCAGTGAACCAGAATAACAAGTCACAGTTCTAATCCAGCTCTGCTGAACTCCAAAAATAGCAAGAACGGCTTAATGTTAACTAGGTGTTAAACAAGTAATACATTGTAGCAGGCTTACAAAAGCACAACAGGTACTGACAGTTGATAGCTTTGTTCTTTAAGTATTTGGAATCTTACTCATTTGAATGTGGTGATTTACTTACAGGGGAGGGAGGTGTCAGCTGTTGGACTTGGCTTGTCCAGTACTCACTGGTATGTCGTACTGACATGTTTCTGGCTTCTGACCTATTTAAGTTTTAAAAAATTAAATTTCTAACTAAGCTTAAGATTATGAACAGATGTAGATCTGGTCTCCCTGAGTCTGCATACTGACTGAAACACTTGAAATAGGTGTATACTGAATCCTCCACTTACCAATGCGGTGTTAATTCTTGGAGTGGGAGTTGAAAGACCTGTGTTTTGATCTTGGCTCTGCAACATATATGCTGTCTAACCTTGAGCAAGTCACTTCTCCTCTGTACCTTTTTCTCCTTACACTCTGACTGTCTGACAGGCTTAGGCACCTTTCTCCTGTTTTTGTTTCCAGTGGGAGCTAGGTGCTTGACTGTAATTGATGTTGAAAAGCTCCCACTGGGAGCTTTAACACCCAGAAGCTCTGAGGGGCAGGGACTGTCTTATAGTACATGTTCTGGGCCCTACCAATTTCACGGTCATAGGAATAGTAAAAATACATAAAAATAGTAAATTTCATGATTTCAGCTATTTAAATTTGAGATTTCACAGTGTTGTAATTGTAGGGGTCCTGACCCAAGAAGGAATGGGCAGGGGGATGTTTGCAAGGTTATTGTAGGGAGGGTTGTGGTACTGCTCCTCTACTTCTGCGCTGCTGCTTTCGGTGGTGCTGTCTTCGGAGAGGAGTGCCTGGCCAACAGCTGCTGCTCTCCGGCTGCCCAGTTCTGAAGGCAGCAAAGTAAGGCTGGCAATACCATGAAGCCCCTAAAATAACATTACAACCAACCCCCCCCTTCAACATCGTTTTGTGTCAGGACCCCACAGTTTGAGAAATGCTGGTCTCCCCATGAAATCTGGTTTCACAGATGTCACAGGGGGGAATGACCAGATTTCATGGTCCGTGATGCGTTTTTCATGGCCGCCAATTTGGTAGGGCCCTATATATGTTTGTACAGTATCTACTACAGAAGAGCCCTGAACTGTTGTGGCCTCTAACAGCTACTGTTATTCAAATGATTAGTGACTCTGAACCCTAAAGATAACTGAAGTATCACTGCCATTTCATTGTTGATCACTTTAGCAGAACTATTCTGAGAAATATTCTGAGAAGATTGTAGAGGGTAGTACCAATTGTTTACCCATTGTGACAACTGGCATAGTAGGAATTTACAGGGAATTGAGATCTTTTAATAAAATAAGTGATTAGTGGTAGTCATTAATCATCATCGTCATCATCCTCTAACTCAGAGGTGGGCAAACTGTGGGCCTGAGGGCCACATCTGGGTGGGTAAATTGCATGCAGGGCCATGAATGTAGGGCTGGGGCAGAGGGTTGGGGTGCGGGAGGGAGTGTGGTGTGCAGGAAGGGGCTCAGGGCAAGGGGTTGGGGTGCAGGAGGGGTGCAGGGTGTACAAGGGGGCTCAGGATAGGGGGTTGGGGTGCAGGAGGGGTGCGGGGTGCGGCAGGGGGCTCAGTACAGGGTGTGGCAGGGGGTTCGGTGTGCAGGAGGGGTTTGCATGCAGGCTCCTGCCTGGCGCCGCTTACATTGAGCAGCTCCGGGGTGGCAGCGGCGCGCAGCAGGGCTAACGTGGGCTCCCTGCCTGCCCTGACCCCACGCCGTACCGCGCCTTGTCGCTCCTGGAAGTGGCCGGCACCACATCCCTGCGGCCCCTGGAGAAGGGGGGAGGCAGAGGGCTCTGCATGGGTACCTCCCCCGAAGCTCCCTTTGGCTGTGGTTCTCCGTTCCCGACCAATGGGAGCTGCGGCAGGCAGTGCCTGCAGGCGAGAGCAGGAGCCCTCTGGCCCCCCATTCCACCAGGGACTGCTGGGATGTGGTGCTGGATGCTGGGAGTGGCGTGGGGGTGTGTGTGTGTGGCAATCCCGTGGGCCGGATCCAAAGCCCTGATGGTACTGGATACAGCCCACGGGCCATATTTGCCCATCTGTGCTCTAACTCCTACATTAAACTTAAATTGATGAAAACTAGCTTGCTAATGTTCCAAGTGAAACTATATTTTTCAAACTGCTTCACTTTTATTAGCTGGAAATTCTTATAATGAATCCATACCCATTTCAACTGTAGCAAACAGGAAAACAATATCTGTCCCATTGTAATTATATTTTTTGTTGACTAATCCACATAGGATGAATCAGACTCATCCTGTTGCAAAAAGGGAATAGAACATTGATTTATAATTAAATTTGAAATAAAAGATGTGCCCTTACATCATGTGGTAATCCTTCAAAAGTTAATATGCTTGAGATTCCTTGTGACATGGGTGCTGACTTTCAGCTTTCCCCCAGGGTGCCCCTCCCCTGCTCTGCCTCCACCCAGCCTTTTCCTGCCCCCACTCTACCCCCTCCCCAAGGTTCTGCCCCACCTTTCCCACCCCAGCTCCACCCCCTCCTCCGAGTACGCTCCCCCATCGCTCTGCCTTTCCCTGCCCTCCCCCCTCCAGCACCTCCCCTCCTGCCAAACAGCTGATCTGTGGTGGGCAGGAGGCAAGGGGGGGAGGGGAGGGGAGAGGTAGGGAGGAGCTGATTGGTGGGGCCTGCTGAACAACTGATCGACGGGTGGCTGGTGGGTGCTGAGCACCCACTATTTTTTTTTTCCTGTGGGTGGTCCAGCCCCAGAGCACCCACCGTGTCAACGTTTATGCTTTGTCATCCTGAACCCTAACCTGAACAGGTGATATAAGGATCTCTATAACAGCAGTATACTTCCCCAGAGTCCCAACCAAGAGTTGGCATGAGCCTTTGGGTTGGTTGTGTTGATTTTATCTTGCACTAAAGTTCTGTGGCTAAACTTATTTTATTTAACCTGTTTTGAGTTGGAGACAGCAGAGTGGGAAAGGAGGACTGAAATTAGGTACCTCTACATAACCTTTGACATTTCAGAACTGACAGCTGGGCTTCTTAGGATAGGTCTACATAGCAAGCAGGAGCTTGCAGCAGCGAGCCTCAGAACCTGGGTCTTCGGACTGAGGCTCACAATATGGCGCTAAAAATAGCTATGTAGACATTTGGGCTTGGGCTGGAGCTGAGGCTCTGAAGCCTAAGGAGGGGATGGGCTTCAACAGCCAAGCCCAAACTGAACAACTACACATCTATTTTTAGTGCTATAGCTTGAGCCTGAGTCTCGCTGCTGCCGGATATGGCTTGTTGTGTAGACATACCCTCAGACTTGGAACTTGTGTACACTTGAAATGCTACAGGGGCTCAGCTACAATGCTGCAGTGTTTCAGTGTAGACACTACCGTCGGTATAGGTAATCCACCTCCCTAAGAGGCAGTAGCTAAGTTGATGGAAGAATTCTTCCGTTGACCTAGTGCTGTCTGCATGGAGACTTGGGGCAGCTTAACTACCTCGCTCCGGGTGTGGATTTTTCACACTCCTGAGTGTAGTAATTATGCCAACCTAATTTTCTAGCATAGACCACCTTGATATATTGGCTGTTGAATACTTTATTTTGGGCTCTGACTCAAAAGCAAGTTAGTTAAAACAAGAGCATCTATCATAGGCAGCTTATATTTGGGCTGTGTCCCCTGCCTCAATTACAACACCTATGACAAATAACCAAAGTTTGCATAGCAGCAGTACGCTAGGAGTCTATTTTTCCCCTCTAGCAAAAGAAAAGCACTGCTGTTACAAGAATGCTGGTTGGAATCCTTACTGATGCTAAGATTTATTTTCAATTAGGCAAACATGATAAGGACAAGACAAAAGCAAACATACAAAAAGCAATTGGCTATCTTATTTGTGATCTCACTAGAGAATTAATGATGAGAAGATGATGGGGTAGGATAGACACTCAGTTTAAAGGTGACCCGCAAAGGATTTTTTAAATCGGGGTTTGCTTTTTTTTTTTTTTTGCTTAAATGTATGAACAGTATGAAAGCCTTAAAATTCTTCCCACTCTCCTCCATTGTCTTTTATCTTGGAAATAACAGAAATGGCCGGCAAAGTCTGGTCTTCCCTGGCAACTGGTTTTGCTAGAGGACTTAAGGTGACCCAACCCCCCCATCCTCTTAAGTAAAGGAGCAAGGATGTTAAATCTTAAGATCGTCCCAAGCATTCAGTAGGTATCAAAGTTTTACACAGTCTTGACTAAAAAAAAACAAAACAAAAAAAAACAAACAAACCACAAACCTTTCCACTTGCTCAATTTGTATTTTCTTGCCTCTTGGTCAGTTTCACTAGTTCTCTAGTCACCAAAGGCTTTTTTCCTCCTCCCTTAAGATTCTTCCACTGTTGCTACCTCCTGTGCATGGTAACACCACAGTGATGCTAGCATAGACAAGGTGGATGCCGTAGTGTGACAATTGCTCTGAACTGTGACATCATAGCAATTTTGGAACAACTGTAGGAAAATAATGTAGTGTTGCTAGAGACAGTGTGTCAGGGCTTGCTTTAAAACAAACAAACAAACAAAAAAAAGCTTAATTATCTCCTTTTGCTTGTTACCTTTAAATGGTTATTCATGCTTTTCAGCCAATTATGTTATAGTAGTAATCTGTTTATAAAATTTGGTTGTTTACTAACCAGAGGAGTTAAGAGCCTAACTCATCTTAATAAGTGATTGAAAAATCATTAGTTCTACAACTTGTTGCATAACATGCCATGGTTACATATTGTTACTCACTTTCCGTAAAGACATATATGGGGCCATAGGTGAGAATTAAGACTCTGGACACAACATTGTTTCATTATTGACATTTCATTTGCTGCTTCTGTTTCTTCACTGCTAGTTATTCTGATTTTAAGTATCCTTCAAGGAAATCCGATGAAGTGAGCTATAGCTCACGAAAGCTTATGCTCTAATAAATTTGTTAGTCTAAGGTGCCACAAGTACTCCTTCTCTTTTTGCGAATACAGACTAACACGGCTGCTACTCTGAAACCTTCAAGGAAATGGTGATGTTGTATTGGTACATCCTCCCAGATGCAACTTTTGACAAAACTGGATATGGATTTTCAATGTGGAACAAATGGATTTGTGATTGGAAAAGTCATTTGACACTTTCAGATTTAACTTTTGTTTCCTTTGAGTTAGCTTGTCCTGATATTCGGACCAAGACTCTGTGTAGAGTTTGTCAGGAGGTGAAACTCACAGGACTAAGTGGTTTAGTCTCACATTTTTAGAGATATTATGCAGCACATAGAACCACAATAAAACTAAAATAGCAGGTCAAGAACTTGGGCAGCTGCATGATTGATGGATGCCAAGCAACAACAAGTTGTTACAGTCACTTATGACCAGTTTCCCCTTTTCAGCAGAGTTTAAGATCATACTGAAAATGGTTGTTTGTACTAAGCCATATTTGTTTACAAGGCATTAGTCAGGTGCTTAAGCTAGATGTGTCCCCTTTTATGTGCCACTGGATTGCTTCATATTGAGGTCTGTTTGTTTGCATTGTTTGCTGTTTGCGCAGTGTTGCCAAGCCACATAAATGTCATGGAGCCACTTACACTGTAATCATTTCTCTGGTATATGCCTTTACTCAAGCGGATTGCCTCTCACACAATGAGAAAAAGGAAAACTCATCCTTCAAATATATATGAATCAGCTATGATTATAGGAAGGCATTTGTTCAATCCAAGCTATAAATTTCGTAAATGCTCCTTGTCTTTCATGTTTACCAGGAAGTGGTAGAAATACTGAATCATGTCGGGAATGAGAGACTATTTCAGCATTCTGTAGGTATGGCCTGCATTCCTTGTTCTTACCTAGGTGTATAACTTTGCATTTGGTTGTATTAAAATGCATTTTTTTTTGCATGAGCCTTACTTATCAAGGTATTACTACCCTGTCCTCATTTACCATTCCAGCAGTCTGTCATCTGCAAAGTTTTATCAGCAGTTTGTATATTTATTTCCCAATCACTGATAAAATATTGAATAGCATTGGACCTAGTACTGATCTCTGCAGAACCCCACTAGAAACACACTCGTTCCATGATCATTCCCATTGAGTGAGAGTTGGAAAACAAGTTGTTGTCCTCCAACTCTCACTCAACATAGAATCCTTCCCAACTTCTCCACTTTCTCTGTGGCATTTTTTGTCCTGGTATGGTGGCCTGAGGATTGTAGATGGAGTAACATAGGTATAAGCATTTGACTTTATTGTTAAAAATATACCTTTGGTTCTAGAACTATAGCATAACACTTCTTCCCCTCCCTCCCTGTGATGAGTTCTATTTGAGTGGTTTACATTCCTAATGGACTCAGATTCTTCTGATGTGATCTTATGACTTCATGGCCTTCATGATTAAATCTCTCTCTCAGACAAGAATCTCCGACTCCCCCAGACAAAGGATGGCTTAATTGCCTTTTATTTGACTTTTAAAAATTAGATATTGATTTTTTTAGAAAGTCTCTTAATATGTAAAAAATCTTGACGTTAGAGGATACTCAAAGTTCACACGTCTTCCAGAAAGTGCAGCTATGGTCAGAAAAATGACTCTAAAAACCAACGTATTCCTATTCAACATCTCTCTGATCCCTGTTTGTCTTAGGGTCCTATCTGTTTATTGACAAAAAGGAATTTTTGCTCCTGCTAGTACTGCTGAGCCAATACACTTAGAAGGAGGAAAATTCTGTTTTGGTTCATAGATCAATAAAATGCTCCTCTATATTCCAATTAGTGAATCTGCTTGTGGTTATATACCAAGAGACAGCAGCAGACAGCTTGACTTCTTTCGATTTGACAATTTGAAAAAAAAAAAGTCTCTTAACAAAGCAAATTTGAACTGGATGTCCTTTGAGAGGAATAAATATACTACTCCTGTGGGAATTCTGTGCCACTGTGCAATGCAGAATTTTGCAGAAATTAACATGTGCTCAGAATTTATTCCCCCCTCCCCACAGAACTGGGCTGCAATTCAGCTAGGGGCCACTGGACTCAGCAGAACCCAGCTTGCACATAGAAGACACTGTTGGGGGAGGGGGAAGGACCTAGAGGGTTCCTGGCAGCTGCAGTTCCCTGCACACCCTGAGGGAAGGAGTGGGTGGTGCTCAGGAAACTCCTTGCAAGTCTGGGACTGAGCATCAGGCTGTTTCTCCCTCTGGATCCCTGGGCTCAGGGGAGGGGGGAGGACAGTGTCTGGGCAAAAGGGGGGCCCCCACAGCCGGGCTCTAGTGGGGGTGTGTGGGTATCTGGGCTGGTTTTTGGGAGGGTATTGGCTGGGGGGGCATCATGGGTGGGTTGGGGGGCAGGGTTGTGGGTGTCTGCCCCCCCTGGCTGGGCTCTGAGGGTGGAAGGGGACAGAGAAACAGTTAAAGAAACCCCTACGACAACCTCGTTCCTCTCTACTCCTGGGGAAAATTGTGTGTCTGTATTGTTACAGACATACTTGCTGACAGGTATTTTGAAATAATTGAAACTGGTTTCAATTATTTACCGAAATAATTGAAACTGGTGTGATTATGTAGTGTTGTTTTGACAAAATTTGCAGATTTTAAAATATTGTATGTAGAATGCTCCCAGGAGTAATATACAACGCCATGGTTTACACTGTAAACGCTCTCATTCAGTTATCTTTGTTTTACCTTCATGCTTGTCTGTAAGACATCTGGCATTATTTGTGCAATTAAAATGGTTCCATAGCTATTTGACAATAAATACACTTAATGTATGACAGGGTGGTTAGACTAAGAAGGGAGGGTGAAGTTTATACACCTTTGCAGTGAACTTTTCTCTGAAACAGAAAGGTAAATATTGAGTCTGTCCTGTCGCTTTAGCGATCAAACGCAGCTACAACAGGGCTTCCCTCAGCTAAAGTACTGGTAAAGTGTGGCTTGCTTTAGCTAAGTTCTAAAGAAGTGGAGGAATCCCAATAGTTTTCTTCAGCTCCAGTCCTCTTCTTAAAGATCCTTCCTCATTACTACTCTTGGCCCTGGGCTAAATACAGAAGTTGCACTGGTTTAGTTAAAGGTGTTGTTATGCAGGGCTTTAGCTAACTCTATGCAAACTGTGTGTGGACATTTACATCATGTAAGTCTAGTTTTCAGAACAAGGGCAAGTTGAACTGATGTATGCTAGGTTTAAACAGATGTACATGTCCACACAGAGTTCCACTGAGTTTAGCTAAATAGCTGCAAAACCATGACTTAAATTAATCTGACATTTCTGTGTCTAGACAAGACTGCAACCCTTTAACTCTCTGTGTACTTAGGCAGAACTGGTTCCACAAAGCTAACCTAGCCCTACTAACTTGTAAAGCTCTTCACTCCAGGTCCAGTCTTTTGGTTTTCCCTCTCACAAAATGCTGTGTTAATCCCTTCCCTGCCAACCTGTTTACAGGATATCCTAGTGATAGCATGAAATAGAATTCTTAAATTTTCTCTGGTAAATATTTTACCTTTATGTGCAGCCAGGCTGTTGTTAGGACTTCTTCATCCCTTATACACAGGGTCCTACCAAATTCATAGTCCATTTTGATCAATTGCACACCCAGAGGGTTTTAAAATGGGTTAATTTCATGTTTTCAGTGGTTTATATCTGAAATTTCAGGGTGTTGTATGCTTGGGAGGTGCCAACCCAAAAGGTACCCGGAAGTGGGTCTGATCTCTCTCCCACGCTCCCCCCACAGCTGCCATGCAAGGAAAGGACAAGAGCTGTCCCCTCCCAGCCCAGCAGGGACTCGCACCTAGGAGCCCCGCTAGCTGTGGCCTTCGCAGGAGCAGGGGGGATATCTGACCCATCTCCACAAGTCTTCTCCAGCTGCATGAACCTCTGAGGCTGGGCAGGGGGAAGGTACTCTGAGGTGGGTTTAATCTCCCCGAGAGTGGCCGTGCAGGGGAAGGACAAGTCCTCTCCCTCCCCAGCCCAGATGGGACTTGCAGCTAGGAGCCCCCACACTGGGGTGTTCCCATCAGCAAGGGGGAGATCAGATTTCATGGGGAAGGGCTTATTTCATGGTCTGTGACACATTTTTCACAGCCATGAAATTGGTAAGGCCCAACTTATACATAACATTGTCGACTTCTACTACAACATGTAACTGATTTGTACGATATATGTATACTATTCAGCAGTTAACCTATGCTGTGGTAATTGTACCTATATGCAGGTGGACAGAATTTAACTCATATTTTGGTATTAAGTCACCAGCTAAGTTCAGTTAACAGTGCATCAGACAAATATGAATAATGAAATTAGTTATAAAAGTTGACTAATATTTCTTCATAACATTAGATTTTAGGTTATGTTTAATTGTCCTTTCCAGTCAACCCTTGTCAGGCAGCTTAGGCTTTTGTAAAATGTGTCTGAGGTAGAAATATCTGTCAAAGGGTTGAATCTTTTTTCTGAAGTTTAATTGAAGTAGATTAGAGTGTTTGAAAAGGGAAAAGAATTAAGAGGAAATAGATTTGCTAGGCACTTGGAACCAGATTTTTAAAGGTATTTAGGTGTTGCTCAGCTCAGCATTGCAAGGCATAAGTGACTTAGCAGTCTAAGTCCCATTTTCAAATGATACAGTCATTTAGGGGCTTATGTGCCATTGGCTTTCAATAAGACATAGGAGCCTAACTACCTAATTTACATTTGCAAATAGGACTGTTACCTTATATTTACTTCACAGTCCATGTGTAATTTTTTAGGAACATTAGCAGTTTGGACCATTATGATCTTATTTTTAGAAAACCCTAGGTGCTAAAATGTAGCCCATCATGTTACCAGAACTAACTAGCAAGCTCCTCCCTCCATTTAAAACTTTTAATTGCCCATACAGTTTGAAGCATGGGCAGAAGATCATTACTGATTTTACTGAGTTGGTTGGTAAACTAGATGTAGTTTTAAAGACACTTTCAGGATTTGGCCCTCTTTTTGATAAGACTTAAAAAATTAACAAGAAGCCACAACTATATGCATTAGTTGCTTTTCAGAATATATAATTGAGCTGTTCAGGATCAGCAAATACACTGCAATTTGTCTGCAGGGATCAGATAGGACTTTGGCGTAACTTTGCAAGTTTAAGGCACAAGCCCTATACTACCTGTGAATGATCCCTAACTGGCCCTTGAGCATACTGAAAATATACACATTTATACTCTCTTGTAAATTTGGAAGACTGAGCGTTTTGGCATTTTTTTTTAAACCTTAATTTTGTCCCAACTAGCTGATTTAGGGCTTGCCAAAGTTATACAAATCCTTACTCATACTGAAAAAGCAAAGGTTTGTTTAATTAAAATATATGAGAAAGATCAAACTATGGCCCCAGTTCTATAAAAACGCACATGAATAATTTTGCTCATGTTGATTTTAGTGGAACTACTCATTGAGTACATATTCACATAAGATTGCAGGACTAAATGAGCCAAACATAGGCTCAGTGAGATAAGTTTAAGAAAAAGCTAAGCACTGGTAGAACTTAGTTGCGTAGACTTACCTTACAAAGATGATTTATGTTGTAGCACACATCTGTGGAACAAAGTACAGGGAAACCTTCTAATTATAAGAGTTTGTAACTGTTAATTTGTATGTCTGTTGGAGAGGACAAATACCCTTTTGTAAAAGCTATTTAGGGATCAGGCAGCCTACATGATTGTTTCCACTCCTAAAGCTCCCTTAATCACCCCCCCTCCATAATTGGGGAGGAGTTGTAAGAAGAGTTTTAAGGGCTTTTATATGGTGACATATTTTTATTAAGAATTTGACCTGATTGGAAGTACTGATAGGAACATTAGCATTTAAACTGCATTCTTTAAAATCTAAAAGGTAATTCTCTAAAAATGGTATCATGAAACTCTGTGTTGATTTTGGTTCACTGATTTTCATATTAAGCTTTCTTAGTTTATATGTAAAAGGAGGTCTTTTTCTAACTGCTAGATCTGCAAATAACCCCATTCAACCCCACAGCTTGTGATCTGAAAAATAAATGATCCTTTTCTCTTCATGCATAGTTGTTAGTAATAAAGGAAAAAAGTGGCAAAGCCAGATTAAGTTCTCAGTTACACCTGGGCTGTCCTAGTATCTTCAAATTATGTTCTGTTATAGAAACACAATCCCTTTAAAAGCCAATAGCAGTACACAGGTATAAATGAAACAAAATTTGGCCCTCCAGAACTTTTTTTTATGGGTGATGATGTGAAAGGAGGAGAGAATCTAGCTTGACTCTCAGATCATAGGGTAGTAATTGTACAGAGGATAACTAGAAATAAAATTTTAACTTTGTACACTAAGCAAATTTGATATAGAAGTAATTAAAGCACAACTAAAGTGGGACCTCAAGATACTATTTGTATTCACTTTTCAAGATAGAATTGCATTTAGTGCAAGATAATTGAGCCCTTAATCCTGTAACTGGATACCTGGACAGGCCCTTTTAAGAAAAGCAAAGAATTTTATGTTTGATTCCTTCAACATCTAGGCCAAAGGGGAAACTAGTAGCTAAGGAATATCATGTTTTCTGGATATCCATAAATGGGGGGGAGAGGATATTTGTCACTTTTTCCCTTCTTCAGTCTGCATAAAGAAGGCTTGGAAGGAGTTGTGTTTTGTTTTTTGTTTTTTTTTTCCTGCTTTGTTGTTGTTGTTGAAGTGCTCTTGGAAGAGCTAGGGAAATTCAGTGGGAGTTTCTTAGTGCTTAGGTGGACAGGTAGGGGTTGAGTCTTTCACAAAGATAAATTTTCTCCTGTGTGTGTTTGAGTTAATTAGATGTTAACAAAAGCTAATAAAAAAACAAAAGTTTTAAACAGTCTCTGACTAAACTCCATTCCTATCTCATTTGCCAAGGTTTCAGTGTCTTGATGTCACGATCCATTAGTTTGAGATCTTCAGCCAAAAAAATAAAAGCCTACATTTTTCATGTGTTTAAAACAAAATAAGGTAGGCATTTAAATACATTATAGAGAAGCAAAAGAGTGCAAAGTATTTTTTCCTTTGAAGGTCATCTTAAATCTTTGAAGGTATCTATTTAGGTTCTTGTACAGCATTAATCACAGTGGTATTTAAGCATGTCACAAAGTAAAGTGTATGCATAAAGATATATTCTTCTCTTGTCCCTTCAGTTTTCAGGGATTTAACTTTGTGTGTGTGTGTGTGGTATTGTGGGAAAGGTTTTGCATTTTTTTCAAATCTGGCTATTTTTGTTATCTATTCAAATGGTTTTTTGAATGCCTTTTATTTTGTCAGATCTGATCCCTAGCTTTCTCCTCTAAGCTCTTAGGGCTAGATCTTCAAAATAATGAGGAATCCGGTGGCACTTTAAAGACTAACAGATTTATTTGGACATAAGCTTTCGTGGGTAAAAAAACCCACTTCTTCAGATGCATGGAGAGAAATTTACAGCATGGAGTGAAAATTACAGATGCATTTGTAATTTTCACTCCATGCATCTGAAGAAGTGGGTTTGTTACCCACGGAAGCTTATGCCCAAATAAATCTATTAGTCTTTAAGGTGCCACGGACTCCTCGTTCTTTCTGTGGATACAGATTAACACGGCTACCGCTCTGATACTTATCTTCAAAATAGATCATTACATTGCATTCTGAACTCTTTTGAAAATCTGACAACAATCTCAGGTGTTGGGCACTTGAAAATCTGGCCCAGAGCTCTTGTGAAATAAAGTCTGGAATGAGATCTTCACTCCTGCTTGAATACTCTATGCTGAGTAGAAGGGTTGGAGCTGTATAAGAGGCCCTAAATATTCTGATTCCAGCTGGGTGAGGATTCCATTGCCATAGAAGCTGTGAAAGATAGCAGTAATGTTGTCCTCAGAAGACCCCTCCTAACTCCACATACAAGGAATGTTCTGTGATGGGGTGGGCTAGGAGAGGAGCGGTTTGTTGGGGTGGGCCTCAGCAGTGCCTGGATTCTGGGCATTGCTGTAGCCCATAGGACCACCTGGAAAGCGGTCTTAATTTAGAGAGGCCCTCGGTGTCGTTAAGTTACATGTGGGGTCTCTCCAGTCCCAGCCCAGATCAGGATGTAAAGTAGCTTAAAATGACAATGGACCGCCAAGCCTGCCACTGGGTTGTGACTTCTGCCTTTCTTTAGAATTTCATTACAGCTTTGGTTCCCACTAAGAGAAGGTGCTATGAATATCATTGCAGTGTGAGGAGTCAGGGCTGACAGGCAGAGGACTGCTGACTACTGCATTAGTGTATGTCCCTAGCACACTAGAGTGCTGGGTGTAAACTTTGTTAACTTCCCTTTTTAAAAAAGGGAAGAAATCTGTTTTACATGTAGTCAAAGAGTATTGTAAAGAGAAACCTGGTTATATTTTTTTTCCGCTTGAGCATGCGAACTTGCAGACTAGATTTAACTATTGCATGTGCACGCAGACCACATGCTGAAAAAAAATTCTTACTGTTCTGAAACTTCAATGATTGTACAGCTAATCATTTTTCAAAATTAAACTCTTACTCTTCTACTAAAATGTGAACTCCAAAGCAGGAAAATGAGAAGAGATAAGCACAGATATCTAGATTGTAAAGCACGTTTAACACAGAAGTACTTTTGAATGGCTCAGAAAGTTATGTCTGCCCTCCCCCACAATGAAATCTTGTAATAATACCTTGCTTATTGAAGCTATTTCTGAAAGAATGAAACATCCTGGGACCCCCTCAGTGAAATCATTAAATTGAAGTTTACAAAGAATTTGAAAAAAAAATTTGCAAAAATGAGTAAAACTTGTTCCTGTGTTGAATACTGTGTGCCCAGACCCATCTGGTTAATATACTATTCCGCACGCAAATCTGTTTAGTGTTACTAATTTTTGCCTTTCAGTTGGTCTTTAATGTGTTTTATGGCAAGTTTTTCTTTAACATGGATTTGATTTTAGAGTTAGACAATTACAGTCAACTGGATTAAAAATCCAAAGTCTAATTAATTGGGGGCATATTAGATTGACCATCTCTTACTTCAAGACCAAGAGAAGGAAATTACAGTTCTTCTGAATGTTTATGCATTTTCAAGTTGACCTGATTGTTCTTGTGATTATCAGCCTTTTAGGAATTTAATCAAATAAATTAACATATTTGCATAAAATAAACATTCCTGTTTATCTTAAAACAGCACTGTTTACAGCTACTACCCTAAAACCTAAGGTCTACTAGGGAGCAACTAAAACTAGTATGTACTAGGATTATCAAAGAGAGACCATTACTGAAATATAAAGGGTTCCTTTTTGGTATCTATGAAGAATTTCCAGGTTAATGGAATTACAATAAGAAAATACCTTACGCCTCCCTGTTTTCTCTTCTCGGCTCTTTACTGCTCAGCGTTTTCCCACTTAATTTCTGCATCTCCATCTTTTCATCCTATTTTTTTTTCTCAATCTTCCTCTCCCTTTCCCCTCCTCCTGCCTTTCTGTTTTTTACCTTGTACATCTGTTTTCCCTTCTGTCTTCTTCCTGTTTTCTTTAGGGTCACATTTAACAGAGGGGGGAAATGACCACACATTCAATCATACCTGAGAATTACTTTTTTTCCAGTTGAGTGCAGCTTCTGGGAGGAGGGAAGGGAGATAAATGCCCGCAAACTTAAACAAATAATAATAAAAAAAGTTATTGATTGTTGGTACTGGCTAATGTGATAACTGTGTTGTTACTCCTGGGAGGATTCTGCACGAAAAAATAAAAAATTCTGCAAAATTCTGCAAATTTTATTTGTCCAAAGAATGCAATATAATCACACCAGTTTCAATTGTTTTGGTAAACTACCATACAGAAAAAAGTCACAATAACTATTCAGCATTTCGTAAACACATGAAAGTTAAGTTACAAATACTTGGTAACTAATACCCTGCGTTCCAGTTATAATCCTGGATTTTCATTTAAACTACATTAGTGAGAACACACACACACACACACGTATGTACGTAGAATTCCATTTTAAATTGCTCAGACATTAGAGAGAACACACACACATACATACATACACACACACGTATGTATGTAGAATGTCATTTTAAATTGCTGAGACTGTCACACATGAAAGTCATTCGGTTTTGCTAATCATCGTCCTCGAGCTAGCTGGGTACTTTGGGAAGTGTTTGGTTCTGGTTGTCCTGACATTTTATTGACTGCTTGGTAAATATTTTATTTGCCCTCAAAAGGCTTGCTGCTTTTTTTTTTTTTTTAATTTTTTTAATGCGTAAGGAAAAATCTAACTGTGTTGTGCTACTTTGGCTCAGGAAAAAAGTGAGAAAGCACATAGATCTTTCTAGCTGATTCCCTTACTGTCATTTATAAGGCTTTACATCACTCTGGCAATGTAGGTGCCTTAAAACTTCTACAGGTTTTTATGCTCATGGAGGAATTGACTGAGAATGGGAACAATTAACTAACAATAGAATAATTAACAATGTTATTAAGCAAACAGGTTGCTACATTTCTGCCTTAGAGAATGAGATCAATTAATCATCAACTGCAACATTAACAAAATGTGTTTTTTTTAACAAAAGATATTTTCTTTAACTTAATAACAAACAATTTTCAGTAACATGATACTAATATTTAATTAAGTGTTTTTACAGTTCTCAAGAAGTTAATTTTTTTTTAAGTTGAATTTTTATTTATTAGGCAGACAATACAAAGAGATTCACTTAGATTTCTGACTCTGTGCTTGTGCCTTCAACACTTTCACAACAATCTTCTGCTCCTCAATAAGGAAAGCTCATTTGATTCTGTCAAGGACACATTTAGCACACATGGAACCGCCATAGGCTCTGCTAACATGCTTCTTTGTTTTTGACAACCTCATAAGGACTTTAGGGCGCACAGCACGAACACCGCAAAGTCTTCCTGGACACACACCACATGCAGACTTTGATGCCTTGCCAACTTTCTTAGTGTAAAGGTAAACAATCCTGTTACCTGGTGTCCAGGACAGCCTGGTCTTGTTAGAGGCTGTGTTGTAGGACACCCTACAATGGTACGTCAGATGCTGAACCATTTTTTATCATTTTTTTTAAAGAAGAATTTTAATTAAAGAAAAGATAAAAGAATCACCTCTGTAAAATCAGGATTGTAAATACCTTACAGGGTAATCAGATTCAAAACATAGAGAATCCCTCTAGGCAAAACCCTTAAGTTACAAAAAGACACAAAAACAGGAATATACATTCCATTCAGCACAGCTTATTTGACCAGCCAGTAAACAAAAGGAAATCTAACACATTTCTAGCTAGATTACTTACTAACAGAAGTTCTGAGACTGCATTCCTAGGCAGGCAGGCTGCTACACTTCTGCCTGGGGGACAGAGCCTTCCTCCTGCATAACATAAAACCCTACCCTCCTCCACACCCTTCAAGCTGCAGTATCAAGAGAGAGAGGAACGGTCTTTCTCGCTTGTTGGCCAGCCCTGCCCTTTGACAGTGATCAGCGTCTCCCCTGCACGCATGCCAAGCCCCCCGCAGTGATCTGTGTCGCTAAAGCTGATCCAGGCACGCTGGAACAGACACGCAGCCGGAGGGATAGCTCAGTGGCTTGAGCATTGGCCTGCTAAACACAGGGTTGTGAGTTCAGTCCTTGAGGGGGCCATTTAGGGATCCAGGGCAAACATTGGGGATTGGTCCTGCTTTGAGCAGGGGGTTGGACTAGATGACCTCCTGAGGTCCCTTCCAACCCTGATATTCTATGAATATCTATGAAAAGACTGCTGGGGAAGAGACGCATGTCCCCCCTGCAGATTTCTTTTGCATTTTTCTGCACAGAGGGCACAGAAATATGCGGGCCATATGAATTCTGCACCCCCACAGTGGTGGAGAATTTTGTCAGGAGTATGTTGTGTTCAAGGAACCATAAAGTCTACTCTTTATGTTTCTGTGGATGCTTGGGAACTTCTTAACTCCTTATGTAACATGAATGGCACTCCGTATATGAGCCCTGAACAGTTTCAGGCTGAAGATGTCTGTATAGTTTAAAAAAAAAAAAAAAAAAAAAAGCAAAGAATAAAATTCAAATCTGAAACTCATTTTGTTTGTAAATTAATGTGCAATAGCTGTAACTAACCTACATTATTGACACATTTCTGGGTTGTTTTAAGAGCACATGGAACCCATTTTATGGTTAACTTTTATTTGAGGCTAGGACCAATTTAGCCATTTTAAAGCACTATATTTATATAAGCAAGCATGTAACCAGCCAGGGAACATGTTCTGCAGCTATACAGCTTATGTGTCACTGTAGAAATGCATGGATACCAGGTGACAAACATGCTTCCTGCCCCTGCTGCACTTTACCAGTGTTTATTTTAATAAAAACCCACTTAAGTATAATTTTATTCAATGTCCATTCCTCAGAATAGTTCCGCTATATAGTTCCATCACACAGCCACAGACTTGGTTGCAAAGTTTATGATGCTTCAGACAGTTCTTAAAAATCTTGTTTCCTTCGTATCATTTTGAACTCGCAGCTACAGAGTATGTAGTTGTATTATGGTCAGGAGTGCAAGTATGGTGGTACCCTGCAGTACGCAATACTGGCAAGAGATTTTTAGAGGGTACGAGGTACTAGAAAAACTTGGGGCTAGCTAGGGAGGGCATTCATTCTTTAAATGGCTTTAACAGCACAATACATATGCTAACAAACTTAAACAAAGGCTTTGTTTAAGTTTGTTAGCATATGTATTGTGCTGTTTGGTCAGGAGTCCTTGAGGGGGAGGGGAGGGGTGAGGGGGATGGAAGGTGTTTGAATAGTGTTTGATTCTGTTTCTCCCCATTAGTCTGAATTATCCATGGCATCCATACTGCATCACATCAAGTCCAAATCATTAGAGGAATGCCTCTGCTTGCACTGACCAGAGGATATTTGGATTCTGATGTCAGCCCAGTTCTGCAGCCTTACAGGAATCAGGTGTTGTCCCCAGTGTACACAGAATTCTTCTTTGCAGCCAAACTAGTCTAACATGAATTTTGTTAACTAGAACTGGAGCAGCACAAAGAAAACAAATGCCTCATTTTCCAGCTTTGTGGGTGAGAGAACTACTGTATAAGTGAAGATTATAATGCCGGACACAGACTGCCTTAAATCAGCTGCCTTAGGAATCTGCCAAGAACTTTGCTGAAAATATGTTCCTCATCTTAGCAATGGAGCTAAGACTTATCACACTTCTGCCCATCTTTATTTGAATGAAGCGCCTTCTGATCTGACAACTCAGGCATTGTCAGTTTCATCCAGAACAATTTACAAACTTGGAACCTAATCCTGTAAACAGTTAATCATTTGATCAATCCCATTGAAGACAATGGGACTATTTGCATGATTATGGACCACTTTTATGGACTGGTAAGAGTTTCAGGAGTCTGTTTCTATAAAGGAAGTTGAATCCCCCATTGAAATGCAATGTTTGAGTACAATACCATAAAACAGTTTAGGATGCAGTTCTACTTAAAATTTGTCTTTTAATAAGTCATACATACACTGAAATGGCTCCTCATCCAACTCCCATATTCCATATAAACAGACTGAATACTACATATCTGAGGGGAAAGTGAGTAGTTATGCATGTTGATGATTGTATGTACAAAGGGGGGTTGTAGGAGGGGACGGGGAGAGTGTAGGGGCCCCGGCATGGGGGCGGGGTGAGGAGGAGTCAGATGGAGGGTCATGTGGGGAGGTCACATGCCCCCCCTTGTATCCCTCCCATGAGTGCAGTACCAGCAAGAAATGATTTCTACTTGCACCACTGATTCTGGTGTGTATGAGGTGTGTGTGTGTTAAATTCCTTCAAGCTTTCTTTCTTTGCTTCCTCTCTTAGCTAATTGGTGATAGTGTGTAACAGAGAGGCCTCAGCTGTGCTTCCCACACTGCTCTGCCAGGGAATAACTGAGTATAGTGGGGCAAGCAACAGAGACCTCACTATTGGACCATTTACTCCTGTTGGAATTCTGCAACAGCACTATGGCTCCAAAACCCTGCCATTACCAATCCAAGGCAGGGGGAAGGGTGGGAGAAAGCAAGAGTCATTACAAATATATTTTAAAAGGTGAACTGAAAATTCTGTGGGTTTTTTGTTTTAAAATGTGTCAAGACCTGAGTTCAGTGTTGTTTCGCCTGCAGACTGATGGTACTGCTGACACTTAATCGGTATGTGAAACTGCATCCCTGGTAATGATTTTAAGTAGAGATGGGTCATCACTGCTAAGTTTCATCCAGAATTCAAACACCCTAAAGTTCATGGGAGTTTGGATCTCATGTTCCAGTATGACTCATTTAGCTTTGATGTTAGTGATGATGTCATTACATCTTAAAGAGGAAATACAAAAACCCTAAATCCTACACTCGCCTTGTCAGGTCAATGACACAGGAGCTGATTTTACACTATTTAGAATGAAAAAGAATTGCATTTTAAAACAAATGTCTCTTCTGTGTAATAATGGTGGATCTTAAATAGTTGTTGTCTGTATATATTCATTTTTAAAAATTTCTGTTCACTTTTGTTTGTCATGAAAAGGAAGCAAATGCTTTTTCACGGTCATGGAAATGTACTGTTCTAGGCACAAAACTTACCTACTGTTTATTGTGATGATGGCAATTGAAAAAACTAGTGATATTTTACTTGCCTGAGGAAGGGAGAGCGCTGTGAGTAATATTTCTAACGTGGGTCCCACATAACTTGCAGGAAAATTATTATTAAGCAGTAGGTCCTGCCTGGATTGGCTTGCAGGGTTAGGGTCTTCCATTGCACTCTACACCAAAACACTTCACTGCAGACATCAACTAATTAATATTTCCAACAGCCCTGTGAAGTAGTGAATGCAATGAAGTTCCACTTCAGTGGCCTTTTTTAATATGTTTTATTTTACCTAACTGTTTCCTAAAATTTACTTCTGTTGTTTTCATGTACAAGAAGTAAGGTTGTAATCAAACCAAAAGAAACTTGACGTAACTGTCAAGAATGTACATGCTGAGTAATTGCATGGTCTTACTTTTGTTGTTATTGTTCTACCTCTCTCCTTCCCTTTTTAGGTTTATGACTCACTTGTTATGCCTGAATGTGGACAATAATCTGTTCGGGGCAGGGGCTTTACCTCAGTCCTGCAGATTTAAGCATGCATAACTTTATACATGTGAGTAGTTCCATTGTATTCAGTGAGACTGCCCATGTTTGTAAAGTTTACTCACACCTCTGCATGATCAAGGCTGTTTCTTTGAAATACCTAACATGCTTTTGGGTTCTCTCAGATAACAAATAGTATTGCTAATAATATGGCCTTTAACTTGTGTATTTCATGCAACCACTCATGTTCGTTTTGTTGAATGTACATCTTTTTTCTGCAATGAGATTTAACAGCAAATTTACACGTAACATAGCGCTTCTAACAAACATTGTTCAAGAAGGCTTTTTCAGATGGAGTTTCTTCATTGCCTGTGTCAAGGCTGAATCCCCACTGAGGTACTTCAAGTGCAGAACATGGGGGGGGCCCACAAAGATTTTAAAAATTAATACTTGCCACTCCAGGTTTGTATTAAACTCTCAAGGTTACAGCTTTTCTCTGACTTTAGCTTGTGAAACACTACCACCACCCAAATGCGAAAAAGCCTCTTGGACCCAGGAAGGAGCACTTGGGAGTTCCTCACTGTGGGGTACCGTCAGGCCCTTTCACCCCCCTCTGGGGAAGAGCTGAGAAAGAAAGCAAAGGAAATTAGCTGTTGGTACCAGCTAATCAAACAATATGCACAAACCTCTTAGGACACCAAAAATTCAATCCTGTTCTTAAAAAAGGTAAATCTTATTAAAAACAAAAAAGAAAGAAAATACATCTGGAACTTGAGGTTTTTGCTAGATTTTAAAAGAGCAGTTTCAAAAATTAAGCACTCAAAATAGCTTTCTTGGGGGTTCAGCTTAAAGATTACAAGCAAACAAAAGCGTCCGGGGTTAGCACGGAGGAGTCCATTAGCCATAAGAAATAAACGGAAATAAACCTAATCATGTCTTTTTAAACTCCTGATCTACTTGCGCATTTGGGGGTTCCAGATAAGTAGTTCAAGGTATGATCTGATGATTTATGATCATACCTGGCTTAAAGTTGCTTACAGCATTGCTGCTCTGTATCTCCGCTCTCCGGAGAACAGAAAACAGACAAAGGGAAGGTTTTTTTCCCCAATGTTATAAAGTTCTAGCCCTCCCATTGGCTCTTTTGGTCAGGTGCCCACTCCTTTTCTTTTACCTGTGGGCTTGTTAATGCTTTACCGGTAAAGCAAGTAGAGAACAGCTACTAAGAGGAATTTTATAGCTAACTGTCTGGTTTGGTGTCCATAAAATGGAGCTACCCCCACCCCCACCTTCATTTATCACAGCCTGTAATTTGAACAGTAGTTTTATTTCCACTTACATAAGAGCTTTTATATGAACTAACAGTGTCTAACTCATTTTAGATTATTTTGAATTGGTCATGAAAAAGACAAAACAATGTCTTGATTATATTATATACCTTATGTGGGTTTCATCAGGAATTTAATAAATTTAGTAATAACTTTTTAAGTTCAGATGTATTTTATAAACTTGTGTATAGAAATTCCCTGAATGTGACTGCTACTTCCTGTAAACTGAAGTGAACCAAAGTTATTGCACAAAAAGGGATTTCCTTTATTTTACTGAATCACACGTTTAGCAGTATGATTTAAGAGAACAACTATAAAGTTTTTACATTTAGAAAGCCTAAATATCACACAACATATGCAATAATTCTAGGAAGACGATATTCCTAGAGGGAGGCCCAACTGTACCATGTAACCAGTAGGGATGTAAAAGGTTAACCATTTAAAAATAAGTTTAATTGTTTAACCGGTTAACTTTTTTAACCAGTATTTACATCCCTAGTTAGCAGCTGGGGAAAGGGGACAAGATGCTTGGTGGCCTGTGAAATTTTAGGAGTGGTACTATATGTTCCTGTTATTTTGTGTATGCAATAGAATACAGAAAGTGTAAATGAGGTTGGAAGATTGTCAGAGCCCAGACCAGTTTGAATACTCACTATTTCAACATAAAATTAAGCCTTCTGTTTTAGGTTGATGATAATTTTATGACCATCTAACCTCCCTTTTTCATGATGTTTTTTAATACTTGGGGTTTCATTGGATGACTATACCAATTTATTGCTATAACTGGGTTTTATTATCAAACCGTTATCTTCTTCAACACTTTCACTCTTTAATGTTTCCACAACCTCTGACAGTTCTATTCTCTTTGAACACTGCAGTGTTAATTTGTGCAAAACCTCCTTTTAACTTCTAACTTTTTCCTTAAATCACTTACTTATCTCCTGAAGTGACACATTTATCAGCCGGTGTCTCTGAGCTTTATGGTTTTTTGCACTCATTCTTTAGCTACAATTACTGTTCTCTCCATGGTTGCATAAGGGTCTTATTCTTTAAAATTTCAGTGGCATTCAACTGACCTCTGCCGTGTTCTGCCAATAATTTATCCATTTAAGGCATTCAACAGACCTTTGTCCTCTACCAGGAATTTATTCATGGCATTCAGTGGACCAATGCCATTCTCTGCCAAGCATTCTTTTACAGTGGTATCCAAAGTACCTACCTCTATTCCCCTTACGTTACTCAATTTCTCTTTAGGAGAGAATTCTACATAGGCCCAGAGATTAGGTCACTACTCCTTCACCCTGGGAATTTAGAACTACTGAAATTTAGTGTCATTTGTCCTGCCCCGTCCCCAGAATGTTGGAATTATTATTTATGCAAGATATTACCTTGATAGCAATTTAAGCATAAATTTCTTTATTAAATCCAAAGGCCACCTGGTATTTATATAGTTGCTCTAAACATGCCTAAAAGGCCTATCTTCAAATAGTAACAAAACATTTATAAGCATTTGATCAAGGTGATTACAAATGGGCAAAACCCAGGGATGCTTAGACCCACATTGGTTGACTCCAACTTAAGGTATGGCTACACTTGAGAGTTAGAGCACATTAAAACAGCCCCGGGTGCCCTAACTCATGACGCGTCCACGCTGGCAAGACACATAGAGCCCCCGGACTCCACAGCTGGAACATTCCTGGGACTCCACCTCGACAAGAAATATAACCCTTGCTGTGCCTCGGCTGGAGCGCCACGGCGCCAGTGTGGACACCGTGGTCTATTAATGTGCTCTGATAGGCTTCCAGAAGTGTCCCACAATGCCTGTTCAAGCCACTCTGGTCATCACTTTGAACTCTACTGCCCTGCCCTCAGGTGACAACCATCAGACTCGCCCTTTAAATTCTCTGGGAATTTTGAAAATCCCCTTCTTGTTTGCTCAGCAAGGCATGGAGTGCTCTCAGTGCATCTTTCAAAGTGACCATGCCTCCATGCTCCAGGTGATCCCCAGTATGGAGCAATGACAAGGTGCTGGACCTCATCAGTGTTTTGAGGGAGGAAGCTGTCCAGTCCCAGCTGTGCTTCAGCTGTAGGAATTACGATACCTTTGGGCAGATATCAAGGGACATGATGGAAAGGGGCCATGACCAGGATGCACTGAATGCAGGATTAAAGTGAAGGAGCTGTGGAATATCTACCGCAAAGCCCGCGAGGCAAACTGCTGCTCCGGTGCTGCCCCCACGACCTGCTGTTTCTACAAAGAGCTGGATGCAATACTTGGGGGTGACCCCACCTCCACTCCGAGGACCACCATGGACACTTCAGAGCCCAGTTCAACAAGGCAGGAGAAGGAAAGCGGGAGCGAGGGTGCTAAGGAGGAGGGAGACACCCCGGCATTCCTAGATGCATGCAACCAGGAGTAGTTCTCAAGCCAGAAGGAAGGTAGCCAGTCGCAGCGGCTAGTGCCTGGGGAAGGACAAACACCAGAGGAGGTGCCTGGTAAGCGGCTTTTATTTTGTGAATGAAATTGTTCGGTACAGACTCTTGGGCCGTGGAGGGTTAGGGCTGCATGCGTGCCTAGATGCGGAATAGGGCATTGATCACGGTAATCGGCCTCAGTGATCTCTTCAAAGGTCTCATGCAGAAGCTGGGCGATGTGCCTACGCAGGTTCCTTGGCAGAGCTACTGTGCTCCTTGTCTCAGTCAGGCTAACATGTCCACGCCACTATACCATGAGGGGCGGGGGGATCATTGCTGCACACAAGCAAGCTGCATATGGGCCAGGACGGAAGCCGCATTGTAGTAGAAGACCCTCCCCTTGCTTCCTAGGTCACCCTCAGCAGCGAGATATCTTCCAGGACAAACTCCTGTGGAAAATGTGGGGACAGTGTTCAGTATAGGGGCCCCCTGCAGTTGTTAGCTCTCCCCAAGGCACAGAACCCCAGAGGACAGTACGGCCCTGAAACAATCAGTCCCCCTTGCCCCTGTGCTTACTCACCATTTTGGGGCTCCTGTGGGTTATGTGTGCTCGCTTTGGGATGGGCAAATTCTGCTATTGCGTATACTGTGCTTGTCTTTAAGTATGGGCGAATCATTGCTCTGTCTGGTGTGAACAGTGCTGCCTCTGTTAAGTGTTGCATTTTGGCTTTACAGATGCAACCTTGAGATCTCAGCCATCCTTGTTATCACCGGCCGAAAGACTCCAAAGAATTCAGAAGAGGCCACGTAGAAGCAAAGAGGACATGCTGCATGAAGTAATGCAGCAGTCCCTTCATGAAAATCAAAAAGGGCAGGAGTGGCAGGAGAGTGAAAGGAGGGTCCGCCAGCAGAAAGTGGATCACTGGCACCAAAGCACGGAGCTGCTGCTAAGCATTATGGAGCGCCAAGTGGACTTGATACAGGCATTCATAGCAATGCAGGCGGAGCTCTACTGTGCCCGCCCCCCACTGCAGCCCTTGTCCCAAAACTCTTTCCCGTGTGCCCCCATGTAACCTCCAACCCACTCTCCCCAACATCCAGGTTCTTATCGCCACCAGCCGCCTCCAACACCTGTAGCTTCACCACTCAGCCCTGTAAACTACGACCCTTACCCACTGCACTCAACCCCCATCACCATGCATTTTAGCCAGCCTGAAGTGCAGCACTCATTGCACAGCACTCCAGACACGAAGGCTGAGTATGATAGCAGAACATGCAAATCTGTGATTGAACCGTTCTCCACCCCTCCCCAACTTCTTGCCCTTTCTGTTTCCCAAACTGTTGTTTCTTTTCAATAAATGAATTTTCTTTTCAATAAATGGATTTTTTGGCTTTGAAAACATTCTTTATTATTGCATTAAATAAAAGATACCTTAGCCCAGGAAAGCAACAGGCACTGCAAGTCAGTGTAGCAAACACAGATTCCTACTAACATTGGAACCACTGCACTTCACTCCTGTGCAGGGCACCAAACATTACTGTTGGCTTTCAGCCTCAAATTGTTCCCTCGAGGCATCTCTAATCCTTGCAGCCCTGCGCTGGGCCCTCTAATAGCCTTGCTCTCTGGCTGTTCAAATTCAGCTTTCAGGTGTTGAACCTCCGAGTTCCATGCCTGAGTGAATCTTTTACCCTTCCCTTCACAAATGTTATGGAGGGTACAGCACGCGGATATAACCGTGGGGATGTTGTCATCAGCCAGGTCCAGCTTCCTATACAGACAGCGCCAGTGGCTCTTTAAACGGCCAAAAGCACACTCCACAGTCATTCTGCACCGACTCAGCCTGTTGTTGAACCGCTCCTTACTGCTGTCAAGGCTCCCTGTATAGGGTTTCTTGAGCCACGGCATTAAAGGGTTAGCAGTGTCTCCAAGGATCACAGTGGGCATTTTGACTTTCCCTACGTTGATCTTCTGTCCCGTAAAAGTCCCGGCTTGCAGCTTCCTGAACAGGCCAGTGTTCCGAAAGATGTGTGCGTCATGCACCTTTCCGGGCCAGCCTGCGTTAATGTCAATGAAACGCCCACAGTGATCCACAAGTGCCTGGAGAACCATAGAGAAATACCCCTTCCGATTAACGTACTCAGAGGCTAGGTGGGCTGGTGCCAGAATTGGAATATGCGTCCCATCTATTGCCCCTCTGCGGTTAGGGAAACCCATTTGTGCAAAGCCAGCCACTGCTCATCATCCCTTACTTGCATGATGATGTGATCCCACCACTCAGTGCTTGTTTCCCGAGCCCAAAAGTGGCATTCCACGGTGGTGAGCCTATCTGTGAATGCCACAAGCAATCTCGTGTCATACGCGTTATGCAAGTCACCATCATCATCGGACTCCTCACTGTTAGGTTGTAGCTTAAGGAGCAACTCGACTACCAAACGTGACGTGCTGGTGTGACCCATCAGCATATTCCTCAGCACTTTGGGATCCATTCCCGCAGACCAAAAGGGAAGACGGAGCGTGCAGTAAAAAAAAAACGTTGAAAGATGGTGCCAAATGTGGACGGAAGCACAGGGATTGCTGGGATGTGAAGTGATGCATCACGGGGCGTTGGGACAGGACCCAGAATGCCCCGCACCCGTTCCCCCGTTCCCACAAGCCACAGTGCCAGAATGGGAAGAGGTGCCCTGTGGGATAGCTGCCCATAATGCACTGCTCCTAATGTCGCTGCAAGTCCTGAAAATGTGGCCGCGCCAGTGCGCTTGCAGCTGACAGTGTGGACACACTGCAGCGCTTTCCTTACTGGGCTTTCCGAGGGCTGGTTTAACTCACAGGGCTCTACATCTGCAAGTGTAGCCATGCCCTTAGTCAGACACATATTAGCAATGAACCCTTTAAGAGTTACCTTTTTATACCCTTTAACAACAAGTGATGTCATTGCCACTTACTGACTTCATCTAAACACCAATTTGAGACAGTTCACTGCTATTTCCAGTCTCAATCCAGATAAGATTTACAACCTCCTTTCTCCTCAAGGCCTTTTCTTCCTCTCCTTCTTGCTGGTGTGGGGGGGTGGGAAAGGTCCATGTTGGCTCTTTCTAAAACAGATTATCTTATTGAAAAACATCTGCAGTCACCCCTGTCAGTCAGAAGCTTTTTTTTTTTTTTTGAAATTTCACATTATTTCCTTAAGTTATTCTTTGAACCAGACATCCTGTCTACTTCATTCCTTCTGGCCTTATAACTCATTACTTTTAGGGTCTTTCTTTACAACACATTTCTTTAACCAAACTTAAATTAGTTTTAATCTTCCAATTTTATAGTTATCCGACAAAGGACATACATGCTGTGGGCTGGAGGGTTGGCTGCACAGCATGATCTGCTGGTGATGAGGAGTCAGGATTCCTTCCTCCAGCTGCTTGAGAATGTGACGGGATCCCTGGGGTGTAGCCTGGGACTGTAGGAGCGGTGTGCCCCCTTGTCCAGATCTGTTCTGCCCCCCCAACAAATTTCTATTCATTGAACTTTTTGAAACTTTGCACTTTTAGAGAGAGAGTTTAAGGGATTGACTCTGTGTACACAAATTTGCAATAGGGTTGAGGTCTGTTATTTCTCACCTCTATGTATGTATTTATTTTAAAACATTTTTGTTGTTAACAAGCATATTATCTCTGGAGAGACAAATCCACAGTTTGAGAACTGCAAATCTAAGCATCTCTGATGGTATCTTCTAGACTGAGCACTGAGTCCCATTGGATAGAGAAAAAGAAAAGGAGTACTTGTGGCACCTTAGAGACTAACAAATTTATTAGAGCATAAGTTTTCGTGAGCTACAGCTCACTTCATCGGATGCATCCGATGAAGTGAGCTGTAGCTCACGAAAGCTTATGCTCTAATAAATTTGTTAGTTTCTAAGGTGCCACAAGTACTCCTTTTCTTTTTGCGAATACAGACTAACACGGCTGCTACTCTGAAACCTGTAATTGGAGAGATAGAAAGAGAAACCTAAATAATCTGTACAGAAGCCCCTGGGACCCCAGAAGATTGGGTCCCTAATTCATGAACTATTGGAACTCATTTACAAAACTTTTCTTAAACATTACATGAATATATTGTCTCATACTATAGGATTAGAATTTATAATCCCTATTCTATGTTGAGATATCTTTGAGCTATAACATATCTTAATTAAAACTATCTTTTAGGCTTTTTCCCTCAAAAAGCATTTTATCAAAAAAATCCGATTTAAATAAAAAAAATCTGATTTTTTTATTTAAAAAAAAATCATGGAATTTTATCCACCCTGCTACAGAGTAGTGCAGGCCCATACTGTGTAGCTCAGGGGTGGGCAAACTTTTTGGCCTGAAGACCATGTCTGGGTATGGAAATTGTATAGTAAGCCATGAATGCTCACGAAATTGGGGTTGGGATGAGGGCTCTGGCTGCGGGTGTGGGCTCTGGGGTGGGGCCAGAAATGAGGTGTTCAGGGTGCAGGAGGGGGCTCCGGGCTGGGGCAGGGAGGGTGGTGTGCAGGTGGGGAAGTGAGGGCTCCAGCTGGGGGTGTGGGCTCTGGGGTTGGGCTGAGGATGAGGGGTTTGGGGTGTAGGAGGGTGCTCTGGGCTGGGACCAAGGGCTTTGGAGTGCGGGAGGGGGATCAGGGCTGGGGCAGGGAACTGGGGCATGGGGGGTGGTGGCTCAGGGGTGCAGGCTCTGGGTAGTGCTTACCTCCTATGCGGAGGCGTGGCCAGGTGGGTCTGCAGTGCACTGCCCTGTCCACAGGCGCTGCTCCTGCAGTTCCCATTGGCTGCAGTTCCCGGCCAATGGGAACTGCAGGGGCAGTGCAGGGGTGAAGCATGCGGAGCGGAGCCCCCTGGCTGCCCCTATGCTTAGGAACCGGAGGGGGGACATGCTGCTGCTCCCAAGAGCCGCACGGAGCAGCCCCCGACCCCGCTCCCCAGCTGGAGCACCAGAGCGGGGCAAGCCCCAGACTCCCACAGTAGCTAAAGGGCCACATTAAAATGACTGGCGAGGCATAGTTTGCCCACCCCGGTGTACCTGCTGCCTGTGGTAGCCTCTGGTTTTGGAGAATAAATAAATATGATGGGTAACTGCACTTCTATTTTATTAAGGATAACTTGCTATTGCTTTCAGGATCTCTTTACAAAGTAAAAATAAGCTGAACGTTAGGTTTCAGGTTTCAGCGTAGCAGCCGTGTTAGTCTCTATTCACAAAAAAGAAAAGGAGTACTTGTGGCACCTTAGAGACTAACAAATTTATTTGAGCATAAGCTTTCGTGAGCTACAGCTCACTTCCGATGAAGTGAGCTGTAGCTCACGAAAGCTTATGCTCAAATAAATTTGTTAGTCTCTAAGGTGCCACAAGTACTCCTTTTCTTTTTTGCGTTAGGTTTCAGTTTATCACTGATGTCCCTAAAGGTCACAGATGATACATGATTTCCTGCCTACTCCTACCTCCCTCACCCACAACCACCTAAGGCTGGCCTTTGAGACCTATGAAACCCACAGCCAAAACCCCTCAAATCTTGACAGAACCCTTAGCTTTCTGTGGAAGACTGCAATAGATAGTGCAGCAGGATACTTCTCTGCTGAGAAGCTACTCCGGCCTCTGACCACAAAAGAGTAGTGGGGAAGCAGCCCAAGAGCATGAGGATAAGTCCATCAATGGCTATTAGTCAAGATGGTCAGCGATAAACCCCATGTGCTCTGTCCCTAAGCTTCTGACTGCCAGATGCTGAGACGGGACAAAAGGGGAGGTAACATATGGGTAGCATCTTGCTAATTGTTCATTGCCTTTGAAGCATCTGACAGAGTTTCCTATCCTGGTTCCTGGGCAACAAAACTCCTTTGTTTCTGTTTCTCTCTCCCCCTCACTCGGGGAGTAATACACCCTTCTTTCAAGTTAATGAGCCTAAATATGCTAAAGAGGATCCATACTAATGTGGCCAATGTTGCGAGCACCTAGAGAGCTCAACATGTATTATCAGTAGTGAGAAATTCTTAAATGTTCCTATTGTGGACACCCCTTAAATTGAACTTAGTCCTTACCTGGGAGAATCTCCCTGACTGTCTCTGAACTAACTATACAGCTATTTGCAGAACCAAAGAAAGAGTTTAAAGGGCTGAGTGCCAACTCTGTTGCATTTCTAGCCTCCTTACTAAGGTAAGGGTGTGACCATGACAAATAAGCGACTTCTACAACTCTTACATGTAACTTCCCTACACTGAGAAGGACCCATCAGAAGACTCCACAGGCTCCTTCCCCTACTGCCAGGAACCAGCTCAAAAACTAGATAGTTTGGGAGAATAGAAGCACTGACGGAGGAAGTAGCACCTCATTCTCTCCCCAACCACTGAGGCAGAGCAGAACCCCTCCCCCAATTCCAGATGTAAGTACTGCATCAGAACATTTGCTACTCTTCTTTTATCTGGCCACCAAACAACCTATCACATGTGCCTTTTAAAAAATGTCTCCTATTTGCACCTCCACTTTCCACTACTCCTAAGTGGAGTTTCACCAGCTTTGTCCCTCCACAGGTATCTGACACACCAATAGATCACTGCTGTTGCCAGTCAGGTGGATCACTTGCACCAGGGAAGGACTCAAGTAAGTCATAACAGGGAAAAGTAAAAACAATGGAAACAGCAGCCAGTGCTCGGAAAGCTCACTGGACAGCTACATCCAGGCCAGGGAAAACTGCTGCTTTACAAGAGCCCAGACAAATGGCAGGAACTCAGTCTCATGCAGTTCAATTCAAGATGCTACTGCGCTACAAATAACAATAAAAGTTTCCCAGTGAAACTGATTATGACGACGTTCACAGAACTCATTGTCTTGGGAAACTCGACATCCAGGTGCACAAAGCTTTTGATTTTATAGCCTCAGACCTTCAGTCTGAACTTTTCACCTCAGGCTGCTCACAGGTAATCTCCAGACCCAAACACATAGTTGGCCATCACCTGGATTGGCTGCTGGACATGAACACAAATGCAGAAATCACCCCTGTAGCCTGGGATTGAGCCTATCTACTTGACATCAGTGCTCCCTTCATGGCCACAACCTACTACAGCAGCTACATTCCACTGGGACGGTGAAACCATCAATCAACAAGGGGAAGTCTGACAGTGCAAGAGACAGAACTGTCACAGGAGCTGGGCCTTGACTATGGAACTCAGGCCAGGCCTGCACTACGAGCATTTTGCAGATCTTGCTATACCAGTATGCTATACTCCTCGTATGGGTGCTGCGTGTACCACTCTTTCTCATGGGGAACATAAAACATCTTTATGAAAACTGGTGTCCAGCTGATGAGGTGGTCACCTGAATATCCCTCCACCCCCATTTTAGAAAGTCTAATTTACCTACCTAGTTGTTGTTTTTTTGTTGTTTTTTTTAAATAAGATTTGCCATCACCATGGTAACTAGGCACCTCCCATGAGAAGGAACTGTAAAAATCTCTCTTTTCTAGCCCTGCTGGCAGGAAAAAGCTCAAAGTTATTGTTGAGAATTTAAAAACAAACAACAATAAACAGGATGAGGGTGCTGGTGTTCTTGAGAGGCTTACTGCAGGAAAACCAAGTAGAAACAAAGGGGTTTGCATTAAGTTCTGAATGTGCTGAAGGTAGTGGCTATTCTTACTGGCAGCAAGTTCCATGGTCTTGGTTTGAGGTCTCTAAAAATTCAGTCTTCTGCAGATGTAGGTCTTCCTCCTTTCCAGTGGAGTGAAGCTGCTGGATGAGGTTATCACCATGATCTATCAGGTAGCTAGCGCCAATACCACACAGAGCTTTGAAAAATCAGTACAGTGGCCTTGAACTTTGTTCAGTGGATAGCCAATATGGGAGAAGTGAAAAGAGGTATCATTTCTAATACTCTGAGCTGGTATGTAGATGAGCTGCTGTATTCTGGACTAGCTCTAGCTTCCTTAGGACATCATGTTTCATTCTTTTGTATAAGAAACTAGAGGTCAAGCCTGGAAGTTACAAAGGGGAGGATCACTGTGTCCAGATCAGTGTCTGTTAGTATCAGGCATAATCTTTTTAGCCAGCCACAGATGGAAATGGGTATCTTTTACCACCATGGCTATTTGGGTGTCTAACTGCATTGCAGAGTTGATGAAGACTCCAAGGTTGTAGACTGATCTAGTAATCTGAGAGAAGGTTGTGTTCAATGGTGGGGGTTGTAATGCAGAGGAGGGTGGATTTATTTAAATCACCAAGTAGAAAGCCATGGTCTTGTGAGCACTGGACTGGCATTTAGGAGACCTGATTTCAGTTCCCAGTTCCGTCAGTTTTCCTGTGACCTTGGATAAATCACTTAATCTCTGTGCCTCAGTTACCCATTAATAAAATGAGGATGCCAATACTATTTTTCTGCCTTTTTGAACTACTATCTTGTCTTTTTAAATGCTAAGTTCTTTGAGGCAGGCTCTGTCACTGTTACGGATTCCTGTTCTTGGTTGGGGTCTCATGCTATTACCACATTACAAATAATAAATCCAACTTTTCCTAAAATACCAATATCTATTTTTTTTAAAAAGACTAACACTTGGGATTCCCCTTGTTGGAGGTAACCGAGATGAGGAGAGCTTTGTTTCTCACAGTACTTTGGCTGATATGTACCCGGTACCATAACAGTGAGTGGGAAGAGGGCTACTATTTGTACAGTACAGTGCTAAAGGCATTGGAGGTGCTTTACAGAGAGAGAATACAAACAGATCCCTGCCCTGGAAAGCTTGCAATGTAAATAAACGTACAAAGGAAGAGGAGAGGAAGCAATAAAAAGCAGTGCAATTTAAAGGTTACAGACAAAACTTGGAATTATAATATTCCCCCTCATACACACACTTTCTATTCACAAAAAGAAAAGCAGTACTTGTGGCACCTTAGAGACTAACAAATTTATTAGAGCATAAACTTTCGTGAGCTACAGCCACTTCATCGGATGCATTTGGTGGAAAAAAACTTTTTTCCACCAAATGCATCCGATGAAGTGAGCTGTAGCTCACGAAAGCTTATGCACTAATAAATTTGTTAGTCTCTAAGGTGCCACAAGTACTGCTTTTCTTTTTGCGAATACAGACTAACACAGCTGCTACTCTGAAACACTTTCTATTCAGTAAATGAAATTAGTTGACAGCCCAATGCAGGGTAGAGGTGGGTGGGCTAAGGCTAATTGAACAGTTGTGCTTTGAGGAAGAGCTTGGAGGAAGAGAGGGTGTTCACGCTAGGCATTCAGGTGCCCAGGAGGGATAGGGATATAAGCACTGGTTCTTGCTTTTTGAATCCTCCAGCCCACCAAGTCTCACTGATGCAACACAATCCCCAGAGCTCTGGCTACTTTGTAGGAAGCAAAGTAGCTTGAATACTAGTTGTTTCCTGGAGGAGGGGAGAAGGAGACTCTGAAACTTTACCATAGCTCTGGCAAATTGCTGGGGCACTAAATTGGGAGAGATGGCAAGTAGGTGCACAATACAATGAATTTCATGCAATGTTATTTACTTCAGAAGGGGAAAAAGTGCGAGCCAACGCTGCTGGTATTTCAACCTGCAGTTTCAGAGAGTCTAGACACTTCAGACTTTAGATATTAAGGGGCTACTACAATTCCCATTGAAGTCAGTGGTAGTCTTTTTTGTTAAGTTTAATGGTAGTTGGATTAGTCCCAAAGTCAACCTTTTAATATTCCAAACACATGAAAAAGAAACCAGTCATGTCCTGTAGTGTTTCTTTTCTGGGGTTTGGGAATAGATTTTAATAGATCTGTTTCCATAGCAATCTCTAATTCCCACCTACCCCTCTCCAGTTCTCTGCTTCTTTTACAGATACTATACCATACTTTAGCCAATGCTCCCACAGGGGCCTTTCTAAGATAACTGTCCAATACAGCATGGATTTTGATGTGCATACCACAATGAATAATTTCCCTACTTCTTGATGATCTCTATTGTTGAGATGAATACTTATACTGCTGTCACCTTCTCTGCTTCTGAACTAAACTCGAGGAAGCCCCTTAAATCAGCAGTCCACCACCAGGAAGAGGCTGGGTTTCCTAAAGAGCTGCTTCATTGCTGGGAAAGTGACATGGCTCATTGCCACTGTCGTTCCATAACTCATGTGAAAGGTGAAAAAACTACAGTGAGAAAGGAGAAGAGTAGGAAGAGAAAGGTGACATAGGCTGAGGGGAAGGGCAGAGAAAATAAAAGAAGAAAGAGATTAAAAGTTAAGGGAAAATGAACCATACACTCTATCCTATGCAAGCTAAAAGCTTCTTGTCCCTGCAAATCTTTTCAGCCTGGAATCCCCCTTCAGTCTTATTAGCATCCAGCATGTACAGTAGAATCATAGAATATGAGGGTTGGAAGGGACCTCAGGAGGTCATCTAGTCCAACCCCCTGCTCAAAGCAGGACCAATCCCCAACTAAATCATCCCAGCCAGGGCTTTGTCAAGCCTGACCTTAAAAATCTCTAAGGAAGGAGATTCCACCACCTCCCTAGGTAATGCATACCAGTGCTTCACTACCCTCCTAGTGAAAAAGTTTTTCCTAATATCCAATCTAAACCTCCCCCATTGCAACTTGAGACCATTACTCCTTGTTCTGTCATCTGGTACCACTGAGAACAGTGTAGATCCATCCTCTTTGGAACCCCCTTTCAGGTAGTTCAAGCAGCTATCAAGTCCCCCCTCATTCTTCTCTTCTGCAGACTAAACAATCCCAGTTCCCTGAGCCTCTCCTCATAAGTTATGTGTTCCTGTCCCCTAATCATTTTTGTTGCCCTCCGCTGGACGCTTTCCAATTTTTCCACATCCTTCTTGTAGTGTGGGGCCCAAAACTGGACACAGTACTCCAGATGAGGCCTCACCAATGCCGAATAGAGGGGAACGATCACGTCCCTCTATCTGCTGGTAATGCCCCTACTTATACCGCCCAAAATGCTGTTAGCCTTCTTGGCAAGAAGGGCACACTGTTCATATCCAGCTTCTCATCCACTGTAACCCTTAGGTCCTCTTCTGCAGAACTGCTGCCTAGCCATTCAGTCCCTAGTCTATAACGGTGCATGGGATTCTTCCTTCCTAAGTGCAGGACTCTGCACTTGTCCTTGTTGAACCTCATCAGATTTCTTTTGGCCCAATCCTCTAACTTGTCTAGATCCCTCTGTATCTTATCTCTACCCTCCAGCGTATCTACCATTCCTCCAAGTTTAGTGTCATCTGCAAACTTGCTGAGGGTGCAGTCCACGCCATCCTCCAGATCATTAATGAAGATATTGAACAAAACCGGCCCCAGGACCGACCCTTGGGGCACTCCGCTTGATACCAGCTGCCAACTAGACATGGAGCCATTGGTCATTACCAGCTGAGCCCAACAATCTAGCCAGCTTTCTATCCACCTTATAGTCCATTCATCCAGCCCATACTTCTTTAACTTGCTGGCAAGAATACTGTGGGAGACGGTATCAAAAGCTATGCTAAAGTCAGGAATAACATGTCCACTGCTTTCGTCTCATCCACAGAGCCAGTTATCTCGTCATAGAAGGCAATTAGATTAGTCAGGCATGACTTGCCCTTGGTGAATCCATGCCGACTGTTCCTGATCACTTTCCTCTCCTCTAAGTGCTTCAGAATTGATTCCTTGAGGACCTGCTCCATGATTTTTCCAGGGACTGAGGTGAGGCTGACTGGTCTGTAGGTCCCTGGATCCTCCTCCTTTCCTTTTTTAAAGATGGGCACTACAATAGCCTTTTTCCAGTTGTCCGGGACCTCCCGCGATCGCCATGAGTTTTCAAAGCTAATGGCCAGTGGCTCTGCAATCACATCCGCCAACTCTTTTAGCACTCTCGGATGCAGTGCATCCGGTCCCATGGACTTGTGCTCATCCAGCTTTTCTAAATAGTCCCGAACCACTTCTTTCTCCACAGAGAGCTGGTCACCTCCTCCCCATGCTGTGCTGTTCAATGCAGTTGTCTGGGAGCTGACCTTGTTCGTGAAGACAGAGGCAAAAAAATCCATTGAGTACATTAGCTTTTTCCACATCCTCTGTCACTATATTGCCTCCCTCATTCAGTAAGGGGCCCACACTTTCCTTGACTTTCTTCTTGTTTTTAATATACCTGAAGAAACCCTTCTTGTTACTCCTAACATCTCGTGCTAGCTGCAACTCCAAGTGTGATTTGGCCTTCCTGCTTTCACTCCTGCATGCCTAAGCAATATTTTTATACTCCTCCCTGGTCATTTGTCCAATCTTCCCCTTCTTGTAAGCTTCTTTTTTGTGTTTAAGATCAGCAAGGATTTCACTGTTAAGCCAAGCTGGTCACCTGCCATATTTACTATTCTTTCTACACATCAGGATGGTTTGTTCCTGTAACCTCAATAAGAATTCTTTAAAATACAGCCAGCTCTCCTGGATGCCTTTCCCCCTCATGTTATTCTCCCAGGGGATCCTGCCCATCAGTTCCCTGAGGGAGTCAAAGTCTGCTTTTCTGAAATCCAGGGTCCATATTCTGCTGCTCTCCTTTCTTCCTTGTGTCAGGATCCTGAACTGTCATGGTCAGTGCCTCCCAGGTTCCCATCCACTTTTGCTTCCCCTACTAATTGTTCCCGGTTTGTGAGCAGCAGGTGAAGAAGAGCTCTGCCCCTAGTTGGTTCCTCCAGCACTTGCACCAGGAAATTTTCTCCTACACTTTCCAAAAACTTCTTGGATTGTCTGTGCGCTGCTGTATTGCTCTCCCAGCAGATATCAGGGTGATTGAAGTCTCCCATGAGAACCAGGGCCTGCGATCTAGTAACTTCTGTTAGTTGCCGGAAGAAAGCCTCGTCAAAGTAAACTCTGTTTAAAATGTTTGACTTGTGAAAGGTTGGGTTTAATTCTTTTCACTGACATGATGCTATGCCCAGGTCTCTCCCAAACCCTTCCGTTGGGGAACAGTTTATTCCCTCGGGGTACAGTTCATATGAAAACCCCATACAAAGTAACACAAAACAAAACTAGTCCCCTGATCTACACAAAGGCAGGGGCCCAGAGGCCCTTCACTCTTTACCTCTCTCTGCTCCAGGACTAGTCACAAGAGCCACCCTCCCTTGTGCAAATCTCCCACTGAGCTGAGTCTGCCCTTAACAGGGATCACACCTGTTTTCTCTCCAACTCGGTCTGATCATTTAAACAGGCTGGCCCCTGGTCCCCTTGCCCTTAAGGCTATAGGCTAGTGTTTGGTGCATTGGCTTCATGATGAGTATACAAGTGTACAAATGTCTCTCTTATTTCTAAGGTGTCTGTCATCTTGGTATTTAAGTATTTATGCCTATTTGCATCTAAGGAGACTAGTACTAAAGTGCAGGTTTCAGTTATGTCATAGTGGTTCTCTTAAACTGCCTCAACATGGGAAAGTGCTCAATATTGACTGAACACTTTATGAGAATATGATGAATTAGATAGTATCTGCCCAGGAATTGTGTTATGTCATTTGAAATTACTGATAGATTGGAAAGTGTGGATAAGGAAGGCAGATTCAGATATGGACTCTTTAAATTTGTGTCCTAGAAACAGGTTATGAAAAATTGCTGGTAACTACCTTGATCCTACCAGCCAAGGCAATGGAAGCCTAGTTAGCATCTAAAGAATTTCAGCTAGGAAAGACAGAAAATATGCCTAGTGTGAGGTAGAGGGGTGTGTATCTGTGAGGAGAATGCTAGTTACAAATAGGACAGTTAAACAAAAAAAAGTGACCTTTGCTTGGATATCCAAGTAAGCTAGGAAAAGATCTTCATAAAAAGATGACATGTAACTAGGTTCAAAGAAGCTGTTGAAATCATCTGAAAAGGGATAGGAAGTGGACATCACTCAGTTCACTCAAGGAAACTGAGCCCATATAATATTGAATATGGCCCCAGTCAGTCAGTGCAGGTCATCATGCCCGACTGAACTCAGACTCCATATGAGAAAATCCTTTTTGCAGGATTAGGTTGTTAAAACTGGAAATGTGTCTATTTGCTCATATGCAGTGCAGGTAGCATTGCCTCTAGTTAAGGCTGCCAGATGTATCCCATTGTAAAATCCTGTTTTCAGTTGCTTAGAACTTTGCCAGACTTTAACAGTTTGGGCTGAAATTTTCCAGGGTGTCTGCCTCAGGCTGATTTGTTTTAGAAAATTTCAGCAAACATGGGTCAGCCATTTCTCCAAATGAGTGCCATAGAAAGGCCCAGAGGAAATTATGATTATGTATGCAGAGCAGAGTTTGAATAGTATGCAGGAAATAAGGCATGAGGGCATATTGCACAATGAATATAAAACATACTATTGAATAGCTGCTCATTTAGGGTGACCGGACATCCTGATAAAATCGGGCTTGTCCCGATATTTAGTTCTTTGTCCAGCGTCCTGACCGATGCACGGTCAGGATGCCATTTGTCCAAATATTGCGGCTTTGGCCGCTCTGGTGTGTTTTTTTTTTCCCCCCTGTGTCCTGATATTTTGTCCGTTTAATCTGGGCACCCTATGCTCATTCAAAAAGCACAGTCCATCCTGGCACTAAATGAGGCAGGGGTCCTGGGGGAAAATACAATGTGATTATGTAATTAAAGACCATATCATAAGGCATATACACAAGAGGGCTGAATTAAGGTTGCACAGGCAGCCTTACTGCTGCCATTTCCTAACCTTTGGGTGTGTGACTTTGCAACATTAATATACCTTTAATGCTGTTTTGGGAATGTTGTTGGAAAGAAATATCCCTCCCACTCCCCATGTACAAATATGAATTGTCCCATGGCTGAGTCAAACAGCAGGAGATTTCAAATTATTCAATTACTGTACCTGGCAGGCCAGCAAAGCTAATAATGAGCTTGAGACATGGAAACTTGAACCGTGACACAGAAGGGTCAGAAAAGGAGTTGGACAGTCTGGAGGAGAGGGACCCTGAACTAATGCTTTTCTCTTTTCTGTAACCTCAAGAGTAAATCTATGGACTCTTGGACATGGATATGATCTGAATACCATGGGTTTTTGGTTTTGAAAAGAATGTCCCTTGTTTAGTTAAGGTCTTTGTGATCTTAGGCTGTTTTGGGTATATTCATATATAGCCCAGAGGATTAGTACAGTGGAATCCACTTAGTGATGTGAAAGTCCATTGAGTTGCATTGTATTAGTTTGGGACTTTAGTGAGCTTCCCTATAGCAGTTGATTGTAATGAGTTCTATATTAGATTGTTTTTAAAAAACTGAGAAAAAGGTAGAGTGTAATAAGTAGGACTCCTTGACCTGCTTTGAATGTACAGTGCCTAACACTGTAATTACTTAGGGGAAGTTGTGCTAAACGTTAGCTTCTTTGCCTCCCTTGTTATATGTTAGTCTACAAATTCATGGCATGGTTCACAAACTCTTAATCCAATGTATATTTTCTATGACAATCAAATATCCCTGACCTGAAGAACAGCTCTGTGTAGCTTGAAAGCTTGTCTCTTGTACAACAAAAGTTGGACCAATAAAAGTAGGGCTGTCAAGCGATTTAAACAAATTAATTGCACGAATACAAAATAATAGAATACCATTTATTTAAATATTTGTGAATGTTTTCTACATTTTCAAATATATTGATTTCAATTACAACAGAGAATGCAAAGTGTACAGTGCTCGCTTTATATTATTATGTTTGATTACAAATATTTGCACTGTAAAAAACAAAAGAAATAGTATTTTTTAATTTACCTAATACAAGTACTGTAGTGCAATCTCTTTATCTTGAAAATTGAACTTAAAAATGTAGAATTATGTATAAAAAATAACTGCATTCAAAAATAAAACAATTTAAAACTTTAGCGCCTACATGTCCACTCAGTCCTACTTCAGCCAATCATGCAGACAAACAAGTTTGGTTACAATTTGCAGGAGATAATTTTGCCCACGTTTTATTTACAGTGTCACCTGAAAGTGAGAACAGGCGTTCTCATAGCACTGTTTTAGCCGGCGCCACAAGATATTTACATGCCAGATGCCCTAAAGATTCATATGTCCCTTCATGCTTCAGCCACCATTCTAGAATGCGTGCGTCCATGCTGATGACGGGTTCTGCTTGATAATGATCCAAAGCAGAGCGAACCATCAGGTGCCACCAGCAGAAGGTTGATTTTCTTTTTTGGTGTTTCGGGTTCTGTAGTTTCCGCATCAGAGTGTTGCTCTTTTAAGACTTCTGAAAGCATGCTCCACATCTCGTCCCTCTCAGATTTTGAACAGCACTTCAGATTCTTAAACCTTGGGTTGAGTGATATAGCTATCTTTAGAAATCTCATTGAGCCTTCTTTGTAATTTATCAAATCTGCTGTGAAAGTGTTCTTAAAACGAACATGTACTGGGTCATCATCTGAGACTGCTATAACATGAAATATATGGCAGAATGCAGGTAAAACAGAACAGGAAACATACAATTCTCCCCCACGGAGTTCAGTCACAAATTTAATTAATGCATTTTTTTTAATGAGCATCATCAGCATGGAAGCAAGTCCTCTGGAATGCTGTCCGAAACATGAAGGGGTGTACGAAAGTTTAGCATATCTGGCACGTAAATACCTTGCAATGCTGGCTACAAAAGTGCCATGTAAATGCCTGCTCTCACTTTCAGGTGACATAGTAAATAAGAATCAGGCAGCAGAATCTCCCGTAAATGTAAACAAACTTGTTTGTCTTAGCAGTTTGTTGAACAAGATGTAGGATTGAATGGACTTGTAGGCACTAAAGTTTTACATTGCTTTGTTTGTGAGTGCGGTTATGTAACACACAAAAAATCTACATTTGTAAGTTACACTTTCACAATAAAGAGATTGCACTACAGTACTTGCATGAAGTGAATTGAAAAATACTATTTCTTTTGTTTATCATTTTTACCATGCAAATATTTGTAATAAAAAAGAATGTAAAGTGAATACTTTATACTTTGTATTCTGTGTTGTAATAGGGGGAGTGAGGAGGTGGGCAGATGGGGGACTGGGAAGGATGATGAGGCTAGTGGCAAGATGGGCCCTAGTGGAGGAGTAGGGAGGTGAGCAGTGAGCCAGCAGCAGGGTGACAAGGAAGGCAGGGGGGGTAGGGCTGCGAACGGGGGAGTAAGGAGGTGAGTGGGGGAGTGAGGAGGGACACAGGAGGCAAGTGGCAGGAGGGGGAGTGAGGAGGGACACTGGAGGCAGGGGGTGTGTGTGAGGTGAGCAGTGGGCATATGGGCAGTGGGTAGCACCCCTCTTTGGGTAGGCTAGCTCTTTATTGGACTCGGAATAGCAGTATATTATACTGGCAGAACTCCTAGTGTGGATGCAATTTATGTTGACAGAACTGTGCTTTTTAAGTATAGCATATTCCATCATCCCCCAAGCAAAACAAGCCATACCCGTAAAGTGCAATTTTGCTGGTATTAACTGAACCTGCAATAGGGGCTTCTGCTGGGACAGCTGTATTGGTCAGGGATCACATCACCTCGCACTCCTGATCAACATATCTATGCCAACAGAAGTCTAATGTAGGCAAGGCCTAAGCTTTCCATTAATTTCCAACTCCATTCCTTTTAATAAATCCATTGGCTTCTTGTTTCTGGTTCAAGAAGAGATCTGCAAAGAATTTTAAAAACATTGGTGTTATGCCCTTTTTGTATATAGAAGGCTTGAAAGGCTTTTTAAAAAATAAAAACATAAACCAGCGGGTAGTGGGGTGGATGTTTTTGCTTTTTGCCTTAGAAATATAAGGAATGTCAAGTCTGATCTTCCCTGGTTTTGCTGATGGACTTCTTGGTGGAAGATCTCACAACTCAATTGAAGATGTGGAAGGGTTAAATCTGTAACCAATAGATCAGGTTCATTAAGCATTAGAGTTAATGCCTCCGGACCTTACTAGAGCAAAAATCCAATAAAGTTCAAAAACCACGAACAAAGAAGTTTTAAAAAGTCTGGCATTTAGAATCCCTTTCTTTTGTTCCTTTACTTCTTGGATGTCATAATTTCACTATGGCCTTGTCTGAATGAGAAAAGTTGCATCAGTGATCTAAACAGATGTGGTTAAACTGGTGTAACCTGTTCATGTAGACCAACTTAAGTTTGTTTGTTTTTTTAAACAGAGTAATGGATAAATATTTACATTAACCTTTTTTGGAGTAATTCTATGCTTCTTGCTATTTCTAATTAAGGAGCAAGCAGCACAATTGCAGAAAATAGTAAATTCCGTAAGAATTTTGAACATATTTAAATTTCATATAATTCATGTGGTAATAAGATATTGTCATTAAAATTCTTCAAGATAACCCAAAATGTAACGTGTGGCTACACATTAGGCTGGAACTAAGTGACCAGGTTATAGGACTTATTGAAAATTTTCCATCAAAAGTGCTTTTCGAAGGAAACTTCCGTTTTTGATTAAATAGTTTTCCACAAGTATTGTCTTTCCATGGAAAAATTTGACTTCTTGTAAAAAATAAATAAATAAATAAAATAAAAATTGTTTTTTAACAAAAAGTTTAAACTTTTGGCAGGAAAACCCATTTTCTGACTAGTTCTACTTTGTCACCTTTCGTGAAAAGTTCTCAAACAACATTCTGCTCAAAAATATTACATAAATAGTTATGTTTTCTGTATTTCTTTTCCTCATACTGTATTCATAGATTCATAGATACTAAAGTCAGAAGGGACCATTCTGATCATCTAATCCGACCTCCTGCACAGCGCAGGCCACAGAATCTCACCCACCCACTCCTACAAAAAACCTCACCTATGTCTGAGCTATTGAAGTCCTTAAATCATGGTTTAAAGACTTCAAGGAGCAGAGAAGCCTCCCTCAAGTCACCCATGCCCCATGCTACAGAGGAAGGCAAAAAACCTCCAGGGCCTCTCCAATCTGCCCTGGAGGAAAATTCCTTCCCGACTCCAAATATGGCGATCAGCTAAACCCTGAGCATATGGGCAAGATTCACCAGCCAGATACCCAGGAAAGAATTTTCTGTAGTAACTCAGATCCCATCCATCTAATATCCCATCTCAGGAGATTAGTCCTATTTACCCTGAATATTTAAAGATCAATTACTTACCAAAATCCCATTATCCCATCATACCATCTCCTCCATAAACTTATCGAGTAGAATCTTAAAACCAGATAGATCTTTTGCCCCCACTGCTTCCCTTGGGAGGCTATTCCAAAATTTCACTCCTCTGATGGTTAGAAACTTTCGTCTAATTTCAAGTCTAAACTTCCTGGTGGCCAGTTTATACCCATTTGTTCTTGTGTCCACATTGGTGCTGAGCTTAAATAATTCCTCTCCCTCTCCTGTATTTATCCCTCTGATATATTTATAGAGAGCAATCATATCTCCCCTCAACCTTCTTTTAGTTAGGCTAAACAAGCCAAGCTCCTTAAGTCTCCTTTCATAAGACAAGTTTTCCATTCCTCGGATCATCCTAGTAGCCCTTCTCTGTACCTGCTCCAGTTTGAATTCATCCTTTTTAAACATGGGAGACCAGAACTGCGCACAGTATTCTAGGTGAGGTCTCACCAGTGCCTTGTATAATGGTACTAAAACCTCCTTATCCCTACTGGAAATGCCTCTCCTGATGCATCCCAAAACCGCATTAGCTTTTTTCACAGCCATATCACATTGGCAGCTCATAGTCATCCTATGATCAACCAATACTCCAAGGTCCTTCTCCTCTTCCGTTACTTCTAATTGATGCGTCCCCAACTTATAACTAAAATTCTTGTTATTAATCCCTAAATGCATAACCTTACACTTCTCACTATTAAATTTCATCCTATTACTATTACTCCAGTTTACAAGGTCATCCAGATCCTCCTGTATAATATCCCGATCCTTCTCCGAATTGGCAATACCTCCCAGCTTTGTATCATCTGCAAACTTTATTAGCACACTCCCACTTTTTGTGCCAAGGTCAGTAATAAAAAGATTAAATAAGATTGGCCCAAAACCGATCCCTGAGGAACTCCACTAGTAACCTCCCTCCAACCTGACAGTTCGCCTTTCAGTAGGACCCGTTGCAGTCTCCCCTTTAACCAATTCCTTATCCACCTTTTGATGTTCATATTGATCCCCATCTTCTCCAATTTAACTAATAATTCCCCATGTGGCACGGTATCAAATGCCTTACTGAAATCTAGGTAAATTAGATCCACTGCATTTCCTTTATCTAAAAAATCTGTTACTTTTTCAAAAAAGGAGATTAGGTTGGTTTGGCACGATCTACCTTTTATAAAACCATGTTGTATTTTGTCCCATTTACCATTGACTTCAATGTCCTTAACTAATTTCTCCTTCAAAATTTTTTCCAGGACCTTGCATACTACAGATGTCAAACTAACTGGCCTGTAGTTACCCGGATCACTTTTTTTTCCTTTCTTAAAAATAGGAACTATATTAGCAATTCTCCAATCATTCGGTACTACTCCTGAGTTTACAGATTCATTAAAAATTCTTGCTAATGGGCTTGCAATTTCAGGTGCCAATTCCTTTAATATTCTTGGATGAAGATTATCTGGGCCCCCCGATTTAGTCCCATTAAGCTGTTTCAGTTTCGCTTCTATCTCAGATATGGTAATATCTACCTCCATATCCTCATTCCCATTTGTCATGCTACCATTATCCCTAAGATCCTCTTTAGCCTTATTAAAGGCTGAGGCAAAGTATTTGTTTAGATATTGGGCCATGCCTAGATTATCTTTAACCTCCACTCCATCCTCAGTGTTTAGCGGCCCCTCTTCTTCTTTCTTAGTTTTCTTCTTATTTATATGGCTATAGAACCTTTTACGATTGGTTTTAATTCCCTTCGCAAGGTCCAACTCTACTCGACTTTTAGCCTCTCTCACTTTATCCCTACATGTTCTGACCTCAATTAGGTAGCTTTCCTTGCTGATCCCTCCCATCTTCCACTCCCTGTATGCTTTCTGCTTCTTCTTAATCACCCTCCCATCTTCCACTCCCTGTATGCTTTCTGCTTCTTCTTAATCACCTCTGTAAGATGCTTGCTCATCCAGCTTGGTCTACAACTCCTTCCTATGAATTTTTTCCCCTTTCTTGGGATACAGGCTTCCGATAGCTTCTGCAACTTTGATTTAAAGTAATCCCAGGCCTCCTCTACCTTTAGATCCATAAGTTCTTCAGTCCAATCCACTTCCCTAACTAATTTCCTTAATTTTTGAAAGTCAGTCCTTTTGAAATCAAAAACTCTAGTTGCAGATTTATTTTTGTTAATCCTTCCATTTAGTTTGAACTGAATTAGCTCATGATCACTTGAGCCAAGATTGTCCCCTACAACCATTTCTTCTGAGAGTTCCTCGCTACTCACCAAAATTAAATCTAAAATGGCATCCCCTCTAGTCGGTTCAGCAACTACTTGATGAAGGAATCCATCAGCTATCGCATCTAGGAAAATCTGAGCCCTATTATTATTACTAGCACTGGTTCTCCAGTCTATATCTGGGAAGTTAAAGTCTCCCATGATCACGCAGTTTCCATTAGTATTTACTTTATTAAAAACATTAAAAAGGGCTCTATCCATATCCAAATTAGATCCCGGAGGTCTATAGCACACCCCAAGCACTATCGTAGGAGAGGCTTTACTAGTTATCTTCCCCAATGTAATTTTTGCCCAGACGGACTCTGTCTTATCCATTGCATCGCTTCTTATTTCTTTACATTCTACCTCATCATTGATATACAATGCTACTCCACCACCTTTACCTTTGTTTCTGTCTTTCCTAAAGAGCACATACCCTTCAATACCTGTAGTCCAGTCATGCCTACTATTCCACCATGTTTCTGTTATCCCTATAATATCTGGTTTCACTTCCTGCACCAGTAGCTCTAGTTCCTCCATTTTGTTACCTAGGCTCCTCGCATTGGTGTACAAACATCTTAATTTTTGCTGTTTGGCCTCGCTCACATTTTGTACCCTATTAGGCACAGTCATTCTACAGCCAGTATAACCTATTAGACCAGTATCCACACCGCCCTTGCTCCTTATATACATTCTCCCACCCACGGCTGTATCCTTTCTTTCTTCGTCTTCTTCCCTCTCAATGCTAGAATCTGGTGTGGTGATTACCTGGACATCTCCCAACCATCTCCCCCTAATTCCTAGTTTAAAGCTCTCTTTATCAGTTGTGCCAACCTCGATCCTAGAAGTCTATTTCCTTCCCTACTCAGATGAAGTCCATCCCGAGAGAACTGTCCTCTGTCCGTGAATGCCTCCCAGTGTCCATACATCCCAAAGCCCTCCTTATAGCACCACTGCCTAAGCCATCTGTTGACAGTCATAATCTTATCACACCTTTGTTGCCCTTCTCTAGGAACAGGAAGGATCCCACTAAAGATCACCTGAGCCTCAATTTCCTTAAGCGTCTTCCCCAGCCTAGCATAGTCTCCCTTAATACTTTCCAGCAAGAATCTAGCCGTATCATTTGTTCCCACATGAAGGATAATTAGGGGATTCTTTCCCGCTCCCTTTAGGATCCTTTTCAACCTCAGGTCTACATCCCGTATCTTAGCACCCGAAGACAGCACACCCTTCTATTCTCTGGATCAGCTCTAGTTACAGGCCTGTCTATTTTTCTCAATAAAGAGTCCCCGATCACATAGACCTGCCTTTTCCTGGTGACGGTGCTATTCTCCAGTCTCTCTCCTGTTCCCTCTGGCTGCAAGTTCTTTCCATTCCTATTTTCCCTTATAATCCTCTTCAACCCATCCTGTATCCTCTTGGGGCTCATATTTGGTGTAGTCTCCCTTGACTCTTCTGCTTTTCCTATAGGACTTGCCTCTCTTCTCTTCTTCCTTACCCTTCCACCTTCAACAAGTACCTGCTGAGCCTCTTCTTTATTTTCCAACTCTGCAAACCTGTTCCTAAGCTCTATTTCTCCTTCACTAGCCCATCTTTTCCTCTGCCTGGTCCTTTTAGTCACATGCTTCCACTGACCACTTTCCTCACCCAGTCTCCCCTCAAAATTCCCCAGCCCTGCTTCCATCTGTGAGTCTGAGCTTTTCCCTTCAGATACCTCATATCTTTGCTCCATCATCTGCTCAAACCCCTTCCTAAACTCAACGAGACTTTCCACCTGCATCTCCAAACCTCGGATCTTTTCCTCCATCAGCTCTATCAGATGGCATTTCATGCAGACAAAACTCTTACCAGGTCCCCCCTCCAGGATCATGTACATACCATAGCTTCTACATCCAGTCATCCTCAATGTGTCTTTCACTACAGGAGTCACTCCCACAGCTGCCTCCATATCTGTCATCGCCTTCCCACCTAAATCCTGTTAATCTGGGAAACACAAGTCACACCAAAAAGACCACCCTCCCCAGCAAAAGCAAACCCCAAACAAGCACCACAACACAAACTCCCCTTTCAAACTCCCACTCAAACTCCCCTGTTTACAGCTCTGTTTGCTGGCTCCTGTGCTTCTGTAGCTGTCTGTGCCACTGCCTGACTGGCTGGCTACCTTTATAGGTATTGCTGCACAAAGACATGACTTCAGTTTTTCAGAATACTTCTGCTTCTCATTCTTATTCCACACCTGTAGTCAAGTGGTCGGATTCTCCTCTGTTACTCCTGTGGAATCCATTCACATACAGTTTACACGTATGTAACTATAGCAGAGTAGAAGATAGCCCATTATCTACTATTTGTGACTTGACAAAGAGCTGGTGGGTGAAAATGATTATTAAGCTACAGAAAGAAATAAGATTTTTCAGATAGGGACGAAATAGCCCGCACAAGCCAATGAACTCTTGAGAAACAATTTTCATACAAAAAGAAAAAGGAGGACTTGTGGCACCTTAAATTGGTTAGCTCTAAGGTGCCACAAATCCTTTTCTTTTCTTTTTGTGGATACAGACTAACACAGCTGCTACTCTGAAAATTTTCATACAAGTATTTGTAGTAATAAAAAGTTAGAAATCAGAAGTACAGAAAAAATTGACATAGCCAGTTTGATTCTAAATGGAATGTGTGTTGGAGTTTTCCAGCAAGCATTCGTGGGTCTGTTTGAAAGTCTATATTTTTTTAACCGTTAGGGTCCCATTTTGCAAAAATCCCAAGGCTTACCATCATGCCCATACACACTCCTTCTGCATATGCTGCTGGTAGCAAGGGTTATGACTTTTGTTGTTGTTGCTCAAATATTACTTTTGGGTGGTTTCTTGGCTTTAGGTTTTTAATATGGTAGGTTTTATTTCAGACTTTGATAAATATTTTAACAAATTGTAGGAATACCATAGAAGAAATCTTAATATAAAATTGTGAAGCCTTCAAGAGGGTAATATTTAAAAAACACAAAACTCTCAAAATGTTTGGGTAATTTACATCTACACATTGTGGCTCTCTTCTGTTATTTATAATGAGATTAATCTACCCCTTGGATCAAAACTGCCTAAAAGGTTGGACCTTGGGCTGAATTTTGGTTGGCTTAAGCCCAGTTCTAGTTCAGATAGGCTATGAAAAGTGAAGCAAGTAGAGCTCATGGATTGAGTAATGGCTCCAAACAATGGGTCTAATTTTAAAAAAAACACACCAGTAGGGGGTCCTCGGGTCATTACAAACACACCTTGGCAAAACCACTATTTGTGGTGGCTATGCTCCATTTCATCTTTGAGATTCTTTAGCAGCTGCCGGTTTATCAGCCTGTCTCCATAAACATGATTAACTTGTCATTGGAAATACCCTATCACTGAACATCACAAATGTCCGGTAGCATTATAGTCACTAAGCATAGCAGATGTTCTGGGGAGCAGAGTGAGGCAATCTTTAAGATAGCTGGGCCATAGTTTTAAAGTTTGAGAGGAGGACTTTAGAGTAGACCTAGAGTAAGACTGACACTATGTGTGCGATTTCTTCTTAGTGTGCACTGTTTAGACGGTGGGCCTCTGCATGCAGCACAAAGAACTTCCACATTTATTTGACAGATAAAATTTGCATAATTTTGCAGAATTTTAAAATATTGTGCACAGAATTTTTATTTCTTTGGTGCAGAATTTTTAATTTTTGGCACAGAATGCTCACCTCCAGTCAAAGGATTATAATCAACGTTCTTCCTCAGTCAAGACTGTAGCATCCTATAGTGAAAGTGAAATGGAGTAGCGGCAGCTAAACCTTGGTCTTTACCGAATCAGAACTCTACCAATTGTGGTGTACTGGAACAGTTACATGTAAGATAGCAGGAGGTGGAGTAGAAAAGGTCTGCCACTACCAGCATATAGAGTCATCATTACTGGGCTGGCTACCAGCCAGTCCTAGGACTATGATTGCCAGTAGCAGCTACTCTTAACAAAACATGCGTGCTGTTGGAGAAAGCATTGATCCTCCAGCCCTACCCCCAGTGACCCAGCACTGTCTGTTAGGGTTGGCATCTTTATCTTTCATGTGGTGGGGAGGCATTTAGTTAATCTGAAATGTACCCCAAAAGTGTTTTAATTCTTTAATTGTATTGGTGTACATAACACAATTGTTATAGCAATGACCGTCATATTCTTAATGAAGACGTACAAAAGAAGCTTGAAATGTAGTGTGTGGATTTTAAGTGATTTTACTCCATTTTTCTTTCAAGACATTGAATTTTGGTACTGAATGCAATAATATCAAGAAGACTATGTAATAAATGCTAAGTTATTGAGCAGACATGGATTGTCCCCAGAAGTTTATTGTAAATGAAAGAGCACTTACTGTTCTTTGGTATTCCTGGAATTGTTACTATAATTGGAAACAAGAGTTATGAGTTAAGTGTAGCAAAAGAGCAGTGTGTTGAAAAGCAATAGGTCTGACTTATTATGAGATTTACAAGAAGCCAGGGTAGGCTTTTTATTTTCCTTTCACATTTTAAAGCTGCGGTACAATTTTTATGCTTGATTATATATGTGCTTGTCAGAATTTTTAATTTTATGGCTTCACAAACATATTAAAATAGAGTATGCTCCCGTTATGAATGACTCTTATCATAAAGGGAGTCTTTATCATTAGGTAAGTTGCCATATTAAAATACTTGCATTTAAATTCTATCTTTCTGTGCAGAAATTATTGGCTTCTTTGCATATCCTAGTAATCTTCTCCTTTATTTTCCCTTATCAAAACCTTGTTATTAGTCAGGGATGTGTCTGGAAACTCTAATTAGGAATTTATAAGGTTTGTGAATGGTAAGGTTCGTGTGATTTACTTGCTAATGTCTGGTACATTGTCATTTTGTATATTTATGTTTGGTAGTATTCAAAATTTGCTAGCCACTTCCAAACACAAAGGAAGATACACAAGATAGAATGTCCGACATGCTCAGGTGTGTGTCAGAACTAAGCTATAAGGGATACCAAGATACATTAAAGTCTGTGGATTGGTATAGGTATAGGATTGAGCTCTAATACCGCTACAGCAAAAAGAATGGTTTCAGAGTAGCAGCCGTGTTAGTCTGTATTCGCAAAAAGAAAAGGAGTACTTGTGGCACCTTAGAGACTAACACATTTATTTGAGCATAAGCTTTTGTGAGCTACAGCTCACGAAATGCATCCGATGAAGTGAGCTGTAGCTCACGAAAGCTTATGCTCAAATAAATTTGTTAGTCTCTAAGGTGCCACAAGTACTCCTTTTCTTTTTAGGCACCACTGGCATTCACAAAGCCCCTGCTCAGTTGCCACCTAACCCTGTAAGTCCATAAATTCACTAGGCATCTAAGTTTCTGCTGTTAAAGTCCCCAAGGTGCCTAAATTTCAGCAACTGGACATTTATGCATCTGCCTAAGTCCTGTTACTGTCCAGGAGCTTGATATCTTAATCATGGGAGTGGCAGAGTAGTGGGGGAACACCTGTCTTCACTGCTGCGTCTGCTCCAGTAGATAGTCTTAGAACATGTCTAACGTCCCCTTCCATCAAAGCTTGCACAAGTGAAAGGGAGCAGGAGGTGTGGTGTGGTGGTGAACCCCCTTATACTCTAGTCTAGTGGTTAGAGAGCACTCACCTAAGAGGTGGGAGACCAAGTTCAAATCCCTGGTCCCCATCAGGCAGGGAGGAGGTTTGAATCTGGGTCTCCCACCTCCTGGGTAAGTTTTCTAACTGCTCAGCTAAAGGTAGTGGGGAAGGGGGAACCTCTGCTTCCTTGGTGTTTCTTGAAAAAGTGTTGACCTGCTTTAGGTACCTAACTCCAGGAGATGGTTCATCACTGTGAATCCCGGGTGGAGCTAGGCACCTAAAAGTGCTTCTCCTTCTATTGGCTATTTTAGGCAGCTCCCTGCTCTGCATGCTGGCTTTTGTGAATCCCCTTCTCAGGCACCGAACTCTCCCATGCATTGTATGGGGAGTCTGGATACCTAACTGGGGGTTGTGAACTCTACTAGGCAGCAAGGATGCCTACAGGTTAGGTGCTGCCGTGCTGAGCATAGCAGTGTCTCTCTTGTGAATCCCACCTTTAGTCACCTGTCCTACTGGGGCTGCTATGATGCAGGCTTCCCTGCAGCAGCAGCACCAGCACCGGTTTCCCTTCTCTCTCAGTACACATTAGTCACCTCTCTGATGTTTTAAGTGCTGCACAGTTGAATTTTTTTCTGAAGAACAGCTCCATGATCTACAGGCTTCTTCACAATGCAGGAGAGGATCCCAGATTGCAACTGGAAGAAAGGGTGATAGGAGTCCAGTGAGAACTGGAGAAGGATTTTTTTCTTGAAGAGAATAACTTGATAAGAAGGAAAAGGAAAGGAGACCTGGGGGAGGAAAACTGTAGAGACTGGAGATAGGGAAAACCGGAGAAGAGGATAAGAACTGAAAGTGTAAGGGGGAGAGAAAAAAGGCAGATTTTGAGGAATGGGAGAAAAATGGATGGGGAAACCTTTGCAATTTTTTTCATGTCAGTACTAGGTTGAAAGAAGAAGAGAGAAGGGTTATGATTGGAGGGGAAGGTTAAAAAAAGCAAGAAGAAGAAGTGAAATCAGAACACCCTAAAGAAGGAAAAGTGATAATAGAGACAGAAGAAGAGAGATAAGGATCGAGTTGAAATCTCTTGTGGAGAGATCAAAAAGAGAAAAGACTGGCTTAAAAAACACACTAAGGAGGGTGGAGCATAAGAGAAAATCCTGCTTGAATATTAGACTCTTCAGAGAAAGGAAGAATGGACAGCATCAAGAACATTTTGGGTGCCACCAAAATACAAATAATAAATAAGAGATGAGGCAGTGTCCCCTGGTTTTTGGTTTTGTAAATGGTTAGTCAGTGCAACCAGAGCTCCCATGGGCTCTAATGGGAGCTCCGGGTCCACAAAATGTCTTGGATATGCTCCTTGCTGGTTTTTAGTAGTTACATTTGAGATGGAACTTTCATTCGAAAGGCCTGATGCAAAGCACATTGAAGTTAGTAGAAAGATTCCCATTGAATGCAGTTGATTGAATGTCCATATATTATATGGCTTATAGAACTTCTCAAAACAGCTCCATTTTGAGTTGACATTTCTTCCTTGTTCCCAGACAGGGTTGAATTGCTTCTGGAAAGTTTGAAGAAAATCCATTCTACTGTTTTGGAAGACCAGACATTCAGATAAATGCAGGTGTGTTTTTCTATGAAATACTTATGGAGGCTATATTTTTTGGCTTTCATCTGTAATGAAATTAGACTTCATTTAGAACTCCCCCCACAATAAAACCTGGGTTCTTTGCCAGTCATAAGAACATAAGAATGGCCATACAGGGTCAGACCAAAGGTCCATCCGGGCCAGTATCCTGTCTACCGACAGTGGCCAGTGCCAGGTGCCCCAGAGGGAGTAAGCCTAACAGGTAATGATCAGTGATCTCTCTCCTGCCGTCCCTCTCCACTCTCTGACAAACAGAGGCTAGAGACACTATTCCTTACCCATCCTGGCTGATAGCCATTAATGGACTTTTAACCTCCATGAATTTATCCAGTTCTCTTTTAAACCCTGTTGTCGTCCTAACCTTCACAACCTCCTGAGGCAAGGAGTACCACAGGTTGACGGTGTGAAGAACTTCCTTTTATTTGTTTTAAACCTGCTACCCCATTAATTTCATTTGGTGGCCCCTAGTTCTTATATTATGGGAACAAGTAAATAACTTTTCCTTACTCACTTTCTCTACACCACACATGATTTTATAGCCCTCTATCATATCGCCCCTTAGTCTCCTCTTTTCCAAGCTGAAAAGTCCTAGCCTCTTTAATCTCTCTTCATATGGGACCCATTCCAAACCCCTAATCATATTAATTGCCCTTTTCTGAACCTTTTCTAAAGCCAGTATATCTTTTTTGAGATGAGGGGACCACATCTATACGCAGTATTCAAGATGCGGGCGTACCATGGATTTATATAAGGGCAATAAAATATTCTCTGTTCCTTTTTTAATGATTCCTAACATCCCGTTTGCTTTTTTGACTGCCGCTGCACACTGCGTGGACGTCTTCAGAGAACTATCCATGATGACTCCAAGATCTTTCTCCTGATTAGTTGTAGCTACATTAGCCCCCATCATATTGTATGTATAGTTGGGGTTATTTTTTTCCAATGTGCATTACTTCACATTTATCCACGTTAAATTTCATTTGCCATTTTGTTGCCCAATCACTTAGTTTTGTGAGATCTTTTTGAAGTTCTTCACGGTCTGCTTTGATCTTAACTATCTTGAGCAGTTTAGTAGCACTTGCAAACTTTGCCACCTCACTGTTTACCCCTTCTCCAGATTATTTATGAATAGGTTGAATAGGATTGGTGCTAGGACTGACCCTTGGGGAACACCACTAGTTACCCCTCTCCATTCTGAAAATTTACCATTTATTCCTACCCTTTGTTCCCTGTCTTTTAACCAGTTCTCAATCCATGAAAGGATCTTCCCTCTTATCCCATGACAACTTAATTTACATAAGAGCCTTTGGTGAGGGACCTTGTCAAAGGCTAAGTACACTATGTGTCTAAGACACTATGTGTCTAAGTGTCTAAGTACACTATGTCCACTGGATGTCATAGAATCATAGAATATCAGGGTTGGAAGGGACCTCAGAAGATCATCTAGTCCAACCCCCTGCTCAAAGCAGCCTTGTCCACATGTTTGTTGACGCCTTCAAAGAACTCTAAGAGATTAGTAAGACATGATTTCCCTTTACAGAAACCATGTTGACTTTTGCCCAACAATTTATGTTCTTCTATGTGTCTGACAATTTTATTCTTTACTATTTTTTCAACTAATTTGCCTGGTACTAATGTTAGACTTTCCGGTCTGTAATTGCCTGGATCACCTTTAGAGGTGATCCTTTTCAAATATTGGCATTACATTAGCTATTTTCCAGTCATTGGGTACAGAAGCTGATTTAAAGGACAGGTTACAAACCATAGTTAATAGTTCCGCAATTTCACATTTGAGTTCTTTCAGAACTCTTGGTGAATGCTATCTGGTCCCAGTGACTTGTTACAGTTAAGTTTCTCAATTAATTCCAAAACCTCCTCTAGTCTAACTCTACTATTGCGATTTCCTTCCAAACAATATTCGTAATGCAAGGTGCTATTTCTGATTTTGTCATATGCATATGTAGCACATTCCAGTTTTAAAGGACATTGTATTAAAACTGTTTAGTGCTAATGTTACATTTTGAGGGGTGGAAAAAGCAAGTGTTCATTTTAGTTAAGAAAAGTGTGTTACAAACATTTAGTTGCTCTAGCTGCTTTTAACATATTCAGCTGAAAAAGCAAGGTAGATGCCTGAAAGAAATTGACTAAAAATTAATTATGTTATTTTTTAGCTGGTAGGTTGTGATCCCAGGTTGGTGTTACTAAAAGTAATTGGGAATGGGGGTGTTGCAAGACATTGGGAATTTTATTACAATTCTAAAACAAAGTAAATAAAATTTCCAGAATAACTTTGTGGTGGCCAAAATTTCAATGTAGGTGGACATGTGAGGCAGGAGCATTGTTGCCATTGCTACATTATTATTACTTATATTTTAATAAGGGATTACCAAACTGAAAAGGTTGAGAAACCATAATTATATTCAGAAGCCTACTTATGTGAAGGGTTACTGAAATAATTTTCACTTGTGGGGCCTGAATAAAAACTTCGATCTTAGCACCCCAGCCTGAGACCTGAATGTGGCTTCAGCTTTGAGTGAAATAGCAAACTTGTCATCATGTTTTTTCTGTGAATTTGTTTCCTCTCTGAATGTAGTATCTAAACGTAAAAGAAGATTGCAAAGCCATGGCTTTCTGCGCAAAACTGAGAAACTCAAAAAAGAGCGAAGTGACCACAGAAGCTCAAGAGCAAGGATTGGAAATATTATTCTATTTGCAAGAGAAGCCTCCCATTCGGTACAGCAGTGGCGAGTATACAGCAGAAAACCTGTGCATTGAAGCTGCCCAGAAGTGCTGTGAGTGTTGCAGTATTCAGCTATGTTCTGAATTACTAAGACAAAATGTATCATAAATAAATTCATCCCTCTCTGGTCATGCAAAAATACTCATGGGGTAGGGTCAGGGCTAGAAAACTTTAAGGGTCCTCTTGTGGAATTCTTTTTTGATTATTTAATGGGGAGAAGGGAGAATGAGACTTTCCTCTGCAGAAGAGCTCTTGATTCTCTACCTAGAATCCACGGATCCTAGAGGAATGGCAAAAAGCCATGACCCTCCACTCCAGTACTGACACTTCATTTATCATTGACTTTAACCTGAGCATGATTAGGCTGCCTTTCAAGAGATATCCTATTACACAGTTAAACAAGGCTATTTTCAGTGTAACATTTAGACTTGAAATTAGACGAAGGTTTCTAACCATCAGAGGAGTGAAGTTTTGGAATAGCCTCCCAAGGGAAGCAGTGGGGGCAAAAGATCTATCTGGTTTTAAGATTCTACTCGATAAGTTTATGGAGGAGATGGTATGATGGGATAATGGGATTTTGGTAAGTAATTGATCTTTAAATATTCAGGGTAAATAGGCCAAATCCCCTGAGATGGGATATTAGATGGATGGGATCTGAGTTACTACAGAAAATTCTTTCCTGGGTATCTGGCTGGTGAATCTTGCCCATATGCTCAGGGTTTAGCTGATCGCCATATTTGGGGTCGGGAAGGAATTTTCCTCCAGGGCAGATTGGAGAGGCCCTGGAGGTTTTTTGCCTTCCTCTGTAGCATGGGGCATGGGTGACTTGAGGGAGGCTTCTCTGCTCCTTGAAGTCTTTAAACCATGATTTAAGGACTTCAATAGCTCAGACATAGGTGAGGTTTTTTGTAGGAGTGGGTGGGTGAGATTCTGTGGCCTGCGCTATGCAGGAGGTCGGACTAGATGATCAGAATGGTCCCTTCTGACCTTAGTATCTATGAATCTATACCAGTTGGAAAACCTGTTAAGAAACGCTTTCTGCAGTACCAAAGCACATAGATTCAGAAGATGGCAGTTGGGCTAACTGGGAAAATAACCATTCCCTAGTCTCCCTGATACTTATCTCACCGTGTTACTTGGTTTTCCCACCCTCATCTCTCACTTCCATGTGTATGGTCATTGGTGTGTACAATACTAGTGTACTGTAAAGTGAGATTAGAATTAAGCACAATTCAAGTTATATAGAAATTTGCAACAAAAAGTGTATCAGTGTCTTCCACTATGGTCTCAGTTCACCAAAATACTGAAACAGATGAGTAAGCCATTGAAGTCAATGAAATTTAAGCCCATATTAAAGTGCTTTGATGAAATGGGACCTATGTAACTAGGGCCCGATTATCTTTTTGCTTACACCAGTTTTACATTCCAGTGTCTTCTGCTGAGTTATTTCTGACATACTTTGATATGAGGGGAGATTCAGGCCCTTTAATCAGGCTCTTATTTATGACTAAGTCTGTACACAACTTCCTGAAACTTCAAAATAAAAAAAGGTTGGGTTCCCCCCCACCTTTTGGGGTTGAGACATCTAGTGCCCTCCTGCTCTGTTTCACCCACTTACTCTACCCTTTCTTCAGAATGGCGGTAAGGGAAATCTCATGGTCAAACTTCATCAAATATATATTCAATTTGGCTGCTAATGAAAATCATTTATGATAAATTACAGCAGATACTTAAATCCATTTATTATTTATGTTAATAGGTTAAAAGCTGTCAAATGCCTCTCTGTGTATTTATTCTAACACACACACTGTCCATTGCAAGTAACTTCTGATGTCTAATTTCTAACCGCATCTAGTTAGAGTTGCAAAATCTTCAAAGTGTGATTGAAGGAGCAAGGTTTTCCTAATGGAACCTCCTTCCACCTTCTTTTATGCTAGCTAGGCCCATAGGAGATACTTGATTTATAGGTCCAAAAGTCCTATTTGTTTTAATTCCTTTCAGTAAGGCTCTGAAGCTAGTCTCTGTTGTAAATGAGTGATATGGTGATATACCATCAATAGGCCTCCAGTGCTGCTGGATTACATGAGAGAGCAGCGAGTATCCTGCCCCACAGTATATAATTGTACAATTGGCATAGTCAGTATTTATTTTTCTCAATATTTTTGGAATTAAGAAAGTATTTATTTGAGAATGGATTCAGTAAAAACTGAGCAAGAAGCTCAGGATTTGGCCCTGATTCAGGAAACACTTAAGCATGTGCTTCGGTGCTGTCCTAAGTAAAGATGCCTTCCTGTACAGGGCCCCTGTGATGTATATGCTGCCAGATAGTGCTCTCTTCTTTTATTGACAAGGAAACCCAAAACAGAGAAATTAGATGGCTTCATCCCTGTGAAGACACTGTAACCTGTTTTTGTTGTATTTTGTTTCATTAAAAACAAACAACATAGAAACAGCAAGTCAACAGTAGTGTTTTGTTGGAAAACCCTGTGATGGATTAGTAAACTCAGATGGGACAGTGACATCACTTGCTTTCCTGCCCTTCAACTGAAGGAAAGGGCATGTTTTTGGTTTTAGCAAAACAAACCTAAGAACCAAATCACAAAATTTTCCACAGTTTAAGTAGTACACCCCCTCTCCTGTGCGCTGTCGAAAGTGCAGTTCAGATTTCAGTTTGTGAATTCATTAATTTATTTTTTCTTTTTAATAGCTGTATCTCCATTGTGCCACAATCTCTTTGCACTATTTGAGGAGAGTAAAAAACTCTGGTATGCACCGAACCATGTCTTCAAAATAGATGACAAAACAGCACTCCGGCTCCATTATCGCATGAGGTATGTTGGGACAAATGAACGATGGATTATTTCAAGATTCCAGTGTGCATTTTTTTCCAAGAATTGTGTGGCTAGTGTAACCCTTAGAGCTGAACTCAGTTTAAAACAAAAAAACCACTTCACAGCAAAGTTGAGAGTTTAACAACAGGAAAGGCTGAAAAGGTCTCCAGAATGTGTGCATTTGCTAGATAACCTTAAAACAACCCCAAACCACAAAGCTGTAAGTGACTGGACTAACTGAAAATTCACAATGCAAATGGCTGAGAACCATGGTCATATCGTAATATTCTGCATTTCTGTATCACTTTCCATCTGAGGTGTTCCAAATGCAACTATTAATGAATTTAGCTTCACAAAATATCCCTGTGAGGTAGGAAAATACTGTTATTCCTGTTGTATACACTGAGAAACTGAGGCACTGAAAAGTTAAGGGCCAAATTCTGTGTCTCCCCCTACACAGGGTGAGGTTGTCAAAATCATTCAGCATTGGCTTAGCTTGAGTCCCATTGGATTCCCATCAACTTAAATGGGAGCAAAGTCATGCCAGTGCTTTTGAACACTCACTCTCAGATCCAAGGGGAACTGGTGCAATTCCATGGTGGGATGGGAGAGAGCACAAGGAAAATATACAACTCTGTGCAAGGGATCTGTACATCATCAGGTTGTACTTTATTGGCAATTCCTGAGCCACAGCGCCTGCGGGCTGGTGGACCTGTGACTCCATGGATACACCAACCATTCCTCTCCTTTCCCTCTTAAAAAGGAAAGTGCATGCGGCTGTAGGAGCTATTGGGGAGCAGTTTCACCATTACTTTGCAGCCTAGGGAAGGATTTCTTCCCCTTTGGATCTGGTAGAAATTCTAGTTCAGATCCCATTCATTTTTCTTCCCTGTTGTTTTCATGTTAATTGTTTCCCCTCCTGTACCAATACAGTTACTATTCAACATCCTGTACGTTGAAAATGAGGCCCTTCAATTTCAGTTTTTACCTGCTTTTGCAGAAAAGTTCCTAGGTGTTACGAAAGTCATTATTTTGTTTTACATATAATTTGAATTTTGTAAGTGCTGGAACTCCTCAGACCTGGCTCCTCCCTCCAGAAGAAGAGAGGGCAGCTTGGAAACCAGGTTACTGAGCCTCCGTGTCTCCTTCCAGTACGGGGAGCTGGGTCAGAATTACTGGAATGACCCAAGTGCTGGTGTACATGTTGTTGGCAATCTCATACATATTACATACACATTACCGGCTTTACATGATAGCACAATAGTTATTATCATTCAAAGCAAATTAAAGTTAGTTAATGCCTTTTCCTGTTAAAATGGGTTGAAAAAAAACAAAACAAAAAACTGTATCCAACAGAACATAAGGGTTTTTTGGAAAGTTGCATAAAAACAAAAACAGGAAACAAGAGTGATATTTCCCCAGAAAACTGCACAGTTAATTTTTGTACTGAGTTGTATCTGTTTTTAAATATTTGTAATAAACCCTGATAAATTCCTGGGAAATCTTTAAAAAAACCTGAAAATGAAGAACCTTCATTACAATCTAGAGAACAAGTTTTATCTTGAGGAATAAATTTTTCCAGAATGTTTGGTCATTCTGGCATTTTCCAAATAGTTGGGTCCCTGTTAGCTCCACTAGGCACATTTCTTAAGAACATAAATTTATATACCAACATTTCCTGTTTAACTTGTCATTTTACTAAAATCAAAACCACAATCTTTTGGATTCATCTTGAGATTGGGAAAAAATTGGTTGTAATTTGTTTGTGTGCGATGTTGCATATTTAAGTACTTGTCTGAATATTTGCACTTATGCTTCATAAATTGTCACATGCACATAGTGGTGATAGAATTTACATGTGCAAACTTCCATTGTTCCAAGAAAAATCTGCACACACAGGCCACTTCACCTGCATGGAGAAAAGTGCACACATTGGTAATGTAAATGCAGGCCAGGATAAGGCCCCTTTGACAGTTTGACTCTTTGAAGTTTAAGTGGGGTAGCTGTGTTAGTTTGTATCAGTAAAAACAACCAGGTGTCCTCGTGGCACCTTAGAGACTAACATGTGCTGTGTATTTATACCTGCTTACTGTATTTTCCACACCATGCATCTGATGAAGTGGGTTCTAGCCCACAAAAGCTTATTCCCAAATAAATTTGTTAGTCTCTAAGGTGCCACAAGGACTCCTCGTTTTTTTTTGTTTGGTTGGTTTTTTTAAGTTTAAGGAATTCTAATCCTGAATAAATCTGTACCATGTCACAGTTGCTTTTCTAATTGGAGAAGTTTGAGGGAAAGGAAATGTATGTTATTGAGGGAAATGATTGTCTGTAATGAACAAATAGGTCTTGGCTTTTCAGAGAATAATTTTAGTGATATGTATGCATGTTAGAAAAACACAAGATTACTATAATCTGGTCTGTTCCCATTGACAGGCCTTTTCTATAAGCAGTGCTAATATCTTAATGTAAACTAATCTGAGGTTTAAACTGTTGTTATTAAATGCAGTAGATAAACCAGATGATAATGGAATTGAGTGACTTGAATTGCTGCGAGAAGCTCTTGGGAATCTAATTGTCTCAATATTAGTTGCTCTTATTTACTTCAAGAGATCAATCAGGTCAACCACATACCAGAAGAACCTTGATGTTTTCTCGGTACAGTAGGAACTCAGGGCAATTTTCCCTGATAGTGTTCTGTAATATTTCTGATGTGTAGTTTCTTCTTTTTAAAGGAAGAGCTTAATTTATATTTATTTGTATCATATTCTATATAACATAAGAAAATCGCAATTCTAGGAATTTTAACCACTGACTCAAAGCATAATACTGTTTTTAACTAACCACATTGCATGACTATATTACTAATTCATAAAAAATAATTCCCCATATAATCAGATTATATTTGTATGTTTCTGCTTTGGTGAGTCAATGGTGACAATTCCCAGAATTACTTCTTATTTCTGTTATATATTATTAAAGTTGCCTGGTAGTTCCTATTGTAAGACCGTGTTTTCAGTTTCTTGTAACTTTGCCAGACTTTAACCATTTGTGCTGAAATTTTCCATGCAAAGTGTCTACCTCAGGCTGATTTTTAATTTCAGCCAAAATTGTTCAGCCATTTCTGAGAACAAAACTAGAGGAAAATATATTGTTTTGACCATGTTAAAAAATTCTGGCAACATTTTCCCAGTGAAACTCTACCCAAATTATAAGCCTTTGAAAAAAAAATTACAGTCTGCATATGCTCAGCGGAGACTTCATCTACATTAGGCATGCTTTAGCCCAGGGCTGAGCAGGATTTTCCTTACAGTTGCAGCTCTGAGCTGCTGTGGGCCATGTTGGGTCCAAGCCTGGGCACTGAAACTAAGAACATGGAGACTGTGTTCTGTGCTATCAGTGACCTCCCTGCTGGGCCCAGGTAGTATAGAACTTGAATGAACTACATGAACTTGAATGCGGAGGGGTAAGAGCTGGACTGGATAGGAGTAGATTGGGACAAAGAGCTGGGAACTATGAGAGGAAACTGCAACTGTCTGGGCAAAGAGATTGGAGTATGAACAAATGGGGGAGGGGGAAGGAGGTGAGGGGAGACAAATCTGATGAGGAGTTGGGGTATGGAGATAGGCAAAGAGACTCGGACTAGGAGCCGGGGGAATACTGAGGTTGGACGAGGAGTCTGGTTAGAGGTTTGGGACAGAGAGCCAGTGGAGATTGGGAACATGGCTTGGGTAGGGGGGAAAGGATTGATTTAGAGGTTCGAGTGGGGGAAGAGAGATCAGATGAGGAGTCAGGAGTAGGGAGTGACTGGGACTTGGATAAGAAGCCCTAGGAGAGGCAACTGGGACTGGCAAAGTGAGGAGAATAGGACTGGGACAAGGAACCAGTGGTGGTGGTGAAGAGGCAGAACTGGACTAGCACTGGTTGGAAGGGATGGGGCAGAATGGGTCAAATTTGAGGGGATTGGGCAGAAGAGCCTGTGCCCACTAGATCACCCTCCCCTTTAGAACTTGGAATGGAACGCAGAATTCCTGAGTCAGCTGTCAGCAAATATCTATGAAACTCAATGGCAAAGTGTGTATGTTGTCCCAGCTAGAGGATGACAACTCACTTCTGCTATCAGTTACTCCATTAGCTTAAATGGCAGAGGGCTCTATGGTTCTGACGCTGCTGATGACCCATATGGGGAGGTGGGGTCAGTATGATGCCATGTTATGGAATTTCTATTTTCAATTTGCTTTTTAAAAAGCTTAGAAAAGTCATATGCAAACATATTTAAAAGGACAGGTTGCAAAGTCAGTCCTTGGAAAAAATTAGAGGGCCAAATCGCACCTGGAGCTGCAGCTAGCAAGAGATGTCAAGAGTAACAAGAAGGGTTTCTTCAGGTATGTTGGCAACAAGAAGAAAGCCAAGGAAAGTGTGGGCCCCTTACTGAATGAGGGAGGCAAGCTAGTGACAGAGGATGTGGAAAAAGCTAATGTACTCAATGCTTTTTTTGCCTCTGTTTTCACTAACAAGGTCAGCTCCCAGACTGCTGTGCTGGGCATCACAAAATGGGGAAGAGATGGCCAGCCCTCTGTAGAGATAGAGGTGGTTAGGGACTATTTAGAAAAGCTGGACGTGCACAAGTCCATGGGGCCGGACGAATTGCATCCGAGAGTGCTGAAGGAATTGGCGGCTGTGATTGCAGAGCCCTTGGCCATTATCTTTGAAAACTCGTGGCGAACGGGGGAAGTCCCGGATGACTGGAAAAAGGCTAATGTAGTGCCCATCTTTAAAAAAGGGAAGAAGGAGGATCCTGGGAACTACAGGCCGGTCAGCCTCACCTCAGTCCCTGGAAAAATCATGGAGCAGGTCCTCAAAGAATCAATCCTGAAGCACTTAGAGGAGAGGAAAGTGATCAGGAACAGTCAGCATGGATTCACCAAGGGAAGGTCATGCCTGACTAATCTAATCGCCTTTTATGATGAGATTACTGGTTCTGTGGATGAAGGGAAAGCAGTGGATGTATTGTTTCTTGACTTTAGCAAAGCTTTTGACACGGTCTCCCACAGCATTCTTGTCAGCAAGTTAAGGGAGTATGGGCTGGATGAATGCACTATAAGGTGGGTAGAAAGCTGGCTAGATTGTCGGGCTCAACGGGTAGTGATCAATGGCTCCATGTCTAGTTGGCAGCCGGTGTCAAGTGGAGTGCCCCAGGGGTCGGTCCTGGGGCCCGTTTTGTTCAATATCTTCATAAATGATCTGGAGGATGGTGTGGATTGCACTCTCAGCAAATTTGCGGATGATACTAAACTGGGAGGAGTGGTAGATACGCTGGAGGGGAGGGATAGGATACAGAAGGACCTAGACAAATTGGAAGATTGGGCCAAAAGAAATCTAATGAGGTTCAATAAGGATAAGTGCAGGGTCCTGCACTTAGGATGGAAGAATCCAATGCACCGCTACAGACTAGGGACCGAATGGCTCGGCAGCAGTTCTGCGGAAAAGGACCTAGGGGTGACAGTGGACGAGAAGCTGGATATGAGTCAGCAGTGTGCCCTTGTTGCCAAGAAGGCCAATGGCATTTTGGGATGTATAAGTAGGGGCATAGCGAGCAGATCGAGGGACGTGATCGTTCCCCTCTATTCGACACTGGTGAGGCCTCATCTGGAGTACTGTGTCCAGTTTTGGGCCCCACACTACAGGAAGGATGTGGATAAATTGGAAAGAGTACAACGAAGGGCAACAAAAATGATTAGGGGTCTAGAGCACATGACTTATGAGGAGAGGCTGAGGGAGCTGGGATTGTTTAGTCTGCAGAAGAGAAGAATGAGGGGGGATTTGATAGCTGCTTTCAACTACCTGAAAGGGGGTTTCAAAGAGGATGGCTCTAGACTGTTCTCAATGGTAGCAGATGACAGAACGAGGAGTAATGGTCTCAAGTTGCAATGGGGGAGGTTTAGATTGGATATTAGGAAAAACTTTTTCACTAAGAGGGTGGTGAAACACTGGAATGCGTTACCTAGGGAGGTGGTAGAATCTCCTTCCTTAGAGGTTTTTAAGGTCAGGCTTGACAAAGCCCTGGCTGGGATGATTTAACTGGGACTTGGTCCTGCTTTGAGCAGGGGGTTGGACTAGATGACCTTCTGGGGTCCCTTCCAACCCTGATATTCTATGATTCTATGATTCTGTGTGTGATATCATTAATGACTGTATCATAACGGATGCACACAAGGAGTCTGAATTAAGGTTGAACAGGTATCTTTTAATTCTGGCATTTCCTGATTTCTAAGTGCTTAACTTTGCAACTTTGATTTTTTTTAAATATCATTTTTGTGTGTGTAATATATATAAAAATATGATGAAAGTACATGGCTCAGTCATTCCAAATGCTTCAGGTGTTTAGGTTTCTGTGCCACTGTTGAAAGGTGCTAATTTGGGCTTTTGGTGGGTATGATTTTTTTTCCCATATATGATCTGTCAATCTTCAGAGCATGTACATACCAGCTGCTTACACTTTAGACCTATCTCATTTACACCTGGTTATATTTTAATAGGAATTTTTTACTACAGACTTTTTGAAGAACCCCTTTCCTAAGTCTACAACATAAGAAGCCACAATACACAAAATACAATATTACGTAGCATCCTGGTTAAATGACACACAAGCTGATACAGAAAGAGTTGAATTATTCCAGTAATTAAATAGAACCTACTGTTTTTTAAAATCATACTTTTTATTGTTTTTTTCCCATGAAAAGAAAGCTACAATATGTTTAAAAATAAACCTGTTTCTTTTTCTAAGAACAGAGCTGGTTGGAGCTTTTTGTATGAGAGGCAGGTTAGTCTTGTTGTTAAGGCACTTAATCGGGACTCAAGACTTCTGGGTCCAGTTTGCAGCTTTGCCACAGGCTTCCTGTGTGACCCTGGGCAAATCACTCAATATCTCTCTCTGCCTTAGTTTCTATCTGTAAAAATGGGATAATAATCTTTGCTTTCTCTTACCCTTTGTTTGCCTTGTCTGTTTAGATTGCACACTCTGCAGGGCGGGAACTCTCTCTTACTCTCTCTCTATAGTGCCTAGCATAAAGGGGCCTGATCTTGGTTAGAGCTTTTAGACACTGCTGAAATACAAAAGTCATTTTATATGTAAAGGGCCAAATTCTGACCTCCATTAGAATACCAATACAGCCCTCCTCATCTACAGTTATTTTCAGGAATCACCAGAAAAATAATGGGGTTATTAACCATGATTAACAGTGTTTTTTTTTTCAATAAAAATATAGAAAAGTAATTGCCTGATATTAAGGGATAAGAAAACTGTCTCGTGGGCCTTGTGTCTGGAATGTAAAAGTTCCAAACTGAGTTTTTTATATTCTTCATTATAGAAGTTCCTACTATGGCTGTGCGTGCACGCATTACCATTTCCCTCACACCATACCAAGCTTTTCAGGAGTTCATTAGATAGTCCAGGGGGAAGAAGAGTCGAAAACACAATATAGAATGTCTCAGCTCTGTATCAAGTTGTCCTTAAATTTGACCAATACTTTATTTTCTTCCTTTTAAGTTATTGGAGTATGATGCAAGTAATTAAAACCATCTTTAATAGAAACCACCCACTGAAATATCAAAGGTCATTATTTTCATTAATCACTAAGGGCCTGATCCTGCTTTGAGCTTCACATATACAGACATCTGAGCAGAGCTCATTGCAGAATTGGGACCTAATTTCCCCCAATGCCCACTTCATTTGTGATACCTATGAGAAATGATTCACAGAAGATTTTTTTTAACATATGTGATGAAAAATAAGTTGTTTTGCTCCACCCTGCCTCTACTGAGTAATTGTGTAAACTTATTGCTGCCCTTCCTTCCCTTTTCTCATTTTTGTTGTTGCCTCCTATGTTGTGTTATGTCTGAAATTAGACTAATTGGGCCACATTCTATTTTTTTTGCACTCAAAGGCACTTTGCACATTTTGAACATTGTAAATTAATATTCCATAATAGGGTACAGTAATTCCCTTTTGAGTATTTTTGTGAAAAGTTTTTAGTTTTGTTCAACTGCCTGATTTACTGAGAATGTCACTAGCTTTTTCCACCAAAAGAAACCCTTAACTTTATTTTCATGTAGCTTTATGCATGTGACCTTCTCTTCGGTACGTGCAGTAGCTATTATAGTTTTTCATGTTCACTTGACCTTTAAGTACATTAAGATATCTAATCTTACCTCATTTCAACCACAAAGTAGCATTCTAAGGTTGCTTGTCATGCAGGTTTAGACAGACAAATGCTGTTTAAGATTCTAAAGGTTGTCAAGGGTTTGCAGAAGTCCGTGTAACAAACAAGATGGCATTCAGCGTAAGTACTGACTTTCACCCCATTAGAAATTGTCGTTTCAGATCTCTATTAATGTGAGTCATTAGTAAACAGTGTTGAAGTAACAGTTGAATAAGGACTGGATCTGTACATGTTCAATATTTAACATTCTTGCAGAGCACTCTGAAAACTTAGCACTTGGTTAAGTTTTTTATATTCTTTTAAGTGTAACTATTTAATGAGCAAAGAAAGAATTATGGCAAAGGATGTGTTGATCCAGACCTGGTTTAACTAAGTGTTATTTAACTGAAAAAGTAAATATGGATTTTTTAAATGATTTCACCTTGCATTATTTAAACTGAGATGGTTTTAAAGGAGCTTAAAGTTGGGGTAGGGTAGGGAGGGAAGCAATAAGGCACCCAGCTCTCGTTCAGTTTCAGTGGGATTTGAATATCTCACTCTCTTTGGCTTCTTTGAAAATCCCATCCTGAAGGTAATATTAGTAACATTCCAGCAGGCTAAGAAGTTTATTTCAGATATGTTTTGTAAATTGATTGCATCACTTTAAAACTGGATTATTCAGATTAGTCTCATCCCTTCAATTCTGGCCTGATTTTTAGTAGCCATATTTTCATGAATGCCAAGAGTTAGAGCTTTAATGGTTGGAACCACCAGAAATGAGAAATTCCAAGATATCATATGATGTACAACAATGGTCCTAGTTCAAGCAAATCTTCAGATAGTGGCAGCTAAAATCATTTTAAAATTGGTGTGTGTTTATATGGTGGGCTGCACAGGGAAGAGACAAAATGGTGACTCAGGCTATTGTGATTTTAATGGCCAGTATTACCTACCAAAGCATAACATGAATGCTATATGCTGTTTGAAAGTTGAAACTATCAGAGTTTAATAATATCACTTTTCAATTGGTCCCTTAGACTGGAATGCTGTTTTGGCACAGGTCCAGGATTTGGGGCCAATGTAATATTTTACTTGAGAGTAGAAAGATGAAGGATGTTGACTTATTGCTAGACTTTTATTTTAAACAGTTTAAAAATAGGTATCCAAAATACACTGAGGCTCCCCTCAGTTTTTAAAGTTCATCACTCTTTTTCTCAAGGTATTATTTTATGAACTGGCATGGGACAAGTGAAAATGAGCCATCAGTCTGGAGGCATTCTCCAAAAAAACCAAAGAATTTCTATGAGAAGAAATTACTGCCAGATGGAACTCCTATCCTTGACACATCTCCAAAGAAACAAAAGAATTCCTATGAGAAGAAACTATTGCCAGACGGAACCCCTATCCTTGATGCAAATTCACTAGAATACCTCTTTGCACAGGTAAGACATTGTATAAAAAACCCTTAAGCCATTTCTCCTGTGGTTGGAATGGTTATATGCTTTATATGTGCTTGCATAAAAATGTCAGTCTCTCATGTTTTAAGGAACAATCTTCCCATAGAAATTAAAGGGAGAGATCCACCTCATTTATCAGTGTATGATTATATCTTATGGTATATTTTCTGGTGCTTTGTCCAGTCTGGTTTTAAAATGTCCAAAACCATGGAGCTTCCACTTTTTCTCTTGGAAAGCTATTCCTCAATCTAAAAGTGCAACCTCTGCTAGTCAACAGATAACAACATCAGGGTAATTTGGAACAGCCTGCATATCTTACTTCTAAAAAAAAAATTGTATGGAGTTAATGCACAATGTAGCATCGTCTGTGTAACTATTGCTTGAAAACCTTTATAATCAGGTTTATTTAAATAGCTCTATTTGGTTACTGTGGAAAAAAGGATGTGCATTAAACTTTTGGATGGGTCATCACCCTAGCAAACATTATCAGACAGTGTTAACAAAATGGTATTTTGGGGGACTACCATTTTTTTTTAAAAAGTGGAGTATAAAAATCCCAACTCCAGTATAAGCGAGAAAAAATATCACTGCCCTGAAAAATTTTCAATCTGATCTTTAGGATATGATTTAAGGAGTAACAAACAGTGATGAGATGAGAAAGGACAAAGTTAATGAAAGATAATGGCTATTCTGCACTGGATGGTAAATAGCTACATGGTGCTACAAAGGTTTATTTTCTACAGTTATTTTTTTAGGCAACACTGAGGAGTGGGGGTCTTTGGAATGATTTGAGTGGGATGTGTGCACCAGTGTAGGTCCCAGTCTTGCAATGAGATGCACAAGTGATCCCCTGTGACCACGGTGAGTCTCATTGAAGTCACTGGAGCTCTGCAGGTACACAAGTGTTCCTGCACGTGTCACAGTGGAGGACTGGGGCTTTAGTGACCATCTAAGTATGATCTCTTTCTGTGCTACAGAAACTGCCATTGGAAAAAAAAAACACCTTTTTTGTTGGGCACCATTGTTGCTGCTTAGTCTCAAGAAGAAGATTTTAAAGGACAAGATTTGTAGCATGAGGGTGGCCTGGATGCATCTTTATTTGTTCCATTTTATATGTCTATATCCAAGAGAAGGCCGCACTTCCTGTTTTGGAAGGCTCTGCTGCTGCTTATGTAGGGCTATGATTTTGTTGACCCTGTTGGTATACAGAAGATAGACTATTGCAAACATTTTTAAAGCAACTTGTTCTCTTTGCTGTCCATTAAGGGACAGTATGATTTGGTGAAGTGCCTGGCACCAGTTCGAGACCCTAAAAATGATCAGGAGGTTCATGAAATTGAAAATGAATGTCTGGGAATGGCTGTCCTTGCAATCTCTCACTATGCCATCAAAAAAAACGTGAAGCTGCCAGAACTTCCCAAGGATATCAGGTTAGTCAGTATAACTCTACACTCAATACTGTGTACGCTACTGCCTTTTTCTGGATAGAATATTAGACCTGCTGAAATGTGTATGGACACTTGCCGTCTAGTGGCTGATCCGACAGAGGATGTAAGCCAGTGGTGGGCAACCTTCTGCCCATGGGCTGCTAGCAGGCCGCCAGACAGTTGGTTTACATTTGCACGGCCACCCGCAGCTCCTGTAGCCACGGTTCACTGTTCCCGGCCAATGGGAGTTGTGGGAAATGGTGCAGGCCACAGGGATGTGCTGGATGCTGCTTCCCGCAACTCCCATTGGCCAGGAATGGCGAACTGCGGCCACTGGGAGCTGTGGGCAGCCATGCAAATGTAAACAGTCTGGCGGCCTGCTAGCGGATTACCCTGATGGGCCACATGCAACCCGTAAGGATATGTAATTAGAAGATACCCTTGAGTTCTGTTACCTGTTGGCTACAGTGAATTTAATGAAGCCACAGCATAAGTGACAACCATAAAGTCCCAAGTATTGATGGAATCCATATAACTTCAACGTGTCAGTTGTTATAGCAATAGATGATTCAGAAGTAGTACCTTTATTAACTAGTAGGCTGCCAGTGGTAAATTGAACATCATAACCTTTAAATCTATTTTAGTAATGTTTTAGTTTCATGTAGTGTAGTCAAATTTGCTTTTCTTACCACTTCATGTTAGTTAATGGTATATTGTGATTTTAATTTCAGTTTGCAATATAATTAAATATATTTACTTGATTATAATTACAACTCTGTTTAAGTAGGTGGTTATAATATTAGTTTATTGCCCAAGCAAATGTCAGTTTCTCAAAGGCTATATCAAAGGTTAAGGTGAAAATTCTCAAAAGTTCATGTCCATATTTAGGCACCTAAATATGTGGCTCAAGTGGCAGAGGCAGTAGAGTACCCACCATTCCTCTTGATTTCATTTGGTAACTTCGGGCACCAAACTCAGAATTTTTTTCCCTAAAGTAGTGAAAAAAATAACTGCAGTTTAAATACTTTGTTACTATGTATTTTAATTGTTAACTGTCCCTTAAATGCTTTGTTACTATGTATCTTAATGAGATAATACTGATTTGAGACCGCTCCCTACATTTATCTGAGGTTTTCAGATGTTTACTTATTGTCTGTATCTGTGTCAGGTAAAAAACTGGGCAATTATATCACGTGTTATGAAATGGTTTCTGTGGTATTAGTATTAAATGTACTATGAAACTTTGCATGTGTTTTCAGTAAGTTACTTTTACAGTAAACCAACTGCAGTTTTATAATGGAAAATTGAGGTAGCAATATTAATATTCCATCGTTTTTTTCTAGTTACAAGCGTTATATTCCTGAAACTTTGAACAAGACCATCAGACAAAGGAATATCTTAACCAGAATTCGGATAAACAATGTTTTCAAGGATTTCCTTAAGGAGTTTAACAATAAAACCATTTGCGACAGCAGTGTCTCTCCACATGATCTGAAGGTTAAATACTTATCTACAATGGAGACTTTAACTAAGCATTATGGAGCAGAAATTTTTCAGACTTCATCATTGCAGATTTTAACGGAGAATGAAAAACATGGATTTAATTTTGGAGACAATGGGATCATCCCACAGTATGAAGTGATGGTGACGGGAAACAATGGAATACAGTGGAGGCGCAAACCAATTGTGAGTGTCCATTCACGGACAAAAAGACTGAGGTTATTTGGGGTGGGGGGAAACCAGGCTGCAAAAAACTTGAATCTATTTTGGAAAATTAGTTAATTGAGAAGTTTCAACTTCAGACTCTTTGGTTTGTTTAGTAGCGTTCTTGTCATGCCTTTTAAATGGTTAGCAGAACTCAATAGTCCTTTGCAAGTGGGAAACGTACTAGCTTTTGCCTCTAGAAAAAACTTAGTTGTAAACTTGTTTAGATCATAAGTGAAATAAGTGCAGCGGTCACCAAAACATTTTTCTGTATTGTAAAACCTCCTTGTGGTTTGATCAGTTCATAGTTTTTGGACAAAATGAGATTACTAATTTGGAAAAGAAGAGTGTGATAGGTCAGTGGCAGAATTGCATTAGGAAACTGGCAGAAAGCCTGCCTTTGGTCAGCACTGGTTCTTTGCTTTTGTGAGTACTAGAAGTCAGAATGAAAATTAATACCTGTACCAAATCAGCCAAACCAGATATTGCTCTGTAGGATTTCAAAAGCGGGATTTGTGCAAATATTCTGTACCCATCCAAGTGATGAAAGGTGTGTGTGTGTGCGTGTAAATGAATCAAACAGTAAATTGTGTTTCTGAAGTCAGCTGTATTTAAAATGCTGCTCTCAATATCAATGTTCCTAAATAAGGCCACCTTTCATAACTACGTGTATACTATGTCTGCACACAGATTTACAGTTATGCCAAAAAGGGGGCCAATGGAGGACAAAGGACTATGTCAAACTGCCTTGTAGATCTGCGTTTTGGACCCTATCCTGTGGGTTTGGAAAGTGCTTGGCACATTCTAGGAACTGCAACCTCAATTGTGGTTGAAATGAAAATTTATATATAATATAACTAAGTGGGAAGATGCATATGCAGGAGTGCAGAGAACAGGGAATATGCTCATTCGTCTTGGCAAGTTAACCATGAAAAACCTTTATCTAATTACTAGTTAAAAATCCTCCTTGTGGCATAATAGATATGGTGGATTAGTTATGACCTCTCAAAAGATTGTTTTATAGTGTTATCTGTATATGTGTACGACACACACAGAATTCAATAGATATCAATGGAGAGTTCATGCATCTCTTAGGTTTTGAACTGAGTTTTTGTAATACTTGTTAATTACTTTGCAGACATTAACTAACCTTTGTTACCCTTAAGTACTATGTATATAGCATTATCCCTGTTTTACTGATGGAGAAAGAGAAACTGACATGTCAAAGGTTGCACAATGAGTTGTTGGCAAAACTAGGCTTAGAATTTGTGACACTCCTCCTGGCACCCAGAGCTGTGAATCACCCTGTTACCATATGCCTCCAGAGCAAGGGAGTCTTGTCTGTACCAGCTGGATATTTAAGTCTCTAACACAACCAGCTTGTCAGCCACTGAAGCACTCTCCTCAGAGCTACATAGTGCTGTCTTTGCCTTGCAGGTTGACAACACAAGGACCCCAGCCCCTGAGTCCTTTCAAAGTGTCCCCCTGTAGTATCCAGCCCCTAGTCACTGGATACCCACAGAAATCCCAGAGCCCCCATTCTCAAAGAAACAGTGTACCTCTGTTTATCAATTTTATCTTAGACCACTGCCCCGTATTATATATAGCACATGAGTACAATCATCAAACAAAAGGAAGTTTATTTAAGAAAGAATAGAGATTCAAATAAAAACCAGTGTAAGAGATGGGAACAAATGATTACATATAAAACAAAATCATAACATATTTTCTGGGGACTAAACTAACAGGTTTAACCTCTTGTCTAAAGAAGCATATCTCACCCATAGTTCTCTCCAGCATTTTCAATCAAGCTGCTTACTTCCTCCTATTACTTTTCTCTCTGAAGCTTACACAGGCCTATATTAGCATTCAGTTCAGATGTGTGGGAGGAGACCATTATGAACTATACAATACTGCATTTACATGTAAACAGCCAGCTAGATAAACATTTCTTGTGTGACAGAAAATCTATTTTTCACCTTTGCTGGTTGCCAGTCCCTTGAGGCAGACCTTAAGAACATAATTTCCGGCATAAATACATACCGGTAACTCCTTGCATAACATCTTTACATACATTTCACAGTAATGCTGATGCCCAGAGTGTCACAAGCTTTTATTAGAGACCTCGTATGATACTCTTTGGTGAACTCTGATGTGAATACCAGACTTGGGATTCCTGTACCCTTATGTGCTCCATACACCCTCTTCTAGTTCGAATCAAGAGGTTCCTCAGTCACAGAATATATGAATTATTTGCTCTCAATCCTGTTTCACTGAATAGTCTTTTTGAGAATGAATGTCCTTATAAAATGCACATTAAAGACATAACTGACCTGTTAATTCTGAGGGCAATGGTTTGAAATATCTATCCAAGAGTAATTTTAGTATGAAAGTGTATCTTCAACACTTAAAAAATATTTATCTCTGCCTTTCATTCCAAAATGTTTGCAGGTTGTACAGCCTGAGAGAGAGAAACATAATAAACTAAAGAGGAAAAAATCAGACAGCAAAAACAAGAAGGATGAAGAAAAAAACAAAATCCGAGAGGAATGGAACAATTTTTCATATTTTCCTGAAATCACACTCCTTGTCATAAAGGAGTCCACAATCAATATTAAGAAGCAGAACCACGAAAAGATGGTAAGGGCTTAGGTGCGGTAAGCTCTTTTCTAGCAGACGGATGAGCTAATGAGACAGTATTGCTGGACAAAAGTGGTGCCATTAATACCATCATTCTTGTTATTTTTTATCTAATGGGTACCAACATTGTAATGTCAACAATTTGTGTTTAAAAAAAAAAGTGCTCTGTTTTGAAGAACAAATTGATAAACAACATCTTTTTTCCCCAAAGCTATGCAGCTGTGCACGTGTCACTATCCATACCACAACACTTGTTTTTATCCCTATCCAAGCCCCCCCAATATATGGTAAACAACCCCACCACACTTCATAGTTAGTTTTCTGTGACCTCCCTGGATGCATCTTGGCAAGATAAAAGCAGTGTGGAGGAAGAAGAGATACAGCAATGAGTATGGAGGGAGAGGAGACCAAGAGAAAGATCAGGTGGGGAAGAGGCAAGAGAAGAACACCAGCCAACATAGGAATAATGGCACTCCTCAATGAGTGTACACTGACCTTTTCCTCCTGCCGAGTATTGTTTTGGATGCCAGAATTTAGAAAGGAACTATCAGAACATGTGTGCCTCCAAATCCAGTGTGGCCCTCCCACATGCTCCTGAGAAGTCCTGTTGAATCAGAGGGACCCATATGGGTTCCAGACTCTGCACTCATGGATCTCACTGGAGAGTTAGGGTGTGTGTTAGCTCACCATTCAGTGAAGCCATCTGCTCACCCATGCTAACCAGTCAAAAAGATATCTGGGGATGTATGATGGTCATTGTTGCCCTTCTAAATATTTCCTTGTGCCGTAGATAGTTGGATAACATTTTGCCTTGCCCTTTGAAAAATCCTGGGGAAAACAGTAGCATACATAAATTCCCAGATTCTAACCCTCTCCTTCATTAATTTTTTAATTTAGCTGCAATAATTCTTGACTAAAATATCTTCTTTATTCTAGGAGTTAAAACTTTCTTCACATGAGGAGGCCTTGTCATTTGCATCTTTAGTAGATGGATACTTCAGACTTACTGCAGACGCCCACCTCTATCTCTGCACTGATGTAGCTCCACCTTTGATAGTGCACAACATAAAAAACGGCTGCCATGGACCCATTTGGTTAGTTTACATGCATTTATCTCCTCCTAGAGCCATAGCACTACCCTGAACTAACTGAGGAAATTGAGAAATTTAGGAGGGTTCTTGACTAGCAGGGATTTGCTAGCAAAGGATTGTAGGGTGACTTAATTGATGATGAACAAGTCTGCTGGAAACCAGCATTTATTTTTTACAGTGCTAAACTGTTTCTCAGATATTTGCATGTTCAGTTTGAGACAATTTGTTAAAATGTTGCTAAGATGGGAGAGAAGGAGAACAACATCTGGTGTAAATTATTTGAAACTGTAGAGTAGGATTTTCAGAAGCACTTACTGCTGGCCTAACTCTTCTGTTATTGAAGTGAACAATAAAATGGCAATATTCTCAGCAATGTCAAGTGGAGCAGAGTAAGGCCACTGCTGAACGCTTGTAAAAAAAAAAATCACACTCACAATGTCTTTATCTTCTGCATCATGCTATTCTACATTTCCAAGAGCCCTGTTGTCTGCAGAGATGGCAGACATTTTGTTTTCATAGTTCTACAGGCTGTTACAAGTGACATGCACACAATGTTTTCTTATGTAGTCTACACTTTCATTTTTTGTGCTGTTTTTTAAACTATAAACCCAGGAATCCTGACTTCCTTTCCAAACTAACCACTTCTTCCTGGGTTCTACTTTTAGCTTTGCCACTGACTACTTGGAGTAACTGGGTACTGATTCTCTGGACCTCATTTTAGTCATCTGTAAAATGAAAATGTTTACTTATCTCATAGGAGCAGGTGAAGGCTTAGTTCATTAATGTCTATAGAGCACTTTGGCAGGGTCTGCTCTAGAGTTGAACTATTGCTAATTGAACTGTACTAGTTTAACAAATGGTGAAGTGTGTCAGCCCCAGCCAAGAAATCTTTGTATGCAAATACAAAAAGTGGTGGTATTTTCATTTTTATTGCCATTGAAGGAATTCTCATTTCTTCCTTTGTTTTTTCCTTGTGTTCCCAGTCATAAAGCATATTTTTATTTTAGATTAAAAATAGTGTCCACAAGAGACTGTAGTGTGTGCCCGTCACTTGTAATAAGCTACAACTACTTATGAAAACATAATGGCAACTGTTCCTGCAGTCAGGCATAGTTCTTCAAAATTCGAAGGTGCAACAAACAGAAAATAAAGCTATTACATGCATACAGTTCTGGAAGCTTGTTAACAAATTAAGGTGTGTATACATGCACATAGTATAAAGTATGTTTTAATAGTGTAAGTGCTTGTATAATGCAGTTGCTCATTCTTGTTCTAAAGTGTAGATTTCAAGAGGACGTTCGATTAAAATAGCTTTGAAATGTAACTGCTCATTTGCCCATTATACTCATTCTTGTGTTAACTGTTTCAGCACAGAGTATGCCATCAACAAATTGAGACAAGAAGGGAATGAGGAGGGGATGTACGTGCTGAGGTGGAGCTGTACAGACTTTAATCACATCCTCATGACAGTGACATGTTCTGAAATCTCACAGGTATGTTGGGACACATCACTAAATGAAGTTACAAGCATCACACACGGTGTTGGAGTCGGGTAAAGGCTATAAACTCCTCATGATCCATATACATGTAATTCGGTAGCTTAGTGCATGTGATCCTGTCTGACTCTAACAGCTGGCCCCAATAGCCACAACAGCCTACTTACTCATAGGGTAAATCTCCATGAGTACCTGAACCAGTCTGACAGGGATACCACAGTTTATGCAGAATTCTCACTGGGACTCCATGCAGGAGGGCATGTGAGTGACAGATCCAGAATGATGCTTTTGTTGGATGAAATATATGCTCAAAGATCTGCAGAAGGAAGAGTGACTGTCAGAGTTCCTCACTCTATCCAAAATGTTTCTTTAGGTGGTTTTCTGGACAAGTGATAGAGACAATAGATGAGGATTGTTTGCCTGGATCTATATGAGGCATTGGACAAGGCATCATACAGGAAATTAACAATGTACAGTATTTTGGAAGAAGTGACAGAATGATAAACTGGATAGAAAATTGGTTGTAGACAAATGTTGGGAAGTCAGACAGTCACTTATTAAGTGGGTCCTTCAAGGGTCATTGCTGAGCTTATTTCTTTAAGGTTAGAATTTGGCCCCAAGCTATGCATGTACAATTTCCACTGACTTCAGTGGTAATTGCGTGGATGGATCTGAAAGCAGAATTGGTCCAGAGTTGTTAAAATTAACTACAGAAAGGAATGGTACTATATGTAGGAGATGATGGTGCTCAGATGCTGCAGTGATTAGGACCATGTAAGTAAGTGGCTGGATGGACCACTTAGAAGAACCAAACTAGGAGGTACTTTCCAAAACTACTCAAGAATTTGAGCCATGCAGGGAATTGGGAGGAAAATGGCAAATGGAATTCCACAATATAAAATAACTAAGTGTGGTACATATGGGGGATTGAATGGGACAAGCAAATATACATACAGTGCCCTCTTCTGCAGGGTTTATCTTCAGATGGGAATAAGGAAAGCTGCAGCAGAGGCCACACCCATAGGTAACAGAAATAGCAAAAACTAATGGGGTGTAGGAAAGGTAAGGACATCAGTGAGTAACACTTGAAAGTAGGACTGCAGGATATAATAAGTGCAAGGAAGGTAAAATTATGTAAAATTCCCACAACAGTTTTACATTCCACAACAAACACTTTGTCCAAACCATAGAAACAGCCATGGGTATAAGGATGGCTCCCCAATATGCCAACCCCATGGCTTACCTTGAAGGAGAATTTCTGGACACATGCACCATGAAACCAGTTATATACCTGAGACACATTGAGGATATTTTCATCCTCTGGACAGACAAGCTAAACTCCCTTAGATTTCCACCATAACTTCAACAATCACCACCCATCCATTAAACTCTCTAGAACACTCCCACACTAGCAGCACCTTCCTGAACACCATGATCAGCTTCAAGAATAGAAACCTATAGACAGCTATATACAAGAAACCCAAAGATCACCACACCTACTTTCACAGGGCCAATAACCACCCCAAAACATACCAAGAAATCTGTTATCTTCAGCCAGGCATTCAGATACCTCAGAATGTGTTCTGAGGAGAAAGTCTGGGATATACACTTTAACACACTTAAAGCTGCCTTCACCAAACAAGGACACCAGAGAAATAGATCGCATCATGGATACCCCAAATACAGAGAGAACCTTCTTCAATACAAAAATAAAACCCTCTTCAACCGAACACCCCTAGTCATCATCTACCATTCCTCACTGAAACCCGTACAGGGTATCATCAAACAATTACAACCCATACTCAGTGGGGATCACATCCTGAAAGAAATCTTTCCTGACCCTTCTCTTCTGGCCTTCAAACAACCCCCCAACATCTCCAAGCTCATCATCAGAGGCAAGGTCCCCACAGACCAGGACACACCAACTCAAAGCAGCACTAGACTTTCGCCAGAACAACAGATGCAAAACCCGTAGATGTATGTCTAGTGCTGCAATGATGAACACTCCACACCTTTCAAGATGCATGAGTCCTACATGTGCCAATAACACCATGTGGTGTATCTCATCCAGTGCATTAAATGCCCCAATAACAACTATGTGGGTGAAACCAGACAATAACTTTGCTCTCAAATGAACTCAGAGAGAAAAATGATAAAAGACAAAAACACCATATCACCTGTGGGTGAACACATTTTACAAAACAATCACTCTATATCTGACCTCTCAGTCCCCATCCTTAAATGAAACCTGTGCAACACCTGCAAAAAATGAGCCTCGGAGCTTAAATTCATAACTTTGATGGACACAAAAAGTCATGGACTGAATAGAAATACTGGATTTATGCTTATTACAACAGTCTATAATCTCCTACCATTCTCCCCACCCCCCCTCTCCACCCCCCGCTTTCCTGGCCCTGAAGAAGAGCTCTGTGTAAGCGTGAAAGCTTGTCTCTCTCACCAACAGAAAAAGATAAATATATTACCTCACCCACCTTGTCTCTCTAATATCATGGGACCAACATGGCTACAACACTACGTATAGCTTTTGTATAGCAGCACATTTTACAGAAGTGGATGATCATTATTTCCCTTGTACAGATGAGGAAGTTGAGGCACTATGTGAAGTTTGTCTTGGAAAACTAGGAGAACCTTATTGCGAATGTACAAATACTGTAGAGACTTAAAGAAAAATCACACCAAGAGAACTAGTATGTAGCAGTTCAGGCTAAAAGATGAGGGGGTAAAATTTCAAAGCCAGAGGTCGTAGGTACGTACATTTGAAAATGTACTCCCAGGATATGGACTGCAACTGGAAAACTTATTCAGGTTTGAGGTCTAAATGGGCTTTTTCACTCAGCATCTGGAACAGTCTATCCTGCATTATAGCAAGTCGAACCATCATTTGTGCATTTAAAGTTATTTTAGGAAAGATTTATATTTTGAGACATAAGTCCAAATTCTGCAGCCCTTAATTGACACTATTAGGAATTTTACTCCATTAAGGACGGGGAAATTGGCCCCAGAATATTTTTCATATATGCCACTTTAAAAGCAGAGGTTTTAAGTTGGTATGGGTAGATTTATGGTGCTAAATTGATCCCTGGTTTAATTTCACTGGATTCTTTGGGCTCTCATCAGGGATGAATTTGGCCCCAGATGTGCTTGTCAGCTCCTGTGACCTATTGTTTCATTTTTCTGATTAACATTTTGCCTTTTTTTTTTTCTAAAATAGCAAAGGTTAAATGAGTCGATCCAGTACAAGAACTTCCAGATCGAGGTGACAAAAGACGGTTGCTTCCTTCATGGCTCAAATAAGTTTTTCCCATCTTTAAAAGAACTGATGGATCACTTGAAGGGACAGACCCTTAGAACGGACAACATAAGCTTTACACTGAAGAGATGCTGCCAGCCAAAACCAAAAGGTAGCAACTCTCTCTTCAGACTTTGTTCTAGAGAAGCTGAAGGCATTTCTTATCACAGAGGGACTTTGCATTTTGTTCTGTTTTTAAATTAATTTTTGACAGATTTAAAAATAAATTTAAAAATGTCCTACTTGTTTCAGTGGGGAAAAGCCATTTTAAAAAAAAAAAAAAAAAGACTAAATACTTCATAGTACTGCAAGTACGATGAACAAATTATTTTTTGAGAACTGTGTGATCTCAGCATAGGATGCTCAAGGGCTGTTGCTAATGCTAGCATAATTTGTGCACAGTTTTAAAAGTAAGTAGCACATTGCCTTCAGCATGTAAATAACCAGCCCTGTAGTATCAACAGTAGATGACTAATTTTAGTATAGCTCTTAGAGGTTTTAAAAAAAAAATCTCACACATGAGTCATAATGAGTCATGTGTTTAAATATCTCTTAATATTGTAAAATGTAAGCAGTAATCATTTACTGGCTTCCCCCACCCCCAACAAAAGACACAGGCACCAAGCAGGGGTGCTGCCATCCGCTGTGTTCTTTGTTCTACCAAAGAAAGCGTGGTAGGGCGGAATGTCACGTTATAACCTTTTGTTTAAATATCACTTGCTCTTGAGATCAAGTGTTTAATAATAAATAATAAAAATAATTAAAAGAGAGAAACAAAGGGGTTGATTCTGAAGCCATTACTCAGGTAGAACACACTTTGAAGTCATTTGGAATTTTGTCTGAGCAAGGACTTCAGACTCTGCTTTAAAATTGGTTATGGGAGTAGAACGGAACTTTGTGCAGTGTGTTGTGAATTTCATTAAAGTCACTTTATAAAAAGTGTACAAATTACTTGTTGCTGAACTTTATGAAAGAGGAAGGATGTGGTGTAGTCCTGTTGATCAGATAATGGTTTCCTGTTAGAATAAGGGGAATAACTGAGATAAAGTAGCTACCTTTTTAGTTTGTGAAAACTTTAGAGAAATATAATTTGTACATCTGAGAGGCATGTTGCACTGCTTATGCAACAGTGTTGACAGTGCTTCAGAAACTAAAGCAGGGGTGGCCAGCCTGAGAAGGAGTCAGAATTTACCAATGTACTTTGCCAAAGAGCCTCAGTAATACATCAGCAGCTCCCTTCCCCGCCCTGCTCACAGCGCCTCACGCCCACCAGCAGTCCTATTGATCAGCACGTCCCCCTCCCTCCCCACACCTCCCAATCAGCTGTTTTGTGACATGCCGGAGGCTCTGGGGGGAGGAGCAAGGGCATGGAGGCTATGGGGAGGGCACAGGAAGGGGTGGAGTGGGGGCAGGGCCTGTGCAGAGCCAGAAGTTGAGCAGTGAGCACCCCCTGGCACATTGGAAAGTTGGCACCTGTAGCTCCAGTCCCAGAGTCAGTGCCTATACAAGGAGCCACATATTCACTTCTGAAGAGATGCATGTGGCTCCGGAGCCACAGGTTGGCTACCCCTGAACTAAAGTAACAATAATAATTGTCTGGAGCACTGAGGGATTAATGCAATTACATTTTAAACAGCCTACATTCTTGAGATACTTTCTGCAGTTGTAGTAATTATAATATTATAGGAGGGTAAACTTGTATCTCCTGCTCACCCAAAACCCCACTGAATTCATCAGAGTTGCATCTGTTTACGTGAATGTAAATTTGGCTTTGGACCTTGGTGGGATCTCTTGTTGCCAATGAGGCAAGGTCCCGAAGATTCACTGTTCTCCCTCTCCCCTTCCAGTTTGCCTTTTTAAAAATAATGAAAAAAAAAACAAACTTAGGTTTGTAAAGAAATTTTGGTGTGAAATGAAAAGAATTTTTCAGTCTTAGGTCTGTATAACCTTCCTAAAGTATTGTAAGTATGCAGAGTCATAATCTGACCTTGAGAGACATGTTCTACTCCCTGTAATGGCAAGGAGAAAAGACACACATACATCTGAAGCCCATATGGGCTTTTGTACTTGCATACCTTTAACTAACTGCTTCTGTAGCGCACAAGACAACCAAATATGTATGTACAACTTACGGATCAGATTGTAGATATTCTCTGTACAGCTACACAAGGGAGGGTGAGGTTGCACTGAGCCTTTATTCTGAGCCCCTCCACCCACTTCCAAGGTGAAGTGACAGTTTTTGCACTTTGGGCACTGGGACTGCTAGCACCCCCTGAATTGCAAGCCATTCTGATTGGAGAGGAGAAGGGCTTTCTTACCATCTCCATACAGGCCAGCTGATCTGGCTGCCCTCAGAATGGTGTGCAGGTTATACCCACTTGATGGGTGGCCCAGAGGTCATGCAGGGAGCACCAGCAAATCCTGTGTACATTGCTTTCCAGCGCTCTGCTTGAGGCATTGTGGAATTGCAATAACCCCAATGCAGGCCAGTGCTTAACAGGCACATTTGTGTCCTGTATATTTTTTAGTGCTGTAAGTACTGGCAGTTTTTAACCTCAGCTGTGCAGAACACACTGCCATCCACAGCCTCAGAAACAACTCTGACATCATAATCAAAAAGGCTGACAAATGAGGTGCTGTTATCATGAATAGGTCGGAATATGAACAAGAGGCTACTAGGCAGCTCTCCGACACCACTTTGTACAAGCCATTACCCTCTGATCCCACTGAGGGTTACCAAAAGAAACTACAGCATTTGCTCAAGAAACTCCCTGAAAAAGCACAAGAACAAATCCGCACAGACACACCCCTGGAACCCCGACCTGGGGTACTCTATCTGCTACCCAAGATCCATAAACCTGGAAATCCTGGACGCCCCATCATCTCAAGCATTGGCACCCTGACAGCAGGATTGTCTGGCTATGTAGACTCCTTCCTCAGGCTGTACGTTACCAGCAGTCCCAGCTATCTTCGAGATACCACTGACTTCCTGAGGAAACTACAGTCCATCTGTGATCTTCCTAAAAACACCATCCTAGCCACTATGGATGTAGAAGCCCTCTGCACCAACATTTCACACAAAGATGGACTACAAGCCGTCAGGAACAGTATCCCCGATAATGTCATGGCTAACCTGGTGGCTGAACTTTGTGACTTTGTCCTCACCCATAACTATTTCACATTAGGGGACAATGTATACCTTCAAATCAGCGGCACTGCGATGGGTACCCGCATGGCCCCACAGTATGCCAACCTTTTTATGGCTGACTTAGAACAATGCTTCCTCAGCTCTCGTCCCCTAATGCCCCTACTCTACTTGTGCTACATTGATGACATCTTCATCATCTGGACCCATGGAAAAGAAGCCCTTGAGGAATTCCACCATGATTGCAACAATTTCCATCCCACCATCAACCTTAGCCTGGACCAGTCCACACAAGAGATCCACTTCCTGGACACTACGGTGCTAATAAGCAATGGTCACATAAATACCACCCTATATCGGAAACCTACTGACCGCTGTTCCTACCTACATGCCTCTAGCTTTCATCCAGACCACACCACACAATCCATTGTCTACAGCCAAGCTCTACGATATAACTGCATTTGCTCCAACCCCTCAGACAGAAACAAACACCTACAAGATCTCTATCATGCATTCCTACAACTACAATACCCACCTGCTGAAGTGAAGAAACAGATTGACAGAGCCAGAAGAGTACCCAGAAGTCACCTACTACAGGACAGGCCCAACAAAGAAAATAACAGAATGCCACTAGCCATCACCTTCAGCCCCCAACTAAAACCTCTCCAACGCATCATCAAGGACCTACAACCTATCCTGAAGGATGACCCATCACTCTCACAGATCTTGGGAGACAGACCAGTCCTTGCTTACAGACAGCCCCCCAACCTGAAGCAAATACTCACCAGCAACCACACACCACACAACAGAACCACTAACCCAGGAAACATATCCTTGCAACAAAGCCCATTGCCAACTGTGTCCACATATCTATTCAGGGGACACCATCATAGGGCCTAATCACATCAGCCACACTGTCAGAGGCTCGTTCACCTGCGCATCTACCAATGTGATACATGCCATCATGTGCCAGCAGTGCCCCTCTGCCATGTACATTGGTCAAACTGGACAGTCTCTACGTAAAAGAATAAATGGACACAAATCAGGCTATCCTTCAACAAAAAAACTTCAAAAACGGACTCCAGCGAGAGACTGCGGAATTGGAATTAATTTGCAAACTGGATACAATTAACTTAGGCTTGAATAGAGACTGGGAGTGGATGGGTCATTACACAAAGTAAAACTATATCCCCATGTTATTTCTTCCCCCCACCCCACCCCCCACTGTTCCTCAGATGTTCTTGTTAACTGCTGGAAATGGCCCACCTTGATTATCACCATAAAAGGTTTTCCTCCTCCCCCTCCCCCGCTCCTGCTGGTAATAGCTCAGTAAGTGATTACTCTCCTTACAGTGTGTATGATAAAACCCATTGTTTCATGTTCTCTGTATGTGTGTGTGTGTGTGTGTGTATATATATAAATCTCCCCACTGTATTTTCCACCGAATGCATCAGATGAAGTGAGCTGTAGCTCACGAAAGCTTATGCTCAAATAAATTTGTTAGTCTCTAAGGTGCCACAAGTACTCCTTTTCTTTTTGTGAATACAGACTAACACGGCTGCTACTCTGAAACTTGGCAATTTTTGTGGTGCTGTACAGAGCAACACTAGCTAATGTTACAATGGGAAGATTAAAAAATGGGTGTTTTTTATTGGATTCTCTTCCAAGTGATAGTTAGATGCTAGGAGAAGTTACCTGACCAGATAATCACATTTTAAGATTTTTCCCTAAAAGTATCTGGGAATATTAGCTTGCAGTTAGTGTATGGAAGATAAAACTCCATTATTGGATGAACTACTAGAAGTAAGGAATTGCTAATTTATGATTAAAAAAAATCAACTACAGCAAAGTGTGTTTTCTCTCTTTTCTGTCCATCCTCCAGAAATCTCTAACTTGTTAGTGGCAACAAAGAAAGGCCAGGAATGGCATCCGATTTGCCCTCTAGGTCAACTGAGTTTTCATCGAATCCTTAAAGAAGAAGTTAAGCAGGTAAGTAGCTGCTGAATATCAATTTGCTTTGCTGATCCTTTCAGTCGCCTAGTATAACCAAACAAGAACGAACAGCCTTCATGCCTAGGGAAATAACATGAAATCTCAACAATGATAGTCTCCCCTCCCCCAAAAGAGACTTTAAAAAAATCATTATTAGTTTAAAAGAGCTATTAAGCCACCCAATGTGAACTCAAGTGTTTTAGCAATGATGGGTGATATGCACTTGCATAGCAGGAAGGAAGTACCTCATGTACATGTTTTTCCATCAGGAAGGAAAAACATTTCCTAGACTGGTTTTGGGAATCTTAATTTTATTACCTATACACCCTAACCCACTTTGTTTTGTAAAGGTCTTATATTTTTAAAGGCTTGATTCAGTAGAGAAAAACTGTACTGAAGACTTGAGATCTTGCCCAGTAGGATACAAGGAACCTAAGTGATTTAGGAGCTTAAGTACCATTTTCAGAAGTGACCTAGGGATTTAGGAGCATACGTCTGTCTGAAAGTCAATGGGATTTAGGTGACTATAAAGCTATGTCTATACTACCAAAAAAACCCTGCAGCAGCAAGTGTCAGAGCTTAGGTCAACAAATACAGTAACTCCTTGCTTAATGTTGTAGTTATGGTCCTGAAAAATGCTACTTGAAGTGAAACGATGTTAAGCGAATCCAATTTCCCCATAAGAATTAATGTAAATAGCAGGAGTTAGGTTCCAGGGAAAGTTTTTTTGCCAGACAAAAGACTATATTTTATATATATACACACACACATACACGGTATAAGTTTTAAACAAATAATTTAATACTGTACACAGCAATGATGATTGTAAAGCTTGGTTGAGGTGGTGAAGTCAGAGGGCGGAAGAGGGTGGGATATTTCCCAGGGAATGCCTTACTGCTAAATGATGAACTAGCACTCAGCTGAGCCCTCAAGATTTTACACATTGCTAATAGAAAAGGAGTACTTGTGGCACCTTAGAGACTAACAAATTTATTTGAGCATAAGCTTTCGTGAGCTCACGAAAGTTTATGCTCAAATAAATTAGTCTCTAAGGTGCCACAAGTACTCCTTTTCTTTTTGCGAATACAGACTAACACGGCTGCTACTCTGAAACCTGTCACATTGTTAATGTAGCCTCACACTCTACAAGGCAGCACGAATGGAGGGAGGGGAGACAGCATGGCAGAGAGAGACTGAGACACACACCCTATGTGCGAGAGAGACAGAGGCGCATTGCCCCTTTAAGTACACTGATGCCACTCTAAGTACATTGCGTTTTTAAGTAGATCAGCAAGTTGAGACAGCAGCTCCTGCCAGCAAACTCCCTCTGTCCTAAGCCCTGTGTGTCGTCCCCCCACCCCCGGCCCCCACTGCTCTGTGAGATGGGGGGCAGGAGCAGGGGACATGCTGACATTAGTTCCACTCTTCTCTTTCTCCCCCTCCCCCCCCATGCACAGCAAGCAGGAAGCTCCTGGGAGTAGCTCCAAGGCAGAGGGCAAGAGCAGCACAGGGCAGTGGGGGGAGGGATAGCTGAACTGCCTGGCAATTGATAGCCTGCAGGGTGGCTGCCGCACAGGGAACTTGGGGGAGCTGATGGGGGGCTGCCGGTCCACCCTGGTTCCAAGCCCCCACCAACTAGCTTCAACGGGCTGCTGTTCCTGCAAGCAGTGGACAAAGCAGACAGCTGCCAAACAATGTTATAAGGGAGCGTAGCGCAACTTTAAATGAGCATGTTCCCTAATTGATCAGCAATGTAACAACATTAAAAAGTGAGGAGTTACTGTAGCAGTGTAGTTGTTCCTGCCTGGGTTCCAGCTGGAGAAGGAACATCTGCAGTGCTGTTTGTAGCCATATATTTGGGCTCACGGTGTTTGCACTCTGTTGACCTGGGCTCTGAGACTCACTTCTTTATATATATAGGTTAATAATCAGCACATACATACTTTCTTCCTGCAAAAGAACCAAGGAGAATCCTCTGTTAATTTGAGGGGAAATGTCATTTGTTTTTTCTAATATCTCTGACAGGGAGTTCCATTGAAATACTACTTGCTGTAATTTTTTGGTAACACTTTAAAGTAACACATCAATGTCATCCTGTTGTAAATAAGAGGCCAGTCATCATTAATTCATTTGACATTCATTCTAATAATATTAAATCATGCTGGACTTGTTTGGGATTAATGTAACTCTACTATCTGACATCCTATTAATACTAAATGAGTTCAGCATGATAAAAAATACCATTTTCAGAGAATACCAAAAGGAGAAATAATGAGCTGGCACTTACTGTAAAATGTTACTAGTTTCTCTTTGGTGACAGATTGCTGATGGTGAAATCTGAAAATTACTAAAGCAAGTGGAATAGGGAATTCTGAGTGGTTGCAAGGACTGGTATTAAGTATTTTTGTAGCTCTACACCTGTTTGATGCCTTGGTTTGAAAATGCCGGTTATACATTATGTTTCAGGATGAACACCTTGGAAGAGGAACAAGAACACAGATTTACTCTGGGATTCTTAATTATAAGGAAGATGAGACTGAAGGGTACCAGGATGAAAAAGAAAAGAAAGTCCTCCTCAAAGTCTTGGACCCCAGTCATAGAGACATTTCTTTGGCAAGTTCTTTCCCTTTTCAGTTCATAGTCTACAAACAAGTAGCCAATGCCATCTTATTCATGTTCAGATGTTCATTATTTAAACATTAGTTTTCATACAAAACTGAGGAAGTTGAAAAGTTAAGGCTAGCATTTTGCATGCAAGATGCTACCTAACGTTCCCTGGCCATACTCATGCACCTGACAAGATCAATCTAACTTAGTCAGGAGTCAGTTTTTTCAGATGAGTCACAAATCCAGGCCCTGATCCCACATGCAAGTAACTTCTGAAGTCAGCAGGCCCCGAGTTCAGTGGGCTATACACAAGAATAACTACTAGATTATGCCCTGGTCCTGCATGCAGTAGGCTTGGAGTCAGGATGCTAGAGTCTATCAGCACCTCTGACACTGATTCACCGTATAGCCGCATGTAAGTCACTTAACCTCTCTGTGCCTCAGTTTACTCCTTGTGAAGAGGAGCTGCTACTATACAGGAGGATGGCGAGGCTTAATGTTGATAAGATGCTTTGAAAACCTTGGCTAAAGAGTTGGCACGGTTTATAAAGTTTAAACAACAGCACTTCTACTGCACCTTCGCTGCAGTGGTGTTTATGTAGCACTTTAATGTGTTGTTGATCCTGCATGTTACAGGAGTCACATTGGTCTTTCCTGAACTTTATAATATTGTTATGTCGCATTCAGTTGTTTCCTTACATGCCTTGCTTTAGGATAGCCACTGAAATGCTGGTATTTATTTTTACTATTTCATTTTCTAATAGGCATTTTTTGAGACAGCAAGCATGATGAGGCAAATTTCCCACAAACACATCGTCTTCCTTCACGGGGTCTGTGTCCGCGATGTAGAAAGTGAGTTCATTTAAAATCTGTCAATGTGGCTCTTACGAAGTGAAGACATAAGCTGTTAAGGGAAGGGTAGGTCTTTTTGTTCAGCTCCTAGCACTGACGGGGAGCCTGAGGCACTACTGCAGTACAAATAATAAATAATAATCAAAGTGGTGGTAGAATTGGAATGAGGAGGCTTTCCTTCAGCTGTGTGTCATATCAGAGTTTTCCATCCTAATGACACCTATCTTCAGACAGTGTTTATAAGAATGGTTTCCTTGGGTCAGGAGACCAGGCAAGGTATTGACTTCCCACTCGGAGTTTTGCCTGCCAGTAGAGGTTACCTCCCAGGTCAGGGTTGAGGAGGGGACAAATGCACATACTGTACCTATTATGTGGCCAGTGGAACACTTTATTAATCTGGATCCTTCACAAGCAGTGAATTCACTTCTGATTTAAAGCATTAGTACAGACTAATGTGGTGTGGGGCAGATGCTCCAAAAATGTAGCTCTCCACGAAAGACCCAGTTATGCCCTTTGGATTATTTCAGACATAATACTGTTGCTACATACTGAAGGCTCTATTTTTGTAGATATCATGGTTGAAGAGTTTGTTGAATTTGGGCCACTGGATCTTTTTATGCACCGGAAAAGTGATGTTCTCACAACTCCTTGGAAATTCAAAGTAGCCAAACAGCTGGCAAGTGCATTAAGCTACTTGGTAAGTAGACAGCATGCTAGTGGGGAAAAGTACTGCCTGTAGGGTTTTTTTGGTTTAAATCGCAAAATTAGTGTGCAATAGCTGCCAGCGAAATTCCTTTTTCTGGGTATTGTTTAATAGAACACACAGGAACATCTGTGGTCAGGGGTGGGGTGGAAGTCAGACCTCCTTGTTGTTTTTATTATATTATTTCAAATAATGTCCAAGGCTCCTAGAGTAGCAGATGGGTGCCTATTTAATGTCAAAACAAATACAGTGCCCATTTCTGCCATTGTATGACCTCAGGCAAGTCACTTAATGCCCCTGTCCTTCATTTACATCCCTTATGAAAGAGGGATGATGATTCTTGCCCATTTTTATATAGTGCATTGAGATCTGTGGGTGAAAGTGGCATATAAGTGTGCAGTTCCCCCACCCTCTCCCCTCCCCTCTTGCTCCAGGAGCATTTCTCCCAAGCTACTTTTTGGAGCTCATCCTGGATACTTTACATCTCTCTCTTGAGCTATGTAAGCAAAGGTATTTGCATAGCATGGCTGAATTATTGTATTTATTGTAACCTTCTTTTGAATACAGGAGGATAAAGAGTTAGTACATGGAAATGTGTGCACGAAAAATATTCTATTAGCAAGAGAGGGAATTGACCATGAATATGGTCCTTTCATTAAACTGAGTGACCCAGGAATTCCAATAACAGTGCTATCCAGACAAGGTACCGTATAAAACCAGATTATTCATTTTACTGTGGTTGGGAAGGAAGAGAGAAAATGTTGTTTTACCCGATAGTTCCTTCCGGTTCACAGCCTGGTATCTCTCTCTTCCATTCTGTACAGTTTTGAGTTATAGTTTTGTGGATACACATAATAAAGCGGTATGTTGCTTACATTCGGTGTTTGTTGTATTTGGTTACCTTTGTCATTCTGTGCACGTGCACACACTAGATGTAAAAAAGCAACAATGGGCTTAATGAGCTAATATAAGAGGAACCCCAGTTTTATGAAGGGCTCAGGGCACAGTTGATACTTGTAACTAGTTATTTGTTAAATTGCTGTAGTGCAATAGAATGCTGAATAACTTGGCAGTTTTTCTAGCCCTTAGTTGATATTAACTCCAGATCATGTAAACTGTCTTTTATCTAAGAATGTGTCGAACGAATCCCTTGGATTGCACCTGAATGTGTTGAAGATTCAAAAAATTTAAGTGTTGCAGCAGACAAGTGGAGTTTTGGCACAACACTGTGGGAAATCTGCTATAATGGAGAAGCACCTCTGAAAGATAAGACATTAGCAGAGGTAAAAGTCTGTTTCATAAGTCTTACCTTGCTGTGTGAAATGCATCTTCTTTGGCACTTATTGTTTCCATACTAGAGTTGATAGTAGTTTAATATTTTCTGTTCAACCAGCTATTTAAATCCCTTGTGAAAATTCAGTACAGGTGGGTTTGCTAAGGAGGATGCTGCTGCTTAGAATACTGCAGGTCTGAACTAGAAATTGGGCTTTGCCTGACAACAAAGATAAATAACTAATGCTTGACTACTGACCCTGTATCAGCTTTTTGAGGGTGGGATTTCTTAACCCAGTAATAAGCGATTAGTGCTAATGCAGGAGCTTTTGAGGTACCTGCACCAAAGGGTTACACATATGACATTTAAATCACACTATTTATCCCAAAGCACTTGACAAATAAGACAAAGATTGAATGAAATTTAGTTACCTCTGGAGGGCAAGATCCAGCCAGCACACTGAATGAGCAGGAGAGAAGGGCATCTAGCCAGCACCAGCAGAGCAAAGTACAGCACTGACAGTGCCAGATGGAAAGCCCTCCCTCCATTTTGATTTTCACAGGTTTCATTTATTTGCTAACTGTTCCCTTACGCCACTCCCAAGACACTCACACACACACACACAAAAAAAGACCAATAGACTGTCACCTCTGTGTCTGGATGTTATTGGACTAACTCAGCTTATTTTCTGACTAGATGACTACAGTTCTTAGCTCTTAGAATCACTGACTCTCCCATTAATTAACAGACAGCCCCCTTATTACTCCTAGCCATTCATCCGTGCAATCAGAGCGCTTCCAATAACACAGGCTTCCTGTAGTCTGAAACATTCACAGAGGTAGACAGGATTCCCTTCCCAAAACAATGCCATGCTGGGCTCTCTTAAGACCATAAGAATGGCCATACTGGGTCAGACCAAAGGTCCATCCAGCCCAGTATCCTGTCTACCTACAGTGGCCAATGCCAGGTGCCCCAGACGGAGTGAACCTAACAGGTAATAATCAAGTGATCTCTCTCCTGCCGTCCATCTCCATCCTCTGACAAACAGAGGCTAGGGACACCATTCCTTTACCCATCTTGGCTAATAGCCATTAATAGACTTAACCTCCATGAATTTTTCCAGTTCTCTTTTAAACCCTGTTATAGTCCTAGCCTTCACAACCTCCTCAGACAAGGAGTTCCACAGGTTGACTGTCCGCGGAGTGAAGAACTTCCTTTTATTTGTTTTAAACCTGCCCCATTAATTTCATTTGGTGGCCCCTAGTTCTTATATTATGGGAACAAGTAAATAACTTTTCCTTACTCACTTTCTCCTCACCACACATGATTTTAAAGCCCTCTTTCATATCCCCCCTTAGTCTCCTCTTTTCCAAGCTGAAAAGTCCTAGCCTCTTTAATCTCTCTTCATATGGGACTCATTCCAAACCCCTAATCATTTTAGTTGCCCTTTCTGAACCTTTTCTAAAGCCAGTATATCTTTTTTGAGATGAGGGGAGCACCATCCGTACGCAGTATTCAAGATGTGGGCGTACCATGGATTTATATAAGGGCAATAAAATATTCTGCGTCTTATTCTCTATCCCTTTTTTAATGATTCCTAACATCCCGCTTGCTTTTTTGACTGCCGCTGCACACTGCGTGGACGTCTTCAGAGAACTATCCACGATGACTCCAAGATTTTTCTCCTGATTAGTTGTAGCTACATTAGCCCCCATCATATTGTATGTATAGTTGGGGTTATTTTTTTCCAATGTGCATTACTTCACATTTATCCACGTTAAATTTCATTTGCCATTTTGTTGCCCAATCACTTAGTTTTGTGAGATCTTTTTGAAGTTCTTCACGGTCTGCTTTGATCTTAACTATCTTGAGCAGTTTAGTAGCACTTGCAAACTTTGCCACTCACTGTTTACCCCTTCTCCAGATCATTTATGAATAGGATTGGTGCTAGGACTGACCCTTGGGGAACACCACTAGTTACCCCTCTCCATTCTGAAAATTTACCATTTATTCCTACCCTTTGTTCCCTGTCTTTTAACCAGTTCTCAATCCATGAAAGGATCTTCCCTCTTATCCCATGACAACTTAATTCACATAAGAGCCTTTGGTGAGGGACCTTGTCAAAGGCTTTCTGGAAATCTAAGTACACTATGTTCACTGGATCCCCCTTGTCTACATGTTTGTTGACCCCCCTCAAAGAACTCTAATAGATTAGTAAGACATGATCTCTCTTTACAGAAACCATGTTGACTTTTGCCCAACAATTTATGTTCTTCTAAGTGTCTGACAATTTTATTCTTTAGTTGAAACAATAGTAATTTGCCCGGTACTGATGTTAGCCTTACTGGTCTGTAATTGCCAAGATCACTTCTAGAGCCCTTCTTAAATATTTGCGTTACATTAGCTATCTTCCAGTCATTGGGTACAGTAACTGATTTAAAGGACAGGTTACAAATCATAGTTAATAGTTCCGCAATGTCACATTTGAGTTCTTTCAGAATTCTTGGTGAATGCTATTTGGTCCCGGTGACATGTTACTGTTAAGTTTCTCAATTAATTCCAAAACCTCCTCTAGCGTCACTTCAATCTGTGACAATTCCTCAGATTTGTCACCTACAAAAGATGACTCAGGTTTGGGAATCTCCTAACATCCTCAGCCATGAAGACTGAAGCAAAGAATTAATTTAGTTTCTCTGCGATGAATTTATCGACTTTAAGTGCTCCTTTTGTATCTCGATCATCCAGGGCCCCCACAGGTTGTTTAGCAGGCTTCCTGCTTCTGATGTATTTAAAAAATATTTTGTTATTACCTTTTGAGTTTTTGGCTAGCTGTTCTTCAAACTCCTTTTTGGCTTTTCTTATTACATTTTTACATTTAATTTGGCAGTGTTTATGCTCCTCTCTATTTACCTCACTAGGATTTGACTTCCACTTTTTAAAAGATGCTGTTTTATCTCTCACTGCTTCTTTTACATGGTTTTTAAGCCACAGTGGCTTTTCCTTAGTTATTTCATCGCATCCTCTCTTTCATGCTGGGATTTCTCCTTTCTTTCTTCCATCCTCCCCCAGTGCCTGGCTGACCCACTCCCTACTTCCTTTCCCCATTCCTCCCTGTCAGATGTTAAGACCTGTCGCACCCTCTGCTCTGCCCCCTTTCTCTCCTGCAAGCCTGGGACTCCCACATCCTTCTCTGTTGCACTAATATTCTTTAATCAAACCAAAGCCATGTTCTCCCTCAACACTGCTGGGATCCCTGCAGCTAAGATTCCATTTGGGATTCTTCTCCCTTGAAGTTCTGCTCTTCCAAATAAGAGGCTCTTCAGTTCCTAGCCTGCACAACAACTACTAAACTGTTCAAGGAACATATCTGGGTCCCTTAGCCACTGCCTGAGAGGAACAGGTAGCTCAGCAGAAGAGCTGAGCTACTGAAAGGAATTTGCTACCCTGACAACAGCGGGTTCCACCATCCTCCTTCCCCCTCCTTAAAATGTGCCTTCTAACCAATACATCATGGGGGCAGCAAATCCTTAAGTTCCTAGACAACGCATTTTGTGAGGGATGCAGTGGCAAAAAGATGTCTTTTCCAAAAGAAGATATACACCAAACCCTTCTCAGAAATGGCTGCTCTGAGCTATCCCAGACTATACAGAAGCTAGTCTCCCCTTGAAGGAGACACCTGTGCAGTGTTTCTGGTGAAAAGGAACTGTTTTGTGGAAGCTGGGGTGGGAGAAAGATCAAAGTCAGATTTATAATGGAAAGTGTTTTACGATAGCCGTGGAGATAAAGTATGCGTCTGTAATATAAGGTCTACAATCCATGCTGGGTTTTCTGTCTTGTCTTACAGAAGGAGAGGTTCTATGAAGGGCACTTCATGTTGGTAACACCATCCTGCAAGGAACTAGCTGATCTGATGAAGCAGTGTATGCACTATGATCCCAATCAGAGACCATTTTTCAGAGCAATTATGAGAGACATCAATAAAGTGGAAGAACAAAGTAAGAAATGATTTTGCTTGTTAGTTTGCTATTAAAGGAAGGTTGATTTATTTAGCTAAGTTGGATACTTTAGTGTAACTTCATGTACTAGCAAAGATTTACCATGACAACACATACTGGTAGCAGAAATTCTATGTGTAATACTATTGAGGGGGTGAGTTTTATACTGTTGAAACAATGGGAATAAAACATGTTTGTGGGTATGTGGAAAGACTACGTAATTTCTATGTTGCATGTGGGTTAAGTCAAGGTGAGCTGAAAGAATTGCAGCCAGTTTTGATATTGTGTATGTCAAGCTATGTGGGCCCAATATGGCTAGAGTCATTTGGGAATCTTAATCAGGGCACAGATGTAAGTATCGAAAACTGTGGATCTGATCCAGGTTGCTAAAGGGCATTATGTTTTCAAAGGAAACTTGACATTACTTTGGACTTCTCTGCCCCCAATACTGAATAAGCTACTTACTTAGTCCTTATTCTGTTAATTAGCACTTTTCGTGTTCCAAGTGCTCTGTCAGACACTAAACAACTAATCCTTATTTCATCTCTGGAAGGGAGATGTGGGACTACCCAAAATACTCATCCCCTTCTGTAGATGGGGCAACTAAGTCTAAATCTGAATCTTGGAGAAGAACTCACAAGGACCCAGCAGCTTAGCAGAGCTAGGCATTGAGACAAGCAGCAGAGCAGGAGGTGGGCAAACAATCAGTGAGGGGAGGGAGGAATCTTCTAGCATTCAGCAAGGAGGAGGAGGGGCTCAAGGGAAGAAGTGTCCACTGTGAGCAGGGATAGACATGAGTCAGGAGCTCTGGACATGAGTAAAATCTAAGGAATAAGGGGACTCTGGGACCCTGGCTAACTTGGACTGTGTTGATGCTGTTTTCCATGTCAGATCCTGATATTATCTCTGAGAAGAAGCCTTTCGCAGAGGTCGATCCCACTCTCTTTGAAAAACGATTTTTGAAAAGAATCCGAGATTTGGGGGAGGTAAGTAGAGTGGCGTGTTTAGGCTGTGACATCAAGAAGCAGACATATGACTGAGCCTTCTCTCACTGACACTGCTCCCTGGCAGCATGGCTCCTTTTGGCACCCCTGGTGCCTGCCAACCAAGGAATTCTCCCAGTTCTCCTCCCAGCAGAGGAGTCTTTGTGGAAGAAGAGGTGGTATGCACTTTTAAGCAAATTGCTTGTAGGGCTACTGGAGGAGTGGGGAAGGGGATGATTTACAGGTGCCTCCACTGCACAGAGACAGGGATAGCGCGAGTACAGGCGTCTAGGCTAACCCCTTCAGGATAAAAAGGACCAAGCCAAACATGAAAGGTGCACTCCACACACTGATTTGGGGCAAAATATAGCCCAGGGTGATCAGAATTCACTGGTAATATGTTACCCAGAGGAGCAGCATCACCGGTCTGTCTCTTTTTTATATACCCTTTCTGTAGCATGATGAGAAAAACTGAATTGTAAATGCCTGAAGTATTGCACTGAGCATTATCTGGCTAGTGATCACAGTTCAAAATGGTTTCCTTTTTTCTTTTAAATTAGGGTCACTTTGGCAAAGTTGAACTCTGCAGGTATGATCCAGAAGGTGATAATACAGGAGAGCAGGTGGCAGTAAAGTCCCTGAAACCTGAGAGTGGTGGAAATCATATTGCTGATCTGAAGAAAGAAATCGAAATCTTGAGGAATCTTTATCACGAAAACATTGTGAAATACAAGGGAATTTGCATAGAAGATGGTAAATTTTCAAGTAGAAGATTAAAAAATAAGATTTTTCCTTCTAAGGTTCAGCATAAAGATTTACTCTGGATATGAATTTAGATTTTTTTCTTCTTGGTGTAGGAGTTAAAATCTCTCTGAAGTTTCTCCCCTTCCCTTTTTATGTACTCAAAACTTTAAAGTGGCCACACTGGCTGCCCCCTCATGAGAAATGTGTGTGTAGACAATTAACTATGGCTCAATTACAATCCCATGGAAAATAGAGTGTTTAGTAAGGAAGCACAGACAAAATCATAACTATTCCTCATATCAAAGCAATTGTGGTGCCCAATGTTACTGAGGTCATATTTACATTAAATCCTTTGCATGGCTCTGTCTCATTAAACATGTCTGTATTCTTCAGCTGTCACCATGATCGCTATTTTAAAAAGTCAGTATTTGTTGGGAGCCACAGTTATTTGCCTTGTGAAGTAGGGTCTCTGTCTTCTTATACATGCATACAGCACCCAACCATGGGTGTTGCTGACACTGACTGGAGCCTTGGGGGCAATACAGCCATGAATATAAATACTTCCAAGTATAGGAAAAAAACCCAGTATGTTAGATGCCACTAAGGTGGTAACTGTTGAGCAAGCTTGGGAGGATGAATGTTGGGAGTTAAAGCTGTAGTGAAATGAGCATTCTTACTATGTTTGCAGGAGGAAGTGGGATTAAACTCATAATGGAGTTTCTTCCTTCTGGGAGCCTAAAGGAATATCTCCCACGAAATAAGAGCAAAATCACTCTGAAACATCAGCTAAGATACGCAGTTCAGATCTGCAAGGTAAGCTTGGAAATTGAGTCTTTCAGCAGCACAAATGTCTGTTTAATTTGTAAGTACTTGAAAAGGGGGAAAGGGGAGTAATGTACATGGACAGGGTCCCTGCTCCTAGGGGGTTTGCATTACTTATGTCTCTTACCACGTGTCCAGCAGCTGAAACATAAAGGGGATAGCGTAATTATCAGTGTGGAGAGCCGCTGCGGCGTGAGCTCATGGAAAATGAGTGGTTTTGAAGGAAGGAGGCAAGGGTGGTTGGCACACAGAAAAGCCGGCGGCAGCTCCAGCAAAGAGGATGGGAGTGAAAAGTTGCTAAGCGTAGACATGGCAGGACAAAAGGGAGCATTCAGGAGGACATGGACAGAGGTCAGAGGAGCTGTAAACAAGAGTCAAGCAGTAGGCAAGAGGAGAGCTGTGCTGGATCTCAGAAGCTAGGACAAGGAGTGTGCACTTGATACAGAAAATGAGGGAGCAAGTGGAATGATGTGGTCACAACAGCAGGAGTGGAAGAGTGTGTTAGGAATGTGAGGAGGGGAGGTGACAGCCAGGTGAGTGTGGGAGAATGGTGGAGTAGGCTGGGGGATTAGATACCATTTTAAATGTATCTAAATTTGAAATCAGTGGGTCATTGGGGAATAGATGCTGGAAAGACAGCTAGCTGTGAGACTGACCAGAGGCCAGAAAAGCAAATCAGGCCCCCAAGGGCAGAGTTTAGAAGGAGGAGCAGCTGAGGACAGACTGACAAAACAGAGGAGAGGGGAGAAAGAAGAGCCATCAGTAGAGATGATGAAGGTGTGAATAATGAGTGAGGTAGAAGAGAAGCTGGGGAGCTGATTTATGAAAGGAGGTGGGGAAAGCAACATGGACCTGAACACTCGGGGCGTTAATGTAACCGGCTTTTTCTCCCTCTTCAGGGAATGGATTATTTGGGCTCTCGTCAGTATGTTCACCGGGATTTAGCAGCAAGAAATGTCCTTGTTGAAAGTGAGAACAGAGTGAAGATTGGGGACTTTGGCCTCACCAAAGTAATTGAAACCAATAAGGAGTACTACACAGTCAAAGACGATCTCGACAGTCCTGTGTTTTGGTAATGGACTACTACAATTCAGCTTCATTAAATAGTCTGTGTAATGTAGTCATTTAACCAGCTCCAGGAGACTAACGCTTTCTGGAACTGTTTTTCTGTTTCAATAAGTCACGTTTTCCAAAGTTAAGTAAACCACACACACAAATTCCATATTGCCATCCACCCCTCTTATTTTGAATGATTACACTTTATATTTCTTTTTAAGATCTTATTTGGCTTATATGCCAGAAGCTGGGAGTGGGCAACGGGCTGGATCACGTGATGATTACCTGTTCTGTTCACTCCATCTGAAGCATCTGGCATTGGCCATTGTTGGAAGACAGAATACTGGGCTGCATAAGGGTTTTTACCTGGATGGTATATTTTGATTGCTTGTGTAGCAGCTCAAGCCTTGTGGCAAGAGAGAGGAGCTCAGAGTGTGTGTGTGTATAATTCCTTTTATATACTCACATGTTCCTGTATTCCACACAAATGACACCATAGACAACTTATTTTAAATGCATGCGGGTTAAGCCATCAATTTTACCTTTTACAACAGGAGTGTATGTATTGAGTGATTTGTGAAGCACTTACTGAAATTTAACAGAGCCATGTTACATCCGTAGGTATGCTCCAGAATGTCTGCTTCAGAGCAAGTTTTACATTGCTTCAGATGTCTGGTCATTTGGAGTGACGCTATATGAACTACTGACATACTGTGATTCAGAGTCTAGTCCAATGGCGGTGAGTTGTGAAAGGAAATGTTAGTTCAACATCAGCGACTGAATTTTAATTCAACACTAATTCTGCTCATAAATATCTTTTGCAAAATAGCAACTTGAGCTTTGTTGAAAAAGACACATCTGAATCATTGCCTTATAGCTTACTCAAAATCAGTGAAGAGGTACAATGAATTTATCTAGCTTATGGAAACAAAAGGTCTGGAGTGCTCTTTTCAAACATGGTCTCTTGCATCTGGATGCTCAAACCATCAGTAAACATTTTTGCTTAAGAACAAATTTGAGTATCTACATGTGGGTGTTAAGTGTCTCATTAAGGAAGCCATGTTTAAAAAATTGTGCTTCTTGTACTCTCATGATGGGATGGGAAAGAAATGAGAATACTGCATGCTATGGTATGAATACGGGTTTATAATTACTCTTCATTTTGAGATTAAGTATTTCTCATGTCAAGTTTCACTGTTATGATTTCATTTGGCAAGAATCGTAAATAAATGTTCCACATGGCTTTTACTTGTTACAGGAGTTTTTGAAAATGATTGGCCCAACTCAAGGCCAGATGACAGTAACGCGGCTTGTACGTGTATTAGGAGAAGGAAAACGCTTGCCTCGGCCACCAAACTCCCCAGAAGAGGTATAAACTAGATTGATAGCCAAATGTATACAAGCAAACTTTTCTTCTCAAGTTTTCTAAAGCATTATGTTTAAAAAAATTTTCCTAATGAGATTCCAAAGTCTGACACCTCCACAGAAACAAAAATCTCTGAGTCCCATATAATTCGTTCTATCGTCCTTTGATTTCTGAAGTATAGAGCTGGTGCATGTGTACCACACTGAGGCTGTGTTCATATAGACACCCCATTCACCAGAGGCCTCTACCACTTGTGCTAAAGGACAGCTCCTTTTCCTTTTAAGGCACTGGTGATTAGTTCCTGAGCCAACTCCCACTGAAGTCCTTTGGATGCTTCCTATTGATTTTAGTGGGAGGTGGATCAGGCTGTAAGTATCCTTAGATAAAGGTGGTAGTGGTGTTTCTACCTATTCTCATAACTAATGTGCCTGACACTTTTTCTCAACCCAGATGGACCAATACCTTTGATTTAAAAATGTAACGGAAGCTCACTTTGGCTCAGATCATCAGCTAGTGTAAATCCACATGGCTCTGTTGCCTTTAGTGGAGCTACTCCAGTTTACATGAGCTGAGGAGCTAGCCCTTTATTGAGAAAATGAAGAATCTACTATTCATCCTTTAAAAAAATTTTTCTCATTGCTAGGTGGACCAGCTGATGAGGAAATGTTGGATATACAATCCAGCTGACCGGACAACCTTTCAAAATCTTATTCAAGGATTTGAAGCACTTATAAATAAATTATAATTAACATTTTTGTATTGTCAGTGCTTTAAATGCATGTCAGATATAAATGCCCAGGTCCTTTAACTACTGTAGTTTGTACTCTGGCTATGCTAATACGTGTTTAAGGGTTTCTTTTTCCAGTGGTTTCCTTTTTTTGGGATCAAAATATTTAAATTCCCTAGCAGAAAATCTTTAAGCACTTTGCTCTTGTTAGAGTATTACTTATTAAAAAGGTTCATCGATCAACCCATCCATCACTTAGATTATACTGAACTAACACCAAGTGGAAAGAACTGTGTCAAGAAAGGGAATTTATGATGGCCCCCAGGTCATACTGCACATCGAACAAGTGTTCTGCAACTAGAATGATTTTCCTGAATAACTAACTCAGAAGATTGAGCAGAACTTTCCATGGCAATTTAATTGCTTTTCAAATAGGAAATTATTTTTTAGGAAAGTGGTAAGGAGATTTTTAAAAAAAGTTGACTGGGCAAAAAAGGTCATCTTTAGATGCATCTGCAATTCAAAAATATTTTGGTACATAACATTCAGTTCAGATACTGTATCAATCAGTGTTATCTAACCAAAAAACTTTACCCTACAATTTGAAGTCCTGAGTTTTTATATTTAAAAAATAAAAAACCTATACATGTAAAGATGATTTACCAACTTTTATGATTTTGCATTTCATTGCAGAAACCCAGTTTCTTACTACAGCTTTTTTTTACTTTTACTAAAAACAAAAAAAACCCCAAGCTAAGTACTTTCCACCATTTTTATAGCATCCTATAAACTCAATTACAGTTATTCTATGATATGTAGGAGAGCTGCAGCATGGAGACACAAGAAAGGGAAATTAAATATCTTATTTTCTTAACAAACACCCCAAATGTGTATGTCAGGCCATTACTGTGATGAGCCATGGAAAGCACTCTCTCAACTGCATTCTCCATTGATATGTAGGTTATCTTTGATGTAAGAGAATGAAGGATTGTAAAGTTTTGTTAGAGTAATATTTTTGCGGATTGATTGTGCCATCACAATGAGTATTTTCCTGGAAGCTATGTTTTTTTGGGCGAGACATTTTTCTGTCCCGCACTCCATTGCATTTATTAACACCTGTTTAGAAAACATGAGGAACAAAAATTAAATGAGTATTTAGACTATTCACTTATTGCATTAGAAACAGCTTTTGGACCCCAATTTGGTATGCAGACTGCCAAATTATGCAATTACCATATATACAATTAACCAGTGTGGCCAGACTGGATCTGCTTGAGTTCTATGACCATAAACAGATTTTGAAGTTGAATCAAGGGTACTGAAGTCGTATTATGTGAATTTGGCAAGAAAATGGATGGTAGATTATTCAAACTAGCAACCTTTTGCTGATCCTCTCCCTGGAATTTAGGCAATATTGTCTCCCCCAAACCTGGATTCTGAAAATGCTTAGAGGGCACATTTAGTGTCAGCAATAACTGAAAAGTGTCTTTACACATTAAAGTATAAACGTAATTACTGAACCCCAAACAGGTAGTAGTCATTTTTACAGTATTATTTTTTATTTCTGTATTTCACTTGTAGAATCTATATGCACTTTGTTACTCTTTATACAAATTAATAAAGATTTTTTTTCTTCACTTGTGTGTGTTAATTATAAATTACACTGTGCAAAGCTGTTTAGGGAAGATAAATTTGAAACTTTTCTATAGCACACTTGTGTAAAATGATAAATTACAATGGCTTCCACTGAGTGAGAGTAGGCTGGAGATTTTGTTCTTTCACACAAATTCCACTGTAAATGGAGCAGTAATTTATTTTGTTGAAAAGGTTAACAGTTTTGAAAAGTTGCAGATTAAACAAAATACTACAGGTGAATTTGACACCAATCAATACATATGTATAATTAACAAAACCAATCACTCTCATATCAAATGCATTGCTTTCTGCTGTCTTAAGGCGGACGTGCAGAGCATCTACATAACACTGCAACTGTGTTTTCTAAAAAAGTCCTGATTCTGAGCTACTGTGAAAAACTTTGAGTTTCTTCAAGACATTTAAAAAAAAATCAGTAAACTTTAAACATGCTTAACAAATAACCTTGGTATTCTATAAAGAGATTAAATAAAATTTCCAGCCATTACATGGCTGGAGCACTACGTACATCAATTACACGATTATTGCAACTTAGTCAAAGATGGAAACATTGAGTTGCAAAGGGATTACAATAAAGTTAATTCACATGGTAAATTGCAAGTGTCTTAACTTATATAAATATTAGTAATGAAAACATGGATTTTTACCACTGCAGATTAAGGCGATTTGGTGATAGGACTTGGAGCTGGTAAATCAAATTTAAGATAAAGAAACAGTCAGAGAAAAAAAAAAAGCTTTGAAAGTTTCTGAATGGACCTCTCAGCCCAGGGCACAAGTCAGGGAGAAAGAAAAGCAGTAGGCAAAGGCAAAAGACTATTCCAGTTCTGGCTGGCAGAGACCGAGTACAGTACTAGTTACTGTACTGCAAGAGAGGTAATTCCTTGGAGAAAATGACCCTCTATAAAAAAAAAAAGCAAGAGAATGGGGGGTAGCAGGAACAAGGAAGTGGGTAATGTTCATTGTGACAGAAGGAGTCTACAATGAAAAACTTTTGAAGGGAGGGGTTCAAAAGGGATGTGTGTGTGTATATACACACACACACACACACACACACACACACACACACACGGTGTAAATAATAAACCCAGGTGCCTCTATGCTATATCATATACACCATACTCAAATGCCAATGAGAGCTGAGTAAGTAGAGATTAGTCCTGTCTAAAAAGGACTATTTGATGCAAAAGATTACATAATAAAGGCCTAATCCTGCAGTCAATGGGAATCAAGGGCATTCAGACTTTTGGGTCCCAAATGAGCAGTTGGAATAGCTGAAGCAAATTGTAAAGTAAGTTTGACACCTGGAGCCAGAGTAAAGTGAAGGTTAAAAATAGGAAAGTGGGATTAACAAAACGAAACTAGGACAGGTGCAGTGGGGTTGGACAGCATTTCCTTCTCTACTGTCTGAAAAATCCAGAAATTATCGAAAACAAAATCGGTTGTTAAATTTTTAGCTTCTTTTTGAGAACTTTTATACTGATCCGCTTAAAAGTGGTTGAAATTATTTTGGTTGGTTTTACTGTTCCTGCACATTGAATTTTCATCACCTAGTGGAGGGTGGCTTTTGCATTTTAGTTTTTGGGAGACTCTCTCACACCAGTTCAAATCCAATGCTTAGCAAGACCTAGTATTTTACACAGAGTTCAGAAGCAGATTAGGGCAGAAACAAATTCATTCACAAAGAGTAAAATTGCAAATAAAAATGATAACCACCTCTTGGGAAAGAATATTAATAGCTAAGAATACACCTTTGTTCTAACTAGCGCCTATGTACTCTAGATTGATGCTGGTAGGCTCACATATAACAAACTTTATTTTTAACAAAACATTTACCGTAAAGCTCATAGGCTCTATGTTAATACATCTAGTGTCCGTCCAATGTTTTGGGGAAGGGTTTTTAAAATGTAAAAGCTATAAGCGCAGAAGGCTCAACTCTGGAAAACATAACACTGAAAAGCACACTTAAAGAGTTTTTAAAAAAATTATGATTAAGACAATCTCACCTTCCTCATCTAAGGGAAAAGTCTCCCTTGCCACTATATTCATTGCTTTTGACTGACACATGATCGACAATCACCAAAGGAAACTTCTTTGCAGGTTTAAGACAATCATTGTCAATTCTGACAATTTACAGTAAGATCATGTATTAAGGGAGACACCATTGTATTATTTAACAAGGCAAATAATAAGCGAAAAATGTCCAACTAGTTGTCTTTATTGCTACATATAATTTATTTGGAAAATTTGCCTGAATTGTTCCTTTTAGGAATTTGTCACCCTATATAAAGACGGATGGGTATGAAGTTAAGGTAGTAATAAATACAGAGGTACAAAAAGGTCACCTGTTGGCTTTAAGGCAGGATTGGTTGATTGGATCTCAATAAACACGCTTTTTTTTAAGATAGGATTCTGCACCCTGAGTGTGCTGGCCATTATATTCAACTGGGCCAGCTTCTGGGGAAGAAATAAGCTGTGAAGAACTTCGCTTTTCACTTCTTACTGGTGCCACCTGTGCAAAAAAAGAAAGTGACAACCCAAACTAAGCGATCAGAGAATCAGTATCATTTGTGTTTAAAGAGTTCCAAGTTGAGGTGTTTTATACTACGCACGAATGACATTAGCTATTTAGTCTAGAAGTTCTAATCATTGCTACTAAGTGCTAATATCCCAGTCTATCCTGATTTCTTTAATTATTTTATTTTTATGCACATCTCTCAGGATGTGGTCTCTTTGAAATTCAGCTCTGAAATGTGCTTTACAGATGCTGAAAAAAATGTAGTGCAGGACTTGGGTGTGGAAATAATATTTCGGGCAACAGGTTAATCAATCATCTAATGCCAGGATTCAGACAAGTCTCTGGGTGCTCAGGTATATTTGTTTAGTCCATGCCCAAGGAATGGTCTCTGACTGCCTTCTGTGGAATGTGGCATTAATACAAGCTTCGGAGTAAGCTGTCTAACATCAGCTGCACCTAGCAGTTTTTCTCCTATAACTAGAAAAAAGGAGATTGAAAAGCAGCTGTTATCTCAAACACCTGAGCTATTTCTTTCCTCTCTGGGCTATGATAACTCTATCTGGATGGAACCTAATGAGAGAGTTTCTAGCCCTGTGTTTGGGAACTTAAAAGTGAAATTCTTTAGTATGTGCACAACACACAGCAACATGTGTAGCCCTTGGCCATCTTTGTTACAAGGTACATCTCAGCCAGTTCTTGCCAAACAAGTGCTACTACCAGCATCTTGATTTGATTCTGCACAAAGCCAGGGGTACCCCGTGACTTTCCTAATCAAGATGTAAATAAAAAATTGGCTTGGTAGATGCCACAAGTTCATGTTTGCTCTAGTTTACCAAAAAATTTTGCAGTTGGCACAATACTCATTTAGACCTTTAAAAGTCCTAATGATCTTTTAGCCACTTGGTGGCAGCAAGAGACAAACAAGGCATTCTACCACCTGCATCTAGATTTGGCCGTGTCTGAAATCACTCTTAGCTTCTCCTCTCACCTTATTTAATGGATTCTGTGGAGTAGGCTGAAAGCTGCCTGGCTGGTATGATCCTTGGGCTCCAGTATAATATGAAGGCATAACCTGCAAATACGTATTGTAGTCTCCATAAGATCTAGCAGGTTCCTAAATGGAGAAGAGGATCCATGATAAACGAAAGGTCAAAACAAAAAACTCTTTATTTTTAAGTAATTACTCTTATTTGTCTACAGTGATGATCAGTGGACAGATATGGAAATACCGGAGTCAAGCCAAGTTTCTAAAGGAAAGAATTTTCAAATCAGAAACAGCTCAGGCCTACAGCAATTTTCCTCTCTCATTGAGTCTGATGTAGGAACTCTTAAAAAAAAAAAAAAAAAAAAAATCTTGATGCACATAATCCTTTAAAAAAAAAAAAAAGGGTGGGGGGAATTTGGTTTTGTATTTTTTAGGTTTTGCCTCCCATTTGCATTGCAGCACCCACTGGGGATCTATAACAATCTGAGAGCTAAATAGCTCTTGGATAATACGAGAGTATATTATAAGATAATATATAAGTATAATAAGAGTATATTATAAGATAATATAAGTGTATTATTATAATAGTATAGCAGGAAATAACGTGATAATCTCTTGTTCACTTATACTATTCGAAAGCTGCAATGTAGGATCATTTTTAATGCACTCCTGGTCTATTTTACAGCACATGGTGAAAACTTTAGGTTGTAGGAGCCTAGCTACATGAAAACTTAGGGAATACCAACGGTTGTGTGTTTGGGATCCACACGGTGACTCTATAGCACTATTTTGCCCACATGATCTGATCCTTTCTGTTTACAGTAGTGCTGAAGCACATAATAGCATCCTAATGCTAAAGGAGAGAAGCAGTCAATGGAGATGTGAAGGAAACTCATTTTACTTTTACCTCCGAAGCTTCATTTTCAAATTCACCTCCTCTTGCTTGAGTAGTGTTGTATGCCTGCGCATAATGCTGATACCACTGCTGGACAGCCTCCTATAAATGAAAAAAACTTCTTCACTTCATCTGCCTGCTATGGTGATTTTACTTTATAGCAATTTCCCATGACCTTCACAGGGCACTAGATTTCATTAAAGACAAAAGCTCTCCAAGACGCACAAAAACAGACTTAAAACCAATAATAAAAATCCAACAAAACAATTAAATATATGTTTTAAGTGATTATGTGATAGGTGTCCGATTGATCACACCAAAGTCTTCTACTCACCCAGAAGATATAGAACAATTATATGTCTGAACCTCATCTAGTATGGTATATGTTTGTGATGCCCAATTACACATTAAATAACTTGATTCATTGGTTTGGAATTTGTTTATCTTATAGTTCGTGAAAAAGACTTCATTCTGCACTTGTCCTCTAAATTGACACCAGGAACCGAGTGATAATATCCTGTTTATTAATAAATAAAAAGTGATCAAAATGCTCTATAATTTATAGTACTATTGAGCCAAGTAACTCCACCATCTTCACAGAGCTATGGGATGTCTTTACAACAGGCCTACTCCAAGTGGAACACAAAACAACCACATGCAACTACAGCGCAACTTCAGTTATCTAGAAGTAATAAAGTCAATAAAAATATACCAAGCACTCCATTACAGGAAGGAAAGTATTGTTAGCTAACATACCTGTGTATAATCCCCATACTGTTGAGAATAATTAAAGTAGTTTTCCATTGCATGTTGAGATGTAGTTCCCTGAGAGACTGCAGCATCCACTATGTTGCTTGAAAGCCCAGTCTGCTGCTGTGTACTAGTTGCTTTGCTGGCAACTGCTGCTCAAAACAAAATGAATACATTCAGTTTATACATGCTGTCCAACCATTAAGGGGCACACTTCGATCTTGGATACATTTGTGTAAACCCAGAACATTGTCACAGACCTGAAATTTATTACTCCAGATTTACACATTTAACTGCAATCAAAATCTAGCCCAAAATATAAAAGGTCTTATGTTTGACAGAAAATAGTTTCTAGAATGTACATGAATTCTGAACAAATATGCTAACTCTGTACATTTGCATTAGAAATACTGCAGTATATAATATCTCTTTACAGATAAGTACTCTTATAAACCATATTTTTCAACTAGAAAATTAGTTATGAAGGTCGCTTATATCAATTTACTTTTCTTCTCAGTGCAAGTTCTTTGAAAGAGAGAATTCTAGATTTTATTAATGACAAATGCTGTGGTTGCTGAGATCATTTAGTAAGCAGAAAAACAACCTACCACACTTCTCTCTAGAAAGCTTTAAATCAAATCACACGCTGTTAGACAAGCATGTGCTGATTGGTTGCTTACCTGAAAGACACACACCCCGCAACACGCTTGCCAAATTCAAGTAGGGATTGGTACTAAGACGGATTTCTTTGGGTGGTTCCCCCAGGAGTGAGGTCTGTTTTTTTGAGGGAATCTGTAAAAATGTTAGATATCATCATTTATTCCACTTTCCAGCTATCACTCAAGTCACAAGTAAAACCAAAGCAATGACAGGTGCTTGTCTCTACATGACTTTAAAAACTTGCAGATTTCATAGGTTTTACAGCAGAGTATCTCCAAATCAATCCTGAACCAAATCATCTGAACAGACTGCTCAGATTACAGATATTTTTTCTTGCCAAGGAGTTTGTCAGCCAAGTGTCTCTTTAGACCAGCAGGGAAGGGGGGCGGGTGGGGGGGGAATTGCAAACTTAGTTTTCCTGAGTATATTTAAAACCTCACTAAAAGCCATCAGATTAATAAAGCTCACAGTAAGCATGCAACAGAAGATTAGCTTCAACTCAAGCCTCTGGCAAACCAAGGACTGTTGAACTCTGGCTTAGGGAGGCAGAATTTTCAGTGATGTACTAATGTAAAATGCCTTTCTGAGCAAGCTGCTTATCAGCACTAGCAGTACTTACATTAAAGGGGAAAATAGTTGGGAGCGGGTCTGAGACCCCAGGACTCGCTCATTCCCCCAAACCAGCAGAGGTGCATGGGCTCCTGGAACTGTGATGGACCGAGTCTATTCTGATAGCACTACAGAGAGGCAAAAACTAAGTACGTAACTGGGACAAGTTGTTTATGGAGGAGAGCAGGAGCTCCAGAGGCAGCCTGCCTGCCCAAAGGCCATCCCTAAAGGTACGTCCATGCTGCATTCCGGAGCGAGCTCCAAGCCTCGGAGACTAGGCTAGCAGGGCTCTCACTAGTGTGCTGTGTAGCCACTGCAGCTCAAGTCTGGTGGGAGGTTAGGGAGGGAGGACAACATCTACACAGCTATTCTTAGCACCTAGTGAACACTCCACTAGCCCAACCTTCATTTAATTTGTTGATTTACAGCATAAAAAAATACCCAAAATAGAGTAATGTGTGCAGGTGGCAAGTTAGTTAGCTAATCCTACATAGATTCTAGCAACATTTAAAACACATGTCAAAATACAGCACCCCCAACATCTGCCAAAAAAACATTTTTCTCCCCGCTTTTGAGAGATGGGTCTCCTGATAAGTCATAACAGTGATACAGAAGCACTTAATATCAATAAACACACAGGAACTGGTCTATGCTGAGGCATAAGTCACCCCTCAAACTGTAACACATGGGAACTGAAAATCATCTCTTTTACAGGCCCCTCAGAATGCTGAGTGAAATTCCACAGAGCTGTACCAGTATCCTACATAGAGGGCAAACTATTTGGTCAAATTTTCTGTGCACATAAGATCTCAATGGCATCACACCAGCAGATAATTTGGGCCATAAATTTCAGAGGATTTTTACTTGCTTTTCAACTCTGGGTGTAATCTCTTCACTGTTAATGTACAATTCAGGTTCCTAATTCCCCTGGTAATCACATTTGGTACATCCATTTGGGTTGGAAGTTGGCTTTTTCTAGTACTAATACCAAGTTTATTCAAATAAGGGCAATTTGTTGCCCTTGATATTTAAAATCATAATTAAAAATGCAAATGGATTTGCATATATCTAAAAAGGAATTTAATGCTCATGAGACGTGCCAGAATGTCAGCCTGGGAAACTGAAATCCTCTCTTTAGTCAAAACACGGTAAGGTACGAGTCCCACCTCACACTACCACTGTAGCTGAGCCCTATTCCGGGAAGGGTTTCTACCTCTGTGAGTCAGGAGGTGGTTCAGTCTCCAGGCCCATTCAAACCTTGGGTTCAGTTGACACTGACTACGAGGAGAACCAGTTAGTGCAGAGGTGGGCAAACTATGACCCGTGGGACCCTCCTGCCCCTTAATACTGGCCTGGGAGGCTAGCCCCAGGCTCCTCCCCTGCTGTTCCCTCTCCCCAGCAGCCTCAGCTCACTGCGCTACTGGCGCAATGCTCTGAGCAGTAGGGCTGTGAGCTCCTGGAGCAGCACAGCTGCAGAGCCCGGCGGCATGGCTGGCTCCAGCTGGGCGGCTCGACTGTAGCATCGCCAACCACCAGGGCTCCAGGCAGGGAGGATAGAGGGCAGGGAAGTTTGGGAGGGTGGGATGGTCAGGGGTGTGGATAGGGGTCGGGTTGGTCAGAGGGCTGGGAACAGGGAGATTGAACAGAGGTAGGGGTCCTGCGGGGGCAGTCATGAATGAGAGGAGAGGTTGGATGGGGCGGCAGGGGGCAGTCAGGGGACAGGGAGTGGTGGATGGGGCAGGAGTCCCCAGGGGCCCATCAGGGGATAGGGGGGTTGGAAGGGGGTCGGGTCCGGTCCACGCCTGGCCTCCCCTAACTAGCCCTCCATACAATTTTGGAAACCCGATGCGGCCCTCAGGCCAAAAAATTTGCCCGCCCCTGAGTTAGTGCCATACTATTAGGAGTTTTGTGATACCTGTCCACTGGGAACTGGACTGAAGACAACACTATCTCAATTTCACAGAGACCACTGAGCAGCCATCCCAGAGTTTGGATGGGCTGATTTCAAACTGGAGAACACAAATTGCTTGAAACATGTTGTCCAGTGTGATTTTTATATAATTTTATTCTAAATCCATTCTATTAAAAATGTACAAATCTGGAATGTGCTACTAATGCACTCGCCTTAGAAAACTTGCCCCTGTATCAACTAATGCAGAAAAGGAAGTAACTTTATTAAGATCTCTGCCAGAAAGGCTGTCCAAAAGTATTGGATTCAAAACCTCCAAAGATAACCTGCAGATTCATTTTTAGAATACTAGATTCTCTGGAGTTTTAAAAGTTTATTTTCCTTTTTTATCTGTATGAAAAGATGAATGGAAATGCTGATTAAAATATAAAAAAAATCTGTTTAAAATCCCAAATCATAACACTAAAAGATTTTAAAATTAAAATAATTACATATTAAATAAAGGCTGAAAACAGAATGCAGCTGCAGACATTGCTTAGGTGCTAATAATCTCCACTGCTTCAGGAAACCAAGAAAATTTAAATCAAAACATAATCATCTAAGGATTTCAAGTTTTCTGTAAATGCCAATGTTTTTAAGTAAATACATGTATAGAATCCAGTTAAGGATTGGATATCTCAAAAAGGCTGGATATCTCAAAAAGTTTTTAATGAAGCATTTCAATTCAGCTTTAAATTTTTTCTTCTGTATCCACACGCTTTGAAAGAATAAATACTAAACCTGACCTGATGTTAAGGAAATGCCTATTGTTTTTTAAGAGGATGCAGATTAGAAACACACACACACACACACTTTGGCATCCTGACCCAGAGATACTGTTCTAGTTTACAGTCACTGAATTCCAACATGAGTTCAATTTTTACAGTCTAAAAAGGCCATTTCCTGCAGCTAAGATAATTTCATCATTACATATAAAGAGGCATGTACATGAGAATAGTACAATAGGATAAAAGATTCCTCTTTGTTAATTCATTTTGACAATCAAAAGACATTAATTTTTCCTTCCTCTAATTCAAAATCCAAATGACCTTAAAATGCTTTATAAATCATTCTATGATTCAGTAAATATTATAATGGAAATAACTGCATTTGCTTTTTGAAGTAACTTGTAATTGGAAGAACAACAACAAGAAAGGGGGCATGAGTACGGGAATGCAAAATCTATGTCCGTTTTTTCTTACCCCTGAACTTGTATCAGTGCTTTTTGGCTGGCTTTGCTGTTGTGGATGTTCTGTGCGCAAGCCTCCAGTAGTAAAATTTGTTAAGCTCTGAAGATAAGTCTGCGACCCTGAGCCAGCTCCTTCTGACAGTCCCACTGTAGTTGATTGTTTATCCTGAGTATTATTTTGCCCTGGCATAGCTTGTCCAACAACAGGCTGATTTGGAAAGAACGGCAAGATGCCCATCCCTGCTGCTGCCGTTGTTTGATTTGGAGTCGCATTAGATGCTGCAGTCAACCATAAATGGAGAAACCTTTCTGTTAGACAAAATTTATCTGAACATTTTGCTTGTGATTTTTATTAAATGGTGACAAAAACATTGAGAAATCAGGAATGTTGCAGTAATAAAAACCTAGAGCTTAATTTAAAAACAAAGCTAGAACAGAAAACTGAAACTGTTTAATGCTATTTTTATTCTAAATAAGGACTGGCTAACAAGTGAAACTGACCAAGGTCTGGTTCATTTGTTTTCTGCTATTCAAGAAAGCTCTGAACAGCAGCAGCAGAGGCTCCTGAGTGACCTGTCTGTGGGCTCAGGAAAACAGCACAGCATGAGTTCACACTAGGAAAGTTTTCTTCACAACCTGAAGGGCTAGAAACTCTTTTTTTTATTAAACGAAGGCTTAAATTCTGCAGAAATTGGTGGCCTAGGTCTCACTGCTCCCCAGAAAAACTCTTCTACTTCCCACTGGTGAGTGCATTATTCAAGCCTTGTCTAGGAATACTGTAAAATGGGGTAAGGTGTCTGAAATCCTTTATTTAAGACGACTCGGGTGCAATCAATGCAGAGCGTGGGGCTGTTAGTAGTCCCAAAAATAAACTGGGTGGAAAATAAAAAAAGTTATACTAACCAGAGTCATCTCTGATCTTTCCACCGACATCTTAAGGCATCATTGTGCCAAGGAATTTGCAACCAAAAGTCACATCCATCAACGCTTGGATAGTAAACCTCTAATGCTTAATGAAGTGAGCACAAACAAACTGTTTGCAGAGCTCCTCAACTAGAGGAGTCTATACACCTTTGAATAACAAATCTAAAAAGCCAGATCCTGAATAAAAAAAGTGGTTCCAACAGTCCTAAAAACTGGTAATATCTGTGCAAGTAGAGTATTAGCATTCTGAATATATTCAAAAAAATGCCACAATGTATTCTGCTCCATGTGAACAGCAGAAGAGAAGTGAGGCAGTGAGACAGAGGAGAGAAGATACTGGTTTAAGCAGGAAATTCTACAGAAACTTTTGCAAATCATCAATATGATGAAATACCAAGAGGGTTTGCAGGATAGCACCCACTCACCTGGCACATGTAAATCTATGAAATGAGAAAACCTTTGTGCAAAAACCCAAAGAAAGATGGAGGAGAGATGCACAAGTGTCAGAACCCTGAATGCACCAGATTAAGACTCTAGGGGGCCAGAGGACAGTTTATTTTAAATATATAGAAATAATCCATGAAAGAATTCCTACCAAATAGTCCACTCAGAGCTCAAACATTTAAGAGCTGCCATCTGGATTCTCAAGGCACTGCATGTAATTCCATTGTCAAATGTTGGAATCAAGAAGGAGGAAAAGTGGTAAAATGCTACCGCAAGGCTGATCTTAGCTGCAGATAGCAATTTACAAAAGTTTCCTTAAGAGGCTTGTGCTATTTGATCAAGTATTATGAAAGGGACATCTCAGGCAGGTAAACACAAGCCATGTTTTATCACATTCAGGACAGAAACATTGAAGACGACAGGCAGGACCAAGATTCCCCAATGGCTACTCACCTACAATTCTATGAAACTGATTGTGTAGAACTTGCCCATCTGATCCCAATGGATAATCCCCGCTCAATTTTTTCATCATCCAGGAATAGGGAAGATGTTTGGTTAACCTTCTGCTTCTACTGGCTAGCTGCTGAGAAGCCATGGTGTGCACACTGAACACTTCAGAGGGAACACCTGTTGTACAGCACACTGTGCACAAGGATTACAAAATCAGACTGCTACCAAGGCCTGAAGGTGCAGTTACACATAAGAAACATTATGCACAAGCAATACAGAACAAATCCAATAGCCAGTCCTGCAGGGTTTCTCAGTATATGCTCCATCTGAAACCTTTTTTGAAAAAAACCTACCGATATACCAACTTTGCACTGCAATCCCACGAGTTCTCAAGTGAAGCAGAGGTAGGTCAGGTCCATACATATCTGTGTGAAAGATTCTGCCAATAAACACATACATGCCTCAGGAAGTGGAGTTAGTGATTTAGTAGCTGGCACTTTGCCTTCGGAGTTAGGACTGAAGCAAACTGCAACATAGTATCATGAAGCACTGGATTGCTGGAAGCATCCTCTTACAAAAAATAAAGTGAGCAACAGCTGGCACTTCTCACGGGAGATAAGGGTGTTAACCCCGTTGTCCTGGCCAAATTCAAACTCAAATACTTACCTTCTGTGCATCTAATTTTCCCCTACAGTTCCACTTGGATTGAGCATTCCTTTTTCCTGTCATAAACTGTTGTACAGTGTTGTAAAACATGCATCAAGTTCCACCCTGAGGTGGTCATACTTCAGAGTAAATGAAGTGACCTCTATGTCAAATTTGTATCTCTGTTGCTAAAGGGATACAGTCAATGTAAAAAACAACAACACTTTTCTCAGAACAATTTACCTTGGAGTTACAATACCCCAGATAATAGAGATTAGAGAAGAAAGTATTTCTATTTTGTTTAGTTTGTGCATTCACAACATCCATTTTTGTACAGTCAGTCACTGTCCCCAGTTGTTTGTGTGGGTCTTTCACACAGTAACGTGTAAAACACAGGAAAACAAAGTAAAAAATACATAAAAATTGGCAGAGGGTCTCAGGGGCAGGCATAGTACATGACACTATTTTTAATTAATTCTTTTAAATTAATTCAGTGGATTTCAAATTGACAGCGTCCCTTCAAAGCCTGTAAATTAGCCTGTAAAGTGTTGTGTGTGTTAGGCAATACGAGTATTACAGATATAGCTTTGACTTCACTCTTCCTTCCTAGCATTTAAGTAAAAACACAAAACACCAGTTCTGCTACTGAGCAACAAATCAGAGTTGCAGAGGAGAGCATCAATCAAGTATACAAACAACAGTCTTTACCAATATTTTGTATGGAATGGCCATTGGTTGCACCTTACTAGAGATAAAAATGAAACTAAGACTCCTCTGAAGATGGCTCATCCTGGAACCTAAAGGGCAGAAAATAATTCTGCATTGTGGCTGGTAATGACATGCGAGATAGAACCAGGTCATCGAGTGCAGTGCAGTATACTTTCAGATATTAACATGCAACATATGGCAACTGAGTTGTTAAAATGTTTGTGTAATGTAAGTTGTCATTAATTTTGATTGTATCCACATTATATGCAATTACAAATGGAAACAGAGGTGATCTGTGCAACTGGAAGTGGAAGGGAAAGTGTCCAAGAAACAACCATCTCTAAAGCCAAGCTGTACTAGATCAGGGGCTAGGCTATCCTCTAATCCCACTAAATCTTGCTCTTGCAGAATACATCTATAATAGACCCATAAAATGCAGATGTGTAATTTCTGAAATTATCTGTCTCAAGAGAATTATTTTGACAGTTTTCTGGTTACAAACAAAATTTCAGAAGCAAGAAAAATTTATTATACCAGTAGGAAGAAAAGAATGACTAATGCTAATGACTCATCTTCTTGATACCTTCCTTAAAAAAGGTAGAGAAATAAAATTCCATTAAAAGGCAAAGCTGCTAATTATGTTTATAGTCATAATTAACCTGTATATACAGTAGAACCTCAGTGTTATGAACACCTGGGGGACGTAAGTTGTTTGTAACTCTGAACAAAACATTATGGTTGTTCTTTCTAAAGTTTACAACTGAACATAGGCTTAATACAGATTTGAAAAGTTAACATGCAGAAGAAAAATGCTGCTTTTAACCATCTTAATTTAAATGAAACCAGCACAGAAACAGTTTCCTTGCCTTCTCAAATCTTTTTTTAAGCTTTCCCTTTAATTTTTAGTAGTTTACATTTAGCACAGTACTGTAACGTATTTGCCTTTTTGGGGGGGGGAGGGGGCTCTGCTTCTGCCTGAGTGTGTACTTCCGGTTCCAAATGAGGAATGAGTGGACACAAGAACAAATGGGTATAAACTGGCCACCAGGAAGTTTAGACTTGAAATTAGACGAAGGTTTCTAACCATCAGAGGAATGAAGTTTTGGAATAGCCTCCCAAGGGAAGCAGTGGGGGCAAAAGATCTATCTGGTTTTAAGATTCTACTCGATAAGTTTATGGAGGAGATGGTATGATGGGATAATGGGATTTTGGCAAGTAATTGATCTTTAAATATTCAGGGTAAATAGGACTAATCCCCTGAGATGGGATATTAGATGGATGGGATCTGAGTTACTACAGAAAATTCTTTCCTGGGTATCTGGCTGGTGAATCTTGCCCATATGCTCAGGGTTTAGCTGATCGCCATATTTGGGGTCGGGAAGGAATTTTCCTCCAGGGCAGATTGGAGAGGCCCTGGAGGTTTTTCGCCTTCCTCTGTAGCATGGGGCATGGGTGACTGGAGGGAGGCTTCTCTGCTCCTTGAAGTCTTTAAACCATGATTTAAGGACTTCAATAGCTCAGACATAGGTGAGGTTTTTTGTAGGAGTGGGTGGGTGAGATTCTGTGGCCTGCACTGTGCAGGAGGTCGGACTAGATGATCAGAATGGTCCCTTCTGACCTTAGTATCTATGAATCTATGAGGTGTGTAGTTACAAGTTTTCCTTCTCTTTTTTCACTACTAAGGCAGCAGGAGACTGGGGATTTATAGAATCTTGACACCTACATCATCCCATTCCATTTTTCTTCAGTTTACATTTCAAGGCTCCACATCAGAACCATCCTCCTTGCGGCTGAGAACTACATGGAACAACCTTCCCACATCCACTAGCACTTTGCTGGCTGCAGGAATCTCTAATCAATTATCAAAGCACTCTCCCCATTCTCCTTCCTGACAAGGGACAGAGTACCCTCACTTTACAGCATTTACAGTCTAGGAAGTGAAATCAAATGCAGGTCTCCAGAATGCAGAGTAGTAACTCTAGGCTTATCCTAATACATAGATTTATATGTAATGAACAGTATTAGTCTGCACAAAGCCTTTAAACTCCTTGATGCCGTTGAACTACCTCTCCCAATTTAAGCACTAATTCCTTTTGCATCAAGATGTAATGTCCACAACTTTAGACTCTTTAGAGGTTTATAAAATTCCGTGTGATAGACTTTTACTCAACTCTGGTTAAAACCTAATAGGATTCTGTTGGGCTGGATTCACAGCTGATTTCAGCAGAACAGCTACTTGTAAGAGAAACTTTGTGATATTGAGATGTATCAGGTGGGAACCTACAGGAATGAATACTAAAAACCTACTTCAGTCCTCATGTGAAGAGACAAGACATTAGGAAAATTTAATTAAAAACAAGGAATATCAGTAAAATCAAGTTATTTGATTTCTCCAAAATCAAAATGTCCAGGTCTACAAGCGTATTAAAAGTAGACACCCTTAAAATGAAATAAAGTTAATTGTAGGACTAAAAGGCACGGACTAAGAGAGGTTACAAGTATTGAAAACCAAAGTAATATAAAGTAAAGCAAATGCCCTTTTTAACACGTCTAGTACATTGCATCAGATAGGGTGTATGGGCATAAGCAAAGAAAAGCGGATAAAATCTAGTCCCATTCACATATCCAAGAACACCAGTAAGAAAGTAAGACACTAAAATGAAAACAGGGCTCCTTTCAGAAACTGAGAACTTCAGGAAAGAAATAGCATGCCAAATCACCTTAAGCAATTAAAGCAAATTCAGAACCCTAGCCAAATATATTGCTGCGGGTTTATCTAATACTTAAGAGTTGCAATAGGAGAGTGTTGATAGTGTGCTAATTTCACTAAACACAGAAAGATGAGACTGTTTTATATTAAATGTTAAAGCACCTAGCGTTAGCTCTTAGAGTCATTTCACACAAATAGAATAGACACCTAACTACCCTATTTGGGAATTAAAATAATGTGGTCATGAGAAAATGTGTCCGTGATTTTAGAGGACGCTAACTTCATGGTCAGCCTGAATGGACACCAAAATGTAAACAAGTGTGTGTGGGTTATATGATACCATGCTAATTATTCTGAATTTCTTTGGATTTTGATGTTTAAGCCTGAAAAATTAACATGAGCAGATGGTGGAGATTTAGATACACAAGTACATGCCTGGCAAATACAGACCAGGAAAACAAAAATATAGGAATCTTCTGGAAGAGAAGGCAGTGAAACCAAGGTGCCTATGCCAGAATCCTCATCTATGTATGCTTTAGAAGCTAAATGAACATATGCCCGTTGTTTGCATTGCTGCTTTTTTCATAAAATATTTAAGTTTGTGCGACTGGGAAGCCTCTGAGTTTGTGCCAGGTAGTGAAAGAAGCCAGTGCAAACTGATCAACACAGCAATAATCAACATAATTCTTTTGTTAAATGCTCCTGTATTTCACATTGTTGTTAGGCTTGGTGGCTTCCTTATTCTGTGGTGATAAGGTTAAAGCTATTGATTATCTCTTTTGTTAAAAAAGTAGGAGCGAGTCAGCTGCATATTTTCAAACTGGACATTTTTGCTGGTACAGTATGAAGCAAAATGTCATTTACATGTATGCGCTTCTCCATGGTTTCCCAGGTCTGCACTCACTGATGGTATTGGCCCTGTTCCCAATACCGTCTGAAGTAACATTGGTGGAGGCTCTCCAAGTAAGCCAGGTTTCTATAAAGAAGAACAAGTAGTATTGTAAATGACTACAGTTATCTTTCCTTAGCTATTCCACAGGCTTTCACATACAGTTAATCTCTTCTACATATGCTACATGCTTAAAGTTTTAATAGGCTAAAAAAGTCCTATTTGTTTTAGAAAATAGTTAATAAAAGGTATACAAGTAGATAACTGAAGTTAAAATGATGAACTTACACTGTTAGTTTGAACAGTCTCAATTTTAATTAGTTGCTTCTGTGCCAGCTGTAGGTGTGAGAAGTTCTGCAGCAGTAAATTAGATGCATTCCCCAGAACAGAATTCTGCCAAATTGACACAAGAAGCATTAGTTAAAGAATACAAAAAAATTACAACACTTGTTGCAAGATTTCCAGCTGATGTGCTATAGGCCAGATACTTTACAATTAGCTTATAAATAAACATGATAAAGGGGAATGACTTTCCATATCTATGTTTATCCGAAGTCAGTGACTTCCCCTCCACAAAACCAAATCATTGCTTCATTTGCAATCAAAGCTTCCAGAAGATTCTGAATTCCTTTTATCTTTCCTTTCCTCCAGTTTGATTTTCTGGGTGCTTTTTAGAAAATAAATGTAGTTTATTGTATTATGCTTTACAATGTTTTTATTTCTTACATAGTGTCTGCTCCAAACATCTCACTGCTTTATTAGGTTATGTTGGGATAGTTAGGAGCTATTATATACTGTTTTACAGTCTCTAAACATTAATGCTACCTTCAGGAAAAGATACCTACACACAAACAATTCTTCCCTTACTCATTGGTAAGTATCCTATAGACAGCACTATTCCAGAACATTCATAACGTGGCTAGTTATTCAGGCTATGTTCACACTGTAGCTCGTAATGTTTTTTGAAATGGTTTTCATGCACAGTTACACTAAAACGTTGCTGTAACACGGTTTGCACCCACAATCAAGACACTTAACAAACCATGTTGAGATGCCATACTAGAACTTTGCCTTGGGGATATTCTACAGTATGTTTTTTGGATTGTATGATGGTTTAAAAGAAATGTCTGTCCACACTGGAGCATCAAACCATGCTATAATTCAGGGGTTCTCAAAGTGGGAGTCAGGATCCCTCAGGAGGTTGTGAGGTTACTACATGGGGAGGTCGTGAACTGTCAGTCTCCACCCCAAACCCCACTTTGCTTCCAGCATTTATAATGGTGTTAAATATATAAAAAAGTGTTTTTAATTTATAAGGGGGGGGAGGTCACACTCAGAGGCCTGCTATTTGAAAGGGGTCACCGGTACAAAAGTTTGAGAACCCCTGCTATAATTTGTGCTAACTACATGAATGCTTGAAAACATTTAGTCAAACATCATTCTTGTAGAGCAAGATTGCACTGGCAGAGGTTCTTGAACATGATTTGCCAGCCAAAACATATGTTTGCTCCAGGTATCAATAAACCTTTTTCTGTAGCATTCAGGTACTTAAAGAACGCATTCTGTAAGGCAAGACTAGAAATATGGAATCAAAATTCTCCATTATGCGAGTGCAGTCTTGCTCACTTTTTGAAATTCCCTACGCCGGACAGACCACCATTAATGATTGAAAACTGAAGAAGCAGCTGAGCACAGCAAGTAGGGATTTGCATGCTTTATGGCTCTGCCAGAACTCTGCCTCACAAATGTTTCCAGTCATTTGTAGCCAGCACAGTTTTTGTGTCCCAGTGTGGCAGGGTTGCAGATTCCTTAGGAACTAAACTCAGAATACGTAGGACACAGACATTTCATGTTACACAACAGTCCTTTGTATTTTGGAAATTATTTACTTTAATATCAACACACAAAACAAGGGATCTCTTAAAACCTGCAAATTAGATTTTAGATTCAAAAACAGAATTCCACCAAATATGGGGCCAAATCTGGATTAACTGCATCAATATATTTGTGTATTGAGTCCACACAGCTGCCCTAAGCATCTCAAGTAGAAATGACCTGTGTCTGATGCTGCCAGTACAACTTTATTTTTTATAATTTTATTGTGTTTTCTGAGTTACATCAAGAAAGAAAATGTATTGATTAAATGACAAACTTTTAGGAATACAAAGTAGAAAAAATTGTTTGGCTGAATCTTCAAAACAGACTCTCTGGATTAATCACAGGGAGATCCGTTAGACCATTCAGTTAACACGTAACTCTAAATGTTCAAAACGTGTTATGGTGACACAGAATGTCTCTCATTAAGAAATACCAAGAGTAGCTAAGTTAAAAAAAATTGTCCAGTGATTCATCCAAACAACTGTTCAAATTCTCATCTGTCATGTCCTGCTAATTATCTATAATTTAATTATTCTAAGAGCAATGTTTTGGCATCATATTTTTAAAAAAAAGTGATTCCTCTCAATGTATCATTCAACAAAATCTTGAACTATCAATTCCATGCAGCAAAAAGAACATATGCAGGAAGGAATATAGAAATAAGCTGAACCACTGTTCTTTTGTCAAACTAACAGAAAACTAGAAAGTAACACAGCTTCTTTTCATGTACATGATAACACTGAATTCCAAGAAAGAAATAGTGACCAGATTCTCTGGCATTGAAGAGTACCCCAAAAAGATACATTACAGAATAAGAGTACACAAGTGCCAATGAAAGGAACCTAGATAATTAAATTACTGTCAGTAAATTCAGCTTACTGGGTCAGGTTTAGTGACTAATTAAAAGCAGGAGCTTCCATGAAAGAATATTAAATGCATGAGTCTATCCAATGCGATAGCACTCACTTGTTTAGCTGTAGTATACTTAAGCCAAAAAGCAGTGGACATCATCAGTCACACTGCAACTATGTACAACATGCTTCCTTTCAACTGTGATTAAAAAGCATTCATGTTGCCTTCCAAGGAAGCCCAAAATCTACAAGACCATAGAAAGAGCTGGAGTAACTAAATATATCCAAGGAAAATGTCATATATATATTTTAAAAATGCAAGCAAACAACACTCTTTGTGTTCAATAAACTTTACAACATGCAGCAAATGTATTTCATTCTGTGGTGCACTGCAGATCTAAACAACATACCTAACATTTGAAAGGAATACACGTCTCTAGATAACTCATAATAGAAAAACAAGAGAAAGCAACGTGCCTTTACTGTGAAGAAAATCTCTCCTATTTTAGTTTGATCTCTCTTAACAGACATGGAGCTATAGATCTTAAAAGTATAGTAGAAATAGTAACGAATAAACACGTTTTTTTTATTTTGAGTAGGAATTTCTAAAGTACTGAATAGAGTAAGGAGCAAAAGTCTCATTTAAAAATCAATGGTAGTAGAGCTTTCTAACTTCTCTAGGTGCTTTTGAAAACCTCACCCGTATTTCCTAAGGGTAATATTCACTCCTTGGCACAGTCCACACTGTGGAAGCCCCTACAATAGTCCTGATGTGGTAAGCAGAAATGGAAACTGGGTGGCCTGGTGACCCAATAGATTGGTGCAAAAGGGAGTACTGATTGTGGACAAAAGCTGCTACTCCAGCCCAGGTCCCTGAGTTAGGGGGTAGACACTGTAGTGTCCAGGAAGTGGAAGCCCGTTGCCAACTCTGTTCACATATCTATTCAGGGGACACCATCATAGGGCCTAATCGCATCAGCCACACTATCAGAGGCTCGTTCACCTGCGCATCTACCAATGTGATATATGCCATCATGTGCCAGCAATGCCCCTCTGCCATGTACATTGGTCAAACTGGACAGTCTCTACGTAAAAGAATGAATGGACACAAATCAGACGTCAAGAATTATAACATTCAAAAACCAGTTGGAGAACACTTCAAACTCTCTGGTCACTCGATTACAGACCTAAGAGTGGCTATCCTTCAACAAAAAAGCTTCAAAAACAGACTCCAACGAGAGACTGCTGAATTGGAATTAATTTGCAAACTGGATACAATTAACTTAGGCTTGAATAGAGACTGGGAATGGATGAGTCATTACACAAAGTAAAACTATTTCCCCATGGTATTTCTCCCTCCCACCCCCCATTATTCCTCAGATATTCTTGTTAACTGCTGGAAATAGCCTACCTTGCTTGTCACCATGAAAGGTTTTCCTCCTTTCCCCCCCTTGCTGCTGGTGATGGCTTATCTTAAGTGATCACTCTCCTTACAGTGTGTATGATAAACCCATTGTTTCACGTTCTCTGTGCGTGTATATCGATCTCCCCTCTGTTTTTTCCACCAAATGCATCCGATGAAGTGAGCTCTAGCTCACGAAAGCTTATGATCTAATAAATTTGTTAGTCTCTAAGATGCCACAAGTACTCCTTATAATTTGATATACATTTTTTCACACTGATAAACATACCTGGTGTACTTTATTCAAATGCAAAAATCCTGGATTGACTGTTGTATTTATAAGATGAGGTAAACCAGCAGATACTCCAAGAACTGCTTGAGAAAACACAAGATACCATCCTTGACAAATTTATAGAATTTTTAAAAGTTAGGCAAAGAATGATTTTTAACAGTTATATACACTTTATATATTTGCCCTTTCTAAGTATTTCTATAGGATTTAACATTTAATTAACTGACTAAAAATCAGGACAATGAATCCTTTTAATACACATCTAGCTGAAGCTTATTATGCAGAGAGACTCTTATCCTGCAATTAATAGCACGCAGGAAAACTGCTATGTCTGCCTGGAGCCCCACTGAAGTCAACAAGGTTCCTCAAAGGTGCATGGTCTTCTCATTCACTTTAAACTGCAGGACTGGGGCCTTAGTTCAAGTGCTTTGATAGATACATAGTCATTGGATATACAATTTCTGTGTAGTCAACTGTAAACAGGTAATAACTTAACATGTCATCAATGGGCCCTTAGAAGTTAATGGCAAAACTCCCCTTGACTTCAGTGGGATCATGATCAGGCTTTCTATTAGGGACAGTCACACTAGACAGGAACTGAGTTAAAATAAAGACTAAATACAGATTCCCCAGCCATGCTGCTCGCCACTTTACCATACTAGAGTGCTTACAGTAACAGGGAGAGTGTCAGCAGTCTGAGGGAACAAACGATTATAGGCAATAAAAACATGGGGAATTTTTGGAAATTAAAAGATGAAATATTCAAAGTTACAAAAACTGTGAGCTTTTTAAAAGAATTCAGGAGACAGTGTTAAAAATATGGTGAACCTTGTAGTTTCATGGTTAGAGAAGGGACTGGGTTATTGTTCTTATTTCATATATTTATGGTAGCACCCATAACCTGCTAGGAGCTTTCCAAATATTCAAGAAGAGACAATCCCTGCTCCAAGGATCTCACAATCTGAAGACAGACAGACAAGCAGAGAGACACATTAAAGGAAGGGAAACAGCATTAGGAAAGTTACACACAAGTAAACTCTATTCACTCTGGAAGCAGCATGGGAGAAACAAGCCGTTAAGTGGCACTTAGATGTGGAGAGCATAAGAATATTACATGTAGGCTCTATTCCTGGCTCTGCAACTGACTCCCTGTTGGACTCTGGGTGTGTTGCTTACCTTCCCATGACTCAGTTTGCCCATTTTTACAATGAGTAATACAGTAATAACCATAGACGTGTCCTGAGAGTGCTTTGGTAAAGTTATGAAGTGCAAAGAATTATTATCAAAGTATTGCATAAATAGCAGCTTATACCATCAACCTATGCTGTTCCTTCCCTTTAAATTGTGCTTCTGTGCTCCCTTAAAGAGTTTCACTTCGCTGCTGTTCTCCCTGGAGTAGTCCCCACCGAATGAGATCATGCCCTTTCTGCAAAGGCCCACAGTGCACTTCCACACACTCAGTTGTTCTTACACATCCCCTCTGTACAGACTTCTTTCAGGTGCAGCTATGGAAATAAAAGTGACTTCACAAAAAAGTGCCTCTCCTTACTAAATAGATTTGTTCCTCTGTGTATTCAGGGTCACATATGCTTCCTTTACTAAGTAAAATACTTTATCACCCCTTTTAGGACTGCAAAGACAATGCAGCTAAGAAAGAACTAGCAGGATTCTTTTTAGCCCTATCAAAAGAATTATTAAGAAAGTTCTGATTACAAAATCTTTAGTATGGGTCATGATGTACACATCAGACAGAATCCAGCTTCCTATAGTTAGTCTGCAAGGCTGTCACAATTTGAAAAGCCATCCTTTTAAATGTATCTTGAGCAAATTTAATACAGAAGCCAGAGTGAGATAAATATAAAACCATACAGTGACATTTGTATAGCTAACCTTCTGAAAACAACCACACTCAAAGCTGTCTTGCACTTTCCCCACCTTCACAGATACCTCTTAATGTATTACTGCTCTCTCATAAAAACCCACATATTCACTTATTCACAACTACAGAATCCCACACACCTGTTCCTTGAAATACAGGTAAAATTCTGATTCTCCAAACTGAATTATGCAAAATTTAGAAATGCCCCCAAGAATGGAATTTTGTTTTTCCCAAAAATCTCAATTTTCTGAATTTCCAGGAACCATTGAAAAATTAGGGTTCACCTGCACATAGGGCAAGATATTCATCTCCATTCTGGCCATGTTCTGAAAGGTATAAGGACCGAAGCAATGTAAAGGGACGCTAAAAGTTCTTTATCCAGCAGCAAGAGGACTGTCCCCAAGCAGGCATTGATGAAGAAACCCATAGGCTGCCTCCCAAAGACCCACTCACAAGTCCGGACATAGGAAGTATGCACTATGGAGCCGTCCTGGGAGCAGGAGAGTTGTGCTGGGTGCAGGCCCACAGCACACAGGAGTGTGGCCCACAGAGCAGCCCGGGGAAGCTGCTTGAGGTACGTCTACACTGCAAGAAAAGGTGCATTTTAACCCAAGTTAGCTAACCTCAGTTAAGAGCACTTTTGTGTGTGTGTGTGTGTGTGTGTGTGTGTGTGTGTGTGTGTGTGTGTGTGTGTGTGTGTGTGTGTGTGTGTGTGTGTGTGTGTGTGTGTGTGTGTGTGCGCAAGCGCTCGCAATGTAGACATACCCAGACAGCCCTCAGGACCTCTCTGAGTTAAACTAGGGGCCTCTCCATCCCCCAAAGCAATCCAGGATTGGAAGGGTGCTAAAGTGGCTTAAAGCCACCTCATCCCTCCCAACTGTCTTAGAGACACTGCATACATTCTCACCCACACCCATATTTATAGCACAGCCATTCATTCTTAAGGTAGGTCTATGCTACAGCCTAAGCTGATATAACTTGCGTTGCTCAGGGCTGTGAACCCCACCCCCCCAAGTGACAAGTTTTACACTGTCCATATCGGCGCTATGTCGGCGGGAGACGCGCTTCCGCTTCTTGCCAAGGTGGAATGATTATGCCGACGGGAGAGCGCTCTCTCGCTGGTGAAGATGTGCTGCAGCTGCGCCAATGTAGCGCTGTAGTTTAGACTTGCCTCACTGATCTCTTCAGACTGACTGTTCCCATTCTTATTCCTCACACTTCAATTCTTTGAAACATGATACATTACTTTTAATTTATTGTCCATTCAAATTAGAAGGAAAGTTCCTTTGGAAGTAGGACAATGTCTAACAGCATGCTTGTAAAATGTTATATATATTTTATGGAAACATACAAGAAAGAAATAATTTTAAAACCGTATGAACTGGAGAGGGACTTGAGTTGCAAGTTCAGATCTGGAACCAAATCCCCAAAGTTTGAGTGTATTTGGATCAGAGGTTTTGTTTTAGACCAATTTCTAATATAAATATCAATAGATTGCAGAGTTAGAACGAGGGTGTTTACAAGGAGCAATGATACTTAAATTCACTGTTTGCAGTGTTATAGCCATATTGGTCCCAAGATATGAGAGACACAAGACAGGTGAAGTAATATCTTTTATTGGAGCAACTTCTGTTGCTGAGAGAGAGAAGCTTTTGAGCTACACCTCTGCAGAGGTATTAATTGCCCACCTCATCAGGAATGGTCTCTTGCAACATGTGTTAAATCCTAATGCTTCACTCTTTTCTACCTTGTATTTAGCTGTAGCACTCTGATTACCTTTCCCTGAAGAAGAGCCCCATGTGGCTTGAAAACTTGTCTCTTTGACCAACAGAAGTTGGTCTAATAAAAGATATCTTACCCATCTTGTCTCTCATTTAAATTAACTGTCATGAGGGTTTGTTGTACATATGTTTTCTGTCACTTTTGTGAAGAGGACTATCTTGAGGCAATTATAAACATGTATTTTAAAAGGTTGCTCCTGCTTTTTTTTTTTAGCTAAAGCTTGTTATATCACTAAGCACACGGAATTATTTTCTTATTTATCTATTTTTTAAAAGGCTTACCACGTTTACGAGCACGTCTATACAACTGGGGCTGCAGTAACATTTGTAACATGGCTGGGTTATTTAAACTCTTCATAATCTGCACTGGATTTGGCTCTGGAAGCAATCCTTTTCTATTGTTTCTCATCTGGAATTAATAGAAATACGGAAACATTAGACTCAAGAGTAAACAAAATCATATTCTATTGCCATGACTACCTCAAACAAATTTGCTGGTGCAAACCCTTTATTTATAAAACAAACAGGTTTAAATCTATATTTGGATATTATTTCCTTGAACTCCATGTGTCACACACCAGAGTTCAAAGATCAGTGTTCCTGCAATTTCCATTCACCAAATATATGTAATTAACCATTTCATTGTAAAGCTCGTTAGTAACATATTCCAGCATTTCCTTTACACTGAAATTAGCACAGTTGCTGCATTTCTCTCCTTCCCCTTTAGGTTTCTAGATAGGAAACAATAAGAAAAGTATAAAAATTATTAGGCATAACAGCACCTCAATATTCTCATTACTTCTCTCTCAACCTTTTAAACCAGGGGTTCTTAAACTTCATTGCACAGCGACTCCCTTCTGACAACAAAAATTATTACACGACCCAAGGAGGGGGGACCGAAGCCTGACCCCAGCTGCCCAGGTGGCAGGCCCAAAGCCGGAGTCCCACTGTCCCAGGCAGGGGGAACCAAAGCCCAAGGGCTTCAGCCCCAGGAAGGGGATCTGTAACCTGAGCCCTGCCACCCAGGACTGAAGCCCTTGGGTGGGACTTGGACTTTGGCCAACATATCTGAGTCAGTCCTGGTGACCCCATTAAAATGGGTTTGTGACCCACTTTGGGGTCCTGACTCACAGTTTGAGAACCACTGTTTTAAACCATTCATTCATACACTGAAATTATAATGCAATGTTTGTAGGATCAAAAAGATTTCAAATACACGTTCTCTTCATATAAATATTCCAGTATGAAAAGAAGCTCAAAAAAATGTGCCCCACAGCAATCCCGCCCCCAACCTGTCACCCTACCCCCTCACAACACAAAACATTCACACACATAAAACCCACGGGGCAGGTTTTTTTCCTGGAAAAAACACATTTTCCCCACAACTCTGGAAAGCAAAGAAGGAAATGTAGTCCCCCGTTATGACCAATAAAATATGCCATCTTTAATAACACTAAACTCAGCTCCTATTCTACAGAGTTGAGGTGAATAACTCTATAGAAAAGCAGCTGAATTTACTCAGAACTATCCAAAGTAATGAGAATATTCTGCTACAACCTTCAAGACAGCTTCATTTACCACTTACCTTCACATCCAATTTTCTAAGAAATAATTTGATATGACATGCAGGGCATAAAAGCTTCATTCTACACAAAGCATGAAATTAAGTCATTCCCACTACCCTGACATTTATTTTTAAATTATATTTACTTGTCTCATTTTAAACCAACCTATAGTTGTTAAAAAGCACTCTCTCTTAGTTTAGTTTTGAACTGAAACCATCTCTTACCCCTAATCCCTGCGGTTCATGTCTTTGTCTTAACTAGGAAGAAGTTGAGTTTGCCAGCTAGCTAACATGAGCTAGCCAACTCCAACCTAAACTCAACCACTTTTCTAGTGTAGATGCAGAGTAACACTTTGAACAGACTGAGTTATAACCTAAGATCTTGGTTAGAGGAAGGTTAGAGAAACCATCTTTTCATTTGTAAACAGATCAATTTTGATGTGTAGTCACTGTGAGAAAATAAACATGGAATTCCACAATGTCATTTTACAGAGTCACTTGTCAGAACAGAACTACAATTTAAGTATTAACATTTCACCGAGCCAAATAGCTTTCTCCTGTTCAAAAAGAATTTTCACTTGGTGGAGTATAATCTTATTAAAATACTAAGCTGATTATAAAAGCACTTATGGACTTCTCTTCCAATGGATTTTATAAATTCTTATACATGTACAACATATAATATAAACATTTAAAGTGTTTTCTCTTTGAAAAGGGAAGGTCTCTTACCATACGTTGTGCTGCTATGAATGCAGCTAATGTGCTTCGTCCTGGCGCTCCAGGGGCACAGTACGATACCTGGACTCTCTTTCCTCCGATAGTCATACCATCTGTGACTTCTTGCACTTCCTCAGCCTGCTCTGCAGTCTCATACTCAATCACTGCAAAGCCACCAATATAACTGCCTTCGTCCTCAGCAAACTGAAATGGCATTTCACGATACACTGAACACATTACATTCAGCCATTATTTTAAAGCATTTTCTCCTCCCCCCTGCACTGAGCATGAATTACTTGTGCAAAATCATTAACACATCTGCAGTCATAAGACAGAAAGAGGTGGATTACAAATAGTTGTAATAAGCCGTAAATCCAGTGTCCAGAAGTTGGTCCAATAAAAGGTATTACCTCACTCACCTTTTCTCTCTAATATCCTGGGACTGACATGGCTACAACTACCCTCTATACAACAATGAAATTGATATAAAGTTACTTAGAGTCCCGATGTGGAACAGGGACACCCCTCCCCCCAATGCTTTAAATCTGATTAGAAAAACATCATCTAATTCTCAGCTATTTAGTCCTGGAAGTAATAAGGCCTATAACAGGAATTTGTTTACAGCCCCTTAATGATTCTCAAATAGAGGAAGATAGGTTAGCACAAACAGCAGCTATTCAACAGCTTAGAATTAACCTTCAAGAACTCTTATAAGAAAAGAGGGCTGGGAAAATTCAAGGACTCCTCTATGATGGGTTCGATTTTACACCAAGACAGCTGCGCTGGCACAAATCATTAGTCTGGATATGCAGAAAGTGGCTCACAGCAATGCAGCTTACTTTGGCTTCAAACCTGGGCAAAGAAAACTGCTTCAACCTGCAAAGATGCAGCTGCCAGTATCTGTGTAAATATATAAGGAAATTAAACTTTCCAAAGAAGAATGTGCTAGGAAAAAAATCCCTCAAAACTAAACACCAGTGAATACTTTCTAGGGGAAACTGAAAGGTGAAGTAGAAAAAGATAGGGCAGTTGCCTTGTTCTCTCTAATGCAAGCAAAAAGGTGATTAGACAATAACCTTTTCCCAACACATAAGGCGGCAATGGAGAAAGAAAGGCTTAAAGAAGAGTAAAGATAAGGATAAAAGGAAAGAAATACAGAAAAAGAAAAGAATTCCCAAGCAGCATTCTCCACTGACAGCATTCTCCACTGACCTAGTTAGATTTACATGATGAAATGTGTCAGTTAGTAGCAGAACTAACTAATATATTCCTGAAGAGGGGTAATACACAGCTATGCAATAGAAGTCATAGTAAAAAGAATCATGATTTTTTCTCAGATGACCTCTTCTTAGCCAAAATTCAGAACTAGTACTTCACCCTTATTCTCTTTTACCTGTCAACCGCCTTTTACACTATAACCATGCTCCTCTTGAAATTTTCTCCTCATTTGGCTTTGCTGATTTTGTCCTCTCCTGGTTTTCTGAGCACTTCTTTAATTGCTCCTTGAGCATGTCCTTTGGGATGATCTTCCTCATCCCCCCTCTAACTTTCTGTGAGGGTTTCATAGGGCTCCATGCTTAGTCCCCCCCCCCCCACACACGCCTTATATATGGGTAATCTCATCTGTAAACACAAATTCAATTACCTTCTCTATGCTGACAACTCACTGATCTACCTCTTTATTCCAGACCTGTCTCCTTCTGTTCAAACTAAAATCTCACTCTCTCGCTGACATATACTTGTGGATGTCTAGTCATCAGCTCAAGTCAACATGGCTAAAACAGAGCTTTTAATCTTCTCACACAATTCCTACTACCTCCTTTCTTAATCACTGTGGACAACACCGCCATCCTGCCTGTCACTCCTGCCTGTAATCTGGGCATCATCTGCCACATGGACCTTTCTCTAGGACCTCACATCCAGGCTGTCTAAAACTTGCCATTTCTTTCCACATCAAATCTCTAAGCTATGGCCTGTCCTGTCCATCCACATCACTAACATTCTTATCCAGGTTCTCATCATCTCAGTTACTGCAACATCCTTCTCTCTGACCTTGACAATTGCAACCTTGCCCCTCTAATATCCATTTCAAATGCTGCTGCAAAGCTCATTTTCCTAGCTCACCACTTTCACTGTGTCCTCTTTTTGCATTCTTCCTTTGGGGTCCTCCTTCTCTATTGTATCAAACATAAGCTACCTGTCTTCACTTTCAAGGCCCTTCATGGCCTATCCCCACCCTAGTTATCATCTCTGGGCTTGTCTATGGACTATAGGAGTGTGAACTGCAGAGGGCATCAAAGCATTGCCTCTATCTGCCCTGTGCAGATGAGGCTGGAGCGACTAGAAGGTATGTGGTTTGCATTAACATAGTCCTGTTGGAAAGAAGACTACATTAATTCAAACTATGACCTTTTAGTTCATGCCAGCAGTGTCCACACAGGGCAGTTAGAGCGCCATACTTTGATGTGTGCAGCAGTTCACACCCTAAAGTCTGTGCAGTATAGAAACAGCCTCTTTTTCACTATCGAGATGTTGATTCCCTCCTCCAATCAGTCCATGATGCCAACCTCCATCACCCACATGTTAAATTTTCAAATGTGCTCTCTCTCCACACTTGGGAGGTGCTCCTAGTAAACATCTGCAAAACTAACGCATTTTTCTCCTTAAAAACTCTCCTTTTTAGTGATGCGTATAAAAAACTTGACAACAGCTAGGCTGCTGGTGTGCTGAGACCACTGATGATCATACTGACCAATACTATCTCAATGTTTCCTTACACTCATCTTTTTGCCTGTATCCATTTGTTGTCTATTATTTAATACTTAGATTGCAAAGGCCAGATTTTTAAAAGTATATCAACAGGTAACTTCCCCTGATTTATATGAGAGTTAGATACCTAAATATCTTTAAAATTTAACTCTAAGACTCTTGATGTGCAGATTGTCTTTTGGTTCTGTGTTTGTGTACAGTGTGTACAGTGCCTAGTACAATAGGATCTGGGTCCACAACCAGGCAGTATGATAACATAAATAAATAGTCATTGCGAATATTTGTTATAAAATGTGTTATAAAGATTTTCCTGGCATGAGTTTGGAATGGCTGCATTACATGCTTTACCATAATGGTTTGTTTAGGTCACAATTTATAGAAAAATATCACGATTCTGCCATTAGGCTCATGGAACCACCAACACACAATACAACACACACACACCAGATGCTGTAGGGAAATCCATTTATCATTGTGATTAAAGGTGCAAGAAAAATGCACTTTTTAACTACCTCAAACTGCATAGTCAACATGGTTTTATGGAAAATAGGTCTTGTCAAACCCAATTTCATTCTTTCATGAGATTACAAGTTTGATTGATAAAGGCAACTGCGCAGATGTGAGCTGTAGCTCACGAAAGCTTATGCTCTAATAAATTTGTTAGTCTCTAAGGTGCCACCGGTACTCCTTTTCTTTTTGCGAATACAGACTAACACGGCTGCTACTCTGAAACCTTACTTCACTTTTGTAAGTCATTTGACTTAGTACTGCATGACATCCTGATTGAAAAATTAGCTTTATACAATATAATCAGAGTACAAATTAAATGGATTAAGAACTGGTTAACTAACAGATCTCAAAAAAGTAGGTGTCCATGGGGAATCATCATTGAATGGTGATGTTTCTACTGACAGGTTTCAGAGTAGCAGCCATGTTAGTCTGTATCCACAAAAAGAAAAGGAGTACTTGTGGCACCTTAGAGACTAACAAATTTATTTGAGCATAAGGTTTTGTGAGCTACAGCTCACTTCATCGGATGCATTGGATGTTTTTATTGGCATTCTGCTGGGATTGGTCCTAGGTTCAATGTTGCTGAACACTTCCAACAATGACCAGGAAGTAAATATATAATCACTGATGAGAAAATTTGCAGATGACACAAAGACTCGTGGAATGGTAAATGAAGATGAAGATAAGGCAGTCATGCAGAGCTATCCGGATTGCTCAGCAACCAGAAGTCATTCAAACAAAATACAGCCAAATGAAAAGTTACAGAACTAGGAACAAGGAATGTAGGCCATATCTACAGAATGAAGGACCATATCCTGGAAAGCAGCGACCCCGAGAAGGATTCAGGTGTAGTAGTGGACAAGTAATTGAACATGAGCTCCCATTGTGATGACATGGCAAAAAGAGCTAATGTGATCCTTGAAGGTATAAACAGGGGAGCAGTGAGTACGAGTAGGGAGGTGATTTTTCCTCTGTATATGGCATTGGTGAGACCAGTACCGGAACACTGCATACAGCTCTGTCCCCATTTTAAAACAGATGTTGAAAAATTGGAGAGGGTGCAAAAAAGAGCCACAAAAATTATCTGAGGGCTGGAGAAAATACCCTGGAGCGGGAGACTTAATAACTCAATATCTTTAGCTTATCAAAAAGAAGAATGAGAAGTGAATTGATTACAGCATACCAGAACCTTCACAGGGAGAAAAACAGCAGGTACTAAAGGGCTCTTTAATCTACTGGAGAAAAGCAAAACAAGAACCAATGGCTGGAAACTGAAACCAACCAAATTCAAATTAGAAGTTAGGCACAATTTTTTTTTAAAGAGCAATAGTGATGAACCACTGGAACAAACTACCAAAGAAGCGGTGGATTCTCCATCTCTTGATGTCTTCAAATCAAGACTGGATGCCTTTAGCCAAACACAAGTTACTGGGCTCCCAGAGGAACTGGGTGAAATTTTATGGCCTTTGATATATAGGCAGTGAGACTAGATGCTCTAATGATCCCTTCTGGCTTTATACTCTAGAAATCACTCTGCCCACTAATCCGTCACCACCAAGAATACTAAAAAACCAAATATTTGAACAGCTTTCGAACAGATACTTAAAAACAAACAAATATCCACAATCACCCATGACTTCAATAAAAGGTTTCATTCTGTTTCCCCTCCTAGTTACACTTGTCTGAGGTGCTTAATAAACAATGTTAGGTCCTGGACCAGTGACCAGTTTAGGTCTAATAGGGTCTAATATCTTGGCAATCATCACTGCTAGGAAGAAAGCCTTTATACAGTTGGAGAGCTGTAAAATTCATTTTTCCAACAGATATATCACTTATTTCCTTTGCTGGCACATCAGAAATTATTAGGTCTTGAAGATGTAACTTTATGACTTATGGAAAAACTATTTTAGACATTTTTAGACAACTACATTCTAAGATGTAGTTAATGTATTTTAATCTCTCTAAGTGCTCTACAGTTAGACTCAAGATATTAATACAAACTGGATTTATGATTGAAGAATACAAAAAATATTACCAATAATAATTATTTACAAAGTTCTCTAAAACATTTCTGAAATAATGCTTCCATAAAATACATGGAGAATGAATGTATAATAAATGTTTTATTGGCACTCATCTGGGATGACCTCCTGCATAACTCCCCAGGGACTTATGCTGGTCATTCCAAACTCATGGCAATAAAGCATTTATACGACATCATATATTATGATGTATATGTGACATGTCATTCCACATTATTTATGAAAATACGCTTATGATATTAATATGACATAACTGAGATATACTTTATGCAGGATGGCTCATGTGAGATATCACTGGAAAGGTTATGATTTACTGAATATGATTATCCTATTTGTATGCATGTATCATTTCTGTATCTGAAATTAGGATTATTGAATTTATATCTATATTTCCACTATGTTACTTTGGGTGACACCTCCTGCTAACACTTAAGAAACAACAATGAAAAAGCCCAACAGGGCGGATGGCCCATCAACAAGGACAATGGACTGTAAAAGAGCTTGGTCTTCCTGTGAACCTGTGGGTCAGCCTGTGAAGAATGGCTAAAGGGGCCCTACAGATGCATTTGACCATGTCACCTGATACTGGAACCCATCTTGAATTCTGTACTTTTCCACAAGAAGTTTGGGGTTGGGGGTGGGGGTGGGGGGTCAAGCTAGGAAGCAAAGGACTCCCGCCTTATGCAAATCCTATTTAAGGGTGGGAAGTGAGATAATCCAGGTCGTCAGTCCCCTGCTACCCCGACCAAGATAACTGCTGGAAACAATTAAGACTGAACTAGGGGAAAGAACTGGACCCAGGCTGGAAGGGCGTCTGGCCTGTGAGGAAGTTTATTAGAACCACATTTAGGGTGAAAACTTGCATGTAACCAGTTTCTTTAGTGTATTAAGCTTAGATTGTGCGCTCTGTTTTATTTTCTTAGTAATCTGCATTGTTCTGTTTGCTAGCTCCTTAACTACTTAAAATACACCTGTTATAGTTAACAAATTTATTTCTGGTTTGCAATATAACCCAGTTTATCTGATTTCTAACCGGGGGGGGGGGGGAGAGAAGTTGTGTATATCCTCCTCCACATTGAGGGAAGAGGTGAATTTCATATAGTTTTGGGTTTGTACTCCAAGGGGGGAGGGGAAGGTTGGACATCTGGGTGCTGTGGCAAGCCCCTTAAGCTGAGTCTTCCCAGAGCAGATCTCTATCTCTCTGTGCAGCTGGGTGTGGCCCTGCCTGTGTGCTTGCCTGGAAAAGGCTGGGGAGCCTAACGCAGCAAGGCCAAGTAAAGGGGTCCCAGGCTGGCAGAATAGTCTGACTCAGTGGTGTCCCAAAACCCCAGGTGGCACCCCAGGGGATTCAGCCCGCCACAGTATACACATAATCACTCACTCGGTTTCACAAATTAAGCCACTCACTAGTTACATAAAAAACAAAGCAATGGGTAGGGAAGCAATAAAATATGTAAACACAATGCTATATACATCTCTATATTCAGCTTCCAAAAGACACCAATCCATAGGAGACCTACCTGGCAAAACACAGGTTTATACTTAAATGAGAACATTTGCATCAGTTCCTCTGAATCAGTGTCGTCATTGGGGAGTTTATCTACACAAAGGCACTTAGAATGAACAAGATCGGTAGTCAACTGATTAATATCCATCCACTGTGCAAAGAGGGTGTTTTCACCTAATTGCTTCCCCAGGAGTTCCATTCTAGCCTTTGCAGCAGAGTCCTTCTTCATGTATTCCACAAACCCGTAGCCCTTGGAATGGCCAGTAACTTCATTATAGACCAGAAAACATCTCTCAACATTGCCATATACACACACTAGTTCCTCAAATCCTTGTAATGAAAATGAAGTGGGCAAATTGGTAACGCATAGCAAAGCATCTGTTGGTTGGAGCTGCACTGATATCTCTTTTCCACGAAGAGAATACTGGTGAAACATCTGAATTGCATTTTGAGCCTGCTCTCCATTCTGCAGAGTAACAAACGCTGTAAGAAAACAAAGAAAGTTGGTGGAGGAACAAGTTCTCGTGCTTACACAACACTCTTCTTCGGGTCTGACGGTGATGACAGACACATTTCTGAGTCTTCAGAGGCAGAGGCATAGGTACAGACAATTCAGATCTGCATGTTAAATTGCCATTTAAAATACAGATGCTAGATTCACTAGACTACAGTAACTATTGTTATTTAAACTGACAAGTGAATTCAAAGTGGCAGTTATTAAAATGACTTCGTCCATTATGACAATGTATATATCACCATAGTTCTAGGCCAGTGGTTTTCAACCAGGGGCACACAGAGGTCTGCTGTGGGAAACATCAACTCAGCTAGATATTTGCCTAGTTTTATAACAGGCTATATAAAAAGCCAGGGAAGTCAGTACAAAGTAAAATTTCATACAGACAATGACTTTTTTATACTGCTCTATCTACTATACATTGAAATGTAAGTACAATATTTATATTCCAATTTATTTATTTTATAATTCTATGAAAAAAATGAGAAAGTAAGCAATTTTTCAGTAATAGTGTTTTGTGACACTTCTGCATTTTTTTGTCTGATTTTGTAAGGAAGTAGTTTTTAAGTGAGGTGTAACTTGGGGGTACATAACACAAATCAAACTCCTGAAAGAGTTACAGTAGTCTGGAAAAGTTGAGAGCCACTGTTCTAGGCCACTTTTGGAGTAAGGAGGAAAAGGAGAGTGCCACATATCAGTGTCGTCTCGAAAATTACTCTTCAATGCACAACATATGACATGACACATGCCTGTTTATCCAAACTTTTAGCCACCAATCTTTTAGCATATATTGTTCTTGGTGTAAATACTGTTTTTAATGTCCTGTAGCACTGCAGAATGTGAATTTTCCATAATGATCTTAATCAAAACAAATCCACACAGCAAGGCACATCAGAGTCCTGCTGCAGATACAGCTGAATTGCAAGTGTATATGTTTTCCAGGCCCACAAAGCTATTGTTTAATGGAGAACAGAATATATTCATGGACACAGTCAGACTGAGCATTCAAAGGCATGATCAGATCTTGATTTCAGATTTAATGGGCTTTTTGGATAATATGTATATTCACCTCTCAAATATTATCTAGGTAGATGTGGAGTGAAATGCTTTATCTTTGAGTAGTCTGTGATAAGATTATAAAAGAAGATGCAATAGCTATCTCTAGAAGAGATGGAGGCCAGGATCTCCCCTCAATGAAAGGGGAGACACCAATGTCACCCAGTGCCCATCCAGTCTCAACTTCAGTAGGATGCTCCTCACTACAGAAGGTAAATATACATATTTTGCATATGCCCGCTCTGAAAACATGAGTTGGTCTCTTTTCTTTGTGCAAGAAAGAAAAACAATTAAATGGTAAGAAACAATATGAGTGCTTGTTCCCTGCACACACAAGTGGGTAAGGTCTTACCTTCCAGTAGACAGAGAAAGGAACAAGAATTGTGAGGCCAGCTCCCAATAAGGAGCGGGCTGCCACTCCTCCACTTAAACTTTAGTAAGAATTGCAATCAAAGAAAAAAGAAAATCAGCAACTAAAATTAACTAGAACAGCGTTTCTCAAATGCAACCACCATGGCCGCATGCAGCCACCAGGAGCTTTTGTTGTGGCCACAGCCTCCTGGGCAGTGACTGGGGCAGAGGCGCAAAGCAGTACCTCTCCCCTCAGAGCCACCAGAAGGAGTTGGGCCCTCCCCCCATCTGGAGCCATAAATGCCAGATGAGCATGCAGCCAATGAGCTTCCCACCTTCCCGGCAGTGGTAAGGCTCGGGCTTTGGGCTTCAGCCTGGGGAGGCAGGTGGCAGGCTCCAGTCATGGGACTTTGGGCTCTGGCCCTGGACCCCAGCCACACAGCAGCGGGTGCCAGCTCTGGGCTCAACCCCACCATTGTCCCTGGCCTCTGCAGTCTCCTGCAGCCCCAGGCTCCAGCCCTGGCCTCTGGGCTCACCACTCCCCCCCACTGCCCTTGGCCCCCACTGTCTCCCTACCCACCTCCCCGTCCAGGGCTTAATTTGTCTCCTGGCTTGTCAGAGCTGAGTAAGTCTGATGTAAAAATTGATATTTGTATGGTAGTTAATATCACTTTTCACAGCCTCCCAGCTGGCTAGGAAGTCTGCTATGAAAAGTGGTATTTACAAACATACAAATATTACTTTTCGCCGCAGCATACTAGCTAGCAAGTCTTTAAAAAAAAGGCAATCAAAACCAAAAGAAACAACAACAAAAGACAAGAATGTGCAAAACGCCTTGTGTGTGTTTCTATTCTGTTTAGGTCCAGTAAAGAATGGAGAACTGTACATGATTTTTATTATTGAGTCTGCAAAAAAAAAAACCTACATACATGAATTATAATGATTTTAACATGTCTATGTGCATATTTGTTTGTTTTTCCTAAAGTTAATTAAGTATTTTAAGAAAAATTGTCATCGCAGCCACCAGCAAGAGTTGGTGGCCGCACTCTGAGGCCACCAAAAATTTATTGAGAACACCTCTGAACCAGAATACCCAGCTGCAGAAGTCCAGAGGAAAAATATTCTTCTGATTGGTAATTCTGGAGGAATCAGAGTAAACGTTAAGAGTAATGCCCTCCTCCGATGCCAGCTTCAACCAATAAGATTTCAAAACAATATCTAGAAAATAAAACAGTGAAATAGACAGGACTACTGATACATAGAAGCTTGCAGCACTTGTTCCCAAACTTGAAAATTTTGAGATTTTGCAAATAAGCAAATCATTAGGAAACTGCTGCACAAACACACCATACTTGCTAAGAGCAGCAGCCAGAAACACCATTACCTTGGCAAAGATTCCTGGAGACATATAGCAAGGCCAAAACTGACAGAGTTTTCAAGATGAAGATCATCCTTAAAAGCTTGATAATTCCCTTCAGTTCCAAAATAAGGCAAAAACGTCCACAGCCTTCAGAACTGATAAAGTAAATAGAGTATATCTGCTCTCTGTCGTATATTACCTGGAATCCCTAAATCCAGACCTGGAATAGCCATTCTGTTACAGAGTTATCCTGGTGTTAGGGGCTTGTCCTAGCAGAGTCTAATGGATCAGTCTTTCACAAGTGGATTAAGCAGTTTGGCTAGACCCGATCCAAAGGGTGCATTACTTAACGGGTCATAAATATAGATTCACAGATAATGAGCTCAATCTACCTCCCACTAGAGTCAATATGAGGCTTTCCATTTCCCATTAATTGACATTAATGGGAGGTGGAAATGGCCATAATTTATGCAGCTAAAGAACAAGTCTAGGAACAATTAAAGTAGTAGGCAGACAATCTGATGATTTCATATGTGGCAGAAGAAGCTGACTACTAGTGCTATCAGAGAATGCGAATGTTAACGTTACCATTAAACATACAGTCTTAAATACTGGAATACTGTAAATTCTTACCTGTTCTTTTATTTCTGTCCACATAACAGTACTTTAATTCATAATCTTTGAATAGTTCATGGATTTCCTAGAAAATACAAACATCAAAAAAACAAAACAAAAATGAAATTATGCTCAATTTTCCAGTTATGTTATATTGAAACATTCCCAACAAACAAGTAGTTACACCTGAGACATATTATCAAAGATTTGTTCATAAAGGAGTTAAGAGTCACAATATCTTCTCCCATATGACAGAATCAAGTTCAATAAAGTAATTCTCCACGTTTCAGTATGCGAGAGTCAGCATAGCAAAGGTGTGACATGATGACTATTTTTATAGAGAAAAAGGACATAACAGTTAAAATAACGAGTAGTCCTTGTGACATCTTAGAGACTAACAAATTTATTTGGGCATAAGCGTTCGTGAACTATAACCCACTTCATCAGATACATGGAGTAGAAAATACAGTAGGCAGGTATAAATACACAGCACATGAAAAGATGGGAGTTGCCTTACCAAGTGGGGGGTCAGTGATAACAAGGCCAATTCAATTAGGGTGGATGTGGCCCATTTCCAACAGTTGACAAGAAGGGGTGAATATCAACAGAGGGAAAATTATTTTTTGTAGTAACCCAGCCACTCCCAGTCTTTATTCAGGCCTAATTTGATGGTGTCAAGTTTGCAAATTAATTCCAGTTCTGCAGTTTCTCACTGAAGTCTGGTTTTGAAGGTTTTTTGGTGAAGAATTGCTCCTTCTAAGTCGGTTATTGTGTGTCCAGGGAGACCGAAGTGCTCTCCTACTGGTTTTTGAATATTACAATTCTTGATGTCTGATTTGTGTCCATTTATTCATTTGCATAGAGACTGTCCGGTTTGGCCAATGTACATGGCAGAGGGGCATTGCTGGCCCTGATGGTTTGGCTGATGTGGTTAGGTCCTATGATGGTGTCCCTTGAATAGATATGCGGACAGAGTTGGCAACGCGGTTTGTTGCAGGGATAGGTTCCTGGGTTAGCGTTTCTTGGTGTGGTGTGTAGTTGCTGGTGAGTATTTGCTTTGGGGGGGGGGTCTGTAAGCGAGGACTGGACTGTCTCCCAAGGTCTGTGAGAGTGAGGGATCATTCTTCAGGATAGGCTGTAGATCCTTGATGATGCGCTGGAGAGGTTTTAGTTGGGGGCTGTAGGTGATGGCTAGTGGCGTTCTGTTACTCTCTTTGTTGGGCCTGTCCTGTAGTAGGTGACTTCTGGGTACCCTTCTGGCTCTGTCAATCTGTTTCTTCACTTCCCCAGGTGGGTACTGTAATTTTAAAAACACTTGATAGAAATCCTATCGGTGTTTGTCTGTCTGAGGGGTTGGAGCAAATGCAGTTGTATCTTAGGGCTTGGCTGTAGACAATGGATTGTGTGAGTGGCCTGGATGAAGGCTGGAGGCTTGTAGGTTAAGTATAGCTGTCAGTAGGTTTTTGGCATAAGGTGGTGTTTATGTGACCATTGCTTATTTAAACAGTTGTGACCAGGAAGTGGATCTCTTGTGAGGACTGTTCCAGGCTTAGGTTGATGGTGCGGTAGAAATTGGTGAAATTCTGGTGGAATTCCTCAAGGGCCTCCTTCCCATGGGTCCAGATGATGAAGTTGTCATCAATGTAGCACAAGTAGAGTAGGGGCGCTAGGGGACAATTGCTGAGGAAATGTTCTAAGTCAGCCATAAAAATGTTGGCATACTGTGTGGCCATGAGAGTACCCATAGCATCAGCCACACCAATAGGGGCTCATTCACCTGCACATCTACCAATGTGATATATGCAATTATGTGCCAGCAAGCCCCTCTGCCATATACATTGGCCAAACTGGACAGTCTCTACACAAACAAATAAATGGACACAAATCAGACATCAAGAACTGTAATATTCAAAAACCAGTAGGAGAGCACTTCAGTCTCCCTCGACACTCAATGGCTGGGTCACTACAAAAAATAATTTTCCCTCTGTTGATACTCACACCTTCTTGTCAACTGTTGAGAATTGGCCACATCTACCATAATTGAACTGGCCTCGTTAGCATTGACCCCCCACTCAGTAAGGCAACTCCCATCTTTTCATGTGCTGTGTATTTATTCCTGCCTACTGTATTTTCCACTTCATGCATCTGTTGAAGTGGGTTATAACCTGTTAGTCTCTAAGATGCCACAAGGACTCCTCGTTGTTTTTGCTGATACAGAGTAACACGGCTACCTCTCTGATAACAGTTAAAGAAAACTAACATGAAAATCTTTTCTTATAGAATTAGGAAAACATAATGGAAGAACCCATTCACTCTCTCAGTGAACTCTCTTACTCTGAAACCCTCCTTACTGGTCTTGTTTACATTAGAAAATTACATTATATTAGAGCACAACCTCTAGGAATCATAAGTAACATGATATAAAAGATATACACAGAGACACAGTGAAGATAACATCACATCAGCAAGCTGTGGTGAACCCTAGGGTTAATTATGAGAGTCACTGACTATGCTGAGTTTTTTGCATCACATTATTTCCTACAGCTCCTCAATTTCCTGTTCTAACACAGTGTAATTTCTCAGTGTAGACAAAGCCATTATGAAATGCAGTGGAAGCCCAAAATTGCTCGAGCGCAATTCAGTGGACTTTTACTCCTCTTATGGTGAATATTCACTCCACCATAACTGACTTCTACTCTGAAAATCCTCCTTGGAATACAGCCAGTATTGACTGCTACACAGGTATTCGATGCTACATTCCAAGCGGATCATCATGTCCCCTTCCTCCGGTACTCTGTCCAAGTGGGGGGGGGGGGAGGAAGTAGCCATTATCCTCCCCTGGGGGAGGAAGCAGTAGTAAGAGTGAATCCCTGATTCTCAAACTTGAACATCTGTTCCCCACTATAAGTGAAGATGTGGTATTCCACAAACATGTGCGCCACACAAAACACTAACCGTTGCCCTTTCACTACAGTGGGCAAAGAAAGGACCAGTCTGAAGGTGAAAGAAGTGACATGAACATACTGAATCTTTTTGTCAGGTAAATGCTCTAGTGTTATAATGAAACTCCATTCAACTGAGCAAAATAATTAACAAACATTATTATAAGAGGATTCCCCTCTACATGATTTCCAGTAACACAGCATACTCTCATTTTGCCAGGCTGCTAATTCAATATATATGACTTACAGGTTAATGAGTTTCATCTCAGAAGGATCAAGTTTATCCTTTTTGTCAAACTGAATACCAATCTCGCATTTCACTGGTTAACAGCTGTCAAATGCTATATTAATAAAATATTACACTGCTCCTCTGATGCTCAACCATCCCATACTCAGATGTGATGTGAATGTGGCTTCTAAATAACAAAATACACAAGGAGCAGTCCAAAGATTTAGAACTTGTAGGTTATTTGAATGTAGCCCAGAAGAGTACACTCTCTTCAAGAGAGTTGTGATGCTAGACTCTCATCCATGAGAAGCAGATTGCTGGAGGATGCAGTTTTCTTTGCACTTTTGTTCTTCCTAGGGACTAGCTAGAGAGTAATGTTGCAGAATCTAAGGAAGTTGTTAGTTGTTCCACTTACACAAGGTGGGCAAGATCTAATGCTCTTATCTGTTTCATCTTTAACAAAAATAATGTAATCAGATTTACCAACATTTTACTATGTGATGTAGTAACAGCAAAATATTAGTCCAAATGCATAATGATGGTGTTTCCTGAAAACCATTTCTGAACCAAATCTTCATTCAGCAATAAGAATCTGTAATCTTGCTGGAAATTTAATTGAGAGTGAAAACAGAATGTGATAAATGCATCATCTTGGTGATGATTAAATTGAGATGAGCGCATGAACGGATTTTAAAAGAGAGAGTACTTTTTTAAAAAGTAAAGCAATTTTAAAGAACAATCTCAAGATTTTGTTCATAATTTTAAAAAAATCATTTGTAACAATCCTATGAAACCGTGAGGCTAAAATCTCACCAAAATGATGTGTTCTATGTCACTCATACACAGGTACATTATTGTACAGCTGCTCACAAGCGAGGGGCTAATAGCATGGATTTATTTTAGTGACAAAACATAAGAACTGAAGTATTTCTTTGGGGAAAAGGCACCAAATATTACTTGGACTTTACAATCAAAACCAAGGGAAAAAAAAAAAAAAAAGGAAAGGTGTAGCCTTTCAACCTTGAAAGCACCTCTTTGAAAAGTTAGCACAGTAATATGTAACAGATGGAAAACTAACAATAGAAACAGTTGTTCACAAGAAAAGCAATCCACTGAGCTAATGGGTTCTGCGCAGGCAAATCCCTGAGCCTGTATAAAGTCCCTTTGGCTTCAGAGGTCCACATGGAGCCAGTTGCAGGATTGAGGTTTTTATCTGTGCATTTGATTGCATGTAGTATTTTAGTGGCAGCATCATTTACATAAACAAACTTTGTAACAAATAAAATTAAACACACCACACTGACTTTTTAAATAAAAACATTTAAAAGTCTGGATTATGTCTTTAGTTTAAGTGGTTATGTAAATATCTGTCTATATATAAAACTATTTTAAGTCTGGGCGAAATTTTCAAACACACTTATGTGATTTGGGAGCATGTAACATTTTCAAAAATGTACCCTGTCTTTCTGCTTGAATTAAAACTACAGGGGCTGCAAAGGGTTCCCTGCACACTTGCAGGGCTGGTGACACCAAGCCCCAGCAGGCGCAAGGTGCCAAGACTGCAGCCTTCCCCGCACCTTGCACTGTGATGGAATGAGGATGCAGAGGGCTCTCTCTGTTGCCACAGGGCCGGTGACGCATGATCCTGGCAGGAACGAGAGGGGAAGTGGCACTCCCTCTTACCAATAGATTTTTGTTTTTGTCATTGTCAGTGCATCAGATGAAATTAATGTTTACCAACATCTGTCAATTAAAATCAAATCCTGCCACACCTAACTATTGTGGCAGAGCTTCTTCTCCGCCTTGGTGGGTTCTGTGCTTCCTCTTAGCGGCAGTGGCAGGCTGGGTGATTCCTCTCTCCCTGGGAATTTTCCCCACACCCTTGGGTTTATTGTCCACACCTTATCTGAGCAGGGGTTCCTCCCAGCCTCCCTGACAGGAGAGTGGGAGAGGAGCCCCTTAGTCTCTGGTAGCTCCTCTGTGCGTGGTAGCAGCAGGCCAGACACCCAGTTCAGTCTCTCCCCTCTGGCGGGGGGGTCTCTTCCCCCAAACCTCTGGGGCCCGGAGGCTATACGCCCTGTTGGGCAGGGTTTCCCCTGCTCTTCACCTCTTCTTCACCTGCGAGGTCTCTCTCCTGGAGTTTGTCAGTGTCTGCACTGTCTGGCTCTCCAGGAGCATGCCTGCTCCCCACAGCTTCCATTATGCGTGCCTATCTGACTGGAGGGGAGGCTTTTAAAAGGTTCTGGCAGGCCCTTGATTGGACCCAGGTGTCCTAATTAACCTGGAGTAACCCCTGTTCAATTACCAGGGGAAAAGGGACCCACTTATCCTGGGGCCCACTTCCCAGCACCCAATATGAGCACTTTCCTGTAGCTGTCTGTCCTGACCCCGTCACACTATGTGTTTTGGTGCAATCCTGTTTATGTACAAAGAATGTACATGAAGTCCTGTTTCTCTGGACACAGTGAAAACAAAGCAGGTAGTTTGCACGCTCGCAATTTCCTCCAGTCAGTTCTATGCCCACGGGGCTTTGTCTCTGCTCCCACTCAGGGCCATGCTCACCACTGCTCCTGCTGCTGTGGTGGGAGTTCTCTCTCTCAAAGAAGACTCACCAACAACCAAACTCTTTGAGGCAGGAACATCTATTACTCTGTTTGTACAGTGCCTTGCCAGAATGGGGCCCCACTCTTGGTTTGCTCACAGGCACTATTGCATTAAGCATGTTAAACAACAACAATCCCTTAATTCCTGCATTTTCAACTAGTCCCAGAGAATACTCTCCTTACTTCTTGCTCAGGCCTGGCCTTATGGCCCAGAACCTTGGGCTGTGGATTCTATTGTTTCCAGCTAACATGATATACAAAGTCCTTAACTGCTCCCTCATTTAACCCAAATGAAGGGTGTTTATCTAACCAGGTTAATGGCAATCATAACAATAAAATTAAAACCGCCTCTACTAAAGGAATTTTCTCTCTTATTTACAAATGAAAAGACTCCTCTAGACATAGCTGACAACTACCATAGTATTTTAGTGCATCATATCAGCAGCCTAAGACAAAGCTGTAATTAATGGCAATATGCACTTTCCTACAGAGGCAGAGCAGGCATGGCATAATTACACTCCTGTGAGTACTTTACAGCTGGCACTTGGAAACAGACAGAGGTGTTCCTCCAATCTCTATTGTTGCAAAAGCAGTGTTAATGTCTGCTTGCATCCTGGACAAGACCAGTCTGACACAACTCCCTTGTGCATTCTGTTCTTGTTCAGAGTGGGGCTTTTCTTCCTTTAGTATAATAGATATACACATAAACATGTGGATTATGTCAGGAACTGCGAGCTAAACATCTTGGGACAGAAACAAAAATCGGGAATATAATAATATTTAGCTCTTACACAGTTCCTTAAATCTTGAGAGCCCTGAACAAACATTCGCTAGTTAATCTACACAGCATTAGTATAATTAAAGCTCAAATAAGAAAATAACCTATTGGTGCTTTTAAAATAGCCCTTAAAAGTCAAAACAAGTTCTATGACATGGGCTATGAAAAAAAAAAGATTAAAAACACTATAAACAGTTAGATAAACTTTATGCGGTGGAAAATTTGTTATTTTCTCTACAGGGCTTAAAATTCTTCAACTCCTGCACACACAACTAATTGTCCTGCCTGATCTTGGATGAAATATTAACTTTCTCTTTATGATTTTATTTTTCATCGTATATTGTCATTTTGAGATCTGGATCTCTTAAAGGGAATGATGTCTGCTCCAGAGAAGTGTCTGTATGCCCTATTGTCTGAATTTTTAAAAAAAGTATAATGGTAAACATACCAAGAATAGACACACCCACCTTACTATTGTCCCAGCACAATTCATATTATTATTTTAAAAACAAACAGCTTATTTCACGCCAAGGAACTACTACTCCAAACAAATGTATGCAATAATATCCAACCACTATTTATAAAAGACAATTTTTCTATTGTGAACCTCAGGGCATGCTAAACATAAGTTCTATTGCCATGTTTAAACATTGCACAGGATGTTATTTTAGCAACAAAAATTAAAAACAATTATAATGGTGCCTGTCAGGGTTCCTATAGTAATGAGTCTAGTGAAGGTGCCCATATAAACCTTACTTTAATGGTTCATAACTTGGTCTTTAATAAATGGCTGCATGGTGAAACTTCACATACATATTCTTGACATGGAAACAAATTTTGTTTTTAAATTAGTTGGGCAAAACAACATATTTTGGCTAGTCAATTTTTTTAAAAATCTTTTCCTAACTAGAAAAGGCTTTGTTTTCATTGGTGCTGGCACTCAAAGCAGAAAAGTGGAAAACTGCCTGAAAAAAGACCTTCAAGTTTCTAGACAGTACACAGAAAATAATGAGTTAGGCATCAAGATTCAAAAGGTTTTGGATCATTTAAATGACCGGGCCAACAGATGATAAGTGCAGTTCAATGTAGGTATAAAATAAACCAATTTTGGAAAAGGAATCAAGCAAGAGAATATGAAAATTTGCTAAACAGGAAAAATATATACTAGTTATTGTGGAAAAATCAGAGACCATCTGCTACAGTATAAAAATGCAACATACAGCACTAGATTGTATTAATAGAGGTATAGATAACAAAACAAAACTAATTGTACTATTTTTTTTTATTTCCTGTAAACTAATGACTGGCTAGGTTAAGGATGCTCAGTTCCTCTAACCACACATCAGTTGCCAGATACAGTCATAAATATTAAACAACAGGAAGGGCTTTAACACCCCAAAAACCCTAATCAAGATTGGGCTCCATTGTGCTATGCCCTGTACTAACACATACAAAGACATATTTCCCACTTTAAGGAATTTGCAATTTTTCACTCCATGCTTCAGTTGAACTACTCACATAAGTAAGGGCTGCAAGATCAGGGAGATCCCCTTCACCTGCTTACTGTATGGATGGTAGCCACTCTGAGGAGGGCTCTAAAGATTTACCCACACCATTCCCTCCTCACTCGCAGGATAATCTATGCAGCTAGAAAGAAAGGCAAGTCTGCAATTCTGGGCCACAACCTATTCTTTGGAAGTGAAAAAGTTTAATGCACACTGACTGGTCCTTCTCTGGATATTCAAAGTCATGTTTGCAACACCAATTACAAGCCTAAGAAGCAACCATCCTTTGGACTCGCTCATACCCACTTATTTTTGGCATAATACACAGAACTATCAAAACAGAGCTAGCATATTGATTAAGATATGACAACGATAGCTTCCCAAGGACTGTCCTGCATAAGGAATGAAAAACAAACGCTTCCTTATCTTCAGAGCCAGATTAGAGTATTGATAAGCACAGTTGTAGGGAATTATAGTTTTAGATCACCACAGTAGGTGTACAGGGGAGCATGTAAACTAAATAGAAGATAAAAAATGGAGGAGCGCACTGGAGGAGTAAAAACCAGAAAAACAATACACCAAAGGAAAGCAGAAAACAAAAGAGCATAGACAGCCTAGGGCAAGAATGGTATTAGTTATCCAGCACAGTAAACCTTTCACATACAAGCAATATGACTGAGGAGAGACTGAGAAACAAAGGGACTTGCTACTTCAATGTCTGGAACACAAGGGAGTGGAAAAAATATTCCTTTAAATTATCTGGGTTCATTAAAAACTTTCAGTCAAAAAGCAATGAGGAAACATTGTGCATAACCCTGAGAGAAAGGAGAAAAATTATGAAGATGGAATAGCACTAAGTAGCAACCTGCCATTGGATCAAAGATGGACACTAACAATAAGTGGACACATGGCATCAAACACAGTGTAAATCCCCATGCCAGATGGACTGCACCTGCCTCTGACAGATTCCTAAATGAGCTGTCTCTTTTTTGGCTTGACAAGCTATAGGAAGGTTGTAAAAAAAAAAAATCACTGAACTGAAATGAAAAATTGATTTCAGTCCTCCTGCAACTCCCCTCCCCTGTGTCTTTTGTTATAGGAGAAAATCCCCTTCCATAAATTTATACATATTGCCTCTAGTTGCAGAAATTAACACAGGATAAAAGCAGAAATATGCATGACTGTAGAACAATGTAACAGCTTTTAAAAATAATCCATTTAGTGCAAAACACCTTTCTTTTTCAGAGCAAGTGAATCATTTGATACTTTAGCTTAGAAAAGCAGACAGGGGGCATTAAAACCAAACAATTCTACTCAGACTCCTAATCCTAAACTAAAGTCATGAGATCTTGCTGCAAATTGCTGAAAACTAAAATAGAAGCCTAATTTACCATATATATCAAGAATGCAGCCTAGCAAAATCAAATCTTGTCTATATAGCAGTTTACAACTCTATTTGTATGATGGAAGTTCTGTGCAGCTATTCCACAGTGCTCAGGACAGAGAATTATGGGTACTTTCCAGTGTACCTACCTGTGTCTAAGAACACTCTTGGAGGTTTTATACAAGTTCCCAAATCATTCAATTAATGATGTATGTTTGAGGGCATCATGGGCATTCCCAACATGGTGGCTAGCAAAGCAGTTCATGCTGCTGTATTCTCCAACAGTGCAAATATATTAATTCCTCACAACTGATAGCACAGAGACACCCCAGAAGACAGATTAATAGCAGGAGACTGCTAGCAATGAGGTAGCTGCTATATCACCAAACACCAGCACACAATAAACAAGCAACCATTCAATGATCAAGGTTGCCGGTAAGTCTCTATGTGATGAGGTTTGACATTACAGTGGCAATCTATCTATGATAGTGATGCTCTGATATGTGTTTTCTGGCCAGGAAAGATGCACCATATGATGGTTTGGTAAAAATATTGAATATTGGAGGGGGAGGGAGGGAGGACAGATCTATTTCTTGCCTTACCCCAGAGAATATAATTACATTCTTGTCCTCCTGTGATTCTTTGGCATCTTGTCTACTGCCTTTTTACTTTGGGTAGCAATGAAGCAGTAAACTGACTAATAAGAACAGATGACACCACTCCAATTTCGTAAGGACAACTAAATGCTGAGGTGTGTGCTTTACAAAGACTGAAGGAGCATTTCTTTAGAGACCAAGCTTTGTAAAAGGATGCTGCTGCTCACAAGTGGCCCAACATTCTTGACATGGCCAGCTAAGCTCCATGGAAAACTAGGAAAGTGATTGGGATTCTGGTGCACTCTGACTATATTTTCCCAATAGCGAGGATAATGGTAAAGAAATAGTCTACAGACTGAGCTCCTGATTTAGCAAAAGTCATTGATATATTATTACTTGGAAGTCTGAAGTATCATCAGTGTGATATCTGAGCATCTTACGGTCTCCAGAACAAGGCCTGTTCTCACCAGAATACCTCTCCTGCATAGCTTGTGAGTAGAAAGGACAGACTGAGTGAAGTTGGGGAACCTTGATCATCTGTTAGAGGAACACCTGAACAGCTATTTTTGAATATAGCTTTCACATAGGTGATATGGTAGAAAATGATTTTGAAAAAAAGTACATTGTTGTAAGCAACAACGGATCTGATTAACAATCTTATTCCTGCTGACAAACAAACAACACCAGGCCTGGTATCAAATTTCCAACCAATTTTACAATTTTGACAATATAAAACTAACCAAAAGTTAAAGCACGTACACTCTTTGGACCAAAGTTTCAGACAGGTAACGGCCGTAGTACACATGAGTTTAATAAACCAAATTTTTTACAACATGCATTTGTCTATTAGTAAACAGGAACACTATGCTGAAATAGAAAATTTAGAACAGTGTGTACCACGGTCTGTCATGTCAAGAACAATGAGATAAAATAATGTGCTGAAGGAATCAGATGAAGGTGCATACTGGGAACTTGGTAACAAGAGCAGAACAAAAAAATGTATTTAACTGGTACATGCTGGATTTAAGTGGGCAAAGGATTGGAGAACATGGCAGCTGAAGCTGTGAACTGAGGAGTGATGGAAGTGGAGACTTTCAAGGATGACAATGAAGGTAGTGGTTAAGCGTTCATCAAGGGCCCAATCTAAAAAACCCTTATTCACATCAATAGCAAGTGGAATTGCAGGTTTGCAGGTTGAGCAACATGCCCCTGAGGTTTGCAGACTCTTTAGTACAAATTTTTGATTTTTTCCTATTCTCCTTCCACACTTTTACTTTATGCCCCAAGTAGGACAGCATTCTCTCATTAGTCTTGTTCATCAGGTGCTGCAGACTGCACTGGACAGCTTCTTCAGAATCTTCATCCTGTAGAGGCAAAGGTTCTATATTTTCTTAGAAAAAACAGATGTTACTAGATGATGCATGGACAGGGAAACTTTCTAACATCTATTGAGGTTCATATATGATACTCATCACCATACTATCTGGACAACTCCACATCTGTGGCCAGGAGGTGGCAAAAAAACAAACAAACAAGTTATATTTAATCACAATCTGTAATAGTCTACACAGCTGTGATTAAAGTTTCAAAAACTTCATGACCAAGATACATTTTGCTCTATGGCCTTGGGAAGCACGTAAAGTTTCCTAACCTCCATTTGAGAAAGTCATTCCACCAAATGCAGACAAAACTTCAAGGTGCAACTGGAGATTAGGAGCATAATACACAGTCAATAGATAGCTTCATTAACAGGGGAAACATCCATTTGCAAATGTCTCCCTTACACATATTCATCTTTGTAACCAATAATGTATGTATGTATGGTCAAGCCTGATTCCACCTCAATAAGGACCTCATTCTGCAAGGTGCTATATACCATCAATGCCCACTTTCCCCTGTTGATAGGGTTCCATTGGTTTGCCTGTAGTAAACATTCTGTCACAAAGCCCTCACTGCAACTCAAGCAAATAAACCACTGGAAGCATTAGTAAAAAATACTGGCTATTTACCATGCCTCTGATTTCCAGTTGTAGCTCCATCTGAGAGGCTTGGATGGAATGAGTTTCTCAAAATGAGGTTAAGAAATTCATACTGATATACTGATTCATTGGGGTCAGTGGAAGTTTAGGTCTTTCAGCACCTTACACCATTGAGCAGTATGTTCACCCTGGAGCTTTTTATACTGCTTATCGCTGCTGCTTACTTCTGTACAGTGGTTAATTGCCACAGGACCACAGGAAAGAGAGACCCTCCCTTTAACTTGATGCAGACACAAGAGCACTGGACTGAAGAACCTACAAATTACAAAAAGTCGTAGCTCTTTTAAATATCTGAATACTACCAGCTTGTCAGCATTGATGGGTTTACTAACATATGGATTACATTGATTAATACTACCTGAGCCACTACCTTTATATATATATTGGAATAAGTTTATTCACTTTATTAATGCCAAGTATGAAACTTAGTGGAGTCTGGAATAAGGTTGGGGAGTTTCCAACCAATGGGAATGCAGCAATTATATGTTAGTGTTGGTAAACGTCTGTCCTAAATTATGGTTATTCATGGCATTACTAGAGATGAAATGATTTTTGCTTCTGTGAAAAATTTCAACAAAAAAATTTTCATTGAAATTTTTCTTCAAAATTTTTTTTAATAAACACCCCAAAATTTAAAAAAAAAAAAAAAAGTTTTGGCCTTCTTGTTTTGATGAATGTAAAAATATTTTGTCCAAGTTGGCCATTTCTAGGAGAAATTTTTGTTCTGACAAAAAAAGCCATATTTCATAAAAAAATGAACATTTTTAACCAATTCTAGCTGCAACAACAATAGATAATGACACCAAATAACTAATAGAAGGGGATAATTAGCTTCAGAAACAGTGGTTGGAAGCATAATACTTTGCTGCATTTTCAGCTGTTTTTACCTATTCCTTTCCCTACAATTTAGTGGTAGGGACAGTGATGGCTCCAGCAGATCTTTTCAACAGAACAACAGTAAAGAAGACACCCACATAGAGTTTACCAAGGGAAGTAATTTGATAATCAGTGAATTGCACAGTAACTTTTGAAAGAACATGCCAATCTGTTATATAGCTATACTTACATGAGCTATCATGAACATTCAATGCCCACTTCAAAACCATATCAGGACAAGAAGTTCCTCCTCCACAAAATTCCAACTCTCGCTTTACATACTAATGCTGCTAGCTCAATCATATTAAAAGGTTAAAACAATACGTTTTCCAATTATTCTCCAGGATCACCAACTTTCTTGGATACCTTGGTCATTACTGCCAGGCTTGCTGGTAGAATAGGTGAAAAGTACAAGGTCCTTCAGGACAGAGGGAGGGGGCAGACATATGTCTTTATGCCATTACTCATACTAGATAATCATAAAAAATGGACAGACTTTCATTTTACAAGTTATTGTCCCTTGGTTGTGTCATAAATGCACAGGGTCCGGTCTATGCCCCAGCCTGCAATCAGTCCCTTTGGAGTGATTGCTTTAGTGTGCCAAATCCCAAGGGTATACATAGTTAACAGGGCAGGCCCAGAGCTTCCAAGACTGGGCCTTCAGGCACCAATCCCTGTTTCTCTTTGTGGCTCCCTGCAGCAAATCTAGCTGAGCCAGACTCCTGTGGGAGGCATGCACTGTACCACTTCAGATAACAATGTTTTCAGTGAGTAGTGCAACTATTCCAGGCAGCCTTTTCAAAATAAGGTAACAGTTTAGTAGCCACCTGCCATACAGAATCTGAAAGACCTTGGGATCGCAAAGAGGGACGAAGATTAACCCACAGTCCATCCTGGCCAAGCCATGCAATGATGGGTTGCATTTTTGGATCCCTTCCCTTTGTCCTTAGACTCAGGTGAGAACTGCTGAGTCCCTCCAAAGGGCAGCGCTTACTCCCACCACCAGATAACTTTTATCCTTTGTCCTCCAGCTCAGTGCACATGTTCTGCCTGCCAGGATTTCCTGCTGTTCGATGTTGATTGTTCAGTCGTTGAGGATTCTCATTGTCTTTCTGGATCCTCTGTTGATTTAGGTCGGTTTCAACCAGTTCTTTAACAACCCAGTCATTCCACCCAGACTGTGAGGTGACACACCCACCTGTCTCCTGCACTGTTGGAACAGTTTCAGAGTAGCAGCCATGTAGGTCTGTATTTGCAAAAAGAAAAGGAATACTTGTGGCACCTTAGAGACTAACAAATTTATTTGAGCATAAGCTTTCGTGAGTATTCCTTTTCTTGTTGGAACAGTGTTTTGCCTCCACTGCTTGAAAATGCAAAATACAGAGGGAAACTGAAGCACACGTAGGCACCATAAAAATATTACAAAAAATTCCCAGTGTGTCATAGTTGTCAATAAAACCTTCAATGTCATTAACTTCTTGTGACACTGGTTGCCTAATCAAGCAATATCAGACTGAGCTAATTTAACCACAACCTTCCGTATACCCACAGGCTATATTTTATTGGATGACACACCTGTTCATACAGTACTCTTTTTTTTAAGATAACCACATAGAAATGGATGTTAGCAATACAATGCATGTTGTGGCTGACTGAAGCAAGGAACTGGTAACAAACCAGTAAAGTTCTCCCCTATTTACACTAGCGTAACTGTTTGTGGTGTAATAAGTCAGAAACATACTAGCTTTGATCTACAGCAGATCTTTACTAATAAAAATGGGAGGTTCTGCAAAAACAGACAATATTGATCCTTATACAGTGAACGTACTTGTAGTTAGTAACATTATTTCTACATTCAATGTGAGAGAAAATTCAGGGAATGTAGGACAATTACTATTTCTGCCTTTTGTCTATTCATACATGCAGTGGTCTGATTTATGTACTGTAAACAACTGTGGTAACTGTAAATTAGGTGCACAATTTTCCAACTAAATTATTTAAATATATGATTATTGCATTATCATTATTAGGTTCGAGAGTCAATGCACTGTTTACATGAAGTGGAGTAATTTAATCTCAGAACTCATTTCAAGTCCTTTGCAGACCCAGGAAACCAATTCCTCATAGATTATGCTCTGCTCACATTTGAAAGGTTTTCTTCACTACCATAAGGGCTAGAATCATTTTTAATGGAAGTTTTCATTCTGAAAAATCTTAATTATTGAGAGTTGTTTGAATATCCTAAATGAGCAGAAGCCACCAGGTATTGATCCTGGTCAATGGTACCTCATACTGATAATTGGTTTAAAAATATGGATGCTTTGCTTTTAAAATACATTTTCAGTTACGTGCATTTGTATTATCTCCAAAGGCCCTCATCCGATGCTATAAGTGATGTTTGTTTTGAAGTCTGTATTTTCAAATACATTGGTTTTCAACAGTGAGTGTTCACAGTATCATATAATTCAATTGTGGGCATACTGACTATGCTAATTTTCAAGTTTTGCCTCAGGAAGCAAAAGTGTACAGCACGATTAACTTCCAATGACTTGTGTAGTTTTCCTTCTGGTTTCACGGCTTAATTGTTAACTTTTGAGTGGACTAAATTTCTCAGTCTTCAGAAACAAATATGGCAACCTTGATTTAAAAAAAAAAGGGCTCTCTGGTCAGAAACTTCTTATATATCTTATAGCCAAATTGTATTTATGGTACTGTACTGTTAAGCATCCATATAATGACAGGTTTCAGAGTAGCAGCCGTGTTAGTCTGTATTCGCAAAAAGAAAAGGAGTACTTGTGGCACCTTAGAGACTAACAAATTTATTAGAGCATAAGCTTTCGTGAGCTACAGCTCACTTCATCGGATGCATTGTAATGCATGTAATTGTAATGCATCCGATGAAGTGAGCTGTAGCTCACGAAAGCTTATGCTCTAATAAATTTGTTAGTCTCTAAGGTGCCACAAGTACTCCTTTTCTTCATCCATATAATGGTATACTGCTTACAATATAACATGCAAACCCTTGGACTCCCGAAAAGCAGTAATAAAGCCACAATGAAATGGGCAAAGGAAATGCTCAAAGACACAAGTAGTATTTCTTGCTATTGCAACCTCAAAAATAAAAAACCTTATTTTGAAGACCTTTTTAAAATAGATTAAAATACATTAATAGCATTAATAGCATTTTAAATGAATGACAGTGTGAGAAACAGTTCAGAGTAGCCACCAAATTTAGCATTCAGAGGCAATTCTCTCATTCTGTGTGAAGTAATATTTTCTTTTATTTTCTGCTCCCTCGTTCCTACAAAGGTCAACGGGATAAGAATGAAGGGACGGCATACAGGCTATGGCAAGGAGGAGTTTAAAAATCTCTTTCCACAATGAACTACCTTATGCAGACTTATCAAGCAAGGATAGGTTAACAAGAGCTTCTTGCAAGACTGCTTATCAGCTCTGTTGGCTACAGGTACCTGATTCTATGAAGGGTGAGGATAGAAGAGTTGAAAATGTACTGGGGGAAAAAAAAAGAGGGCTGCAGACTAAAGAAGAACAAGGGGGGTTCCTCTTGCAAAGCATGAAACAAGCCCTGTCTTAAATTACTTTATTTGGGAAACTCAGCTAACCCATTCTGTTTGGTCAATAAATGGGCAGGACATTATTTTAAAACAGAATGAAACTTCTCATTGTGGGTTCCTCTACCTCAGGCCAGGCGTACAGAGTCCATTGCTTGTTCTACCATTTCTCTGACCAGACTGTCACAACTCAACTGTTCAAAACACAAGATACTGCAGGAAAATCATACAGAGTAGAGGTCTGTTCTAAATCTGGACTTACTCATTAGACAGAAAAAGAACCATAAGGAAACATGTGCCTTTTGCACAGGAAGGGGTCTCTTCCACTGTGGTACCGTCATCCTAAGGATGGAAGAAGAGAGCTGGGCCATCAACTGAATGTGACAGAAGTAGTTAATCATGCAGTTCCCTCCTCTCCTAAATATATTCATCAACCATGATATTAACCGCAGGAGTCTTTCCTTTGACACATAGTGCTCTGACCCTTCAGGTGAACAGGACTAGGGCTGCCTTACTGCCCACATATATGATCAAGGAGAGAACAAGTGGAGTTTTGGGGCAGAGGTTTCAGCAAATGGCTAGCAATCCTAAAACTTTCCAGAAGAGTGAACTATTCCGGGCCACATTATACTTTTGTATGGAAAATAGTTCCTGAAAAGGGATGTCCAGAGTAAAACAATGTAATGTCACTGATGTGCCTTTGCCAAACCCTTCCACAAATTTAGTTAGCCCCCTAGGTACCAATGTGATATATGCCATCATGTGCCAGCAATGCCCCTCTGCCATGTACATTGGCCAAACCGGACAGAGTCTACGCAAAAGAATAAATGGACACAAATCTGACATCAGGAATCATAACATTCAAAAACCAGTAGGAGAACACTTCACACACTTAACACAATCTCTCTGGTCACTCAATAACAAACCTAAAGGTGGCAATTCTTCAACAAAAAAACTTCAGAAACAGACTCCAACGTGAAACTGCAGAACTGGAATTAATTGCAAACTGGACACCATCAGATTAGGCTTGAATAAAGACTGAAAGTGGTTGGGTCATTACAAAACCTAAACCTAATTTCCCCAGTACTAATTTTCCCCTACTGTTACTCACACCTTCTTGTCAACTGTCTGAAAAGGGCCACTCTCATTACCACTTCAAAAGTTATTTTTCCTCCCTTGGTATCCTGCTGTTAAGTGAATTGTCTTGTTAGACTGACCTCACATTTGGTAAGGCAACTCCCATCCTTTCATGTATTTACACCTGCTCCTGTATTTTCCACTCTATGCATCTGATGAAGTGGGTTCTAGTCCACAAAAGCTTATGCCCAAATAAATTTGTTAGTCTCTAAGGTGCCACAAGGACTCCTCGTTGTTTTTGCTGATACAGACTAACACGGCTACCACTTTGAAACCTAGGGAAATCTGTTATTCTGAATGCAAAAGGGCAGAGTGTGCTGGAAGTGAGCAACATCCCAAAGGGCGCTGTGCTTGAGGGGATTAACGAGTGAGATCCTTTGGAGTGCTGCATGAGAGAGGGTGAGTGAGAGGGTCACAGAGCAGAATCCCCAGGGGTAGTGTGCACAAGAGGGTGGGCCAGGATTGGGCAGGATCCTGTGGGGCCCTGTGTGTAAGGGTGCAAGGGAGAAAAGCCACTAAGCGGGGATATCAAGGGAGATTCACTGTGTGCAATGGTGCAGGTGAGGGCATTTACTGAGCAAGATCCCATGGGGAACAGTGGGGGGGAGGGGTTAGGGGACCAGAAGGATCCTGCAGGAGTGCTATGTGCAAGGGGCTGGGATAGGGGGCTCTGAGCAGGATCCCGTTAGGCTCTTTGTGTTAGAAAGTGGTGAGGGGGCCTAGGCAGGACCCCATGGAGGGGGTTCCAAGTGGGATCCAATGGGGCAGTAAGGGGTGGGGGTTGGGCAGGATCCTGTGGGGGACAGTGTGCAAAGGATGGTGGGGGGGGCTCTGAACAGGATCCCCCGAGAGATAGTGAGGGGGGCTAAGCAGGATTCCATGGGTGTTGTGTGTGAGGGGTTAGTGAGGGGGCTCTGAGCAGGATCCCTTGGGGATAGTGAGAGGGGCTGAGCAAGATCCAGTGGGAGTAACATGGCAGGCTGAACAAGATCCCAAGGGGTGCTGTGTGTGAGGGGCAAGTGGGGGGGGGGAGCTGAGCAGGATCCCAAGGAGTGGGGAAGGTTCTGAGCGGGATCCCATGGAATGGGAAGGGGGAGCTCCAATCAGGATCCCATGGGGCACAGTGTATATGGGTGAGGTTCAAAGTGGGACCCATTAGCAAACAGGATCAGCCAATAGGGGAGTTTTCTAAGGGAGTTCTCTAGGTGAAGGAGGAGTGACTATGTGACCCTTGGGGTGAGTTTGTGGTCTGTTAGTTGGTTGTGTACTTGCTTGGTTGCTGTTGGCCTGCTTGATTGAAGTGTATAGTCTGGTCTGTTTGGGGAGGCTGTGTGCTGAGCCTAGTGGCCTGCTTCCTAAGGAGCTGTAATTTGCCATCCTTTGATTCCTAATCCCTTTAGAATCCCTTGACGGGGGCGGGGGCGTGGGGCTAACTCAGGGAGAACAGGGTTTTAAAAAGTCAGCTCCTAAGCAACCATAGGAGCTAGCGAACAGGGGAGTTTTGCAAGGATGTTCAGCGAGGGAGCATGAGAGCCAGATACAACTAATAAACATTCTCTAAACTTAGGCCAATCACAGCCCCTTCCCCCCCCACCCCCAAATAACACATACACTCAAAGAACAACTCTCACACACCCACAAAAGTAAAAAGAATGCAGGCATAAGTCCAACAGCAAAGTGGGACCTACCCAGTTTATTGCATGGAATGCAGCATGTATGATTACCTGCCTTGTGGGCAAGTGGCATGTCTGTGTATGGGGCCTCTGTTATTAGGAAGAGACATGTAATAGCAATGGGGGATTTGATCATTAGAAATATAGAGAGCTGGGTTTGTGATGAACCGCATGGTGAATTGCCTGCTGGGTGCAAAGGTTGCGGACCTCTTGAGACATCTAGACAGACCTATGTGCAGTGCTGGGGAGGAGCTGATGGTCATGGTACATGTAGATACCAATGATATACGGAAAGGTAGGAGAGAGGTCCTGGAGTGCAAATTTAGGCTACTAAGTAAGAGATTAAAGTTCAGTACCTCCATGGTAGCATTTTCTGAAATGCATCTAGTTCCACATGCAGGGCCAGTCAGAACTGCAGGATATCATTATGTGGATGAGATAATGGTGTTCGAAGAGGAATTTAGGTTTATTAGGAATTGGGGAATCTTTTGGGAAAGGAAGATCCTACAGAGGAAGAGTGGGCTCCACCTAAACCAAACCAAAACCAGATTGTTGGCATATAAAATTGAAAATGTTGTAGAGGAGTTTTTTAAAACTAAGGGCTGGGGGAAAGCTGACAGGTGTTGAGGTGCACGCGGTTCGACAGACACATCCCTGGGGGATGATTTATTAAAGGGGCTAGTTTATATATCCTAGTAAACAGGAAAGGACAGAAGTTAATAAAGTACAGATAAGAACTCAAGAGAAAAGTCAAACGAAAAAGAGTCCCATTCAGCGACATCACATGGAGGCAGACAACTATATATTGACAAAAGTTATAAGAGCTTATTTATAAATGTAAGAAGCCTAAATATTAAGATGCATGAATTTCAGTGCCTGATATTAAATGAGGATATTGATGTGGAATGATGATAAGCAATGGGACACGGTAATACCAGGGTACAAAATATACAAGAACGATAGGCCGCGCTGGTTGGGGAGTGCCACTATATGTGAAAGAAAGCATAAAGTCAAATATAATAAAAATCTTTAATGAATCAAACAGAAGCATAATATCAGTATGGATAGAAATTCCATGCTTGAATAATAAGAATATTGCAGTAGGAATAGACTACCAATCATCTGACCAGGATGATGACAGTGACTGTAAAATGCTCAGAAAAATTAGAGGTTTCAGAGTAGCAGCCGTGTTAATCTGTATTCGCAAAAAGAAAAGGAGGACTTGTGGCACCTTAGAGACTAACAAATTTATTAGAGCATAAGCTTTCGTGAGCTACAGCTCACTTCATCGGATGCATTTGGTGAAAAAAACAGAGGATAGATTTATATACACACACACAGAGAACATGAAACAATGGGTTTATCATACACACTGTAAGGAGAGTGATCACTTAAGATAAGCCATCACCCACAGCAGGGGGGGGAAGGAGGAAAACCTTTCATGGTGACAAGCAGGTAGGCTAATTCCAGCAGTTAACAAGAATATCAGAGGAACAGTGGGGGGTGGGGTGGGAGGGAGAAATACCATGGGGAAATAGTTTTACTTTGTGTAATGACTCATCCATTCCCAGTCTCTATTCAAGCCTAAGTTAATTGTATCCAGTTTGCAAATTAATTCCAATTCAGCAGTCTCTCGTTGGAGTCTGTTTTTGAAGCTTTTTTGTTGAAGTATAGCCACTCTTAGGTCTGTGATCGAGTGACCAGAGAGATTGAAGTGTTCTCCAACTGGTTTGTGAATGTTATAATTCTTGACGTCTGATTTGTGTCCATTCATTCTTTTACGTAGAGACTGTCCAGTTTGGCCAATGTACACGGCAGAGGGGCATTGCTGGCACATGATGGCATATATCACATTGGTAGATGCGCAGGTGAACGAGCCTCTGATAGTGTGGCTGATGTGATTAGGCCCTATGATGGTATCCCCTGAATAGATAGGTGGACAGAGTTGGCAACGGGCTTTGTTGCAAGGATAGGTTCCTGGGTTAGTGGTTCTGTTGTGTGGTGTGTGGTTGCTGGTGAGTATTTGCTTCAGATTGGGGGGCTGTCTGTAAGCAAGGACTGGTCTGTCTCCCAAGATCTGGGAGAGCAATGGCTCGTCCTTCAGGATAGGTTGTAGATCCTTGATGATGCGTTGGAGAGGTTTTAGTTGGAGGCTGAAGGTGATGGCTAGTGGCGTTCTGTTGTTTTCTTTGTTGGGCCTGTCCTGTAGTAGGTGACTTCTGGGTACTCTTCTGGCTCTGTCAATCTGTTTCTTCACTTCAGCAGGTGGGTATTGTAGTTGTAGGAATGCATGATAGAGATCTTGTAGGTGTTTGTCTCTGTCTGAGGGGTTGGAGCAAATGCGGTTATATCGTAGCGCTTGGCTGTAGACAATGGATCGAGTGATGACATCTTCATCATCTGGACCCATGGAAAAGAAGCTCTTGAGGAATTCCACCATGATTTCAACAATTTCCATCCCATCAACCTCAGCCTGGACCAGTCCACACAAGAGATCCACTTCCTGGACACTACGGTGCTAATAAGCGATGGTCACATAAACACCACCCTATATCGGAAACCTACTGACCGCTATTCCTACCTACATGCCTCTAGCTTTCATCCAGATCATACCACTCGATCCATTGTCTACAGCCAAGCGCTACGATATAACCGCATTTGCTCCAACCCCTCAGACAGAGACAAACATCTACAAGATCTCTATCATGCATTCCTACAACTACAATACCCACCTGCTGAAGTGAAGAAACAGATTGACAGAGCCAGAAGAGTACCCAGAAGTCACCTACTACAGGACAGGCCCAACAAAGAAAACAACAGAAAGCCACTAGCCATCACCTTCAGCCCCCAACTAAAACCTCTCCAACGCATCATCAAGGATCTACAACCTATCCTGAAGGACGAGCCATCGCTCTCTCAGATCTTGGGAGACAGACCAGTCCTTGCTTACAGACAGCCCCCCAATCTGAAGCAAATACTCACCAGCAACCACACACCACACAACAGAACCACTAACCCAGGAACCTATCCTTGCAACAAAGCCCGTTGCCAACTCTGTCCACCTATCTATTCAGGGGATACCATCATAGGGCCTAATCACATCAGCCACACTATCAGAGGCTCGTTCACCTGCGCATCTACCAATGTGATATATGCCATCATGTGCCAGCAATGCCCCTCTGCCATGTACATTGGCCAAACTGGACAGTCTCTACGTAAAAGAATGAATGGACACAAATCAGACGTCAAGAATTATAACATTCACAAACCAGTTGGAGAACACTTCAATCTCTCTGGTCACTCGATCACAGACCTAAGAGTGGCTATACTTCAACAAAAAAGCTTCAAAAACAGACTCCAACGAGAGACTGCTGAATTGGAATTAATTTGCAAACTGGATACAATTAACTTAGGCTTGAATAGAGACTGGGAATGGATGAGTCATTACACAAAGTAAAACTATTTCCCCATGGTATTTCTCCCTCCCACCCCACCCCCCACTGTTCCTCTGATATTCTTAGGTTTCAGAGTAGCAGCCGTGTTAGTCTGTATTCGCAAAAAGAAAAGGAGTACTTGTGGCACCTTAGAGACTAACAAATTTATTAGAGCATAAGCTTTCGTGAGCTACAGCTCACTTCATCGGATGCATCTGATATTCTTGTTAACTGCTGGAATTAGCCTACCTGCTTGTCACCATGAAAGGTTTTCCTCCTTCCCCCCCTGCTGTTGGTGATGGCTTATCTTAAGTGATCACTCTCCTTACAGTGTGTATGATAAACCCATTGTTTCATGTTCTCTGTGTGTGTGTATATAAATCTCTCCTCTGTTTTTTCCACCAAATGCATCCGATGAAGTGAGCTGTAGCTCACGAAAGCTTATGCTCTAATAAATTTGTTAGTCTCTAAGGTGCCACAAGTACTCCTTTTCTTTTTATAAATTTGTTAGTCTCTAAGGTGCCACAAGTACTCCTTTTCTTTTTAGAAAAATTAGAGAGGCTACAAAAACAAACCCCCCAATAATAATGGGGGATTTCAACTATCCCCATATTCACTGGGAACCTGTCGCCTCAAGATGGGATGCAGAGATGAAATTTCTAGACACCATAAATGACTGCTTCTTGGAGTAGCTTGTCCTAGAACCCACAAAGGGAGAGGCAATTCTTGATTTAGTCCTTGATTTAGCAGGACACAGGATCTGATGCAAGAGGTGAATACAGCTGAAGCACTCAGTCTTAATGATGACCGCAATGTAATTACATTTAACATCCTTTCAGGGGGAAAAATATCCAAGAAACCCAGCACAGTAGATTTAACTACAAAAAAGGGAACTACACAAAAATGAGGAAGGTACTTAAACGAAAATTAAAAGAAACAGTCAAAAAGAGTGAATTGCCAGGAAGATGCATGGAAACTTTTAAAAAACACTATAATCGAGGCTCAAACTATTTGCTTACCCCAAATAAAATAAAAACAATAAGAGGACCAAAGAGTTATAGTTAAACAGTGTAAAAGAGGCAGTTAGAGGAAAAAAAAGACATCCTTCAACAATTGGATGTCAAATCCTACAGAGAAAAACAGAAAGGAATGTAAACTCTCGCAAGTCAAGTATAAAAGTATAAATAGGCACCCATCGGGTGCTGGGGGGGGACCCCGTGAGGCGCTGAGGGGAAAGGGGGACTCAGCTCAGAGCAGGACCCCGGGGAGGAGAGCTCAGAGAGGGACTCCGGGGGGCGCTGTGTGTGTGTGTCTCGGAGGAAGGGGGTTCGGCCCGAGACCCCGGTGAATGGTGTGTGTGTGTGTCTCGGAGGAAGGGGGCTCGACATGGGACCCAGAGGGGCGCTGTGTGTGGTGGGGGGAGGGAAGGGTGCTGCGGGGGGGACTCAGTGTGGGACCCTGTGAGACGCTGGGGGGGAGGGGGACTCAGCTCGGAGCGGGACCCGACGGGGCGATGGGGCTGGAGGGGAGAGAGCTCGGAGCGGGACCCCGGGGGGCACTGTGTGTGTGTGTCTCGGGGGGAAAGGGGGTTCAGCGTGGAACCCCGGGGGGTGCTGTGTGCCGGGGGGGGGAAGGGGGAATGGAGCGGGACCCGCAGAGCCGCTCTGTGTGCGGGGGGGACACGGGGGAGAAGGGGGCTTGGAGCGGGACCCAGCAAGCTGCTCTATGTGCGGGGCAGGTGGGAAGGGGGTTAAGAGCGGGACCCTGGGGGGGGGAAGGGGGCTCAGAGCGGAACTCTGTGTGTGCGGGGGGGGGAGCAGCTTCAGATGGGGACCTGGGGGGCGCTGTGTGCCGGGGGGACAACAGGGAAGAAGGGGGCTTGGAGCGGGACCCGGGGGGCGCTGTATGCCAGGGCAGAAGGGGGCTCAGAGCGGGATCTGGGGGGTGCTGTGTGCCGGGGGAGAAGGGGACTCAGAGCGGGACCTGAGGGGCGTTGTGTGCCGGGGGAGCGGGGGAGAAAGGGGCTCGGAGCGGGACTCGGGGGACGCTATGTGTGTGGGGGGGAAAGGGGTTTTGGAGCGGGACCCGGGGGGCGCTGTGTGTGCGGGGGGAGGGGGGCTCGGAGCGGGACCCGGGGGGCGCTGTGTGCGCGGGGGGGGCAGGAAGCTCGGAGCGGGACCTGGGGGGGCGCTGTGTGTGCAGGGGGGGAGAAGGGGGCTCGGAGTGGGATCAGGGGGAGGCTGTGTGTGCGGGGGAAGGGGGGCTGTGTGTGCGGGGGGGAAAGAGGGCTCAGAGTTGGACCCGGGGAGCGCTGTGTGTGCGGGGGCAGGGGGCTCGGAGCGGGACCCGGGGGGCGCTGTGTGTGCGGGGGCAGGGGGGCTCGGAGCGGGACCTGGGGGGGCGCTGTGTGTGCGGGGGAAGGGGGGCAGGAAGCTCGGAGCGGGATCTGGGGGAAGCTGTGTATGCGGGGGAAGGGGGGCAGGAAGCTCGGAGCGGGACCCGGGGGGCGCTGTGTGGGGGGGGGAGGGAGGGGGCAGGAAGCTCGGAGCGGGACCCGGGGGGCGCTGTGTGGGGGGGGGAGGGAGAGGGCAGGAAGCTCGGAGCGGGACCCGGGGGGCGCTGTGTGGGGGGGGAGGGAGGGGGCAGGAAGCTCGGAGCGGGACCCGGGGGGCGCTGTGTGGGCGGGGGGGAGGGAGAGGACAGGAAGCTCGGAGCGGGACCCGGGGGGCGCTGTGTGGGGGGGGGGAGGGAGAGGGCAGGAAGCTCGGAGCGGGACCCGGGGGGCGCTGTGTGGGGGAGGGCGGGGGCAGGGGGCTCGGAGCGGGACCCCGAGGGGCCGGACGATGGCGAGGATCCGCTCTCCGGGACTCCCCTTTGGGCGGGCACGGGAATGGCGGCCGTCTCCTGCCTGCCCTGGCTCGGCTCTGGGGTCCCCCCGGCCCGGCTGGCTCCTCTCCCGGAGCGGGGGCGCCGCGGTACCTGGCTGCTGCTCTCCTCGGGCAGGTTTCTCAGCAAGACCTTGCGCCTGTTGCTCAGCTCCCGGCGGGCGCCCTCCAGCCGCCGGGCGATCGCGGGCGGGCTGAGGGGCGCCGCCTTCCCGCCGCGCTCCGGCGGCGCCCCCAGCCCCGGCTGCCGCGGAGCCCCGGACAGCTCCGTGCCCGGCTCCGCTGCTGCCGCCATCTTGCAGCCAGAGCCAGGCATCGCGCCCGCGGCGGGAGGGAGCCGCGCGCGCCAGCCCGCTGCAGCGGCCAGGAAAGTCCGCGGGACTCAGAGCCGGGCCCAGAGCCAGGCACCGGGATGCGCCTCCCCGAGCCTGGGACACGATTTCTCCCCCTTCGCCCCCCGCCGCTCCGCGACCCCCGGGCACGCCGAGCCCCACTGCTCTCCCACGCCCTCGCATCCCTCAGCCCGCCCCCCCGCCTCCTTGAAGCCGACCTCACCCCCCCCCCATAACTCCCTGCCCCGCACACCTCTCAGCCCGCCTCCCGTCCCCCCGCACTGGAGGTCCCGCCCACGCCCCCTCCGCCCCAGCCTGGGAGCCCCTCACCCCCGTGCACCCCTGAACCTGCCCCTGTACACCCAGCCCCTCTGAGCCTGGTACCCTGTGCACCCCTTCTCCAGCCCCAGCTTGGGACCCCACTGCTCCCTGGGTACCCCTCAAACCCATCCCCTCTCACCCTGGGACCCTACTGCTCCCCGCACCCCCTCCCCCCTTCACTTTTCCCCCCACTGAGCTTGGGATCCTACTGTGGGACCCTAGCCCACTGACCCCAGTAGACCCCACTCCTCCCAAACGCCATTCCTAGTACGCCCCTGCACCCCTTCTGCTTGCAGTAGACCCCACCCACAGAGCCTGGGACCCCAATTTCCACCTTCCTCCCTCTGAGCCTGGGCCTCCCCTGTACCCTACCCTGCCCCTCAGTGCACTCTCTCTCCCCACACTGTGATTGAGCTTGTGACTTCATTGTACGCTGTCCCCCCCTACACTCCTTCATTCACCTACTGAGCCTGGGATCACATTGTACTCCCCTCTCCCTACACCCGCTGACCCCGAGGCTCCACTGTTGTCCACCGGACCATGGTCCCAGGATCTCTACCTTGCTACTCCAGTCTCACTGAATGCTGCTGCTACCAGGACTCCCACTTGCAACCTTCTCCCTGAGAGCCTACTACATCCCAGCCTCTTCTCCCTGTGAGCTACTACATCCCCTTACCTACTGCACCCCCAGGACTCCCACTATGCACACAGCCTGTCACCTCCATTTTATCCCCAACTATTCAATGCAGCTGGCACATCACTGCACCCTTTCTGTATTCCAAACCTCCATACACAATACACTCCCTCACAGCAGGAATCCATTGACCTTTCCCTTTTATAAATTGTTCTCTAGCCCTAGGTCTTCCACAGGAAAGGGGAAAAAGCCAGATGCAGCTGAATTTTTTACATAAACATAGCCAGTGCTATTACATCCATAAAATCTACACCTTGTGCTTGTGCTTGACTATCAGAGGCTCGTTCACCTGCGCATCTACCAATGTGATATATGCCATCATGTGCCAGCAATGCCCCTCTGCCATGTACATTGGCCAAACTGGACAGTCTCTACGTAAACGAATAAATGGACACAAATCAGACGTCAAGAATTATAACATTCACAAACCAGTTGGAGAACACTTCAATCTCTCTGGTCACTCGATCACAGACCTAAGAGTGGCTATACTTCAACAAAAAAGCTTCAAAAACAGACTCCAACAAGAGACTGCTGAATTGGAATTAATTTGCAAACTGGATACAATTAATTTAGGCTTGAATAGAGACTGGGAATGGATGAGTCATTACACAAAGTAAAACTATTTCCCCATGGTATTTCTCCCTCCCACCCCACCCCCCACTGTTCCTCTGGTGTTCTTGTTGACTGCTGGAATTGGCCTACCTGCTTGTCGCCATGGGGGGTTTTCCTCCTTCCCCCCCCTGCTGTTGGTGATGGCTTGTCTTGGGTGATCACTCTCCTTACAGTGTGTATGATAAACCCATTGTTTCATGTTCTCTGTGTGTGTGTATATAAATCTCTCCTCTGTTTTTTCCACCAAATGCATCCGATGAAGTGAGCTGTAGCTCACGAAAGCTTATGCTCTAATAAATTTGTTAGTCTCTAAGGTGCCACAAGTACTCCTTTTCTTTTTGCGAATACAGACTAACACGGCTGCTACTCTGAAACCTGTAAGGAGAGTGATCACTTGGGATGGGCCATCGCCGGCAGTGGGGGGGGAGGGGAGGAGGGCCTTTCATGGTGGCGGGCAGGGTGGGCTGGTTCCAGCGGTTGACGGGAATGTCGGAGGAGCACTGGGGGGTGGGGTGGGAGGGAGAGATACCATGGGGAAATAGTTTTAGAGACTGGGAATGGATGAGTCATTACACAAAGTAAGGCTATTTCCCCATGGTATTTCTCCCTCCCACCCCACCCCCCACTGTTCCTCTGATATTCTTGTTGACTGCTGGAATTGGCCTACCTTGCTTGTCACCATGGGGGGTTTTCCTCCTTTCCCCCCCTACTGCTGGTGATGGCTTATCTTAAGTGATCACTCTCCTTACAGTGTGTATGATAAACCCATTGTTTCATGTTCTCTGTCTGTGTGTTTTTAAACCTCTCCTCTGTTTTTTCCACCAATTGCATCCGATGAAGTGAGCTGTAGCTCACGAAAGCTTATGCTCTAATAAATTTGTTAGTCTCTAAGGTGCCACAAGTACTCCTTTTCTTTTTATCCATAAAATCTACACCTTGTGCTTGGCTCCATCAAGATCCAGCAGCAGATAAACTTGTTCCGCCCTATGCATGCTCCCTTTGATCCCCCTATACATATCCTCTGGGACACCACTTAATTCTGCATCCTGTAGCTCAAGATCCCACCTTGCCATGTCTTCCACTTTCCCCCATAATACACATTTCTCTACATACATGCCCTCAGGACCAACTGAAATAGAATCACTTGTGGAGTGACAGCTGCTTCGCAGCACATGAATAATACAACAATTTAGGGCAGGAAGTTAGCAAGGATACTGGATCTTATTAAAAATGCAGGGAGGATTTTAGGTAGGCAAAATATAATTATCTAAGATGGCATTTGGCCAAGACACTGTTTTTAACATTCCCATTCTTGTGTAAAGTCTTATGGAAATATGGTAAATAAAGACGGTCATAACTTTTGGCCCTATGTCTCATTTAATAGATTCTACCTCCAACAGGAAGTGTGAGATCATTCTAGTTTTTATGGTACATCAGTCTGTATATTTTCTAAGTTACCTATCACCTCACTCTTAGTGAAGCTAGAACTAGTTGAAAAATAGGACATATTTTTGATAAAAATTTCATTAAGAATTTTTGTAATTTTTTAACCAACTCTAATAGAAACACTAATTGCTCTCCTTGCCCAGTTTGCTGAACTGACAAATCATCTGCAACACTAAACTGTAAACTTCTAATTACTTCTAGTCTCTAACAATGACTTTTATTATGGAATTTATATTATGAAGCAAAGAAAAGTCTCTTTGAAAGACAGAAGGAGCCAAATTCCAGTACAACTCTGGTAAGAATAAGGATCAGATATGAACAAGTTATCAGTGTGTCAACTGACTGATTAGCCCCAATAATGTATGGCCCCAAAATGCTTTGTTTATCAGGCCTAAGAAGTCTCACAGTTGCACCGTTTTGTGCTTCTGCCTGTCAAAGTTGAAATCCCATCTCCCATTTACTGGTCTCTCTTTCAAAGGAGGTTGTGTGCTCTGCTAGTGTGAAGAAAGGAATAGAAACTAGAGAGATCTTGGAGCTTTTATTTCCCTATTAAATCCCCTCTGCTGTCAGTTAAAACACTTAACCTCTCTCTCAGGCCATGTCCACATGTACAGCACTGCAGCAGTGCAGTTGTACCAATGCAGCTGCAGTGTGTCTGGTGAAGGCGCTCTGTGTCGACGGGAGAGCTCTCCCGTTGGCGTAAAAAACCCTCCTCTGCAAATGGCAGAACATGAGCGCTTATATCAGTGTAATTTATGGCGCTCAGGGAGGGATGGTTTATTCACACTCCTGAGCGACATAAATTATACTAACTCATAGGCTGTAGTGTAGACATAGTCTTACTTATCTCAGATGAAAAACTACATAAAAAAAGCAGGACTTTACTGAAAGCCACATGCTGAATTGTGTAAATAAAGTACAGTAGGACAAAACCTAGACCAAAACATTTATCAAAGAATCAGTAGTGTCCCTATACAGGGCATTTATTAGACTCTCCCTCCATCTGGAACATTGTTTGTTGCATTGGTCATGACACAATAGGAAGGATACTAGTGGAGAGAGGCTATAGCATAAAGTCCACAAAACGGTAACAGGTCTCACGGATATAAAATAAGAGAGGTCGGAGGTGATTTCCATTGGGCTGTATTTTTAAGGTGAGAATTTTCAAGAAGAGGTAGAATAAACTTGGAAGAAAAACATATCACACTAGTGATGGTTTCAAGCATTTGACAGTCATCTAACGTACGAATAAAAGGGAAGCTCAGTTTCATACAAAAGATAATAAATAATCAGTTATTGGAGAAGGACAGAGATTTAAGCACAGAATATAAATAAATTCAAGAAACACTTAAGCCTCAGTTACATTAGAGAATTCCCACTCCTACCACCCGTTCAGATGAACAGAAATCTAGTGGGGTCTCTACTGTAGCCATGTTACAGCAGCTCTGGCATATTTACCATTTTGTTAGTTAAACCTGCTAACTAACTAGGTTTCTTAGGCCTAACACCCCTTCATCAGTTTTTCTAGAATTTCCTTGTGTAAACACATTCTTAGGTTTTTAGAGGAGAGTGAAGTGAATGGGGGTGAAAAATGGTAAATCAGACCATAGATAAAACAAAATAAAAGGTGTGAAATGGCAGGCCTAAGCCAAGATGGTCTTCTTTTTCTGATCTTATTTCTCATCAGCAACAGACAAAACCAATTATAGAAAAATCAAATCAGATGAATAAACCAGATCCACAGTGCTATAATAATAGAAGTCATCCTTTTGTGACAAAATACAAATGAGCCACTGGAAAAGTAATCTAGTAACACATGCATGAAGTTTTGCAGAAATTTTGCTTTGGTACAGTGCAACTTCACAAACTTTGGACATCATTTGGCTAAATTTGAAAGAATGGATTTAGCAAACCTTAGCAAGTTCATGCATCGGATGAAGTGAGCTGTAACTCACGAAAGCTCATGCTCAAATAAATTTGTTAGTCTCTAAGATGCCACAAGTCCTCCTTTTCTTTTTGCGGATACAGACTAACACAGCTGCTACTCTGAAACTTAGCAAGTTAAGATTCCTAAGAATCCTGGGGCCTTTGTTACTTCTAAAATTAGTTTCAAATGGATTAAAATTATTTTTTAAAAAATAGTAAAGAAAAAAAACCCTGTTGTTTTTTGGCATATTGATCTGAAAGTTTTCAGTGAGGCCAACAAGTTTCAGTTCATTGGGTTACCACCCCTTAATCTCATAGTCCAGAATTTTCATCAGCTAATAAAATTGCTCCTGCAGTCCTTTACATATATTTTAAAAGTTTAGAAATCACAAGTCCAAAGGAGGAGTATACATCTTTTTTCTGAAGAGTCTAGGAGCTGATATTTCCTAAAATCTCAAATGGAGACTTTTTAATATCTCAGACATTTCTGAAGCAATGAAATTTGTCTTTCAGCACATGCTATGTGGTACAGGCTTATATTGTTAATGTTAGAGGATTTACAAATTATTATTTTTATTACAGTAGAACCTAGAGGCCTCAACCACTGATAGTAAAGCTAATAAAGAAAGGAAACTAGAAAAATACTTTTAGCATGACTGTTCTGCCAGTAGTTCAGTCCTTAGTGGTGATAGATGCTCCAAGAAAGTTATAGTTACAACAGGGATAATATCCAATGTTATACAAAATCCTTGGGAAAGAAAATCTGCCAATGAAAAGTCTTAATTTCTTCAAATGAGACAATTTTGCCAGAGAAGGATTTTCATATCAACCATTTATTGAAATATTGATGCTAAGTACTATATCCTCAAATCAAGTACACAAACAAATCATGTTGTCGACTATTTAGAAAATGTATTTCTTGGACCGTGAAAAAGTTGATAGCTCTATTAAAAGTACTGAAACACTTTTATAATCTGTTAGAAAGATTCATTTCTAGATTAAGTTATCATTCAGCTGTAGCTTTGCTTTTTTTATTTTTCAAGATACAAGCACCATATAACAATGAAATAATCAGATTTTGAGAGCAGTTACATTATTGAGCCCACTAAAAATATTCCTACTTTTAGAAAACAGATTGTTTTAGTTAATTATGTTATTGACAATTAATCCTCCCTATAATGATTACCTTCTCAAAAATTGCTTACTATATTGGCTTTTAAATGGGCTGCAGGGTATCTGAATACAGGTAATGGAAGGTTAATGTGCCATGCTAAAAGAAATGGTTCAGAAACTATATAGTTTTGTTTCATTAGTGGAATAAAACTCATTTCAGAACCTATTGCACTATGAGTGCTTAATAGGTCAGATAAGTCTATCCAATTTTTTTTCTTGTTTAGAGACATTTAAAGAGCTAAATCTTACAGATAAAGATTAAGCAAGTATTTATTACTTCAATCATGTGAAGCCAGTTGCATTGACAGAAAGGACTATTAAATTATTATATGAACATTGCATTTTTCAAGTTTCATTCTATAAAGTGTTAAATTCTCAGTAGAGATCCAGATTAAGTACTTGGATTCACACTCAGGGTCCAGTCCAGCAAAGGTTTCTGCATGTAACTTTAACCATTGTACTACTCATCTGAGTAAAATGACTCTCCTGCATAAATCTTTGCTGGTTTTGGTATTGCTGTGGGATGCCTGAAATTTAGTAGTTTTATGAATATTTTTATTTTGCTATGTGCCTGAAGCAAAACCCCCAAAACTGAATCAAAATGTTCTGATTCTCTCACCTACATCAGTGTAACCCCACTGGCAATGGAATTACTTCCCTTTTACACTAGTGCAAATAAGAGGAAATTATGTTCCCTATGACAGGTTTCAGAATAGCAGCCGTGTTAGTCTGTATTCGCAAAAAGAAAAGGAGTACTTGTGGCACCTTAGAGACTAACAAATTTATTTGAGCATAAGCTTTTGTGAGCTACTACCGATGAAGTGAGCTGTAGCTCATGAAAGCTTATGCTCAAATAAATTTGTTAGTCTCTAAGGTGCCACAAGTACTCCTTTTCTTTTTATGTTCCCTATAACTCTGTGGCAGGGGTCTCAAACTCAATTTACCTTAGGGCTAGTGCCAGTCCTCAAATCCTCCCAGCAGGCCAATAACGTCACTGAAGATGGTGTTTATATTTTATTTCAAATTTCTTAGAAATAATAAAACTGTCATACAACTTTATACAATTCTTCGCCTGCCAGAGAGTTTTTAGTGTTTGCCAGACACCTGGCAATGCTTCAGTTCTGCCAGTTTGTTGATGTTTGGCCTCAGTGACTGAGCAGTTGAAACCTTTGGGATTGTGGCAAGATGTGCACCAGATAGTTGTGTTTGGCATTTTGACTTGTATGTATTCATTGTGGAAAAAAGTGAGGCTGCCTCCATGGCTGACTCTGCCCGGCAACTAGTGATGGTGTCGCTGTCCCTCTCCCCCAGCCAATGAGAGTTGCGAGGGGCAGTGCCAGCAGCAGACATTGCCAGCAGCGTCTGCCTGCATCTCTCCTCTGTGGGCTGCAGTGGGGAAGTTCTCGGGCCGCAGATGGCCCACGGGCCTGGACTTTGAGACCCCTGCTCTACAGACTTGTCTACACAGTGAAATTTTCCAGCATAGTGATACCAGTATAATTATACTGCTGTAGTTATACCGGTATAAAGCCCCGGGTGGATTTGCTTATTCCAGAATAAGAGCGCTTTTTTCCAATGTAGTTTGTCACTTTGAAAGCAGTATGAAAGAGTTACAGCCCTAAAATGGTTACATTCTTACTTGCCCTTGTGTAAACTGGGAATAATTCCACTGAAGTCAACTGAATTACACTGATGTAGGCAAGAAGGGAATCAGACCCATCTTCTCTGGATTTGGTTCAGGCCCATACCTGTAATCAAAGCCCTATAAGTGAATACTCCTAAATTTGAGGATTCAAATCTGCATCTGAACTGTCTTAAATTTTGGGGTGTTCAGATTCAGCCCAATACAGAAATAGGCTTGAGCAGTGAATTTGCGTAAGCCCATAACGTAGGAAGTAATTTGGTTCTTTAACATGTTTTTACACCACCAAAGGAAAAAAAAAAATAAGTGTATTGATCACTGACACCCTCATTCATGAATACAACTATACATTGACATGACATGGTCCTTGGATTGACCCTATATTGCATTTTGCTAAATTTTCATCTTGAACTTGACTTTTCCAATTATTTTTTTGTTATTACTATTTTAAATCAAATATAAATTTTAAAATCTTTGCTATCTTAAAATCTCCTTTTTGTACAAATAATGAGATTTGTTGCCTAAATACCAATTAGAGATGGATCTGAGCCACAAAATTTGTATCTGGGTTCAAATTTCTCCAAAATTCAGTGACATCTGGACACGCTTCTAATGATATTAAGATTCAAACAAACTAGCGTTTGTGTAGATGTAGTAACAGCCAAGGTTTAGAGCCATACACTAAATTTGGGAAAATCTGGACCACCCTCCCTCCAGTAGGAGATGAAGGAAATATATAACTGCAACCCTCCAGAAAATGGCCACTTTGCTTATGTCTCCCTTTTGCATATTTTCTGAACTCTGGAACATTTTTATTCATTATTGAAATCCACCATTCCTATGACCAGGGTCCAGAATTCATCCACTGCAGCAAAATGCAAACTTTCATTTAAAAAAAAGTTTCTAGCCCTACTTAATGCAAATAAGAGTGTAAACCAATTAAAAAGTATTTTCCAGAGTTCGTATACAGCTTGAAAGAATAAACCCTGAGGTAAGAGCTGCCCCTTCCATTGCAATGTGGTATAATTTTGAAATATAAAGATTTATATGTTATTGTCAAATGTTAATGAATTCAATGCTGATCATTTAAGCATCCACCAAACATATTTATCCCACAAATGTAAATTGGCTCCAACAGCTACCACAGGTGCTAAATATAGTTTGCATTTTCAATACCAAGTTCTGAAATGACAATGAAAATAAGTTTTTGGGGCAATGATTTAATATCAAATGAAATACCACAGAGGTAACAGTTACTGAGTTATTCATTTTTATGGTAAAATAAAAACCTGAAATAAAAAATCTGAATCTGTTGCATAATCTCCAGTCTTCTGCAGAATGCAGGGTCAGCTGACTGTGATGTACATGATTATAAACTAGGTGATTAGCAATCAGAATAATTCTAGACACTCAGACTGAAGGTTTGAGAGTCAGAGTTGTGAGTTGAGGAGTGTATTTGCTTAACTGTTAGGCTTATTTTAATACAGGAGATATTTCAATTAATGTTTAGTTCTCCAAGTACTTAGGAACATAGGAATTGCAATATTGGGTCAAATCTCAGATCCATCTAGTTAGATGTCCTGTCTGACATTGGCTAGCTGGCTAGCACCAGATTGTTGTTTCAGAGACTACCAGGTTGCATTATTCAAGCAGAGATGCACAGTCAACAAAAGGCTGCTTTCTCTTTGTTTGCACATAACATATGTCTACATAACGTATGTAATGACACTGAATATTCTCCGGTTTCAGAGTAGCAGCCGTGTTAGTCTGTATTCACAAAAAGAAAAGGAGTACTTGTGGCACCTTAGAGACTAACAAATTTATTAGAGCATAAGCTTTCGTGAGCTACAGTTCACTTCCAAATGCATCCGATGAAGTGAGCTGTAGCTCACGAAAGCTTATGCTCTAATAAATTTGTTAGTCTCTAAGGTGCCACAAGTACTCCTTTTCTTTTTGTGAATATTCTCTGTGTATTTCTATATGACCAAAATCAGAGATTTCTGAACTGTTACAACTTGACCTCCATAAAGATGCTAAAGCATGTTAAAAACTGACACACAAAATGTTCATGGGAGTCATCTTGGCCTGGTCGACACTTAAAATGTAGCTATGGGACTCAGCAGTGTTTGCTGTAGCTATGCCAACTTAACCCCCGGCGTAGATGTGGCTATGTTGATGGAAGAATGCTTTCGTCAACCCAACTACTATTGCACTGGGGAGGTGGTGTTCCTACAGCAATGGAAAAACCCCTTCCATTGCTGTAGGCTGTGTCTACACTAGGGGTCTCAAACATGCGGGCCGCCAGGCTCCCTGCAGCCCCTCCCCAGTGCACCTTGTCCCCAGCCTACCTCCAAGCTGGGGGAGAGGGGGGCAAACTATGGCCCCGGGCCAGATCCAGCCTGCGGATTTGCCAACCCCATGGTGCTGAGGACCCCGCACTGCTCCGGGAAGTGGCAGGCACTGTTTCCCTGTGGCCCTGGGGGGGAGGGGGAGCAGAGAACCCCGTCACCGTGAGCTGTTCTTGCCTGTGGGTACCTCCCCTGAAGCTCCCATTGGCCAGGAACAGGGAATCACGGCCAATGGGAACTTCAGGGGAGGTACCCACAGGCAAGAACAGCTCACAGAGTTCTCTGCTCCCCTCCTGCCGGGGCCACAGGGACAGGGTGCCCACTGCTTCCTGGAGCGGCACGGGGCCAGGGCCAGGGCCAGGGCCAGGGCCGGCAGGAAGCCTACCCTGGCCCCGGTGCATGCCCCTGCCACAGCGGAGCCGCTCAAGGTAAGCGGCGCCGGGCTGGAACCCGAACTCCTCCTGCACCTTGCACACCAACACCCTGCCCCTGCCTGCACCCCAATCCAGTGTCACATCCCACACTCCTTCCTGCACCCCAACCCCTTGCCTTGAGCCCCCTGCTGCACCCCATGGGCAGGGGTGGAGTGGGGGTGATGTATGAGTCCTCATGTGGCCCTCCTGGTGATTCGAGTTTGAGACCCCTCGTCTACACTATGGGGTCATGCTAGTGTAGATATGGCCTTTGCCTACAACTGAAAATCCACTTCTTGACTGGAACTTGGTAGCTGATAAAGATGGTACAGTGCAGTTATTCAGTGCTTAGAAATAATGCATCAAGAAGCAGGTCCACACTATAGACTTTTGCCCGCATTGCTATGTCAGCAAGTGGTTCGAAATGTGATCCTTCGCAGACATAGCTGTTCCAACCAACGTCCCTAATGTAGAGACAGCTATACTGGCAAAGCTGCTCTTTTATCAGTTTAGCTTGTTTTGCTTGTGTGGGGTGGGGGGGTTTACTGTACCAGTACAAAGCATGCCTTTACCAGTATACCTGTGCCCACGCTACGAGTGCTTTGACAGTACAGTATACCAGTATTCCTATAAAAATATATCACTCCTACTGTAGACATTGCCTCAATAAAAAGATGTGGTTGGTTGACTACGAGTACTCGGTTACCAATTTTATAGCATAGAAACAAGAAAAATATCTGTAAATAAATAGCAATTTTTGCTTCAGCAACAATAGCCATTTATATTAAGTACAGAGCACTAAAAGTTAAATATTGATATGTCTCACCTATCTATTATTAGATTGTTGTAAGGTTTCTATGTATATTGTACTTGGTTTGGAGCATGCATTCATATAACTTGTAAAGTAAGTAAATAGCCGTTCAAAGAAAATCAATGCAATGAAACGTAACTTATGTCTATTTTCAGAACTGCAGTATTTACAATAGGATTTATAACCTTTGTTGATCAGGGCATATCTTCATCAGATCACTTTGAAGGCTGTATTGAAACTCAGCAGGAATCTCCAAACAAAACCATCTCTTTGAATCATAACTCAGGACCAGAGTGAATGAGACTGAGCAGAAATATTACCCCTTACGGCCCTAAGGATAAGTATATCTTTCTTCAGTAAATTGAACTGTAGGTTATAATACTCAAGATTGAGACCCCAGGCCCCAGCATCACACAGTCACACCCCATTTTAGCACAGTTCCCTCCATGCTTCAGAATAAATCCTTCCCCCACCTCCATGGGCCTCATTCTCCCTCATCAGTTTTAATGGGACTTTACTGGCCTGACAAGCTATGCTTTGGCCACGTTTGTGTAAGAAAAAGACTCCTTGGGAATCTGTCAGAGGCAGATGGGGTAACACAGTGTGTTTGGAGTTCAATCCTGTGTATCTTTGTCATTTGTATCCATGGCTGATCTAGTGGCAGGTTGCTAGATGGTTGCCATCTTGCTCTTCAGCATGCTTCAAATCTGAGTTCCAGGCCCAGAAATCCTTTCTTCCCCAGCCTCTCCTGTATGTACATGCTACCTTTGTGCTGTGCCAAGGGAGGCGCTGGAGCCCCGTAGTATTAGGGTGACCAGATAGCAAATGTGAAAAATCAGGACAGGCAGTGGGGGGGGGGGGTAATAGGAGCCTATATAAGAAAAAGACCCAAAAATCGGGATTGTCCCTATAAAATTAATTTTTTATCAATGACACGGGAGAAAACATGAAATAATTTTTGATAACATTTTCAGGCAACACAAAGATTAGAGGAGTGGTAGATAATGAAGAGGACAAGTCACTGATGCAGAGCAATCTGCATCACTTGTTTAGCTAGGCATGAGCAAACAACGTGCATTTCAATATAGTCAAGTGCAAGGGCATACAAAACAAATACAATATACAAATGCACAAAATGTTATATACAAATGCACAAAGCCTTGGAAACAAGCAGGGAGAACTGGAGGTCCTGGTGATGTCAAGGAATTATGACGTGATTGGAATAACAGAGACTTGGTGGGATAACTCACATGACTGGAGTACAGTCATGGATGGTTATAAACTGTTCAGGAAGGACAGGCAGGGCAGAAAAGGTGGGGGAGTAGCACTGTATGTAAGGGAGCAGTATGACTGCTCAGAGCTCCGGTACGAAACTGTGGAAAAACCTGAGTGTCTCTGGATTAAGTTTAGAAGTGTGTGCAACAAGAGTGATGTCATGGTGGGAGTCTGCTATAGACCACCGGACCAGGGGGATGAGGTGGATGAGGCTTTCTTCCGGCAACTCACGGAAGCTACTAGATCGCATGCCCTGATTCTCATGGGTGACTTTAATTTTCCTGATATCTGCTGGGAGAGCAATACAGCGGTGCATAGACAATCCAGGAAGTTTTTGGAAAGCGTAGGGGACAATTTCCTGGTGCAAGTGCTAGGGGAGCCAACTAGGGGGAGCGCTTTTCTTGACCTGCTGCTCACAAACCGGGTAGAATTAGTGGGGGAAGCAAAAGTGGATGGGAATCTGGGAGGCAGTGACCATGAGTTGGTTGAGTTCAGGATCCTGACGCAGGGAAGAAAGGTAAGCAGCAGGATACGGACCCTGGACTTCAGGAAAGCAGACTTTGACTCCCTCAGGGAACAGATGGCCAGGATCCCCTGGGGGACTAACATGAAAGGGAAGGGAGTCCAGGAGAGCTGGCTGTATTTCAAGGAATCCCTGTTGAGGTTACAGGGACAAACCATCCCGATGAGTCGAAAGAATAGTAAATATGGCAGGCGACCAGCTTGGCTTAATGGTGAAATCTTAGCGGATCTTAAACATAAAAAAGAAGCTTACAAGAAGTGGAAGGTTGGACATATGACCAGGGAAGAGTATAAAAATATTGCTCGGGCATGTAGGAAAGATATCAGGAGGGCCAAATCGCACCTGGAGCTGCAGCTAGCAAGAGATGTCAAGAGTAACAAGAAGGGTTTCTTCAGGTATGTTGGCAACAAGAAGAAAGCCAAGGAAAGTGTGAGCCCCTTACTGAATGAGGGAGGCAAGCTAGTGACAGAGGATGTGGAAAAAGCTAATGTACTCAATGCTTTTTTTGCCTCTGTTTTCACTAACAAGGTCAGCTCCCAGACTGCTGTGCTGGGCATCACAAAATGGGGAAGAGATGGCCAGCCCTCTGTAGAGATAGAGGTGGTTAGGGACTATTTAGAAAAGCTGGACGTGCACAAGTCCATGGGGCCGGACGAATTGCATCCGAGAGTGCTGAGGGAATTGGCGGCTGTGATTGCAGAGCCCTTGGCCATTATCTTTGAAAACTCGTGGCGAACGGGGGAAGTCCCGGATGACTGGAAAAAGGCTAATGTAGTGCCCATCTTTAAAAAAGGGAAGAAGGAGGATCCTGGGAACTACAGGCCGGTCAGCCTCACCTCAGTCCCTGGAAAAATCATGGAGCAGGTCCTCAAAGAATCAATCCTGAAGCACTTAGAGGAGAGGAAAGTGATCAGGAACAGTCAGCATGGATTCACCAAGGGAAGGTCATGCCTGACTAATCTAATCGCCTTTTATGATGAGATTACTGGTTCTGTGGATGAAGGGAAAGCAGTGGATGTATTGTTTCTTGACTTTAGCAAAGCTTTTGACACGGTCTCCCACAGCATTCTTGTCAGCAAGTTAAGGAAGTATGGGCTGGATGAATGCACTATAAGGTGGGTAGAAAGCTGGCTAGATTGTCGGGCTTAACGGGTAGTGATCAATGGCTCCATGTCTAGTTGGCAGCCGGTGTCAAGTGGAGTGCCCCAGGGGTCGGTCCTGGGGCCCGTTTTGTTCAATATCTTCATAAATGATCTGGAGGATGGTGTGGATTGCACTCTCAGCAAATTTGCGGATGATACTAAACTGGGAGGAGTGGTAGATACGCTGGAGGGGAGGGATAGGATACAGAAGGACCTAGACAAATTGGAAGATTGGGCCAAAAGAAATCTAATGAGGTTCAATAAGGATAAGTGCAGGGTCCTGCACTTAGGATGGAAGAATCCAATGCACCGCTACAGACTAGGGACCGAATGGCTCGGCAGCAGTTCTGCGGAAAAGGACCTAGGGGTGACAGTGGACGAGAAGCTGGATATGAGTCAGCAGTGTGCCCTTGTTGCCAAGAAGGCCAATGGCATTTTGGGATGTATAAGTAGGGGCATAGCGAGCAGATCGAGGGACGTGATCGTTCCCCTCTATTCGACACTGGTGAGGCCTCATCTGGAGTACTGTGTCCAGTTTTGGGCCCCACACTACAAGAAGGATGTGGATAAATTGGAAAGAGTACAGCGAAGGGCAACAAAAATGATTAGGGGTCTAGAGCACATGACTTATGAGGAGAGGCTGAGGGAGCTGGGATTGTTTAGTCTGCAGAAGAGAAGAATGAGGGGGGATTTGATAGCTGCTTTCAACTACCTGAAAGGGGGTTTCAAAGAGGATGGCTCTAGACTGTTCTCAATGGTAGCAGATGACAGAACGAGGAGTAATGGTCTCAAGTTGCAATGGGGGAGGTTTAGATTGGATATTAGGAAAAACTTTTTCACTAAGAGGGTGGTGAAACACTGGAATGCGTTACCTAGGGAGGTGGTAGAATCTCCTTCCTTAGAGGTTTTTAAGGTCAGGCTTGACAAAGCCCTGGCTAGGATGATTTAACTGGGACTTGGTCCTGCTTTGAGCAGGGGGTTGGACTAGATGACCTTCTGGGGTCCCTTCCAACCCTGATATTCTATGATTCTATGATTCTATGAAAACAAAGAAAGAATGTAGGCCATACTTGCAGGATGGGGGACTCTATCATGCAAAGCAGTGACTGAAAAAACTTGGGAGTTATGGTGAATAATCAGCTGAACATTCGCTCCCAATGCAATGCTGTGAGCAAAAGAGCTAATGCAATCATTGGATACATAAACAAGGAAATATTAAGTAGGAGTAAGGCGCTCATAATACTTCTGTATTGGGCTCGTCTGAGACTGCTACTGGAATACTGTGTCCAGTTCTGGTGTCCACCCTTCAAGAGGCATGTTGATGAATAGAAAAGAGGTCAGAGAAGAGCCACAAGAATGATTGTAGATTGGAAAAAATCTATTCTAAATAAGTTTTTATACCATGCTCATCAACATAGTATCTGAGCTCCTTCCAAGAGTGCATTAAGCAACATGACTACACATCTATCGTGGGTTGTTTGTTCTCTCATCTTCTTTGCATAAGGAGAAGCATGTGCAGTGGAGTGTCTTGTTTTGATAGGGTTGTTTTTGTTTTGGTTAAGTAAATATACCTGTGGCTGTGTGTTTATATAACGCAAGGACAAAGAAATGCACCCTGCACTTATAGCAGAAAGTGGTGTGGTTTGTGATGTTCCTTCGTTCATGGGGAGTTCATTCCCCACAGTCATTATACATGTTCTAGAGAGAGACTCATGTAACAATCTATTTATCTTATCAAAAAGGTTAAGTTACTGGATCACAGTTTCTAACGCTCTACATGGACAACAGACATTTGATAACAGAGGTCTCTCCAATAGACAAAGGTATAATAAGATCCAATGCCTGGAAGTTGAAGCTAGACAAATTCACACTAGAAATAAAACACTTTTTTTTGTTTTGTTTTTTAAACAGTGGAAGGTTAATCAACCATTATACAACCTCCTAAGGGTTATAATGGATTCTCTATCACTAGCAATTATTAAAATCAATTTTTGATGTTTTTCTAAAATATATGCACTGGTTCAACCACAGCTACTGGATATTACACAGGGGAGTGCTGTTAATTAATTAATTAATTAAATTAATTCAGTGCTGTGGCCTGTGTTACGTGAGGTCAGATGAGATGATCACAAAAATCAAATGTACCTACTCAGGTATTTCACCACTCACACAGCTACACCACTGGCAGCACTGTTGAGAATGCAATGTACACAGGGATCAGACTCTCTTTATCACAGGGTCATCTAACTCAGAACTTGTCAACACTACAGCTTTCACCATTGCTCCACCAGAGCTAAGGTACACATTCTAATTTTTCTAGTATGGACAACCAAGCTATTGGGGCAACATGCTGAAAAGAATATTGTGGTATCAGATGAGGGACTTCTGGGAAATTGTTTCTGTATTTGCTGGGAAAAGGATGTCAAAATTATTTTCTAGCGACAGAAAACAAAATAAGTGAGACTGAAGGGTCACCAAAGAGAAAGGGAAACTAAACAAAAAAAACCAAACCAAACCGAATCATGAAAAGTACCATGAAAATTGTGAAATCAAACCATTGGGCGAGACGCTCTGCTGTGTAAATCAGCATAGCCCCATTATTACTCTCATGTATACCAACTGAGAATACGGCTCTTTGTGGAAAGAAGAACTTGACAAAAATCCAGAGAAGGATTGAGAATTGTATGTGTTTTGTTCTGACTATCTCTGTAATGCACTGCCACTCAAGTCACACAGTAAATGACTGAATAACTGGCACATATTGAGAGAGGTCACGTACATCTCACTGGTCATTGGTGTTCAGTCTGACAGCTAGCTTGTAATTTACCATTGCGAGACATTAGAGTTTAGATTGGACATTACACAATAATCCATAACTCTGTTCCTAAAAAATGCAATAACTTATTAAAATGTGGAAAATTGGCAACACAGAAACCTTCCCACAGGCATTTTAAATTTATGTGAGTTTAAACTATTTTGCTCTTCAATAATAAAAAGGAATGGTTTCCACAGAAACTGTAATGTGACTTTTTTGCTGTTTGTGAGATACAGAAACATTACTGATGTCTCAGACTGACTTCTATATGTTTTTTCTGTTTTTATGAGTAGGAAAAAAAATCCACTCTCCTGTTATCCATGTTTTCTGGATGAGGTTACAAAAATAACTTACTTTGGTTTATGTTTTCAGAAACATTTTTTTCAGTCTGGCTGCAATTAAAATAAACAGATTTTGAGCTGTTAATATTATTGTGCAGGAATTACATCTTGTAGATTCATTACTAGAACTTGCAACTCTCGAATCGGTGTGAGACTCAAACAGAAATTCAACATTATGCCATTGGAATTCACAGTAGAATTCAACTAAATAAAATTTCTCTAAGAGAGAAAATTGGAGACAGAATATACACTTGAACCATAACTATTTCACAGACTTTCGTTTTTGCCAAATTATTTCAGCACACGTCTGATTTTATTACCTACAGTTATGGTTTTAAGTTATCAGTTTAATCCATCAATTAAAACAAAGCTGGAAATGTTTAACATTCTAATGCAAGACAAGTCCATTACTCAACTGCCATCACACCATGAGATGCAAAATAAAGAATGAAGACAGGCATGTTTTTAAGGACTTCTGTATGGCATGGTGCAACAGGCTCCCTTCTCCAGCCTTTAGACCACCACCAACAGGCCAGATGCTTTTGAATTTATAAACACCAGTATTTTATTCATTGGGTCTCCTTCCCCAGACCACCAGCATAGCCTTGTGCAGCAAGTACCTTTCTTCCTTTCATCAGATTTTTCTTACATGTCACCAGCTTTGCAACAATTTGAACAAATTTCTTTTGTGATCATCATTTTTGTTTCACCTCTTTGAACCCTGGTACTCACTATCATCAGCACCCATATACTGCTGCTTTTGTGAGTACTTCATGAATTATCTTCTGCTCCCTCTCTCACTTTGAATGGGCAAGGTTCAGATAACTTTTCATGATTTAAGTGCCTGATAAAATGCCTCTAGACAACTCATAACCAACTTTCCTTTCAAAATCACGTTGCCAAAGCAATAATTCCCACAAGTAAAAATAATCTCCTTTGATCTATTGTGAAGCTATAAATCCTGAACATGTAAACAGCTTCACTGACCTGAGTGAACTAGCTGGGTTACTTGTCAGAGCCATTCTTACACAATAGCCATAAAATCATCAACACACCATAATCAATTAAAATTACTGAAGGCATTAAGATCATTTAGGATCAATGAACACATATATAATGAAGCTCATCATATCTTATTACTGAACAGGTTTTAAAAATTTCGTTTTCCTGGAAGAATGAAGAGAAAACGTGTAATGAGGCTGACTTAATTGACAGAGTTTCAGAAATCAAAGCAAGTAAAAATTAATGAAAGGCGACATGGTCTATTGGTTAGAGCTAAGATCCAGCAGGCTCCTGGGAACTCATCGGAGCAAACAGTTCACTGTATGTCCTTGAACCTCAGTCAACACAGCTGACTAACTGGGGAGGGCATGGCAGCAAGACCCTCATTAAAAAGAAAAATGCTGCAGCTCATCTTTTCTGGGTACATTTATTTCATTCTCTCACTCCACTAAGCATCCTCCTGTAGACAAACACTCGCACCTCTTTATATACTGGACTTTTTGTTTTGTCAGTCCAATAAATGTCTCACAGTGAAGCAGATTTGCCAAGAGCATATGTCCCCAAATGCCAGCTTTCAGCTATCAAAGTGCTTGGATTTGGGATTTGATACACCTGTACATTCTGTAGACTATGGAACTGTGTCCTTGTTTAGCACTCTACAATAAAACAAGGGTATGGCAGAAATTAAAGTCGTCCCTGTGTTCAACTGCATCTAAAAATAGCTAAAATTGAGAGGTCAAAACAGAGAACAATTACTCCCTTTTTCGGGTGGCCGATTTAAGGGTTGGGGCAAAGAACTGGGCACTATGTTGACAGTATGTTTGTCCTTATGTAAATCTAGGAAGGAATACATGTGAGAAAGGGCTAAGAACTTTGCCATTCACCTGGGAGAGATGACAATCACGGTACAACTACTTTGATTGCCAGAGTAGGGGCTTATATGGAGTTATTAACAGGCTCACTAATGATACCTTGTTGTTTCAGACTTGTACCTCCTATCAGCTTAGGGCTTTAAGATTGCTACAGATCTAGAAACTCTCATAATGAAGTTAATAGTCTGCCAACACACCTCTTCTTATTTCTCAAGTTATGTAATAGCAGAAGCTTCAGCTGGTCTCATTATTGCAAGCACATATCAGGTGTCTCTCTCCATAGGAATTGGGCATACTGTAAACAGTTAAGAATAAAAACAACAAAACAGGGACTAAATACACACACCATGACCCCTTGCAGCTTAGCAACCTTCAAGGCTGATTGCTGTGGTTTTAGATTTTGCAACTAGCAGAAAACCTGGACAAAGGAGATATGTCATACAATGCTTCCTGAATGCAGCTTAGATATATTTCTGACAGAAGCAACTTCCAGAAACTAAGGCTTGCTACTGAGAACACACTGCTGTCTGTTCCTAGCCACATTAGCAGGCAATGTTTTAACTTAAAAACAACTAGGTAAAATATTTCAGTTAAAAAAATTAGTAATTTACTTTCCGCTAAGTGGTTTAAGTATTATTAATCTGTTTTCCTTTATGCTGTCTGCATTCACACACATCAATAAAATAATTAGATATTATACATAGGATTTCCAGTTGAAGCTATTAAAAAGTTAAAGTGAATGCACTGGAGTAACGGGACATTGATTTCTAGCTCATAAATATGACATTACAAGATTAACAAATTTGTATGTACATTCTGTAAATAGTCATGTTAGTTTAATTAGGACTTTACTTACATGGCCTCTTTCTGATAGCGAAAAGGGGCCACATCCTCAGCTGGTGTAAATCAGACTGTACTTCAGTGGAGCTATACTAATTACACCAGGTGTGGATCTGGCCAATTGTATTTTTTTCTTTCATTTCCATTTATACTACTGTACACAAATAAAACTATTCTGGTATAACTCAAACTAAAGGACTGGATGAAAAGGTAATATACTCCATTAGTTCAAGAGCCTTTCTACTAAGGGCTTGTCTATACGGGAAAGTTAGTGTGACATAAGCTAGCACTTGAAGTGCCATAGCTATTCTGTACTAACCCCCTGCATGGGCACTTTTGTTTCGCACTGTTAGATTAATCCACTTTAAAAAGTGGACTAAAATGAGAGATCTTTTGAGGTACTACAGGACTGGATAATTATTTAAGAGTAACTACAGGATTGTGCTTAATATATAGTACAAACTATTAACAAAATCTTTTGCAATTTTTATTTATTTCAGCAATTTCCATCTTTGAAGGCTGAAGCATATGCTCACTTTTATGCTTAACATTTCTTGCCTCTTAACTACATATGCTTTTTGTTTTGCCTAATGCTAATGCTAAGATATTTTCCATTTCCCTTGGCAAATATGAAAAGAGTAGTTACCTATAGCTTATTGCCCAAGAGCCAGGTATTACCTTCGATTCTCACTCAGAACTCCCAGAAAGTTGGGCACAAAGATCAAAGATATTCTGTGCTCCAAAAAGAGAAACAAGATTCTAGCATGAACATTTCAAAACATGACCAGGATTTAAGATATTTCAGGAACGGCCTGCTCAGCAAAAGACCCATAAAACCAGCAACAAACAGCGAAGCAGACACAACCACATTTTCAATACCTTATTTTTTCTATATGCTGTTATTATTGGCTACGGTAAGCTTGCATTGTGCTTGAACTTCCCCAGAAGACTTAATGGTCAAAGTAGTTACAAACAGGGCTTCTTAAAATAGATTTTTTAAAACAAATACTGTAAACTGCATGGAAATATTAAGCCCATCGAACTAGAGATAGAACCATCGAAATAAGAGATGAGTCCTGACTATCAAGGGGTTCACAGAACTTTCCTTGGAGATGCTCATTCAGCCACACAATGAGAGGGAAATGAAAGAGACTAATCTGAGTTAACCAGAAGTAATTCACAGAACTATACTTTATACAGTTTATTTCACTAGAGATTGAAATTTTATACATAGTATAAAGGGGTATCCTGATATCACACGTATACTTACTTTACTGTACTGTTTATGAACCAATTTTTTTACATAATACAGTATTAAGTACCCTATTCATTAAAACAGTATTCAGAAATCTTTAAAAAAACCTACATAAATGGATGTTTATCATATGCACAGTGCAAGAATGTTTTTATAACATTTTAATCACACAATGTGAATCTAAAATACAACACTGTGATTTAAAACTAATTTAAAATTATGATGCCCCATGTTGTATTAGAGAGACTTGATTAATCCCTGCATGAATCACAAAGCAGTATTAAATTCCAGATAAACAGCAGCAGCTTATAATTACGATTTCAACAGAAACCTTCTGTAACAACCTGAATTTTACAATGCGTTTTACCACCTCCTGGTTTTGCAAATGGTCTAAGGAAACAGAGAAATGGGATGTATTTCATTTTGGAATTCTCCGATTGTTAATGCAGTTCAAATACTGTATTATTATAGTGAAGGGAATCCTGTCCCAGATCTTGAGGGTCTTTAATGGTGGTCAGAGGTGTAAAGACAGGGATAATACTTAGTGCTTTGGTAGGGAAGCAGAGGATTCTCCCCTTTTGCAAATTTAAAAACACCCAGCCTATTACAAATCAGGTGGTAAAGTTTACACAAAACGACTGTGGCTAGAAAATGTGTAAACAAATTAGAGAGCGATTCTTCATTTTCCCTTTTTGCAAAGTGGGGCTGTGGATGAATATCAGCTAATAAGAAACAGACACCTTCCTTGGAAGAATGACGTCACCATCGCACAGAATGTATGCTGTCCTTGTCAATAGTCACTAATGTGTTTTCCCCTCCCCCCAAAGTTCATGAATGTTTCAAGTTCAATAAATAGTAGAAAAATAATCCTTTACTTAAAAATCTTGAGATGCACTGTCCCAGGTCCCACACAGCAACTGTAAGAGCAATGTACTTTCTAAAAAACAAACGTAAACCTCAAAAAACCCATTTCTGTATCCAGCACCTTTTTTGTCTCTGGCTGCACAGATTTATACTCTTCCAGTTAAGGAAAGTAAAACATCTTCATCTTCTTTGAGCTCTCCCTTCTCTTGGCTCAGCTTAACAGGGTTCCTAAAGCTTCAGTTACTGTATAAACTTTTATCCCTGTGTTTGGAGGATTAACAGGCCTCCTGCTGCATTTTATTAAAATGTTATGGCAGGTCCATTCATCATGCTCATTTTCCCTCCATTCCAGAGCCAACGCTACATTTTGTAAATGTAAAGGTTGTGTGCGTGTAACAATTTCTTTAGGAAGGTAGTTAAACCACTTCTGGTAAAAGCACAACCACAAAGCTCCCCATTGCTGTATGGATCGTTGCTAACGAACTGCATTTCTTTTGTCATCTTTTCCCAAAGAATAAAGTCTATTAGCATTCTGCATCCACAGTGTGCACTGTGACTGCCGCCTGTAAGTGGTGGCTGTGATGAAGAGTTGGATGGTGCAACCTGTAGTGGTGAAACTTATGACTCAAGAGTGCAGCTGTTTGAGGTGGGGTATCCAAATCTAAATCTTCATCATGGTTTCCAATGTCAACACCAGCTGATAGTGGATCATTATTGCATGGAGGATTTTCACTGTCTTCCTGAGGACTCATAGTGCTATAGCCTAGAACACAAAAGAACAGATAGTCTAGGGCAAAAGGCCAACATTTCAAGGTGCTGAATACCCCAAAACCCATTGAAATCAATGGAGGACTCAATAATTTACAGAATAGGGCCCAACAAACAAACAGTTTTAAAATAAAGACACACAGACAATCTTGTACAGTTTTAAAACAGTTCCTTCCTCTCTTCTCCCTGCTTTTAAATAGCCTCTTGGCAGCTTCACTTTGAAATATCAGGTTCCCTATCAAACAAACAAACCTACCTACCTACTGGCATTTATTTAAAAATACACAATAAAGAAGAAGTATGGTTTTGGAGGCAAAAGCCTTGAAAATTATTTGGACTTTGCAAATAGATAAGGAACAAAACTAGGTCAAATTTTGAGCTATACTCTTTAAATTGTACATTATTCCCATTCCTAATAAACTTAAACTTCCTTAGAAAAGCCATCAACTATTCTAACTGTAAATACTTCACATTATTGCTGTATGATTTTTTTAAATGATATATATATTTAAAATGAAAAAGGTCCTTGCAGATGAAAGTGTTCTATTTTCAAAGTTGGGAGATTTTTAAAATATTTTTAAAATATTACAGAACTTTCCTTAAAGTTTCAGAAGTGACAGAATATTAATATTCTGCTGAATATACTGCCAGCATCCTAGCTATGAGCTGCTCTGCTCAGATTTGTGACAGCCAAACCAATCTCCTTGTAGACAGCTGAGTAGAAATGTTTTGTAACTAAATATATACATATATATAAAACACACTGTATTGAAGAGTTTGATCTAGTGAATCTATAAGAAAGTACTTCAAATGGATTAATCGAGCCAAATCCTGCAAACCCTTTTCTGGCTAAAATCTCATGAAATTCAACGACTACAGCAGGGGGACAGGGAAATACTCTGAGTATCACAATGTACCCAGCCTACCAGCTGCCTGAAATCTTGCCTGATCTCAGACAAGTGCCACAGCATATCTACTGCAAAACCCTCAAAGCAGCCTAGTATGCCTGTGTTCAAGAACCCGCATCCTTTGCAACTGATCAGATTGGATATCTTACAAGAATATTAATTTGGTCTACCAAGAAAGGAAGATAATCCAAATAAATCTAATATCACCTAACTCCTAAAAAGGCTTTCATATCATGTAGCTAGTTTAATCTAGAATACCAAAAGTGAATTTCAGTTTGGTCATGGCATTTCCTGAACTTACTTTATGTACTGTAACTATGAGAACAGTATTACAGCTCTGAAAACAAAACCCACAAAAAATAAAAAATTTTGTTCTTTGCTAAATAAGGGCTTATGTTTTATTATCTTTCAACTGTTTTAGGGTCTTGAGACTAACGTAAATTAGTTGCAAAACTGGTTACAGGACTGTTACAATATACAGTTTAATTCTATTGATTTCACCAGGTATTTGCTGTGTGGTCTAGCAATCTCTTCCAGCTGTTTTCTGGTCTTGCATTTCTTCTACATAAAAAAACTCTCTCATTTCTTTGAGAGAAGGGATACTGAATTGTATGAGGCACCTGAGATGACTCAAGTGTTAAATTGCAAATCTTTCACATATATGAAGGTGTTCAACATATATGAAGGTGCAACCCTGCTGGAGAGTGCCTCATTCCCTGGCCCAATAAGCAATCGTATTCTACTCCCAGGCAACCCCTCCCATTCCAAAGAGCACACTATTTTTGTTATCTGTACAATCGGTAGTTTTTATGATTGTTGAATTCCCTCTCTGAGAAGATACTGGCCAAGAGTAGTGAAAAGTGGCTAGTGATTTGGCTGCCTCAATTTTTGAATTCTCAAATTTACCTTTAAAAATCAGGGTTCTCTAAAGATGTCTCACCTCGGGCACCTGAATCACTAGTTACTTTTCACAGTCTGAGTCATAGCGTCCCTATGGCTGAGAGAAACCAGGAAAGGATATGATGACAGGGAAGTCTCATCTCTCCTATCTGTGATGAAGCTATGGATACCTAAAAGAGGAGGTTACTTACCTGTAACTGGAGATTCTTGAGATGTGTGGTCCCTACTTGTATTCCACTGTGAAGTTACATATCTGCACCACACGCCCAGGGTTGGAGAGTTTTGACAGAAGTGCTGTTGGTCCACGCAAATGCCCTGGCTCGCTTTGTGCTTCCAACCGAGGTGATTTCGCTCCCCCTTGCTTGCTGATATAGAATACAGTTGCAGTGTTGTCTGACATTATCAGGATGTAGTAAGAGTGGATAAATGGGAGAAAGAACTTGCATGTTTTCTTACTGCCCAAAGTTTCAGGACATCAGTGTGCACACCCTGGACTCTTGAAGTGTTCATGTCCCTTGTGTGGTGATGTGGTTGTTCACATAAGCTTTCCAGCCTAGTCAGGATGCAATGGTAATGACAGTGTTGTCTGGAGAAGAGGGGGAACACCCACACATACATGATAAGGGTTTGTCCACCACTGGAGGGAAGGACAGTACCTTGGTGGGAACTGTGAAGGGAAGGTTCACAGATGACTTGGTGAGCGCACTGACTGTAGCCTTGCTTGAAGATAACAAAGGTAGAGTCTCATGAATGGAGTGATCTGTGGGCATGAGGCCATGTGGCCAAGTATGGACAGGCATGCCTTGGTCATCACTTGAGGATTGCTCGTAACGGGCTAATGATCTCGTTCATAATCTGGAACCTGTCTGTGGGCAAGTAAGCCTCACAGTGATAGAGTTCAAAGTTGCCTCAATGAAGTCCATAGACTGTGTGGGGTGAACACAGACTTTTCGATGTTTACACCGACTCCCAGAGAGGTGAGGAGGATCACAGAAATAGATGTGTAGGCCTCTTGGGAGGATCTGGCGGTGAGCAGCCAGTTGTCGAGGTACAGGGAAAAAAGTAGGCCATTATGTCTGACACGAGCAGCCACCACTGAAAATACCTTTGAATACCAAATGGCAGCACTCTGTATTACAAATAGTCGGATCCCACCATAAATCTGAGAAAGTGTCTGTGGGAGGGACGAATGTCTATGTGAAAGTTCCAGTCTTTCACATCAAGAGCCATGAACCACGTGCCTTTATCTAATGATGAAATTATTGCTGCCAACATGACCATACGAAATCTGAGTTTGTGGATGAAGCAACTGAGATGACAGAGATTGAGGATTAGACTCCATCTGCCCTTGTGGTTGGGTATGAAGAAGTAGGTACAGTAAAACCCCATTCCATGATATTGTGGTGGAGGAACATATTCTATTGCCCCTCTCTACAGTAAAGAGCTCATCTCTTGGGTGAGAATACTGTCATGAAGTGGTCCCCAAAGGGATGGGTATGGGGATTTTGAAGGAGGTTGCATCAGAAACTTGATCGTATAGCCATAGTGGATGATGTTCACCATCCACTTGTCTGTTTATCATACTCCAGGTGTCAAAAAAGAGTGCTAGACGACCCCCAAATGGAGTAATGCAGTTATGAGGTGTTAAGCTTATTGGTTCATGGATGTCGAGCTTGCATCAAAAATATCTCCTGGTCGGGATGTCGAGGCAGTAGCAGTAGGCTTGGGAAAGAGGGACCTTGAACCTTTTGTTTTTTACATGATGGTTTAGATGGCCTTCAGTGGTGAAAGTATTGGCACCTATACTGTGGTGTGGTTGACTGGAGATGAAACTTCCTTTTGGGGGCAGGTGTATAAGTGCCCAGTGATTGAAGGGTGGCCCTAGAATCCTTGAGGGTGTGTAGGGAATTGTCCGACTTCAAGAGGTGGGATTCAACATAGGGGAGGTCCTCAATGGTGTTCTGGACCTCCCTGAGGAATCCTGAAGAATGGAGTTAAGGCTCTCTTTGCATAATGATGACAGTAGCCAAGACCCTAGAGGAAGTATCAGCCGCATCAAATGCAGTTCTGGCTATTAATTTACCTTCGTCAATGAGAGCTTGGAAATGGGTAGAGTCCTACTGTGGGAGACTGCTGGTGAATTCCTCAAACAGCATAACTGAGGAAATCATATTTAGCCAATAGCGCTTGATAATTGGCTATCTTGAATTGTAAACTGGAGGATGAGAAAACCCCTCCCCAGTAGGTCTAAGCACAGGCACTGACTTGTATTTTTCCTGGTGGGCATTCCACCCCTCCCCTGAGGCCTTGCCATCTCTCCAGCTCTTCCCCCAAGGCCCTGCCCTCATTCCACCTCTTCTTGTTCCCATTCCACCCCCTTCCCTGAGGCCCTGCTCTCGCTCCACCTCTTCCCAACCTCCCTCTGCCCCCTCCCCCGAGGCCCTGCTCTCCTTGCTTGTTGCTCCCTCCTCTCTATCCCCCCTTCCCCAGTGCATCCCACCTACTGAACAGCTGATTGGCAGCCAGCCCCAGGGGCCCCACCGAACAGCTGATTGGCAGCCAGCCCCGGGGGCCGGAATCAGTATGGCTGGTGGGTGCTGAGCACCCCCTATTTTTTTCCATGGGTGCTTGAGCCCCTGAGCCCCCATGTCGTTGGCGCCTATGGGTCTAAGTATTTTCCTTTTTAACTAGTGGCATAGATCTAGGATTTTGCTGCTTGGATCTTTTGGAAGCAGCCTGAACCACCAGAAAATTGGGAGGTGGGTGGGAAAATAGAAATTCTGAGCCTTTAGCTGGTACACAATAGAGTCTCTCCACACCCTTGAGGGTAGGAGCACAAGTGGTGGAAATGTGCCACACCATTCTAGCCAGCTCTTGTGGGTGCTGAAGTATGGAGGATGTTCAAAAGCTTGTGCTGAGTCTTGGATTTTCATGATATTGTGGTGGAGTAACTCGTGCTATTGCCCCTCATTGCAGTAAAGAGCTCACATCTTGGGTGAGAATACTCTCATGAGAGTGTATCCCCTGAAGGGATGGCTACAGGGTATTCTGGATCTCTTTGGGGAATCCTGAAGAATGGACTAGTATCCTCCTCCTGAGCCTCCTGCTTCCCCTCCAAGAATGCAGTTGTGGCTATTAATTTACCTTCCTCAATGAGAGCTTAGAAATGGGTAGTGACTGCTGGTGAACTCCTCAAACAGCTTAACTGAGGAAATCATATTTAGCCAATAAAAAGAACAGGAGTACTTGTGGCACCTTAGAGACTAACAAATTTATTAGAGCATAAGCTTTCGTGGGCTATAGCCCACTTCATTGGATGCACAGAATGGAACATATAGTAAGAAGATATATAGGTAGATAGATAGATATACACACACACACACACACAGAAGGTGAAAGTTGCCATACAAACTAAGAGGTTAATTAATTAAGATGAGCTATTATCAGCAAGAGAAAAAAACAAGATGGCCCATTTAGACAGTTGACAAGAAGGTGTGAGGATACTTAACATGGGGAAATATGTGTAATGACCCAGCCACTCCTTGTCTCTATTCAAAACCAAGTTAATGGTATCTAGTTTGCATATTAATTCTAGCTCAGCAGTTTCTCACTAGAGTCTGTTTTTGAAGCTTTTCTGTTGCAAAATTGCCATCCTTAAGTCTTTTACTGAGTGGTCAGTTAGGTTGAAGTGTTCTCCGATTGGTTTTTGAATGTTATGATTCCTGATGTCAGATTTGTGTCCATTTATTCTTTTCCGTAGAGACTGTCAGGTTTGGCCAATGTACATGGCAGAGGGGCATTGCTGGCACATGATGGCATATATCACATTGGTAGATGTGCAGGTGAATGAATCCCTGATGGCGTGGCTAATGTGATTAGGTCCTATGATGGTGTCACCTGAATAAATATGTGGATAGGAGTTGGCAACGGGCTTTGTTGCAAGGATAGGTTCCTGGGTTAGTGTTTTTGTTGTGTGGTGTGTGGTTGCTTGAGAGTATTTGCTTCAGGTTGGGGGGCTGTCTGTAAGCGAGGACTGGTCTGTCTCCCAAGATCTCCCAAGAGAGCGAGGGATCATTTTTCAGGATAGGTTGTAGATCTTTGATGATGTGCTGGAAAGGTTTTAGTTGGCAGCTGAAGGTGATGGCTATTGGCGTTCTGTTATTTTCTTTGTTGGGCCTGTCCTGCAGTAGGTGACTTCAAGGTACTCTTCTGGCTCTGTCAATCTGTTTTTTCACTTCAGCAGGTAAGTATTGTAGTTTTAAGAACGCTTGATAGAGATCCTGTCGGTGTTTGTCTGAGGGATTGCAGCAAATGCGATTGTATCTTAGAGATTGGACTGTAGACGATGGATCATGTGGTGTGTCCTGGATGGAAGCTAGAGGCATGTAGGTAGGAATAGTGGTCAGTAGGTTTCTGGTATAGGGTGGTGTTTATCTGACCATCGCTTATTAGCACCGTAGTGTCCAGGAAATGGACCACTTGTGTGGATTGGTCTAGGCTGAGGTTGATGGTGGGATGGAAACTGTTGAAATCATGGTGGAATTCCTCAAGGGCTTCTTTTCCATGGGTCCAGATGATTATTATTATAATAAATTTTAATAAATTTAGCCAATAGTGCTTGATAATGTGGCCAGTTGAAGGGATCGATGGGTGCTCGTGGAGGTCCCATGCCAATGACTCAGAGGCGGATGTGGTGGTTCCCAGGGTCATGCAAGTCTTTTGGGAAATGAGCAAGAGCAGTATGGGAGAGGCAGTTTTTCCGGTGGGTCTGAATCCCCCAAGGAAGAAAAGGTTGCCTGGGTTCCAACAATGGCAACATTGGTGCTGCCAGAGACACGTATGTTATACATTGTGGGGGTGACAGGTTCAGTACTGCAGGCAGATGTTCCAGGGGAGATGAATTCTCTGGGGACTGAAGGTCCCGATGGAGTGGGGGATTCTGGATCTGGGAAAAGTAAAAATGTCTTGTAGTGCAGCCATGGATCCGGATCTCCCGCGAGTGAGATGGATTCTATCTGTTTGGGCTGCCGGAGCCGAAGATGGTATCCGGCGGTGGTAGGACTTCTCCGGTGTTGGAAGGGTGCTGGGTCTTGTGAGGAGCTGGGGATGGCGGTACCAGTGGGGGCCATTCTGGAGGTGGTGCAATCTAATGTTTCTGACCTTTTTTCTCATGCCTAAAGGACTTAGTACGTCCTAAGTCCTCATGAGCAGAGCTGGTGGATGGAATGTCTGATTTTTTTTTGACATTGACTTAGAGGAAGACTTAGTCCCATGTTTATAGCAATGCTTCCTAACATCCTGACTGGGCCCTGCCATGGGGTCTGTAGTAATGGATTCACTGGCACCACAGTCAGACTTTGTAGCGGAAGGTGCACTCCTTACTGAATCAGGTTGATGAATGGGGCGGGTGGCTCCTGGCCTAGGTCCGATTGGGGTCTCATGGCCACCTCCATGAAATATTTATGGAGACAAAGAACCTGCCCTTCTTGGGTATGGCTGGGGAAGGACTGACAGATACTGCACTGAGCTTCTCCCAGGCAGTAGAGGCAGCGTTGATGGTCATCACTGACTGAGAAAGATGGTGGGAAGGAGGTACAGAGTTTGAAGCCCAGAGCTTTGGGCATAGTGCGGTAACCAAATGGGTACAGAAAGGGGGGTACTCCACAATCTACTCTAAAATGACTAAAACTATTAAAAACTGTAAAACTACTAATTTACAAATTATTTAAGAATTAATAGAACTATTTACACCTATGTATTTAGAATGATGTCAGAGAGGAGGACACTGAAAGTTCCGACCCAGACCATGCAATGGTGAGAAGAACATGAAGAGGCGGTTTGTCTGCCCTAACTGTTACTACTTTAGAAGGAAGCACAAAGAGAGCCAGGGTGCATGGATGGATCAACACATACTGCTTTCAGAACTCTCCAACTCCAGGCACATGGTGTGCATGCGTAACCTCACAGTGGAATACAATAAGGACCATCACTTGAAGAAGAAATAAAGTAATATGTAATAAAGTAATAAAAGAAGAGCTGGGTAGGAGGTTACCCCTGCTGGCACCTCAGTGCTACACATTGTCAAGGCAGATAGTGAGAACCTTCTAGGAGTGTAAGATATCAAACTCTAATAATACAAAATCAGACGTAGTAACATAATGAGTCTGATTTAAACATAATAAAGATGACATTTAGCTACTGCCCACACCCCAGCAGATAGCCTTGTCTACCCTTGACTTAACTTACACTGAGACTTCCTGATGGGTCAATAACTTGATACAGATCTAATTGCTCTAAAGACTTAAAAAGAGTTGGCCAATGGTTTTTCAGAGTGGAAAGAAATATGATGACAAAATGATAATCCCCAAAAAGAGTTGACAATGGAAATGTCATCAGACACTAAATGACACTAGCACAAACACCATTACTATTAATATAGCAAAAGCTGGTCATCTTTTGAAAAGTTGACTAGGACATAAAATGTCCTCCTACTGCAGCAGTATGTGCTGAATGCCCAACAGAAAGGCTAAGGGAGTATCTGATCCATAGTCTAATCCAGGCTTAGTTTAGCCTAGCTACAGAAAGCATGCAGCAGATATTATTGGAGTGGAGTTTTATAAAGGTGACCTTCACAGCTTTTTAAGAGAAGAGTGCCAGCTTCACAGCAAAGGGCATCGAATTAGTTCTCTGCTGTCATGAAGACAACAAACTTTACCTCTTTGAATGGTTTTTGAGATGCTGAATTAACTGTCAGGCTTAGCCATGGGAAAATGGTGTGGTAAACTTGGTCACTTTTCTATCTGTCTGAATTCCAGTCAATCAGACAGCTAACAAAGCTAACACTATATAAGAATAAGATGCAGAGGATGAGGCATTAAGCTAAAGAGCTCATGTTATAACACTGCTCTCACAAAAATAGCTTCATTGCTGGATGGTGTCATGCATTCAGAGGTGTCAAAATTGTTTAACTATGAAGCAATAAGGAGCAAAGATTTTTTTTTTTGGATCTGGCGTTATCTCCTATGTTGCCAAACAAGCTGAGAATGCAGAGTCATTGGGAGTTTAAAGGTCTTACCATGATCGCTCTCTGTTCCCGATCTCCCCCAGTACCGACGTCTACGTTCTGGACTGTGCGCGTGCCGCTCAATTACAGCTGCTATAAACCGTGTGTTGCTGACTAGGAAAGAAAGGAGAGCAGGGTTTGTTTTAAACAGAGTGTTTTTATTAAGTTATATTAATGGAGCAATTCAATAACAAGGAATCAGACATGTTTTATAAACTACTTCTTTCAGATGCTGCTATGAAATTCTTATAGGGATTATGAGGTTCCACATCACAGAAATGATGGGACAAAGGTTTGCTGAGAAGTGCATGTCCTCGTCCAGTGCTGAGAGCAGGATGAATATAACTCTGATTTACCCCACTGTCTGCTTTGATTAATGAAAGTTACGAAGGTTCCCTGTAGCAATGCCAGAACACAGAGACCTAGGAGGCATCTAAAGCCTGCTCAACATTTAAACTGAAAAGCAAGACTGACTCACATGAGCTATATTAGTATCAGTGGATACAAGCTGCAGAACCCAGATCCAGCTCTGGTTTTTGAACCCTTGATGTTGTTCAGATCTTGAATTTTGATTCAGCCCATTTTAAAGACAGGGCCACATGGGAAATTCTGATCTCTCCCAAAATTCAGAGGCCTTGGGCCCATCACTATACATTAGAATTATTATACACAATAGTACAGTCATAACTGAATGGCGAAGAACTAAGTGCAAACAGGATTTATTGATTTTTCATTTAACACTCTTGTTGAATTGAAGCTAGGAATAAAAAGGCCAGATTGTGCCTGCCCCTTCCAAGGCTGCTCATGGGCAGAAGTTTATACACCCCATGCAGGCATATCTGCAGTCCCTCAGATCTCTAAGAGCCATTCCCAGAGCTGGTTGGGCTACAGAGGAGGCGCCCCATTACAGGAAGGATGTAGACAAACTGAAGTGAGTCCAGTGAAGGGCAACGAAAATGATTAGGGGTCTGGAGCACATGACTTATGAGGAGAGGCTGAGGGAACTGGGCTTATTCAGTCTGCAGAACACAAAAGTGAGGGTGGATTTGATAGCAGCCTTCAACTACCTGAAGGAGGGCTCCAAGGAGGATGGAGCTTGGCTGTTCTCAGTGGTGGCAGATGACAGAACAAGGAGTAATGGTCTCAAGTTGCAGTGTGGAAAGTCTAGGTTGGATATTAGGAAACACTATTTCACTAGGAGGGTGGTGAAGCACTGGAATGGGTGGAAGCACTACCTAGGGAGGTGCATCTGATGAAGTGAGCTGTAGCTCACGAAAGCTTATGCTCAAATAAATTTGATAGTCTCTAAGGTGCCACAAGTACTCCTTTTCTTCTAGGGAGGTGGTGGAATCTCCATCTTTAGGGGTTTTTAAGGCCCAGCTTGACAAAGCCCTGTCTGGGATGATCTCGTTGGGGTTGGTCCTGCTTTGAGCAATCTTCCAACCCTAATCTTCTCTGATTCTCTGAGAGCTTGCCCCGCTGTAATACGTGGGAGAACAGGCAAGCTCCCACTGCACGTTAGTGGGCACTCTATGGCCCAAAACTAAGAATAATTTTTTTGGGTGAGCCTGAATGACACGAAGGGTTACAAATTAAGTCAGTTAATCCTTTGGCTCCGTTATTTTCTAGAGCAAAGGTCACACTGTTAAGAGAAGGTGTTAAGAGAAGGTCACAAGGTGTTAAGAGAAATGAAAAACCCTCCACACATTTTTAATACTAAAGCAAGCCAAAGCAAGAAGCTCACCAACTCTTAAGCCTAATAATGGCATATTTTACAGTGACACAGCTTAGCACTTACTGATTCCTCTGTCTTCATGGCTGTCATCATCTCTCTCATCCCGGTCATTCTCCAGGTTGGACATACGCACTGACATTTCTACACACCATTACAAACAGAAAAATGCAACTGTTAAGAGAAAAATTTTGGATCAACTTATTAACGACTCTCAGCCTGGTGGAGTGGTGGAAGCACTCTGCATTATCGTGCTGGAGTACTATGCTTTGGGAATGGGCTTGGGAATCCCTGTTTTGAGGCCAGTTGGGGACTAGACGTACCAGGAAGAGGATATGCCAGGTACCCTTGAAAGGAACTGTATGGGTAAGACTTGAGCGATGCAGAAAGTTTAGAGAACAGACTCAGACTGAGTCAGTATGGTCCAGTAGATAAGGCACTGGATAGGGACTCAGGAGACCTGGGTTCTCAGCTCTGAGACTTGGGCAAATCACTTCCCCTCCTCATGCCTTTGTTTCCCCTACCACACTTTGTGTGGTTGACTACTTAGATTGCAAACTTGAATGCCTTGGTACAGAGTCTAGTACAACAGAGCCCCAGTTTCAGCTGGAGCTTTTTTTTTAGTATTCGTGTATTACAAATAATAATAATATTCATAATTTTGCTCTTCTTCCCTTCCTTTTGTAAGTAAAAGATGCCACAATGATGAATTTCTCTCAGAGTGCAAGTGAGGCGCCAGGGAGAAAAAGATACAACCAAAAAGCAGCCCCGACGGAGGCATTTTGAATATTGTAACTGTAATAAACCGCTGGCAACAGCACCTATTACTTGCTAGAAAACAATCTACTATTCAGAAGTGACAGGACCGGTATTAAGCTGGGTTTACTGCTTTAGCTCGAGAAAAGTCATATCCACAGCATCCTGAGACTTGCCCTAGCATTTTCTGTCCAGGTTTTCCCAAGGAGACAGCAAGTCTATCTGTGTACCCAGCAGAAGGCAGTAGCACACAAGTACATTGGACAGTAGGTACATCAGTTACGTAAGGAGGGGAGTGGGAGATAAAATGGGGATCAGAAGAGAAGCAAGAATAAAGGATTCCCAAGGGATAAACCAAAAAATGATCTTTGAAACTAGGCAGAAGAATGTACAAAACAGCTAGATTTTTATCCTCACTGCTATTATCTCCCTCATGAGTTATCAGCTCACCCTGTGCAGCAAGAGGTGACATGTGCTGGTGACTCCTCCGGTGGATCTGGTGACGATACGCGTATACTGCCAGAACGAGCACCATGATGCATCCCATAATACCTCCAGCTACAGGACCAACGGGAGCACTTTTTATCATGTTCAAAGTGACCACCTCATCTCCTTAAAAAACCCGAAAATCAATAAAAAACCAGAGCATAAATATCTTGCAAAAAAGTTTAAATCAGCATTTCTATAACATTAAAATAAACTCAAGGCTTCAGTACATGACTTTTGTGCACCTACATCGATGGTGTATATAACAAAATACTGGCAGTTTAACAGTTAAATATATATCCTCATTAAAAGACCAGAATTACCTATCGCACCCATGTCATCCACGTAAGGGCTTTTAGCTCCCACAATGCCACCAAAGCATTCCTTCTGAGGTGCGCAGTAGGATTTATCCAGATGGGTCTTTCCATCGCTGTCCACCATACACCACTCACAGTCCAACACGCCAAAGCAATCCCTGGAAGTGAAGAAAAAGGGCTGGCTTTACCTTAAAGAAAATCATTTTTGGTTGGGTGCATCTTAGTATATTCATAGTCATTAAACAACTTGGAACCAAAATTGTCCATAAAGCCTCACAGCTCTGATGCTTGGTTACAGAAGTGTCATAAGGGTTTATGACAAGTTTCAGAGTAGCAGCCGTGTTAATCTGTATCCGCAAAAAGAAAAGGAGGACTTGTGGCACCTTAGAGACTTACAAATTTATTTGAGCATAAGCTTTCGTGAGCTATAGCTCACTTCATTGGATGCATTCAGTGGAAAATACAGTGGGGAGATTTATATACAGAGAGAACATGAAACAATGGGTGTTACCATACACACTTTAGGAGAGCGATCAGGTAAGGAGAACTATTACCAGCAGGAGAGCAGGTGGGAGGTGAAACCTTTTGTAGTGATAATCAAGGTGGGCCATTTCCAGCAGTTGACAAGAATGTCTATGGAACAGCGGGGGATTGAGGGGGGGGAATCATCATGGGGAAATAGTTTTACTTTGTGTAATGACCCATCCACTCCGAGTCTTTATTCAAGCCTAAGTTAATTGTATCCAGTTTGCAAATTAATTCCAATTCAGCAGTCTCTCATTGGAGTCTGTTTTTGACTTTTTTTTGTTGAAGAATTGCCACTTTTAGGTCTGTAATCAAGCAACCAAAGAGACTGCAGTGTTCTCTGACTAGTTTTTGAATGTTATAATTCTTGACGTCTGATTTGTGTCCATTTGTTCTTTTACGTAGAGACTGTCCAGTTTGGCCAATGTACATGGCAGAGGGGCACTGCTGGCACATGATGGCATATATCACATTGGTAGATGTGCAGGTGAACGAGCCTCTGATAGTGTAGCTGATATGAACACTTCAGTGGTAACACCCATTTTTCCACTGAATGCATCCGATGAAGTGAGCTGTAACTCATGAAAGTTTATGCTCAGATAAATTTGCTAGTCTCTAAGGTGCCACAAGTCCTCCTTTTCTTTTTATAAGGGTTTAAGTTACACAAGGTAAATCATATGGGGAAAGAACAGCTTTGTCATAAAGGCCCAAATTCACTGGCCTGCTCTCCTCTTTCTGCACCACTCAGGCAATGCTAAGGGAGAGCAGACCGCCAATAACTCCTTGGCTGGAGATGCTCTCAGCATGAAGGAATCCCCGTCTGGGTCGTGTCTCTCCCTCTTCAAATGCTCTAACCAGTGCCGGGGCAAAGAATCAGTGAGCTTAACTGGCTCCCTACCATTCCACCAGCTCTGCCACACTCCACAAAACTGAGTGCCTCAGAGAATCTGGTCCTGATCTTTGCTAGTCATGACCTGAGCCACAAAGCCTATTATACTCATATCACAATTTATTTTTTGCTGACAGAAATCCTTGGTTACGCAGTGCCTACTCCCAATGTTTCTATGACCACTCTTTACCTTAAAGATCATCTGCTTCTCAAAAAGTGTAGGCAAATATTGTGGCACTTTCCTCTCTAGATGAGAGGTGGAATTCATTGTCCTTTCTACGGCTCATTTCTCCTCTCACATTTTGGTGCATTCCATTGACTTCAATGTAGTCAAGAAAGGGTATGACTGAGGGAAAATAGGGTTCTCTGTCTGCTATTAACGGCATTAGGTGACTCAAACGGGAATCCTGAGGTCTCAAGATTACTGCATGGCGTCATCATGGTATGAGGCTGCAATTTTATAGCACTTAATTTATTTAATGTCAAGGGAAGATATGTCTGTATTAGAATAAATAACAGCTCCTAATAATTTCAAGCCCTGCACATATTTTCAGAGAGGGAAAACACTGCACTTTACCCACTCTCCAGCCTCTGATTACATCGCGTGTTAATACATTGCGGAAGAGCATCCTGTAGGCTAGGATCAATTGCTGTGAATGTCATCGGTTCCTGGTGGACTTCACAACTTGGATTCCTACATTGGGGAAAACAATTGAGATCATGTCACAAAAAAGAATTCCAGTATAGCCAATCAAGAAAATTAAACTTTGCTAAATATAATCCAACTGTTTAATCACTCTATTCTACCGGGCATTGTATATATGGTAGCACAAGAAAGCAGTCCATATTCAAGGGTTATAACATGTAATACTCACAATAACAATGTTACTCGAGTTTTAGAGATACTTGTTCTCACCTGCTTTCTGCATTGGTGAGGTTGCCAGTACATTCATTGACCTCTAGAGGGCATTCACAAGGACATTCACATTCATTTTGTTCCATTCTTTAGAAAAAAGAAAAAATGGCCAGTTGCATCAATATAAACTGAAGTCAAAATCCTAATCCCAGCATACAGCCAGTGTTTCACATACCATGTACTGAAAAGACACCTGATTTGTAAGACTAAACTGGCTCTTTATTAAGATAACTAGTTATTTACCAAGATGTTGAAACTTCAGCTAACATACTAGCCTCGTGTGCACTCGTGCCTTCTCCACAATCTACCCTCCAGCAACCTGGGCTCTTCCCTCCAAGTTCCATGCAGGTTGCTACAACTGAGTCATTAGGAACTCATAGTCATGCTGAGCATTAGGAACTCAGCTGGGAGAAAGGAACCCTCCCACGCCCAGGTGGAACAATTCCTCTGGCTCCTATTCTGAGTTGCAGATAAGGGGCATATTCCCAATGGACCTGTGGAGCTACTAGCCCTCTCCTTGCCACATTTCCCAAGCCCCTGAATGCGAAAAGCAGCAGAGAAATCTCTTCTTCGTCCTTCACTCCATACCTCTTCAGGGTGGTCCCACCCAGAGCTCCTTCCCTCCTGTGCAGATATATCACGTTTTTATTGTATTTGCAGGGACAGAGTGTAGGCAGTAAGCTTGGCACCTATGTGACAACCCATCATATTCCACACCCAAAGGCAAGTCTTAATGGGCTGTAAAGAAGGTCCTGTCTCTGCAGACACTCAGACCTGGGAATAACTTTGCCCCAGATGAGCACTCCCATTCAGTTGAACTATTCACAAGCTAAGTGATTCATATGTCTGAGCATTAAACAAAAGGGAGCAATGGCAAAAGTCAAGGAACAGAGGGGAAAATGGCTTGAACTCCCACAAGGCTTATATGACAATTTTTTTTTAAACCACTGTGCACCATGAAAGAGAACCTGATAAATCTACAAACCCTTATAAAAAAGGAGCATAACCCTACTCATTACAAATAAAGTACATTTTTATTTATGCAGGTACAATATTTATTTTGTTCTGGCACAGGAGTTGCACCGTACATGTTAGCTTAGCCTACAAAACGACCAGTGCTCTCAGTCTTCATTTGAAATAAAATAAAAACCAATACCTGCACTTGCCAATTCATGTCAAATCACTCTCTTACCTGTGACAGTTCAGACAGAGCCTGTCTACCATACTGCAGGCACAGAAAGCAAGAGAGTCACAGGTTTCATTGACAATTCCAACAAAGGCATTGGTTCCAGGTATTCTTGTCAGTCTGTATTTAGAACAGTGGCTGCCATGCACAAGGTTTGTCAGATCACCCTAGGGAAAAGCAAGGCATGTCAGAGATGTAGCAGGAAACATACTACCTAGTGAGTTAAAATCTTTTCTCCGCCCCAAGCAAATTTATAGAACCATAAGCTGAAGCAAAAACTATGAGGGAACATGAATGTAGCATGCCTTTTCTTCAGATAACAGGCATACAAATTAACTCATCAGCCTGTTTGGGAGATGAGCAAAACTGAGCCAGTACTGGATGACAAAGCACTTTCCGAAAGATTAACATCATTTGTTTATCTTGTAACATTATGATGTGCCATAATGGTCTCTAGTTTAGTATCCTGCCTGACAGCAGACAATACCTCATCCAAATAAATCTCTCCTCCCTTCCCTTCCCCATCATACCAATCAAGGATGTGCACGAGGTGTGGTGGGAGGGGGGCCCCAAGCAGGGGCATTGCTCCCCCTCCCCAATAGCGGTGGGGGCACAGAGTTCCTCTGGCTCCTGGGGGCTCAGCGGGAGCAGCCAGCTCCTCTGGCCCCCTGGGCTGCGGTGGGAGCAGCCAGCTCCTCTGGCTCCCAGGGCTGCGGCGGAGGCACAGAACGTGACCCCCCACAAAAGCAGTGAAATTTAAATTCCTGCACTTGCCCCTAATGCCAATTACCTGTTACCTTCACACAGAGATTCAGTTCTGGCTGGCAGGCACCATCACAAGTTGCTGATAACTTGCTGGCACATGTACTATAAAAATATATTTCAGCTGTGAACTATCTGAAAAGCCAATGCATTCCTGTTTCTGACTCACACAATGCAATCTAAATTTGCTTTCTGTCCTCGGTATTTTCCTTTACAACAAAACTCCTGCCCTCCCTCCATCTCCAACCCATTTTGCATTTCGACTGTAGGAAAAATGTTAAAATCTATCCTGTTCTAACATAGATCCATTTAACTTGCCAGAGCTTTCAGAAATTTTCTTGACAATTTTACTAATAATCCTAGAAAACTGTGTTTAAACAATAGCTTTCTCTCACAGAGCCTTGAGTTTTTGACATTATTCTACAGTGATCTTGTAATGATGGATTTGTGACATAGTAGTCAGTACACATTGCACAACAACATATGGCTGTCATGAATGTTATATAGACAAGGCAAGTGAGGTTCTCTCTTTTATTGCACCAACTTCTGTGGGTGAAAGAGAAACATTTTCGAGCCCCACAGAACCCAGTGTCTCTCTTTCACCAACAGAAGTTTGTCCAATAAAAGAGAGAACCTCACCCACCACTTTGTCTCTCTAATATCCTGGAACTAACACAGCTACAACAACACTGCAAACAAGAATATTAGATTACAGTCTGTTTGCAAGATAAAGAACGGGGAACCTCTATACGAGACAGCATCACCAATCTTTACTTGAGATTTTTAGAAGACTTCAATTTGACAAATTATACTAAGTGCATGTTGATATGTTTTCTACTTTGTTACCTAATAGCTTCTATCTATCTAATAGTGTAAAAGGCTCCAAATGAGAAGGGTAGGAGTAAAGAGGAAGACCCCATTTGTGCACACTAGGGTGTGACAACAGAGAGGGTTGGTGACTGGACATAAGGAGCTTGGATTCACTGCAGAAGAATCCAAACTAACATTTAAAAAAAAAACCCTTAATAAAAAAAGATAGGGAAGAGAACGTCTCAGCTCTCACTTCTGGGCTAGATTATGTAACGTTTGGCAAATACGCATATTCATAATCCCTGGCACCACTCATGTGACCACAGTTTGTACAATCTAGCCCACTGATTTTATGTTTCTACAGTGCCACCATGTGCTGCCCTTCACAAAGAGTTGGTTTTGGGTCTCTTTTTGCTGTTCCTGGTGATCAACATTGATTGACCTGTGCATCAGACAAAGTAAATCCAACCCAACCAAAATACATTCAAAAAGTAAAACAAGAAAACAAACAACACTTACCACTAGGCTAGTGTTAAATTTATAAAACCTCTGAACTGTTCTGTCACTGAAACTGTTGCAGAGGTTTTTCTTCACAAAGTTTGGGTGGTTTAGAATGTCATTTGCTACCAAGGGTTCCTGAGAAGACAAGAAGAGAATTTTACCTTAAAAAAAAAAAAAAAGGCGTAAAAAGTGACTTCAATACATTCCGTAATCTTTCAAAAAAAGGGGAAAAAAAGAAGAAGAAGAAGAAGAGGATTTAGCCATACCTTGTGTGTAATATGCTGCTGTTCTACCGGAGCATGACCTTTAGGATCAATGAGAGTTGGGTGTGCCACGAGATACCCTCTATCCTCCATAATAAAGCACCTGCCCAAGATAAACAAAATGCATTATTCATGATGTGTCTTTATGTTTTAAAGAAATGGGTAGGTTAAATATGGCTGTAAAAAGAAGCTTTAACAAAAACTCTGGCTAATAAAAAAAAAGTCAGTCAAAAATTCAATGGAAATAGTTTTTAAAAGAACATATCAATATTTCCCTGAAGTTTACAAACAAACCAGTATTGCAGCAATATACTAAAAATTGAGAATCTCAAGGTGGAATTGACTGGACACAGAAATAAGACCACTTGTTTTATTTCCATTGTCTAATTTGAGAGGAATACACAAAGTAAACCAATAGCATAAATAGTGAAAAACAACAGATTTTAGAAGTTTTAACAGCTTAATCTGAAATGTTACCAATAACAAATGTAAGGACTCTCCTACAATTTTCCACCAGACATTGTCCCTTTAAAGTACTGTCAAGCTTTTAGTTTCATTTTAATGGGGGAGGGGGGAAGTCACCTCCACTTAATATTCTTATGAAAACGTGAATCTCCATTAAACTCCAAATTCACACACCACTTCCCTTCCTATTCCCAGCTCTTCCAGAGTGACTCTGGGAAAAGCATGCAATCTGTGCCTTTGCCCCTCCATCTGTAATATGGGGTGTTGGGAAGCGTCATTCCATAACTTTCATAAAGTGCTTTGAGATCTTCTAATAAAAGGGCTTACAGAAAGACAAATATCTTATTTTCCTTCTCTCCCATGTCCCTTTCCTGTCACCCTCTTTTTCCCCAGCCACTGTTGTGCTATCAAACCCTTTTCTCACAGTTTCCTTCCCACTCTGGCTCTGCAGAGGCTAAGCCTCCTTCTCCTTGCAAGGCCTTTCCATCTCTGGCAGTCCCTCTGCACAGCATGCCTGCCTCCCTTCCTCTTTCTGTTACCATAGACACAGAAAGCAATGCCTCAGGGGAAGGCAAAGGAGCAGGCATCCTAGGGAGAGGGCTTAGTCTCTGCAAAGATCAAGAGAACGTGTGGCCACAGAAAGGAAACTGGAAGAGGTTAATGTAGGCCGCTTAATGCTCCTGAAGAACTCAGCAGGAGTAGAGCTAAAGTCCCCCAGCTTAACAGTAGCTTTGGCTGGGTCCTGCAGCTGTGCATGCATTCCCGCCTCCTGCCTGGGGCTATGAGAAACTGCAGGAGCTGCTTTACAAGTGTACAATTCCCACAACTTATGCTCAAATAAATTTGTTAGTCTCTAAGGTGCCACAAGTACTCCTTTTCTTTTTGCGAATACAGACTAACACGGCTGCTACTCTGAAACCTGAAATTCCCACAACTGCGTGTACAGTGTAAGGTCCTGACTGTATCACCTAAATGTAAAAAAACCCCACATACATAATTTTAAAGGTAACCTGTACAAAAAAAATAGATAGACTTGTACCCTTCACAATATAAGAAAGAGGTGTGAAAAGTTAACAGAATTTTTTTCCGACCCAACTTTTGTTTTGACATGAGAAATTCAGCTCGTCTGCTGTTTTTCCTAGAAGATGTTATAGACAACTGGTGAACTAGTAGACTTATGATCACAAATACCATGGGTTGAATCCTGATTGATTGGAGATGGGAAATTATTTTTATTCACACTGTTCAGTCTGACTGTTTTGGGTTGGGTTTTTTTTTTTTGGTCTGGCTTTGAGGACACCAATTTAAAATCAAATGCCCGATAAATACTTGGAAGATAGGCTCTTAAAAAAACCAAAACAGTTTGAACACCACAGTGATTCCAGGGCTGAGAGCACCCAATTCTGTGTTCTGTGATGGAGAGTTACAGCTAAGTACTCAATCCAAGACTTGATATTCATGATATTGTAAAGTTGAAAAAAGAATGAAGCACCTAGACAAAAACAAAAGTGAAAAAAACAAAACAAAACAAAACAAAAACCCCAAGCCAAAATCCCTGACAGACCTTTTTTATACATCACAAAAGCATAAAAAAAAAGCCACATATACATTTTTACCTTAATTTAAGGTCTCCTTGAAGCATTCCAAAAATACTTTATCAGCTACTCTATCCATAATATAGAGGATTTTCGCTGTGTGAGTCTTCAGTGGCAGGCCAAGGGGAAAATGAAACATTCAGACATGTGTAGGCCACACCAAGTTAAAATTATGTACCAAAGAGGAGACCAAGCATGTTACACTACATTTGTAGTAAGAAAAGGAGTACTTGTGGCACCTTAGAGACTAACAAATTTATTAGAGCATAAGCTTTCGTGAGCTACAGCTCACTTCATCGGATGCATTTGGTGGAAAAAACAGAGGAGAGATTTATATACACACACACAGAGAACATGAAACAATGGGTTTATCATACACACTGTAAGGAGAGTGATCACTTAAGATAAGCCATCACCCACAGCAGGGGGGGGAAAGGAGGAAAACCTTCCATGGTGACAAGCAGGTAGGCTAATTCCAGCAGTTAACAAGAATATCAGAGGAACAGTGGGGGGTGGGGTGCGGGGGAGAAATACCATGGGGAAATAGTTTTACTTTGTGTAATGACTCATCCATTCCCAGTCTCTATTCAAGCCTAAGTTAATTGTATCCAGTTTGCAAATTAATTCCAATTCAGCAGTCTCTCGTTGGAGTCTGTTTTTGAAGCTTTTTTGTTGAAGTATAGCCACTCTTAGGTCTGTGATCGAGTGACCAGAGAAATTGAAGTCCACATATCTATTCAGGGGATACCATCATAGGGCCTAATCACATCAGCCACACTATCAGAGGCTCGTTCACCTGCGCATCTACCAATGTGATATATGCCATCATGTGCCAGCAATGCCCCTCTGCCATGTACATTGGCCAAACTGGACAGTCTCTACGTAAAAGAATGAATGGACACAAATCAGACGTCAAGAATTATAACATTCAAAAACCAGTTGGAGAACACTTCAATCTCTCTGGTCACTCGATCACAGACCTAAGAGTGGCTATACTTCAACAAAAAAGCTTCAAAAACAGACTCCAACGAGAGACTGCTGAATTGGAATTAATTTGCAAACTGGATACAATTAACTTAGGCTTGAATAGAGACTGGGAATGGATGAGTCATTACACAAAGTAAAACTATTTCCCCATGTTTCAGAGTAGCAGCCGTGTTAGTCTGTATTCTCAAAAAGAAAAGGAGTACTTGTGGCACCTTAGAGACTAACAAATTTATTAGAGCATAAGCTTTCGTGAGCTACAGCTCACTTCATCGGATATTTCCCCATGGTATTTCTCCCCCGCACCCCACCCCCCACTGTTCCTCTGATATTCTTGTTAACTGCTGGAATTAGCCTACCTGCTTGTCACCATGGAAGGTTTTCCTCCTTTCCCCCCCCTGCTGTGGGTGATGGCTTATCTTAAGTGATCACTCTCCTTACAGTGTGTATGATAAACCCATTGTTTCATGTTCTCTGTGTGTGTGTATATAAATCTCTCCTCTGTTTTTTCCACCAAATGCATCCGATGAAGTGAGCTGTAGCTCACGAAAGCTTATGCTCTAATAAATTTGTTAGTCTCTAAGGTGCCACAAGTACTCCTTTTCTTTTTGCGAATACAGACTAACACGGCTGCTACTCTGAAACCTACATTTGTAGTATTACTTATTTGATGTGACAACTTAAACAAAATAGTTCTTAATATTCATACTTCAAATCAATTAAGCGGATTGTGTGATTTTCATATGTAAACAAACTTTGTTCTTTCATACGGTCAGTGTCACCAGTTAAGTATCTAAAAATACTCCAGGATAAGAACGAGTAACGGAATGAATGGAAGCTGTGTTCATCTTATAATGAATTTATGGGCATTTGTATTAAGCCTGAATAATACAAATAAAAATGAATTATTTCCCCTTTTTATACTTTATTGATTGTTCATATACGTTCAATGTCTGATATCAAGAGTCCAGATTGTCCTGATGAAGATAATGACAGCAGATTGCAATACTGAAGGTGAGCTAGAGCAAGAAACAGAATGTTTGAAGATGTACCACATGAAAAGGAAGACTAATTTAACTCAGTAACCCAAAGGTGTACCTTATTTTGTTGCCTCCATCTTGGTTGCAAACTGGTAGCAAGTCCATTAGAACCTTATAGAAGTACCTTAGAGTAAAGTCAATGCCCATCACAGCCACAGAATGTCCTGAAGACATTTGTGCACTAAAAAGAAAAAGAGAGGCAGGTTTGAGAACTATATGAATAATTGAGCATTCAAAATACTTTAGATTGCTGAGTTCGATATGAAGTAAATACAGACAGGCGTCCAACCCCCGCACCATGTAAATGACACCTACCCAGGCTCAGACCTGCACTCAGTTAAGAAGTGTAGCTCATGCCCTGTCAGGCTTATTTAGCTTAGAATAAAAGGTATTTTAAAAACACATTTGCTGAAATGTTTTAACGAACATATTTTGAAACCCACTGTGAACAGGACAGTTGTATGTTAACATGCAATTGGTGGTCGAGGTGAACAAAATGCCCCCACCTAGATTTTACTTTTAACCAGCTAATGCGTTAAACCTGGAGTATTTCCCACAATGGAACAGGATCATGGCTGAGTGCTGAAGAAACCCAAAGTTATCTCCCTGCATTTTAGCTCATTTATATGCAGCCCACCCAGTATTTGCTTAGTGATTCAGCTTGTATCCCTTGCATAGCAGAAAGCACAGTAAGAACCGGAGTCTTTCTTCTAGATGTTTTGCTTGAGCACATCACTTGCACTCTTTCTATAGCAAGTCTGTAGAGAAGAAGAAAGCATCAAATACCAGAAAGACTCATTTTCCACTGCATTCCCTTATGCCATATGATCTGGTCTTCATTACGCCAGAGTGATTCTTTGCTGGAAAGAGAGATGAAAGGCTCAAATGTGGTGAAGTGATCTAAGCAGGTAATTTAAGGGGCCAACAGATATTCACTTTCATTACACATATAATAATATAAGTTAGCGTTAAAAATACCCTAAACAAAAAAGAAAACATCTCCTTCCCCCATCCCCCGGCATCACCACAGTTCACAGCCCCTTACGCTCAGCACCAATTACAGAGCAATACCTGCTTCCTGGGGGAGGGTGCTGCTTAAAGAATCTTTTCAGCTTCTAGGGAACTGAGTGACCTGCAGATCTTCTGCTTATTATAATTTTTATGGCTTTTTACTCACCCTCCTACTATGCCAAAGGGAGTATGAAGCCTCTCTTCAGGTTACGTGAAACCTCCCCGGGGGGGAGGGGAGGGAGGTTGTTTTTATTCTTAATCCAAAACTTTGTCTTTATTATTTATCTAGTTTAAACTCTTTAAAGTGTATTCTTCTCTAGCATAAAGAGGGGTTGCCCCCTTCTGGTCATAATGTTTATTACTTCAAATAGATTGGAAGTTACAAAGCAGAGAGCAAAACACAGGACGACACCATATTCCACGCTTTTTTTAAAAAAACGTTTTCTGCAGTTCTTCAAAATCTCTTTTCTGCATAGGACAGTACGCCACTGAGGTGTGTGGCTACAAACCTTAAAGTCAGCTGACAAAAAAAAGGGTTCATGTAAAAGCACATTAAGGGCAGAAAATATAGTTAATATTATACTAAATGCTCCTCGCAGACAAAGACTGTCATGTTTAACATCCTATCAAGCTCACCATGGTTAACCCTGGAGTGAGTCCTAGCTGACATGATGATAGACATATACTGAGGGCTAGATTGCATTTAAAATTATATGAGTTAACGTGTTCTGCCCCACAATGTAATTTTCCAGCAGAGAGAAACCACACTTGGACACAGATTCATGAAAATTCACATTCAGGAATAAAGCAGGATCTTCAGTTTTTGTGGATGATTAAGAGCAGCAGCTGCTGTGAATTATAGTATCCTGTCCATGTGTGGAGGTCTGCTGGTGTCCCCATTTTGCTCAGCAGCTCAAGAATACACATGGTTACCTTAGCAACTGACACATCAAAGACCTACAAAACACAATCTTAGAGCGCATATGCCAAAGTATTCTTCACAACAGTGCTGGAAAGCTCTCCCATTCCTCAATCATTTGTTTTTATTTTCCCACCCATGCTGTTTTCTCCATTAACTATGCAATACTCCAAAGAGTGCTCGTGGCCAGAAATTGGTGGACGGTTAGAAAGTTCACAGCAAAAACAATATGCTTTCTTAGGGTTCTGGTTTGTTTAAAGAGTTCTTGTTCCATTAAAAGCACCCAAACCAGCAAAGTCTCCAGTGACATTCCCTTTAATGGTTAAGAGCCTGTGAAACTCCAAAACAAAACAACAAACAGGACATCACTTGTATTTCCAAAGCTCCCTGCCTTGGCAAATCCTGTCTTCCTTTCTCAGGAGAGTAGCCTAGACGTTCCCTGTAAACGTCCCTGAGCCCAGCCTCTTCTAGATAGGACACCAACTTCTTCTTCTTCCCACCTCCACCCTCTGCCAGGATTTAACCCCCAAACCCCCATGCCTGCTGTCTGGCTTGGCAGGGCCTCCTCCTAGGAGCACCACAAGGGAGTGACAGTAAAGAGGGACCCCCTTCTTTGGGATACTGTATACCCCAGAGGTTCCCAAACTGTGGGGCATGCCCCCCCGGGAGGGGGGTGCGAAGGAAAATGTTCGGGGAGGGGAGCACAGAAGGGTGCAGGCCAGCCCCCATGGGTGGCAGGAAGGGAGCGCCACCCTGCCCTGTTCCGCTCTTAACTCTGCTCCAGCCCCACCCCCAGCCACGGCCCTGGCTCCTGGCCTCACACCCAGACCTGGCGCTGCACCCAGCTCTTGCGCTGCTCCTGGCCACAGATCCACCCTCAGTCTGCTTATCCCTGTCCGCATCTCCTCGGCCCTGGGAGCCACAGCCCTGCTTCCGGCCCTGGCTCCCAGACAGTGTGTTAAGGGGTGTGTGACCCTGAAAAGTTTGGGGACTACTGCTGTATACCCACTCATCAGAGATTATGTTAATGCCTCTTTCCCTTCTAAGCACCCTATATATTGATGGGAGTATAGACCTATTTAATGTAATACTATTTTGAAACTTTTTAAAAGAATTTCATCTGTGAAGATGGAATCAAAAATGTCAATGCCTAGATACAGCAGCCAGTGGAACGGGACAGCTGGCCTCACAATGCAGTGGGGGCTTCTTTGCCAATATTCCAGATGCTGACCATCTGATGATTTTTCACACAAATAAAAAGCAGATCAATCAGTTCTAGTGGATTAAAGAAACCTGTCTGTGCTATGACTCCACCCCTCTAAAAGAAAACTGGCCTGATGAAGTGATCGTGCTCATGTTGTTCCACAATATATACACTGAGGTCCATAATTTCAGTCAATCCTAAAACTGTTCCCTGCACAAAACTGAGCCCGTATAAAAATTGTGGCCTTTAGTTTTGTGAGGGCAAAAATCCACAGAAACATGAGATCATATCTATTTACATGTGCAAGTCAGGTAGACATCACAGAATACAGAACGTGTAAAGACCAGTTTGCATTCTCAAAAATGTTACTAGTGGCACTTTAGAGGATGGTTTTGCTAATTTAGCTCTTGAAGCTTAATCCTATAAAGGTAAATAATGATGAAATATCTTCCCAGCTACAGCACTAATTAAAACTTTGTCCATAGCTATATTTTACCTAAAAATCCCTTTGGACATATCAAGCATATAATCTTTTAATAGATACATTAAATTAAATCTGTTCTTATCTTAAAAAATTTCAGGGAGACAGGATTCCAGTGTAATACAATCATATTTGGTTCTATATAACAAGAAGGAGAACTATAATGTCCTGAAGACGTCCGCCCCCCATAAAAGCCATACAAAAGGCTTCTAAAAGTATTATTTTAACTTCACTTTTGGGCACTAATCCCTTCCAATTATCTGATATATTCTGTATTAGAAAAAACATTATTTTGTGCATGGATTGTCTTTTTCACAATCTTTGGAAGCAAATATTATGTCATATATAACAGGAACAAGAGAGAAGCAGTCATTTCATGGATGTATTCTGATGACATCAAACATCAACAGAAGAAGTTCAAGTACTGTGCACTGGCAAGGGATGAACAAGATGATCATACTGGCTGAGAGCATGGAAGAAGTTAAGAGGCACAATCAAGTGAAAAATTATATTTGAAAGAGGAAATTAACTTCTATTATTAATGACAATTTAGATTATTACAATGAAAACATATTACTTCTCACTGCTGCTGCTTATTTTCTTGGGGTATTTCATTCAGCTTGGACATAAAAATTTACTGATCAGTTTCACTTTTGTTTATAGGTCTCTTTGCAATTTCACTTCCTGGTAACAGAATGCTGTAATATTTGGTCCCAAACACAGCAGGAACTGTTTTAATCTGAATAGCTGTTTCTAAAGAAAACATTAGGCCTTTGGAATGTTTTTTTAAACACAAAACCTAATTTGGGGGCTTAACCCATGGGACTGTATCCTTTTGATCAAGCAATACTTGGAGCCTCAATGACAACCATATAAGTCTCCCTAAAATGATCTGAACTGTCTCTTATTAAACAAAACAGAATAAAAAATAAAAAATTGATATATCACCACAAAGAGCCAGTACATGTTAGTCCTCAGAGAAGAAGCTCTTATTCTCTTAAATGATTCCCCATGTGAAAAGCTCCACATAGTTACGTAGCCCTGACTGATGCTGCTGCCAAGGAAGATGGACAGATGTTTTGCTGTGGGAAAGATCAAACAAAGTCTACATATTTCTGAAGAAAAACTAAAAGCAGCCCTCAATATTTTAAAGTTTAGAAACAGCACTGCCACTAATGTCTCCAACTCAGAGCTGGCCAAGCGAACTATTTAGCAGAGCAATGCTAGAAACCAAGTTCTTCCTGCTGGGATGTTAGTTAGAGTGTGCATAGCAGACAGCACGCCAATAAAAACGCTGGAAAAGATTCCTCATACAAACCAAACTGAGTGGCTAATATTTATCTCTGAAATATTACAGTGTCTCTAGCAGGAATATTAAGAAGGTGTTCAATATGAAGAGAGCTATAGAAGTGAAAACTGAATTCTTCAAAGATTGTATGCCCTAATCTGATGGAATCTCATCATTTGGTTGAATGTGGCCTGAAGACAAATTATTTTAAATCATCTGATCTCTGAATCACAAAGGATCCTTTCAAATATTGAAGTGGTTTTATATATAAAGACCTCACCTCTCTCCTCAGAGTCTCCTGACAGTAATGACATAAGACATGCAGCAATGAATGTCAACTCCAGAAACAAAGTGAAACACACTGAACATTTTCTTAAAAAAAAAAAAAAAAGTTAATGTAGGCCCTCTCATTTTAAGTCATAGAAGAATCAGCAATACACAAAATGTGTCTTCCTACATCAGGACGGTGTTTATAGCTATGGGTGGTGTGTTGTTCCAGAAGTGGGGATGGATCTTTTGTTTTGATTTGGTTCCTGCTTGTAGAGGCTGGCATGAACAGTTTCTTCCCATATAAACAAGTACATTTTTGGACATTCTTACACAAAATGGCTAAGCTCTAGGTTTTAAATGGCACAGGCCAGGGGCTTTCAAAATTTCATATAGAGAAATTCAGGGTATGTCTACCCTGCAATGTAAGCCCAGATTTAGTAGAGCTTGAGTTAGCAGACTCTGCTTTTGTTAACCTAGAGCTTGAGCATCTGCACTTATTTGAAACCCCAGGTTAGGAATTGCTGACCCTTGGGTCCCAACCTTGGGCTCCAGCATCCACACTGCATGAGGTGGGCCGGAGTCCAGCCACTCATATCCCAGACTTCCTAGCACCCTCCCAAAATGTGGCAGCTCTAGACCTTTGTTTGTGGTGCAGTGTAGGAAAACTTGACTGTCTAGAAGACAAAGGAAGTCAGCCTACGGGATGGTGGGTATTTTTGGCAGACTCCCAGAGTACGAGTCTAGTGGGGCTGAGTCTGTACTGCAAAGCAACGGGCTTGACTGCCGAGTCCCAGCTTGACTCAGAGCTTCCATCCGCATGGGGTCCTGGGTCAGCAGAATGTGCGTGTAGATGGAAGGGGGATTAGGTGTTAGCCTGAAGGGGGATTAGCCTGAGTTTGATATACCCTCAGAGCATCTTATGGCCCTACCTTCCCCATTTGCAAGGGTGCAAATTACCTCCCCTCCCATTCAACACCATGCAACGTCACTATGGCCAATACAGCAATTACTTACATGCAACAGTAATTTCAGGAAACGAAGGAAAAAGTTGATCAGTTTATTTGGCTATCTGTTCTGTCCGCATCTCTCCCCTGCCCCGCCCCCGCTTCCGCTGCCTCTTGCTGAACCTTCTCTTCTCCCATTGCACAGGCTTTCCTGCTCCTCCTCCAGACCCCCCCGTAACTGCTTCACAGACCAAAGTTTGGGTATTGCCAGCACAGACACAAAGCAGCCAACTGATGTGCACAACATTGCTCACATTGGTACCCATAAAATAGACCTGAGTAAGGTGATATTGTAAGTAAATAACTCAAGCTACAAGGATCTGAAAATATACCGGAATTGAAGGAATGGATGGAATAGGAGAACGTTCTCATTTTAGAAAAACAAGTCGCCGTGTTAGATGAAAAGCAAATTAGAAGAGCAGGCGCTTCCAAAGGGGCTGTACAAATTATGCTCCCAGATAGTGTATATGAAGGGGCTGAAAGCTGATAGTGCAACATGCTAAAAAGTTCAGGGGGACACAGATATAATCTCCCAACATACATATCATAGTTTAAAATTTGTATGAAATCTGGCTGCTCTATTTCGTTTGACCCACAATATAGTCCATGACCGATATGCCATGACGTTCACTATGAAAACTAACAAAGCTGCTCTCATGCATACAGCATAATATTGTGGCTAGCCATGCACTGGCACACAGGCAGCCGAGGTTAGTGCAAGCTACCTTCCCCTAACTTCCTTGTTTTCCTGATTAAGGGTGAAAAACTGCACACAGCCCAGTGAGTGCAAGGGCTATAGAGGTCTCAAACCACCAGTGGCACTAGACTCCCCAAAATGGGAACAATGGTGTAGGGAACTGGCTGTGTGCAGAGTGGAGTGTATACTGCACCATTTTCTAAGGGCGTTGCACGCTTCCCCTATGTTCTAGGAGGCATTGTGCCAGTGCTGCACCACACTCAGTGGAACTGCTGGCTCATAACCACAGTCTGGCTCAACGTTAATTTTTCTTTATTAGACCTTATTAAGAGAAGAATGTTGTCTCAAGGAAATTAAAAATTGTATGCTGGGACATACATGGCATATACTTGGTTGTATTGTGAAGAGGAGGGGATGGGAAAAGAAGAGGGCAATAAGGGGAGGTTATTAATATAGGAGAGAGGGAGAGAGAGAGAGAGAGAGAGAGTTAGTGACCAACTGAGAAAGTGTGCATTTCTTAAGACTACACTGGAAAAAACAGAGCTAACAAGAGTACCACTTACAGCAGGGATCGGCAACCTTTGGCACACAGCCCATCAGGGTAATCTACTGGTGGGCCACGAGACATTTTGTTTACGTTGGCCATGTGCAGGCACGGCCCCCCGCAGCTCCCAGTGGCTGGGAACAGCAAACCACGGCCACTGGGAGCAGCGGGGGGCCGTGCCTGCGGATGGTCAACATAAACAAAATGTCTTGCGGCCCGCCAGCAGATTACCCTGATGGGCCGCGTGCCAAAGGCTGCTGACCCCTGATTTAGAGAAAGAACACACATGAAACAAGATAAAGCTTCTCCTTTAAGTAGAGGGGGAAGGATGTAATCAAACATACACAGAAGAAGTTTAACTAGAAGATGGGCTTATTTTCTAAAAATTCTCACCAAAAAGCTAGTGGCATAACACAAGGGGTGGGGGGAATAGGGTATATACTCCAAAGTTCTTGACTCAAGGGGCATTTTTTTCATGTTTATATTTTACGTATATCAAAACTCTACTCCAGTTCACCCATAATCACATTCAGGCACAACAAACCTTTTGGGAACTTAGTCTTATAACTCAAGTTTTGATAAACCTCCAAAATCTGTGCAATTCTCCCCCAGAATGGATTTTCCAAAAACAGAGCTTCAATTGGATGTTTCCCCTGCATCTGTGTATGTTCTTTCCATTTTACTGAAGGCTCTTTTGGGACAAGCATTGTGCCTGCTCCCATTGGGAAGCACATGGCCTATTGTGGCTATAGCAAAAATAATTAATCACAGATAAAGTCTTTACAAGTCAATTTCAAGATTTTTGGATTGATCAAATATTCAAAATGAAATTTTACCTTGAAGAATGAACAGTGTGGCTGATTGTAACAACATAGCCAGCTCCTCCAACATCTAAATAGGGACCGGTGAAAGTTATTAGCCCCGGATTAGCCACTGCATGCAAGTACCTAGTAAAGACCAAAACAAGCGTTATTTATGAACGAAAACCAGTCATTTTAAATGTAAAAAATGAGGCTTACACAAGCATTTAATTGAATGCCCTGTAAGCAGCACTACTGAAGTCAAAGACACTGCTCACCGTGTTGGAAGTTAAGTAGGAGTTTTTAAGTAAGCAGGATCAAGGCCCGAAACAGGCTAACTCAGTAGGATCATGTTACTCAACATGAAAAATCATCCTATATTTTTCTATACAAACACATTTCACTGTATCACATTAAAGTAAAGTAAAATATTTGGATTATTTAAATCAAATCTTATTCTGAATAATGTTTGATTTAAAAACCAACTGGGTCATACATCCTTGAACGAAGTGTGATTAAATTCACTTTGTAGGCAGAAAGGAGAAAGTATTCTTTTATACAAACAAAACTCACATGTGCAAACTTAAAAAACTGTTAGAAAATGAATATTACATATTATTAATTTGAAGGGTTACTGCCACCTAAAATAACTCTCACTTGCATCGGAATTTTTTAACATTATTGTGACAAGTAACACCTCAAGGTTCTCTAACTGTAAGAGGTGAAAGTAAAACTGTCTCTCTCTTTTTCCAATTTATTTACTTTGCACATTTGACATCACTTTGAGCAGAGACAATTTCACTGTTGTTTGCTTTATACGTTTTTCACATGTCCCTGCGGCCCACTGCTTCCCGCAGCTCTCATTGGCTGGGAACGGCGAACCGTGGCCACTGGGAGCTGCGGGAGGCCATGCCTGCGGACAGTCACGGTCAGCAAGATGTCTCGTGGTCTGCCATCAGATTACCCTGATGGGCTGTAGGTTGCCAACCACTGCTGTATACAGTTCATTTATAGTGTGAGCTCCACAAAGCCATCTAATTGCGTGAAGAGAAAAATTACAGCAAAAATCTTGAATTTATGTTCAGTATTTTGACTACAAAAATGTAAATGATTGAATACTGGAGCAGAAAAAGACCCAAAGAAAGGTGAGTACTCCCAGTCCAGAACTATGGTAATTATTTTTCAGGGGAAACATGGGGCAGTGGAGCTGTGGAACAAGCAATGCCACTAGTGATTTAGAGCCGTGATGATAGAGCCACAGGGTAGGAACCCTAAGTTTACTTATGTACCCCAGTCTCTAACTTGATTGTTCAGAGCCATACTGCAGCATCACCTGCCTGGCTTCTTTTAACAAAACATATGTTAAAACACACTCAAGAGTTCTCTCGTGTCAAATCTCATTTGTTATTTATATTGTATACAAATATTTTCCTAAATCATATGTTAACTGCAGCTATTAATTATGCACTTAGCCAGAAAATTCCTATTTGGAAATACAGTAAGAAAATCCATCGCAAACAAAAACTGCTGCATAAAGTATCAATAGCCAAAATTGCCATGAGGAGCTGAAATTAATACCGATAGATCCTAAAGGATGAATAAAGTAACAGCATGGACTTCAGTTTCATGTGTAAATATTTTTATTCTTATCCTGTACAAAGGGATAAGAAATAGAAACTATCACAATAAACAGTTATGATTTACAGCAAATAAAAATTGGAGTAAAATTACTATTAAACACAATATGTTTTACTGAGCATATAAATTATTTAATTATAAATGTATTTAACTATCCTTTACAAACACAGCCTACTAATTCTACATAAAATATTTTGCCCAGTTCAATATTATCACCCTGTAAGATTTCTGAAACCTTTGATAATGGGACCCTAAAACTCACCATTGTCTCCTAGTGGGATCAAATGTTTTGTCCATTAGAGAACCAGGATAAATTCTGAGCACCCCATTGGGCGTTGCTATGTAACGGCGGACAATGTAACTGTTCAAGCTACTCATTTCCATTTGTGTCATCCATTCATCTGTGACGTGACTGGTAGCCATTACTTCATTTCTGACAGAGAACTGCAAAACAAAGACAGACCTAGCAGGCTTCCTATAAGACTTGCATGAAAAGATAGTAAGCTGCTTGCAGGGTTTCCTAAAGACCTATCAGAGATAATCTAAACCCAATTACTTCTTTAAAATCTTCTCACACCAGATGGAGTTAGCAAATTCCTAGTAAAGAAAAAAGCTTGTTATAATGAAATATTGTTATTATCTGCACAGCTTTTAACATTTGCTTTTCACTTCAGGTAAATATAAATACTGCCCCATTTGTACATAAAACAAAGTTTTCTCATTTAAATGTATAAACACACAAAGGCATCCCCTGACCCAACGTTTATTACAGCCCCGTTCTGCATATTGTTAATTCTAATTGCAGCTTGTAAACTTTCTTCCTGGGGAAAAGGGCCCTTCTTCCCACCCTTGTGGTCTCTGAGCCCCTTCCCCCATCCAATTTCTCCACCACCCTTGAAACCCTCATGTCAGAGCACCCATCCACCCAGCTGAGGAGTGGACAGGATTCCCTTTCAACCCAGTTCACACTGCTTCTTCAGGTGAGAGGGGTTGCTGTTGTTCAACAGGGGTCACACTCATCCATCCAAAGGGCTGAGCACAGTGTCTTTGCAGCAAGAGAAGAAAATCCTAGTATCCTACATGCCCAACACTCCCATAGGCCAAGAGCCAACCCAAAGGACACATGTGAAATGGGGACCAGCATGGTAACCAATAAGGGCAGGACGGGGGAAGGGAGGGAGAAGAGGGATTTAAATAGCATACTTTAAGTCCAGGGTTAGCAATAAGACGAGTGTTGTCGCTTAGGTATGCCGTGTAGTGTTCCACCATCCGTTTGGTCTCAGGTTGGCTCAGATGTTCATACGGAGAAGAAAAACTACCTGCAGACAGCATTACTGTAGGGCTTTCTGAAATAATAACGTATTAGAGAATTAAAAACAAAGCACTATGTTCGGTATATAATACAGGCCATCCCATCACAGAACACCATCTGATGTAGTATCCTGTCTGAGACTATAGCCATATAATGAAGGTACAGTACTATAGTATGGAGGGCAGGGAAATCTCTTCCTGACACAAGCTGATCACCAGTTTTTGCCTTGAAACATGAGGATTATCGTCCCAAATAATAACAGTAAGACTTATAAGCACAGATCACATCCTCTTTTGTTTTGAAACCTACATTTCATTTGAAACTTTGGAATGTTACAATGCAAGACATGGGTTACAATAAAATGTCTATTTCACAGTCATATGAGCATGGCTTTGAACAGGCTGGCTACGTACACCTTTCTGTAAGGTAGAGAGGGTTTGAGTGTCTTGCTGTAGGTTGTGGTGGTTTCAGTTTCTTAAGGGAAACGAGCAGATCAGTAACAGCAGCTTCACTTCACTGCCTGTCTAGCCCTTATCTGCTGACAGCGTTCTGCAGGCATTGCAGAAGAAGCAAGTCTTAAGGTGGGCTCTTGAGGAAGACAGGGTAGTGGCTTAATGGGGATTTTAGCTCTGGGACAAAAAGTTCAAAGGTGCTGGTAAGAGAAACCGACGAAGGTATGATGAAGGCTGACATGTGGAGTGAAGGGATGGCTAATGACATGATAAAATAATACAAATAAGTTGTGAAGGTAAGCACAATACATGGAGAATGGGGAAGCTAATGATGAGACTCAAAGAACTTTGTGGAAGAAAACTGGGTTTATGTGGGACTATGCAGAGGCCACCTTGAAGAACAACTGTGACTTTCAGGTTGTTAACACAGGGAGAGGCACAAAAAATACAAGTCTGCCAAAACGGAGGATGGAGTTTGCTAATATGAACAAGGGGGCAAAAAGAGTGACTACAGGAGATGTACAGAATAGTCTGGGTGTATGCTTCCATTGAGCAAGAAATGTGATATTTAAAAGGCAAAGCCAAAACAGAACATAAACAAAAAAAAATAATCACACAATGACAGTGAGGGGGCTGGGATGCTGAGAAATTGTTTTTTTTCTTGAATATTTAATAAAGGGGAACCAGATAATGTTCATCTTATTGTTTTTCTCAGTGTGCAACAGTATCCAGGGGAAGAAATTCCCAACACCTTAGAGACAATATTTACACTATGGAAAGGTTCTCCATTTTCCCACACCCCTCCCAAAGCATGCCACTGCACATCTAGCAGCCTTATCTATCCCAGTCATCACTTAATAAACCTCTATTGTATTTCCTCATCAGCTTTCCAGATTAAACTGTCTGAATCAATTATATTTTCTCTCATACGGAGTCTCTCAACATTATTGGCGTGCATCCCTGGACTTTTTCCATTAATGTCATGTCTTTTCTAAGGTGAGTCCATTATGTGATTCCCTTTTATCAAAACCGGGCATCATATTCAAGACAAGAATGTAGGGTTTTATATAATGACACAATAGTTTCCATATCATCATCTAGTTCCTCTGTAATACAGTCCGACATCTCAGTCCCTGGAAAAATCATGGAGCAGGTCCTCAAAGAATCAATCCTGAAGCACTTAGAGGAGAGGAAAGTGATCAGGAACAGTCAGCATGGATTCACCAAGGGAAGGTCATGCCTGACTAATCTAATCGCCTTTTATGATGAGATTACTGGTTCTGTGGATGAAGGGAAAGCAGTGGATGTATTGTTTCTTGACTTTAGCAAAGCTTTTGACACGGTCTCCCACAGCATTCTTGTCAGCAAGTTAAGGAAGTATGGGCTGGATGAATGCACTATAAGGTGGGTAGAAAGCTGGCTAGATTGTCGGGCTCAACGGGTAGTGATCAATGGCTCCATGTCTAGTTGGCAGCCGGTGTCAAGTGGAGTGCCCCAGGGGTCGGTCCTGGGGCCCGTTTTGTTCAATATCTTCATAAATGATCTGGAGGATGGTGTGGATTGCACTCTCAGCAAATTTGCGGATGATACTAAACTGGGAGGAGTGGTAGATACGCTGGAGGGGAGGGATAGGATACAGAAGGACCTAGACAAATTGGAAGATTGGGCCAAAAGAAATCTAATGAGGTTCAATAAGGATAAGTGCAGGGTCCTGCACTTAGGATGGAAGAATCCAATGCACCGCTACAGACTAGGGACCGAATGGCTCGGCAGCAGTTCTGCGGAAAAGGACCTAGGGGTGACAGTGGACGAGAAGCTGGATATGAGTCAGCAGTGTGCCCTTGTTGCCAAGAAGGCCAATGGCATTTTGGGATGTATAAGTAGGGGCATAGCGAGCAGATCGAGGGACGTGATCGTTCCCCTCTATTCGACACTGGTGAGGCCTCATCTGGAGTACTGTGTCCAGTTTTGGGCCCCACACTACAAGAAGGATGTGGATAAATTGGAAAGAGTACAGCGAAGGGCAACAAAAATGATTAGGGGTCTAGAGCACATGACTTATGAGGAGAGGCTGAGGGAGCTGGGATTGTTTAGTCTGCAGAAGAGAAGAATGAGGGGGGATTTGATAGCTGCTTTCAACTACCTGAAAGGGGGTTTCAAAGAGGATAGCTCTAGACTGTTCTCAATGGTAGCAGATGACAGAACGAGGAGTAATGGTCTCAAGTTGCAATGGGGGAGGTTTAGATTGGATATTAGGAAAAACTTTTTCACTAAGAGGGTGGTGAAACACTGGAATGCGTTACCTAGGGAGGTGGTAGAATCTCCTTCCTTAGAGGTTTTTAAGGTCAGGCTTGACAAAGCCCTGGCTAGGATGATTTAACTGGGACTTGGTCCTGCTTTGAGCAGGGGGTTGGACTAGATGACCTTCTGGGGTCCCTTCCAACCCTGATATTCTATGATTCTATGATCTTATTAGCTATTTTGAGCACCACCACACAATGAGTAGATGTCATTGCTGAGTTGTCTAACAATAATGCCTATATGCTTTTTCATGAATGGTTACTCTGTTTATGAATAGTTTAGTTTAAACTCCAGGGAGAAATCAGAATTTTAAGCTTCAAATGTGTAAGATTGCAAAAGTTTCAAACTTGTATACAACCTTTAGATTCATCTTTCTTAAAAGGATTATAAAAAGTTCTCTCCTTTCTATATATTAAAATGTGTATTATCATATAATTCTGAGGCCAAATCCCTCTGTCCATGACATCAATGCAAATACTGAAATGAATGGAGTTGATTACAAAGTTTGATATATAGAAAGATGTACTACTGAACTTGAAATTTTTATGTAGGTTTAAGAGGTCTGGAAAATCTCACATTAAAAGATTTCAAAGAATATTAAAGTTCTGACTTCCTCATGAGCTATATCTTCTGATTTCTTCACACAGATGGATATTAAATATTTATGTCTGTGAAAAATTTGCATAAATCCAAAGTCAACAGCCCTTATATACCCCATTTTTTAAGAATTAGACTGTGCAACTCTCATTTCTTTTAGTGAGCACTTACTCACATAAGCAGTCCACGAATTGCAGTAGGAATACTCAGGTGACTAAGTGCCACAAATGTAAGGGCTGCTCAGTTTAGCTATAATAAAAAAAAAGTGAAGCAGTGAAAAAAGTGAAGCAGGATAGAAACAGGTTTCAGAGTAGCAGCCGTGTTAGTCTGTATTCGCAAAAAGAAAAGGAGTACTTGTGGCACCTTAGAGACTAACAAATTTATTAGAGCATAAGCTTTCGTGAGCTACAGCTCACTTCATCGGATGCATTTGGTGGAAAAAACAGAGGAGAGATTTATATACACACACACAGAGAACATGAAACAATGGGTTTATCATACACATCAGTGTATGATAAACCCATTGTTTCATGTTCTCTGTGTGTGTGTATATAAATCTCTCCTCTGTTTTTTCCACCAAATGCATCCGATGAAGTGAGCTGTAGCTCACGAAAGCTTATGCTCTAATAAATTTGTTAGTCTCTAAGGTGCCACAAGTACTCCTTTTCTTTTTGCAGGATAGAAAATTTCCCTTGAAAGTTTTTTTTTTTTTTTTTTTTTTAAATAAGAAACATTTTTACAAGGATTGTAGCTAAAGATGTTTTCTATTTTCCAACCAGCTCTACAAAAACATGCATGAGATAAAGATGAGTTGAGGGATTGCTGTACCTAATGTCGCCAGCTGCTTGAAGTGCAGACAGGCACTGGGCTGACCCAATAGATCCAGTCGATGATACAGTAGCTTGCTGCTAGGGACAGTGTTCAGATTCTTGAGCTGTTTAACAGGTATTTCTGGCTGTATTACTACAACACAAAGAATGAAGGATGTGTCTTGGGCCTGAAAAACAAGGACTAAAAATTAAACTGAAAAAAAGTTGGAGGTTTTATATAATTGATTTTCTATTTATCCCCCTCTCCCTCCTTTTTTAATTCCTCAGTTTCTTTTACACTAGAAGGTGGCACCACCTTTACCCATACTTCAGAGCAGCATATTCCCTACTCTCTTTGTGAAATTAATCACCTCTAGAAACTGCTGAATTTCCCCATACTCCAGGAGAAAGGCCCTGATCCTGCAAGGATAACTTTGTGAGGAGGTGCTGCATGGGTGCCGGGGCATACCCACACCATTCTAAATGCAGGATTGAGGCTTTAGACTTTAGGGTTTCCAATGGCAGCAATACAGTAAACATAACTAAGGTATGTGCTTTGGCCAATTATCTCAAGCAATTAAAGCCATTGAGTTAATACTTTAAAAAAAAAAAAGATTTCTTCAAAGTTGATGCTTCGCGGACACTTTTTTTTTCGTATTTTTTTTTAAATATAATATCTAAATTCTGATGCTTGTGTGTGGATGCTTCATGAAACTTCATTATGGGCAAGAGAGTTTCAGTTCACAAATGGAAACAGAATACAATGTATCTCTTTATAACCTGTTTCCCATTTTGAAAAATGCAAATTAACAATAATACAAGGACATTATCATTATTCCTCCAATCCTGTGTTAGATGGATTACTCACTTTGCTGGTTTGAACACATTCTAAGTGCATCAGGTTTGAAAAACTTGGCAGTAGTATTGCCAGACTCTAAGGCGGTCTGATATTTAATACAACCTTTCAACAAGGCAACACTAGCTCCAGGAACACACCTACATGAACTTCTGGTGGGTGACAACAGATTTAATCTCTTAAAGCTGCTCAGCATAATCTTTTAGATTATATTTAAATTAATTTAGGGAAACGATACACCAGTACCTGCTAGGGTTGTTGACACAAAGCAATTAGCCAATTATTCTTGGTATTAGCAAAATTTGCCTGGATCATATCTAGTTGTAGATTTCATTTTATTCCCTTGGTCAAGATAAGTACCCAGATTTGTTCACAAAATAAACTGAAAAGTGAATGGGCTGTTAGAATCTTTTTTCCACCTTGGAACTGGGTAAGATAAGAACAGCTCTTTTCTCTTCAACTTAATGATGCGGGCCTGCCAAATCCTCCCATTAAATATGATCTGTCTAATGATTATAGCAGAATTAAAAGCTTCCATATAGCTTCCATTTCATTTTAATTGATTTTATTCTGTAAGAATCTAGCAATTATGAATTCATTTAGATTATGCATAGGAGTTTTTTTTGCTCCACTGAGGGTAGTATTTGGGAATATTTTGTTGTTTTAATTGGTGTTGAGAGATTTCTGCAAGGTATTGCATCTGACTTGAATGCAAAATATGTACTGAGGAAAACTAGACACAGCACTGAAATAAAATACCTATGAATATGAGAGTACCTGACTCAGCCTTGCATATTACAGGATAGACTTGTACCCTATACAGATCTAAGGGTTTGCAGTATTGCATAACTACAACTAATGTTTAAAAGGATATTTTAATGTCTTAATTGTGAACAATGTTGTTAAAGTTTATTCATATTGGCTTTTCTCTCTAAACTGCGTTAAGCAGTATACAGCAGGAAGGGACAATGCAGCATTTAAAATGACACCCATCTACATCCATCCCAAAAAAATTTAGCCACTGATTAGTTTAAAAATGTCCAATAAAATTCAAAGTTTTTTCTCATTTTTGTTAGCATCAGCATTTTAACAATAAACTACATGCAAACACTATACTGTAAGTCTGTACGTTTATCTCTAGTCTCTGCGTGAAATATGTTCAACTACTTGAGCTTTGCTCTAAGACTTTATAGTGTGACATAGTTCAGTATAGACTTTTTTCCTTTAGGAAAATATGTACTGTAATTGTGTGTGTACATCTATATTATATAACATATAATGGATGCGTACATTAATAGCACACACTGTACACTTGCCTATATGCGCGTCTCTGAGAATTAAATTATAATAAATTTGAAGCTACAATTTCAATGGAATGTGAGGTTATTTACCATAATAAGAGATGCATGCATACTGTTTCTGTATAATTTAAAATTCAAACTACTCAAGCTTCAGTATTAACTTCAATTAACATACATTGAAACTATATGCTACCATTCAAAAGTAAGATCTCTTACCATTTTCCAGGCATAGCTAACGTTGTAAGCTTCTTTTCCAATTTCTCTCAGTTTGTTTACATGCCAAGACAGTGAGGAGTTCACTGGGACTGTAATAATCTGACTGCCCAGAGGGAGGCTACGGTGACAACAAATAATATCCAACATTTTATTCAACACTGAAAAAGTTGTGAATCAAGCAAAATCATCTATTGCATTTTTATACAAAAACATGATTAGTCATGAAAGGGCTGGATAAAATCTGCTTTTAATTAAGAAAGAACAGAATGCTTTGGTTTGCTGTTCATGCATTTATCTATTTTAACGCTAATTTACACTCTGATGTATAATGTAGTACGGTTGAGTAAGCATTGCTTTACTCAAATGATGAAGTACAAATGATGAAGCAGAGGTAACTTGGTTCCTAAATTTCTACTCAATAATTCATATAGACAGTGTTTAATTTGTGTGGGGCTTGCCAGGGCTGAGCTCTGGCACCTCTAGGCTTGGCAGTTCATAGCCCCAGCAGTATGAGGTTGCCGTGTTAATTATGAGAGTAAAAAAAATTGCCTGAGCCCCAGCACCTAATTGCTTGACCTCCATCACCTTTTTCATTACAATTTAAGCACTGTTCATAGAGAACACAATTATAGTTTGTCCTAGCTTGAGATAATGTTGCTAGTGGAATGGCACTAATTAGCTCTCTATTTCAAAGGAACAAAGGGACGACGGGCTTAAAATTAGATCTAAATTACAATTTCCAGAACTGTTCATGCACATCATCCTGTATCTCTGCCTATTCCATTTTTGTTAGCAGGATAGGATATTGTCAGTTACTCTTGATGACCAAGAGTTTTCTGTATTTTAATAGCATGCTTGTGTTTAAGAATGGAGCTAAGAAGTAGAGCTGGAGTGCAGGGAATATAAATACAATATGTACAAGCACTCTCCTGAGACTGTTGTGGGAGCGTTACCCAGCTAATAAGCAGATTTTTGTTCTTTTCCTTCACCATGTCACATTAGTTGGGGTTGGCAGCTCTTGTTCTTAATCTCCAAACATTCCTGTTAAGTGCGTCTTTCAAGCTGACACCAATCTTCTTCATGTCCTCCTTCTGTGTCTTGAACCACCTTTTTCTGGGTCTTATAATTTTTGTCCTGTAACTATTAGATTGTATACTCTCTGACCAACATATTCCGTGTCTCATCATCTCATATGTCCCAGCCATATCGGTTGATGCACCATTAGCTTTTCCATGATGGGGGATTACCAGCATCTTGGCTCAAACCATTTCATTGTGTAACCTGTAAATTCTTGTATTACCCAGTGTCCATGGGAGCACTCTCATTTCAGCAGCATGAAGTAGTTGTACTTCTCTTTTCCACTGGCCAGCATTCCAACCTATACGTCATAGCTGGGCTAATCATGATCTTAAACATTTTGCTCTTTAGTTTAACTGGCACATTCTTATCACACAGAATTGCCGTCAATTCCTTCCATTTGCACCTAGTGCTTTTCATGCAACTGCTAGCATTCACATTCTTATTGAAACTCAATACTATTTTTATTGGTTTCTTGTTGTCCGTTTCAATGCAGCCTCACATGTATTCAGTCTTCTCTTGGCCGATTTATAAACGATTTTCTTCTAATGCAGCTCTCTGTCTGTCTAGATATCTTCCCAACACAAAAATGTCATCTGCGAAAACCATGTTCCATGGAGCTTCTCCCCTAATCTCCTGCATCAAGGTGTTCATTACAATCACACTTAGGAATGGGCTTAAGGTTGATCCTTGATGTAGACCTAGTCTCATAGTGAATGGCTCACTGCAGCTGCTTCTTGTTGTTGTACTACTCTCATACATAAAAAGAAAAGCAGTACTTGTGGCACCTTAGAGACTAACAAATTTATTTGAGCATAAGCTTTCGTGAGCTACAGCTCACTTCATCAGATGCATTCAGTGGAAAATACAGTGGGGAGATTTATATATATAGAAAACATGAAACAGTGGGTGTTACCATACACACTGTAACCAGAGTGATCACTTAAGGTGAGCAATTACCAGCAGGAGAGTGGGGCGGCAGAGGGGAAGACCTTTTGTAGTGATAATCAAGGTGGGCCATTTCCAGCACGTCTGAGGAACAGTGGGGGGTGGTGTGGCTGATGTGATTAGGCCCTATGATGGTGTCCCCTGAATAGATATGTGGACACAGTTGGCAACGGGCTTTGTTGCAAGGATAGGTTCCTGGGTTAGTGGTTCTGTTGTGTGGCGTGTGGTTGCTGGTGAGTATTTGCTTCAGGTTGGGGGGCTGTCTCTAAGCAAGGACTGGCCTGTCTCCCAAGATCTGTGAGAGTGATGGGTCGTCCTTAAGGGTAAGTTGTAGATCCTTGATGATGCGTTGGAGAGGTTTTAGTTGGGAGCTGAAGGTGATGGCTGTGGTGTTCTGTTATTTTCTTTGTTGGGCCTGTCCTGTAGTAGGTGACTTCTGGGTATGCTTCTGGCTCTGTCAATCTGTTTCTTCACTTCAGCAGGTGGTTATTGTAGTTGTAAGAATGTTTGATAGAGATCTTGTAGGTGTTTGTCTCTGTCTGAGGGGTTGGAGCAGATGCGGTTGTATCGTAGAGCTTGGCTGTAGACAATGGATCGTGTGGTGTGGTCTGGATGAAAGCTGAAGGCATGTAGGTAGGAATAGTGGGTCAGTAGATTTCCGGTAGAGGGTGGTGTTTATGTGACCATCGCTTATTAGCACTGTAGTGTCCAGGAAGTGGATCTCTTGTATCGACTGGTCCAGGCTGAGGTTGATGGTGGGATGGAAATTGTTGAAATCATGGTGGAATTCCTCAAGGGCTTTTTTTCCATGGGTCCAGATGATGAAGATGTCATCAATGTAGCGCAAACAGAGTAGGGGCATTAGGGGATGAGAGCTGAGGAAGCGTTGTTCTAAGTCAGCCATAAAAATGTTGGCATACTGTGGGGCCATGCGGGTACCCATAGCAGTGCCGCTGATTTGAAGGTATACATTGTCCCCATATGTGAAATAGTTATGGGTGAGGACAAAGTGACAAAGTTCAGCCACCAGGTTTGCCACACCATCAGAGGCTCATTCACCTGCACATCTACCAATGTGATATATGCCATCATGTGCCAGCAATGCCCCTCTGCCATGTACATTGGCCAAACTGGACAGTCTCTATGTAAAAGAATAAATGGACACAAATCAGACGTCAAGAATTATAACATTCAAAAATCAGTTGGAGAACACTTCAATCTCTCTGTTCACTCAATTACAGACCTAAAAGTGGCAATTCTTCAACAAAAAAAACTTCAAAAACAAACTCCAACGAGAGACTGCTGAATTGGAATTAATTTGCAAGCTGGATACAATTAACTTAGGCTTGAATAGAGACTGGGAGTGGATGGGTCATTACACAAAGTAAAACTATTTTCCTATGTTTATCCCCCCTACCCCACACTGTTCCTCAGACGTTCTTGTCAACTGCTGGAAATGGCCCACCTTGATTATCACTACAAAAGGTCCCTCCCCACCCTCCCACGGGTAATAGCTCACCTTAAGTGATCACTCTGGTTACAGTGTGTATGGTAAAACCCATTGTTTCATGTTCTCTATGTAAATAAATCTCCCCACTGTATTTTCCAATATTTTCCGACCATTTCATTATTTGACTCATTTTGATGGATTTTTGTTATATGTATTATATTGATTTATTTATTTAGATTTAAAATAAAAGAATCACTTATCCAAGGCTCTAGGCACCCTAAGGCATCATTAACAATACAATACCAGCAAAATTAATCATTGCACCAAGAACTCAGCCAGCCAAGCACTTACAGAAACTCCTTTCCACCCCTTCATCATTCGCATACCCCCTCAGTCCTGTCCAACAACCGTATCAAACTTACCTATGCCTAGTTTTCAAATGATTTATTTAAACAATAAAACAAACTATCAATTCCGAGATGACACCTCCCATGCAACATCAAGCAACCTCACCTCCTTATCTGGTGTATTCCTCATTCTGCAGCTAGCTCCCTTCCTCATAGACTTTAAGGCCAAAAGGGCCCATCATGATAATTTAGTCTGACCTCCTTCACATTGCAAGCCACAGAACCTCACCCACCTACTCCTGTAATAGGCCCATAACCACTGGCTGAGTTACTGAAGTCTCAAAAACTAACAGCAAAATTATTTTTAAGTACATCAGAAGCAGGAAGCAAATTCCAAACAATAATTGGGGCTACTGGATGATCAAGGTGCTATCGGAGAATTCAAGGAAGACCAGGCCATTGCGAAGAAGCTAAATTAATTCTTTGCATCGGTCTTCACTGTAGAAGATTTGAGGGATATTCCCATACCCGAGATTCTTTTTAGGTGACAAATCTGAAGAAGTGTTCCAGATTGAGGTGCCAATAGAGGAGGTTTTGGAACAAAATGATCAATTAAAACAGCAATAAGTCCCAGGACCAGATGGTATTCATCCAAGAGTTCTGAAGGAACTCAAATGTGAAACTGCAGAACTACTAACTTTGGTATGTAACCCATCACTTAAATCAGCTTCTGTACCAGATGACTGGAGGATAGCTCATGTGACACCAATGTTTAAAAAAGGCTCCAAAGGCGATCCTGGCAATTACAGGTTGCTAAGCCTCATTTCAGTACCAGGCAAATTGCTTGAAACTATAGTTAAGAGCAGAATTATCAAACACACAGATGATTTGTTGGGGAAGACTCAACACAGCCTTTATAAAGGGAAATCATGCCTCACCAATCTATTAGAATTCTTAGAGGAGGTTAACAAACATGTAGACAAGGGTGATCCAGTGGATACAGTGTACTTGGACTTTCAGAAAGCCTTTGACAAGGTCCTTCACCAAAGGCTCTGAAGCAAACTAAGCTGTCAAGGGATAAGAGGGAAGGTCCTCTCATGGATCAGTAACTGGTTAAAAAACAAGAAATAAAGGGTAGGAATAAATGATCACTTTTCAGAATGGAGAGAGGTAAATAGCGGTGTCTTCCAGAGATCTGTGCTGAGACCAGTGCTGTTCACCATATTCATAAATAATTTGGAAAAAGGGGTAAACTGTAAGGTGGCAAAGCTTGCAGATGATACAAATTACTCAGGATAGTGTGTCTAAAAAAGACTGCAAAGAGTTACAAAGAGCTCTCACAAGACTGAGCAACACAATGGCAGATGAAATTCAATGTTGATAAATGCAAAGTAAGAAACATTGGAAAGCATAATCTCAACTATACAGACTAAATGAGCGGGGTCCAAATTAGCTGTTATCACTCAAGAAAGCATTGTGGATAGGTGTGAAATCACTGGCTCAAAGTGCGGCTGTCAAAAAACCTAACAGAATGTTAGGAACCATTAGGAAATGGACAGAAGACAGTAAATATCAAAATGACATTATATAAATCCATTGTACGCCCACACCTTGAATACTGCGTGTAGTTCTGGTTGCCCCATCTCAAAAAAGATATATTAGAAATGGAAAAGGTACAGAGAAAGGCAACAAAAATGATTAAGGATATCAAATAGCTTCCTTATGAGGAGAGATTAAAAAGTCAAAGTCTTTTCAGCTTGGAAAAGCAATGACTGAGGGGGGATATGATAGAGGTCCATAAAACCATGGATAGTGTAGAGAAAGTGAAAAAGGAAGTATTATTTACCCCTTCATACAGCAGAAGAACCAGGGGTTACCCAACGAAATGAATAGGCAGCAGGTTTAAAACAAACAAAAGGAAGTACTTCTTCACACAATGCACAGTCAACCTGTGAAACTTGTTGCCGGAGAAATTGTGAAGGCCAAAACTATAACTGGATTAAAAAAAGAATTAGATAAATTCATGAAGGATAGATCCATCAATGGTTATTAGCCAGAACTTCACTCCTCTGATGGTAAGAAACCTTCACCTAATTTCAAGCCTAAACTTGTTGATGGCCATTTCATATCTATTTGTTCTTGTCCCAACAATTGTCCCTTAGCTTAAATAACGCCTCTCCCTCCCTGATGTATCCTTTCATAAATCTTCATAACAGTGAATAGCAATAGGAGCGCAGCACTTTTGAAAATCTTTCCATTTATTTAGGTACTTGAGTACGGATTAAGGCACTAACTTTAGGCATCTATTTCATTAAAACTGTGGCCCTCACCTTTATATAGGAGTTTTCATTAATGAACATAGTAGTAAACTTTTTGGCTGGGATTTTCAAAGAAGCCTAAAGGATATTTGCCCAAATCCCATTGAATTTAGGTGCTTAACTCTCTCAGGCTCTTTTGTTAGCCTTGATCCTACCCTACAACAGATTAGCCACTCTACAACACAGTCTGTAAAATATGTCACTTCTGGAAGACTAGATTCCCAGATAAGGTCTTTGTAATTTTAAGGCCAGTGGATATAATAATAGTGTTTGAAACTCTCTCTGCCACCCCAACAGGCACTTGCCAAGCTGGTGTAGCATCAGTTTTCCCATGTCATCATCACTGATCTCAAAGCTGACCTGACTCCAGAGATAGGAGTTGATTCAGTTTTAATACTACCTTACTCCTGAGCTTCTCGTAAGCAGAGAATGCCAATCCCATCTAATTAAATTGTCTGGGTTTTTTGGAATCTATATTTCTATTCAATAAAGACACTGAATTTAGCCCACTGAGCAAATTTATATTCCAATAGTAAATCGGATTAAAAAAAAATTCTAGAAAAGATCAAACCATCTCAGACACAGAGAATTTTAACAGAGCACTCCTCTGACAGCGGGGGTGCGGTGGGGGGAGGAGTGGTGACACAACTCAGTTTTTGCATATGAACACAGCATCCTGACTATGCAAGATGTGAACACTACTAGGAGCATAATCATGACATGTGATATGTGCCGACGCAGGGAAGCATGGGGTCATAAGGGCCCCCTTTTATTGCCACACCTGGCTACATATATCATCAGCAGTAGCATCAGGGAGAGGGGGCAGCCTCTATGGAATTGCTACTACCCCCATCCAATGCATAGGCAGAGCGGGCATAGGCAGAGTCTTTGCTCTATGGCTTCCAATGTGCTGACCTGCACAGTTGAGCTAGCATGCCAGTGCAAGTAATCTGCAGCAGATTTTGGGCTGGCACAGATTACTTTCCCCCTGGAGCAAGGCAGGAATAAGGCAACAGATTCTGACTCTCCAAGTCACAGTCCAGACCGTAGTCTGCTCCTGGGACCGGAAAACTATGTGCTGTCCTTTACTCAGAGCTGGTGGCAAACCCAAAAACTAGCCCTAAATTCGGGAAAGGACATATTGTATTACCCTTGATGTTGTACACTTAGTGTACATTTACAGTTCAACTACCCTTTCTAGAAAGTCATTGTTATTACATGGAACTCTCGCACACTCCTTCATACACATTTTTTCTCCAAGAAAAAGCAAGTATTTTGAATATCTAAATGATGTGTTTTATAAAGATAGCTCAGCTAGTTGTACATGCACAGAATTGCAAGTCAGGAGCTCCCATGTTCTAATCCTGATTTGTACACAGATTTCCTCTGTGGCTTTGGGCAAGTCATTTAACACCTCTTCTTTCATTTCCCCATCTGCAAGTGGAGGATCAGGAGACTTACACGCTTTAGAGAAGAGTTGTGGAGACTAAGGTTTATAAAGTCCTTCGAAGATGAAAGGCTCTATTTAAGCTCTAAGTACTACCATTATTTTTAATTGGGGCATTTTTGGATTGTAAATTTAGAAATAAAGATAGAAAAATTGAGATTCAACAAGAAAAAATAACTCAAAATGCAAATATTCAGTGAGAGGCGGAGCACTGAGAAGTAGTAACAGTGAAGGAGCCCAAAAGGACAGCAAATCACACATGGTTTAGCAATGTGGCAACAGCCAGCAAAATAGGCCAATGTCAGATTCTCTCTCTCTCTAAATCATGTATTGTCCCATCAACCCGTACTTGGGACAGAGGGTGTGCCTCTGTTCTCCATGCAGTTGCACACATAGAGGCATCACATCATAGAGCAGGGAGGAGTTTCTCCCCATATGTCTAACGCAAAGTATATACTAACGAGTTAGGTCGACCCAGCTACTTCACTCAGCAGCGTAAAAGATCCCCACCCCGAGCAGCACAGTTAAGCAGACCTAACCCCTGGCGTAGACAACACTAGGTTGATGGAAGAACCCCTCCCGTTGCCGTAGCGAGTGTCTACACTGAAGTCCTGCAGTGGCGCAGCTGTGCCGCTGTAGCAGTTTAAGTGTAAATCTAGCTTCACTTGAAAGCCCTTTGAAGTCAACAGAAAGACTCCCAAGGACTTCATTGGATTAGGTCAGGGTCTTTCTGGATATGGTGCAACCATTCCTAGGGTGCCACTGCTGCATACTAAGAATACCAGACATTCCAGCACTTCCAGTAATGGTATGGGCCCACCCTTGCCAGTGTGACCTTGCATGCATTGTGTGTGTGAAGTCATGCTGTATGAGGACACCATTTTAAAGAATGCGCCACCATGCCCCCCACTGGTGAGACTGCATGGAATGCCATTTTGAAGAGCACGCTGCTCCAACCATCACAAGTGTGACATCAAGGTGGTGGGGGCGGAGTAGAGCACTCTTCAAAATAGTGTCCCCCATCTATGACCCAAGGCAAAATCATGTCTGATTTTGTCTCAATACCAGACAGGGAACCATAGAAAAAAAAGAGGACTGTCTGGCTTAAAACCGGACAAAATGGCCTGCTTAACCACACCTAAAACAGTGAAAAAGATCTAAAAGCTGGAGAATGTTCAAAAAAGAACTGCAAAAATTACAAAGGAGGAGGAGGATAGGGGCTGGAAAGATTGAGGGAAAATTTCAAGCAGCAGATACGCATACAGTAGTTTGATTACTTATTTGAACCCCATGGAGTTAGAGTAGTTATTTAAGGTGTTAACTAGGAATTACTGTCGAAATATAGGAAGGAAAATCCAGATTGAATATTAAGGAAAACTTCCCAACAATCAGCTCTACTATTAGATTAGAAGAGTCTCCCAAAGGAAGCTGTGGAAACTATTGATGGGCACATTTAAAGATAGAATGGATAATGTGGTAGAAAACACAGTCCCGCATTGGCAAGAGACTGGGACTTCAATCCCAGCAGGGATCTCTAGGTACTATTACAACAGAAATATTAAACACAGTAATAATAATTCTATAAAGTAGCTCCCATTAAAGGGTTTTGTACAAACACTTCTGAGACCTGTGAATCATTGATCTTAGCAAGCTATGACTTGAGTCTCAGTTCTTCCTTACCTAAGGATATTCTGCCGAACCAATTCAAATTTTGGAATGTTCTCGTAATGTATTATGTCAGTGTGAAGTGGTGGTTCAGACAGTAAATAAGGCCTTGTAAGGGATGGATGCATAAGAGTATACCCTAAAAAGAACAAAATACGTGCTTAGTACAAGTTTTGGTTCAGTATGTAATACGCAGAGAACATAAAAACAAGTATACTGATTACATGTATGAAAGTCCTCCAATTTACTTAAGAAACTACCCTAACAGTAACCAAACCATCACATCATAAAGCAGTTTAGTGCCAACAGAATTTTAAGAACTTGTAAATTAACTCAAACAAAAAATGACTAAAATGACCTTGCCATAAAAAGTGAAAAAGCTTATAATATAAACAAAAGCTACAGTTTTGGCTTTCTGGCCTATAAATGTGAAACCAATCTATTTCATAGCAACATTTTTATATCAAGACCCCGTATAATAAACGCAAACCATAAATCTGCTTAAATACAATTACTGTTAGACAGAACTACTCAAACAACTGACACACAATCTGTTGAGAAACAGCACTTCTACTTACAAATAAGGAGCAGAATAAGGAGGTAGTTTTATACAGTCTAATTTCACCGAACAGGAAGATAGTTTATTTATGTATCTGAACCACAAAAATCACCTTTATTGTCTATGAGAAATGTGTAGGAAGCCAAAGAATCTTGATAATAGGTGACATCCTCCAAGATATATGCCAGGTTAACATCCACTCCCACAATCCCAAGCAGCATGTTTCCAAAGTAACAAGGTTTACTTACAGTCATTATCAGACCTTGAGATAAAAGGAAGAGCACAGAAAGCATTAGCAATAATGAACTTGCCAGTTTATTAATATAAAGTGTGTTCTTCACCAGTTGTGCTAAATAGAAAAAAGTAACCAGGTAACAAAAACATCCTCTGTCCAGCAAGTTCAATTTTCAAAAAGTTCCTACCGTACCACGTAGGAGTATTTTCAAAAGCTAAAATTAAAGTCTTAGTAAGTAGGCCCCGATTAAACTCCCAATCATGTCAAAAGACTCCCACAGGTTTCAATGGGTGTTAAATCAGATCCATATGTAGGGTTCCCTTCGTAAGTCACAGTTCTGAGGATTTCACTGAATATGCGTAATTCAACCCTCTGTACAAGTTAAGGCAGTTTTAACCCATTTGTTGCAATTGTTTCCCTAGGACAATGTGACATGGTGACCTAGTGAAGCACAAGTAGTAGTACTATGATCATCTGATTCAAGAAATGCTTTCAGTGATAGATGTCAAACAATGGTAATGCTTGAAGCTCATGATTAAACAACAGCATTAAATATAACAGAAGCTCTACCAGCTTTGACATCTCTTACTGACAACACTTCTGGAGTCAGAATATAGAACTGCTCATAGCATTTAACAGTAGAAATATGGGAGTCAGGGCTTGGCGACAGGATCGAAGGCTGAGAATGGGAGGTTTAGGAAGCATGTGAATTATGTCACAACATATTAGCATAATATCCTCATATTAGCCACTTTTTACTTATCTGGTGGTGAGTTAAGAAGGTATATTTAATAAACCATAAGTTATTAAAATACACAGTGCATTTTACATTTTCTGTCTTCATCAGCACACAGTTAGATGCCTTAGGGACAAGAATGTGAATAAATATAAAAGGATCTAGATTCTCAATTTTTTTTTTTTTTTGTATTTTTCTTAAGGTCTGCATTTTTACTCCCCCCCCCCCCATACAGCTATAAAAAATTTAACAAGAATAAAAAAATGTTACTTGTAAAATATCAATTGGGATGAATTTTGCTCATCTGATTATATACGCAGTATGAAGAAAAGGAGTACTTGTGGCACCTTAGAGACTAACACATTTATTTGAGCATTATTTTATTACGCTCAAATAAATTTGTTAGTCTCTAAGGTGCCACAAGTACTCCTTTTCTTTTTGCGAATACAGACTAACACGGCTGCTACTCTGAAACCTGTCTATATGCAGTATGTTAGCCTCTTCTTCTTACCTAAATTCCAACACCGCCACTGTACTGGGTATTATAACCAAAAGCATTACAATGATTTTTAGAAACCTCTCAATGCCTAAGGTAAAAATATAGCAGTCCATTTCTGTCTTACTTTCTGTGTCATGGCCACATGGAAACTCACTCATCCTTTTAATATAAAACAGATATCAAATTCATCTCCATAGATGAGGTTTTTTAAAAATTAAAAAAAAATATGCACATTCCTAATTATGTAAGCCAAATCTATTCAATCTATTCTTTTATAATCCTTATGTTGTACACTTGTCCACTATGCTTGGATGTGGATGTGTGAGAGAGGAGTGGCAATGCATCATGCAGAGTGTTGAGAAAAGGAGAAACTAGGCTATCATTCTGCATGAGAGAAGCATGTCCAGGAGCAATCTCAGCACACACACAGGGGATTTCAGACTCTAAAGAGTCACTCTGATCAGGTGGCAAACAAGGACAACCTGCCTGAGAGGTCTGAAAACCCTGCTGAGCCATACTCCTCAACCCCTCCTCCATAACATCACACAAAAGAAAACGGAAAACAATGTCCGGAGAAATGCAGGAGCTGTTAAGCTTATTAACTCTAACAGTAATTACATAGCACCTGAAATCTTTAAAGCACTGGGAAAACACTAATGTCGTTCCCAACTCCCCTATAAAGCAGGGTTTTTTTCTCCTCACTTTACTAAAGCATAAGCAGAGGCAGAGAAGCACTGCTTTATAGGCTAGATCATACTCTGTCTCACAATGACAATCATGCCAGTACAAGAGCCTATATTAAAGGCCCTCCAAGTCCCAACTCCTACCATAAGCACATGAAAAGGGCCACATGTGGAACGCCATGGCCTTTGCATCCCTATGCACTTTTTATGAGGGCTCTGTGCAGGACTGGCTGCATGTATTTTGCGGTCCTAGGCAAACATCTACACATGCCCTCATGCCCTCATCTTCTGCATTATTCCATCTGATCTCACTATTGCATCCAAGTAAAATAAAACATGTGAACATTAGGGTTTATAGAGGATTTAAGTAACAGGTCAGATTCACGTCCACAACTGCGATATGTCAGCATAAAGTGGTCTATAAATGATGGATCTGGGCAACATATAGAGAGAAATACTCCACTGACGTAGAGCCATCATAGAGACTCTGATTCCATCCTAAACCTGGCCCCGGCCCCCCGCCCCCCGGCAAACAGGGTGTAGTAACCAGGATGTTGCTGCTGATCCCTGGCTTCCAGAATGGCCATTCATGCCAGGCTTCAGACTGCTCTGTCTTGTGCTGAGGACAACCACATTCCTCAATCTTTTTTGAGCACAGCTTAATCAGAACAGAGAATCTGGCCAAATATTTAGCAGTTCTACCAGATATGGGTCCTTCCCCAACCTTGTATGACTGCTAGAACCTCCTGGAGTCCTACTCTTCCAAACCCGGGAAGGTGTGGGATAGAGAGTCCAGAGCAGCTGCTAAACTGTTTGGTGAGATGCTGCTCCATACCTCAGCTACTGTGGGGAAGAAAGGGAAAGGAGGAGGTAATGGCCAGCAGGAACAACCCCTCATGAAGCTGTGTGCATGGCTCCAGTATCTGAGGAAGGAAGGGGGTTTTTGGCATCTGACAGGAATGCCACTTCCTCCATTATGCTGCCCTATGCACCCCTGTGATCTGCTTAGAGGGCAACACCAGCTCTGAATGGGCCCGCTGGAGTGCAAGGGGCTGCCATTACAGCCTGGAACCATGTTCCCACAAACCCAGAGGAGTTTCCTACACAAATCCAAATTACTGAGGCTGTCTCAGTATGCCCGTGAGAGACAATTTCACCCTTCAATCTAAATCCATTAGATGTCACATTACCCACACTTTCCATAAACAGGCCCCTGTGGGTGTAAAACTTTACATGTAATCCCTGCAAGGAGGACTTAATTTTACATCTTTCTTACGGGCAGACCTAAAAGCACCTCCTTATCTGTTGGCTAGAAACCTGGGGGAAGGCAGACGGAAGCCTAACCTCTGTTTTTTTTTTTACTTGCTCAATTTCAGATTTGCTAAGCACTTACCATCTCCCATTTCATCGGAGAAGGGCAGACTGAACACCGCCTCATCAATCATTCGATTGGGGAGGTTTGTATAAAATCGACCCACTGTGGTTTCCAAGTTACTGAGCTGGTTCAAGACCATCATACTCCCCTTGATCACAGGTAAGGCAGTTCGATCAGGCACTCCATATTTCACTGAGTTCTGTTCTGCCAGATCTCGAAGAAATGCCAGTTCTTTTAATCCTGTCACTCCCTCTGAAAAAAAGAGATATTGCCAGGATAAGGGAGGAGAAAGTAGGAAATGTATTTTTAGTTGAGTCTCCTACATTTTACTCCAAATTAAAACTACAGTACATACTTTGTGTTGCCAACTCATGCAGTTAGTCTGAACATAGTGAATACCTATTTAAGTGGAAGTGTGGAGTACTGTTTAGTGATTAATACTGGTGGGGTGAATTATAATGTAGGTATAAATCAGTCACTAAAGGATTTAAAGGTGTCCACTCAGATAACTGTTCCACTGTACAGAAACTCAAGATGGTTGCTCCCATGTCGCTATTTAGATATTTTTACCATTATTATTTTTTTTTGAACAAAGAAACTTTGTGTAACACATTGTCTCCCACCAGTGACTCGTCCAGGTAGAGGTTTATGAATCTGCTATGCAGCCTTGGAGTTAATAGACCTTGTATTTTAGCTCAAGCAACAGTCTCATGCTTTTAGATACAGATATTCCAGGATTCAGTCCCTGCAGATGACCTAACAAAGGGAATTCTTGAAAGTGGGTCCCAAATGGGGATTTGAACTGCTATACAGCTATACAGTAGCTTGCATGCACATTCTCCATGGCCAGGCATAAGCTTCACTGGATGGTGTGTGTGTTTGCAACCCATGCTAATAAGACAGTCTACTGCTTTCTGTGCTACAGATATTTTTGAAAAAAGGACTATGATTCCACTGGGTCAGTGCGTGTACATTTATATTTAACTTTACTCTTGGCTTAAGCCCCAGTTCAGCAAAGCTCTGAAGCATTTGACTTCCAGCTCAGACTTAAATCCCATTGATAGCAATAGGAGCTAAACACATGCTTGCATGTTTGCTGAATTGAGGCCTTAATGGGGAAAACTCTTCCAAATTCAGTCTTGGTGTCAGAGGATGAGGCTCCAGCAAATGCTATAGTTACACCATGTATTGAATTTGCCACATGGTGCTAGGCATTCAGCATTTCAGGCAACATATTTTAATCAGCTCATTTGAATTTTGGTTTGTAAACATATGACTAAGTAGTTTTATGTCCCAAATAGGAAACTGTTTAATCTGGGGAATGGCCTCTGGATTCTAAGGGCCAAAACTCCCTTTTGACCCTTTCAAACAGACACAGAACAACACTGCACTGGGTTAATAGAGAATTTTAATCTACCAGAAATTTGGCACACATTTCTTACCATTCATGAGTGCATAAGTCAGAATCATTACTGAGTTATTGAGAAAACTATTTTCTTCATTGATGACACGGAGAGTAGTCTTTTTATCATCATCTGAAGCATCTTTTGATGTAATCCCAGCTGACAGGTAAATTACGACCGTATCTGTAACTAAGCAGAAATATATATGGCAGACAGTATATTAGATTCCAATTTACTCGAGACAAACAGCAATGCAGTAAAAATCCTTATGTCAGTAAAAGAAGATAAATGGGAAGTTATCAACAACCTTACTTATAAGGAGTTTCAGGTATCTGCAATGGATGAAAACACTCACTGTGTGGTTGTGAAGGCCTTTATAATTCCCAATGCACTTTCAGTTCCCACAGTTTCAGCTAACAAAGATTCATGAGTTTCACATTCTAACACACTATATAGTTTTCTAGTCCTATGCTGTGACCTCACCAGATTTCTTGGGCTAGACAAGTTTTGTCCTGGTCAGAACATGGAAGGAAAACATTCAAGGAACAGAGTCCTGCAGGAAGTTCTTGTAGTGATTCAATATGGTGACAACCCTCCCTTGAGACGGACAAATTCATCCCGCAAAGACAGTCCTGAGCCTTCTCTTAGCTGAGACCTAAAGTGCATGTAGTTACTCAAGATCCTGTGGCAGGAGTTGGGGTGTTAGCTTCCAATAATAAAATTTCCCTATAGGTAATTACATTTTGCCTACCCTAGCTCTCCATGCCATTTTCGCTGGTTGGAGTATTCTTCACTTTTTGTCCTACACTGCTAAACAGTGAAATGTCCCATCCCAGGAATGGATGCACTTGAGTGATTCCTGTATTTAAAGAGCTCTTGGTGGCTTTCCAGCTAACGCAGGAGTTGTTTGGAGGGTTACTGCACCAGTGGCAGTTGTCAGCAGCTGCCTGTAAAAGTAACTCTTACACCTCCGTTTGTACTTTGGCCACCACCTGTCTGTGATCACCCACTATGTCTCCCACCTATTCCCAACATGACCCCATTTTGGGGTAGAATATCTTTGGTCACACTAACTTGAGATGACTTCTATGTCAGCATTCTGGCTGCCTAAGTGAATTAGTGTACAATGGTAATGGCGGGGGAAAGAGATTCTTACAACCTCACCCCCTCCTGTGCTGGGACAGTCAGATTTAATCCATGGTTTATGTGTTTGTACAGCTCCTAGCCCAATGGGGTCCCTGACTAGGGCTCCTATGTAGTATGGTAATACAAATAATAAACAATAACAAACACCACCACCACCACCACTTGATCTTGGGATTCTAAAGGGTGGAAGACTATGGATACACAACATTGTATGTTAGAGGTAGTATAACATTTGAAGAATAAGACACGACATGTACTTACCATTCATCACTAAGTCATTTTGCCCTACTTAGACTGAACACATATCAACATATTTTTCAAGCTGTAAAAAATTTCTTATGTTAACAGCCTATCTCAAAGCCCCAAGGAAATTCAAATCAATGCTTACGCTCCATTCTATACTTCAGCATTAAAAGCACCTTATGTATCAGTTAGGGATCATTCATTGGTCCTACAATACCAAAGCACACTGGAGTATATTACTGAAAGACTGCCAGCTTACCTCTGAATTTCCTTGCTTTGGTGGAAATGTCAGGTCTTGCCCGACTGATTTAAAAAAAAAAAAATTTGAACATCAGTTCGCTGTTGTGTGTGTTCTGAACTAATAGCTTGAAAATGATTTAAATCAAAAGTGTTTTTTGATGCAAAGAAGAACCTGAAACTTCTATTTTCCTTTCCTTTTTTATTTATTTCCCCCCTCCCCTCTTTAATTAGAGACAGCTTTTAAATTTAATCTGGTTAAAAAAATACTCCTCCAGGAGTATCCTCTTATTTCTGGGAAAGGTTTTATGACAATTATTAACCTTTATTTTCAATCTACGCTACAGGAGTTGTGTGGTGCTGTTACGGGCACTGAGATACGACTTTACTTTTTTTATTGCTAGCAAGGGTGATAAAATATAGTTATCTGTGCTAGGAACCCATGGTTTAATCTAGGTTATAGCCAGTTCTCCTATACAGTTAATGAACCATGTTTTCCTTCCTAAAATAGCACTGGAAAAAAAACAAACAAAAATTTTACAATACAAAGCCCTTAACTCTCCCAAGAGCCTGGTCTTTAAATCTTCTCCACTTGTGCAGCAGGCTGTGCATTACTCGTCCACCTGGAGCGTCCTGTAAATCCAGAAGCTACAGGAGTTCTGTGGCTGTGGTGTATATATACCATTTGCAAAGCACTTTACAATACTTTGTTTTGGATTAAAGGCAATACATGAATGTAAAATAATTACTGAGCTGCTGGTGACACCGATATAATAGATATTGACAGCAGGCTGGGGAACGCAGAAACGTCCATCTTTTCAATATAATTCTTGTCTTACACACCAGGAATGCCTCAGTTTTTTCCATTATTAATTTACTTTTCTGCATGTGAATGGTTTCTCTGACACACCTGCAGATCCTGTTAGGGAACAGGATGTTAAAAATTCACAGTAAAAAAGAATAATATTGTCTTGTTTCTTTTTGTAGCAGAAACAAAAAATAGACAAGAAGATTGTTTACAATAAAATTGAAGTGCATCACACATCCTCTTCTCAGCTTGTCGCCCAGGCTCTCAGGTTTGTTGTACACATTATAAATTTTTAAAATTCTTTTGTTCTTACACATAGCCATAAAAGAAGCGCATGTGCACTGAACTTCGAGCTTCAAATAATGTGTCCTTATGTACCAGGGCCTAAAATATAACGAATATTATGCGTGAAACTGAAATAAAACCATGTGTTTTCACACTGCAGAATATGCCAATGTCTTCTATTCCCAATACACATGAACAAGAATCTATTGCCAACATTCTTTGAAATAACTAATGATAACTAAGCAAGACTTTCTCTAGCCAACTTCAGCTGCATTAGATTTGTTATCACCAGGCCGCTACCCTTCCCTCACTTTGTCAGAAGTTAAAAGCCTGCCCTTGACAAAACCTATGTTTGAGCTGATCTAGACATAAATACAAGATAGCATCAGATAGGTTGGACCTCTAGCTCAACAGATCCCAATGCTTATCAATCTAGAGGAGTACAAAGTGAAATGGGAGCACAGTTCACTTCATTGCTCTGGATCGAGCACTAAGCTCCTTAGATGTGTGTTATTGCTTTCTTTTTTTAATATTAAGTTTCAGTTAAGGGTCTCTCCAATGCCCATTCGAAACAATGGGAAGACTCTCATTCACTTGAAGAGGCATTGGAATGAGCCCTTAATGTACATCCAAAATCAAGCTGACCAAACCCCCAAATTAGCCCAGTTTCTCCACCCCACACTGGCACTGGGAATGTGGAAATGGCTGAGGAAATGTGACAGTGCTTGATTGAACAAATTCTCAATTTGAATGCAATCAGTTACTAAAGAACACAAGTCTTAACTCCCGCCCTTCCTTAAAAAAAAAAAAAAAGCCTTCTGGGCAGTAGAATCTGCCAGACATCTTTGTTAGTTTGGCTATTGTGCTTTTATTTTTGAAGTCAAATAGAAAGCATGGGACTAGGTATGAGTAACTCTACATGTCTTTACACACAAAAATTCAAGCAGATTTTCTTTGATGAGTGAGAATATAGTTAGGCCACCCTCACACATTCCTATAAATATATATATCATATCATATTTCAGGCACAGGGGTTGTTTTCTGTGAATTGTTTTTTGATGAGAAATATTGATATGTTCCCAAGGATTTTACACAGCAGAGCACATCTGTGCAAATGGGAATTTTACCTGACAGTCAAAGAAGTTTGCTGTGCTAATGATTACCATTAAAAAGGATCCACATCTGGGAAATAATTCAAAGATCTAGCAATTCATCCCCATAATTACATACTACAGATAATAAGGGAGATAAAGGACAGTGGATGGAAGAAGCAAATTAAATGTAATGGACAATTTTAGCAGCCACTAAGTACGTGGATTTAAAATGCAGTATATCCTATTTGATCGACATGGTAAATACTTTTAATAAGACACTGCCCTGCCCAGGCTTCTGCCAATGTGACCAATTCAGACAAAAAAGAAATATGCAAACTTAAAAAAAATAATATAAAGGTTTGTATAAAAACAGACTTACTTCCTTGGAGTTTTGTGCCATTGTTTGTATTTCGTATTAATTGAAAAGCCTTTTGAAATCCCACTGCATGCTGGGTAGGGTTGTCAGATGACTTTATACTGCTAACGAAGGTGGACATCTTCCTTTTTGTCTCACTAGTTGCAGGAGACAAAAATGTCTTATAGCACTGATCCAGTGAGCAGGTTCTTACTGTGTCTGCCACAGTTAGCACCGAGATCTTAAAAAAGAAAAGAAAATATATTGGATTATTTTAACATTTATAATTCTTTATGTACTGATATAGCATACACAATGATAAGCCAACAGAAGAGTTTCTGTGGATTTAAAACCAATTGTTAAAAAATAAAATGCTTGAGGCATAAATCCATCACATTGGAAAAGGATTAGACTTATGCTGATTAAGGTAAAAAGAGACTTTGGCCTTTTTTTCCTCAGATGAAATCTGCTTCATTCTGCTCACACATAATAGTTACCATACTCTCATAGGCAAAAAAACCCCGAACAATCTAAGCAAGCTATAGATCTCAACCCAAAATCTGCAGAGAGCATTTTCAATAAATCTCCAGTGCCTACAGAAAAGTGCTTGTGGAAAAAAAAACTAGGAAATTTCCATAGGCAAACATGATGAGCTCTATACTAACTTACTGTACTTTTAATATTTTATTGAAAGTGAGCCAAATTCACAACCACTTTTTATCCTGTAGATAAGTTAAAGAAAGCAATGATAATCCTTGCACTATTAAATGTATCAGTAAGATACAGTTTATGAAGTGACATACTTTATTATGAGCTATAACTGATGCAAAAGTAGTGACCAAATAAACACTGCTGCATACCACAAGATGTAAATGTGCGCCTGTAAAACAGATTTCAAAATTACCAAGTTACTGCATAATTAATAAAAGTGTTGTTTTAATTTATAATACATTTCCCCCTTCATATAGTCCCTGATTCAGCAAAACACTTAAGCACATGCTTAACTTTCAGCACACACTTAAGTGTTCTTATGAATTGAAGCCATAGTACCTTCTACCATAGGATTTGAAAACTCCTTCCACGCACTAAGTCTTATTCCTATATTATGGATGAAGAAAATTACAGCAGAGAAAGGTAAAGTGATCCCAATGTCATGCAGAATGTATGCAACACAGCTGCAAAATGGAACCCAGCCTCTGTGCTTTAGCCTTCCTCTTCTCTTATCTAAACTCTCTGGGAGCTTTGCAGACATTAATTATGTTTCACACCATCTCCGTAAGGTAGTGAAGTAAATTATCTTCATTTCACAGCCTGGAAAATGATCTCAGAGGTTAAATGATTTGCCCTAGGCCACTTAGTGTGCCAAATGGTAGAGTAGAGATTAGTACACAGCTCTCCTAACATCTGGTCCTGTACCTAATGCAATGTATCACAATGCTTCCCATTACAAAAATGGTTAAAAAAATGTTTCCTAAAAAGCTGAAAGCATGACAGATAAATAACTCAGAAATAGGTTTTTGTTTTAGATAAATGCAAAAATGAATATGTAAATAACCCCCCGCCCCCCGACGATGGTTAAAACTAAGGAAAGATACACTAATGGCTTGGTGCAAACTCACCTTATCATGTTCATCTATAGAGCTCAGAATGACCTGAGCTGCATCTTTGGCAATTTGAAGTTGTGTCTCTGTGACTGAAGCCCCATGGTCCACAATAATAACTATGTGTTTAGACTGGGGTCTAACCGTAGAGACGTAGATGGGCCTGAAATGACACAAACATATTGACATCATGACCACCTCTCAGCGTAGTTTCCATAGTAGTTTACAACTGAAAAGAAAAAGAAAAAGAAAAAAAGGAATAATTGCTTGGCTTAATGAAATTTTACATTAGCGAAGAATACCTTGAAAACTTAACCTGATGAGTTTACGAGTAGGGTTGCAGGGCTAGGAAGCATTAGTCAGGGTTCACAAAGAGAGTGAGAGTGAGTCCATGCCCCAAAGAGTTTACAATATAAGGTCCAAATCCTGCAACCACTTACTTTTTACTTCATGCTTTTGAGTAGTTCCATTGAATTCAAAGGGACGATTCACGCGAGTCAAGTTAAGCTTGCACATAAGTGTTTGCACGATTGGAGCCTAATTTCAATGACAATTGACAAATGACAGGGAAGAAAGGGGCTGAGGAAGGACAACAAGGCCACACAATGACTATTTTGGCAGATGGACATCCAGAGGTTCTGCAACTTCTAATTTTTTTAAAAGTGTATTAACTCAGTGACAGTCTGAACAAGTCCCCTGCATAATAATAGTCTAAAAGAAGATTCCAGCTGCTACAGAATGATCCACACAACTGACACCGTGGCGCTAATATTTAGACCAAATGGTCAAGTGTGAGTACCTGCAGATTAGGCACCTAAATCCTGATTAAGGAACTTAAATAAAAAGGGATTGATCTTTAGAGATGCTGAACCCTCAACTCCCACTGATTCTAATGAGAGTTGTGAGTGCTCAGCACTTCTAATAATCAGGTCTCTTATTTTGGTGTCTACTTATGTAGGTGTCCAATTTTACGTCCTAATTTTGGAACATTAGGCCTTAGTTGTTATCAACCAGCAACTCTTTTCAGGCAGCGAATGACATATTTTGTTAAAGCATCAGTAGTGACAGTGTTCAGGGATACTGTCTGTAACTATCTCAGGATACACAGCACAAAGATTTTGGAAACGGAATCAGTAAGAGTAACAAGTAGTAACTGCTCATGATGAATGCTTGATGCAGTCAATCTTGGCCATATGGAGAGATAAATACAATACTGGATGTTTGCTGGTTACACGACAAGTAAAAATCTGTGCAAGCTGTGTGCATTAGCACAGTAGGTTTGGTATATCACAATGAGAATAAGGCTCCTGCCAGGACGGGCTTTTCTACAAATGCATTGGAATGTAATGCACATAGGTTATGCTCCACAAGCCCTTCTTATCTGTGCATTTTTAAACTGGATTATCAAAATTTGTCTAAGTCTGCTAAAAGCACTCAGCGTTTTCGTGTGTATGTTTGCCAACATCAAAATATACTACATGGTGAAATGTTCAGATATAGTTTGATACTGTGAGGTATGTGAGAAAGATTTAGCGAAGATCTCTTTTCCAGGTCTCAAAGCTGGAACAAATTAGAAGGATCTTGAATAAGGAAGTCAAAAACAACAGAACTCTTTTCCCCTGTTAGTGTAGACCTAAAACTACTCGACTTTAAGCATGAGTTTGGGATCTAATTTTTAGTACATCAAAATCACCCATAGAAGTCCTTTAGAGGAAATGTAGAAGATTTTAGAAAAGGCACAACAACTATTTCTTAATTATAGAATAGACTACAGCTCTACAGTGATATTAATACCTACCATTTATACACTACTTCTGATCTTCAAAGCACTTAAAGGTTAACTAGTTCATCCAACAAACCCTCCCAGGTAAGCACTGGTAAAAAATATTCCTAATTTACTTATGGAGAAATTGAAGCAGAGATTGAATAATTTGCACAAAGTCACAGAGGAAGTCTGTGTCAGATCTGAGATTAGAACTCAAGTATTCTTGGCTCTCAATCTTTAGACCACACCCTTCTCAGACCACAGTATGTTCAAACGAGCCCAGCTACTCAGATCATATGACGACTATGGAGTAAACACCTACATATTAGATTAGATTGCTCAATATTGACAGATAAGCAAAACACATTTTTCAGTCTCTATGCTTGTGTCTCTCTCTTATATGGAAATATTCCTGTATGAACTAATATCTCCTCAGTAAGAGTCATTATCCAGCATGATTAGCTAACATACAAGGAGAGAGTCAGGCAACTGCATTTTCTCAAAATACCACCACAAGGTGCCTTCTTATGCTGGCAAGCAAATTACAAAGCTGTAAGGCCTTCCAAAGGCATCCATTACCTCCAATGTTCACCATGCATTTAAAAAAATTCTAACTAGGAAAATTCAGAGGCCTTTCTACAGAAGGGAAGTAGGCCTCAATCCTGCAGTCTCCAGACAGGCAGAACTTCTCAATACAATCAGTGGGGAGGTCCTTCAGAGAAAGGGATTGCAAGATCAGCCCCAATAACTGCATTACAGCACTTGCAAAGGAGTATACATTTCAAAATGGCTGATGTGAAATTCAACTGTAGGAATGACTTAACATTACAACCTTTCACCAGGTTTAGCATTGGTGCTAAATTCATATAGTGAAGGGCACTAGAGCCCATGGAGGAAAAAAATTGTACTCAAGCTACTTTCCAACAGGATTACATCATAAACAGATTATTAGCATGGCTATCTGAATCATTCAACCGCTTATTCTATAGTTTATTGTTCAATTTCAAGTAAGTTTCCTAGCAGAAAATGAAGACCTGATTTTCTACCATCTTCTGCATTTCTCTACCATCTACAAAACGTTAGCAGGCTGAGGCATTACTTACAAACGTTTACTGGCTGTTAATGTTATTAAGCTGAAGCTAGGGAGAGGTAAGTGTGTTGGGGGGTAATTATTTTTTTATCCTTCCAAGTAAAATCGCTACTAAAAGTTTGATTTGCTGATTTTTAGAACAACCTAAAGATTCAATTTTCAGAGTGATAGCCGTGTTAGTATGTATCAGCAAAAATAACGAGGAGTCATTGTGGCACCTTAGAGACTAACAAATTTATTTGGGCATAAGTTTTTGTGGGTTAGAACCCACTTCATCAGATGCATGGAGTGAAAATGCAGGTGCAGGTATAAATACATGAAAGGATGGGGCTTCCTTTACAAACTGTGAGGTCAGTCTATCGAGATAAATCAATTAACAGCAGGATACCAAGGGAGGAAAAAAATAACTTTTGAAGTGGATTCAATGTTCATGAGGATCCTGGATTGAAAACAATATTTTGAGAATATAATTTTATCACTTGTTTCCATCTGAGCACAAAAGAATAAAATCATACCTGCTACGGTGTTCGTAACTTCCTTTACACCGGAACTTATGCGCTGGAAACACAGTAAAAATGCCTTCTTCCGAGCTGAAGTATTGCCATTTAATTCCTGGGTTAGACTTCAGATTGTCAGCAAGAACTACGGAGTGAAAAGGAAAAAAATGAATGGGACTGCAAAGGAAAGTCAAAGGAGACGTGTGCATTTATACATGGCCTCTTCAAAATATCTCACGTTTACATAAATAGCTAAAATATCCAGAGTTATAATACCTAATACCAGCAACAACAAGTAGTAGTATTGGAAGGGAGATAAAACTTCATGCCTCAATCATGTATGTTCCTGATTTAACTTCTAAAATCCATACTGTTCTGTTTGGTCATGTCCTTAGTGATACTTAAATATTTTTTGTGGAGAACACCACGTTTTCCCTAGCCATTGTTTCACTGCCAGGAACTCCATTTCTTAGTATACAATGAATTGATGTAACAGATTATACAGCTCCTTTAGCACACCTGGACATTTCCTTAGTACCTGCATTCTCCATACAATTCATAAAGCTGCTCTTTGAGCCATTGTGTCCATGCAGCTTCTCCTGGAAGACATCATGCGCATACACAATATCCACTTTTCCCAAGGATGAATCCCCAACCATTCATAATCCTCGTTGAACATTGTCCCCTCCAAATACCCAGAGCACTAGTGCATTATTTTCCTGAAGGATGATGGGAAGAGGGGCCCATAAGGCAGGAGAGGAGGAAGGAGGGCAAAGAAAGCTGCACAACCACCAATCCTCCCCACTGCAAACATACTACTGCTGTTTCAAGCAACTACTTGAAAAACCTCCTGCTTTCCCCTCCAGCTCAGAAGAATGTGAGAGCAGCTCATCTTGTACATGGCTACAAGAAAGCAGCCTGCAAAATAAGCTTCACTTTGTTGCTTCGATACACAGCTTGGCCCACTCCCAGGAGTACAGGCAGCTTAACCCCAGGAAGCCAGCAGGGGAGAAAGGGAGAGAGAACAAAAACACAAACAAAGAGACATTAGTGGGAAGAGGCACCCAGCTATGGGGGAGTTTCCACAAAAATAAAGTGGGAACCACTGCACTGATCTGTAGTATGGAGTGGTGGGGCTCTGAATTAGGAGGCTGTTTTTAACGTGATTGCCCAAAAATACACCTGAAACCATTCATTCCTTTAGACTGAAATTCATTCCTTTAGACTGCACTTGCTTCATTATTAAAATAGGAAGCGCTTCAACAAAGTTTTAATTTATGAAGAGAGACTCAAAAACTTTAAGTAGACATTTAATCCTAGAAAAGAAACAGCTGCCAGACACTACAAAAAAGTCAGCACAACAGCTGTATGCCAGTAATTTATATCCAATGACATTAACAAAACAGACATGGCTCAGTGAGAAACACAGATAATCTAGTCTGTCCATGATAAGGTTGATATCTATATAGATATAATCAGGAATTGTCAATATTTGATGCTAAACTAACATTATTTTACAGACATTTCAGAAATCCGTATTAAGTATACTAAATTCAAGTCACCAGAATTAGACATTCATATTTGTATCATCTCTGACAGAACACATTAAAACTATGAGTCCTGGTCTCCCAAAGAATCCCACCCTGAGACACAGAAAACAGCACTTGGATTTTTCCCCCCTCTTACAGTCATATGGAGATTTCCTAGCTATCACTTAAGGTGCGTACCTCTCCTGTTACCAAAAAAAAAGACCGACACAAGATGAAGGAAGCAACAGGCATGCAACACAACTGCTAGGTTTCTCCTACAGAGGACATTAGACAGCTGCACTCCCACTGATTCTGTTAAAGCAAGAGGAAAAAAACACTAACAACTCACAGAAGAGGGAGAACACCAATCCATTAGTATAAGACTCCAATTTGCATTCCATCAGGACAATGACAGGATTCAATTGCACGCAAGCCAAATTGTCTTTTCCACTTGGGACAAACTAAAACCAAACTTTTAATAGCTGAATTACTTTGGCATTTTGCCTAACTGTGTTAACAGGACTGCATCAGCTTTAGATGGATGCATTTTGTATTTAAAAAAAAAAAAGTAGATTTCCTTACTTGTGTTACAAACACCTCCTTTGATTAGAAACTTGAAAGAACTTTGGGAAAAGATTTAATTAACATTTCACCTTTAATAAAGAATTTACTTCTTGCATTTCCCTCAGGATGGATGCTGAAATTAGGCAAGTCAGTTTCATGTTCTGGTTCTCATACATTATCAGGATACTCCAGTATTCGGGATGGAATCAATGCAGGGAAATATTTCAAGCCAAAACCAGATGATGCACTTCCAATACCTGAGAGGAAGACTGTTATTTGAAGTACATCCTCAACAGCTTAGCACCTTCTTGGGTTTCCCAGACTGGTTTGTGACTATATGGCTTCTCTCTGTCCAGATCAGTGCATTTATCTTGTACAATTATTGCTATTTTTGTCCTTTATCATTATGTGTATTTCAGTAGTGCCTAGAGATCCTGAACAATCTCAGGGCTCCATTGTGCTTGATACTGTACAAACACACAGTAAAGAGACAATCCTTGATCGGAAGATCTTACAACCTAAATAGAAAAGATAGAAAAGGGACTAAAGGGGATGCAGAGCTGAAGTGACTTGCTCAGAGTGTCACAGTAGCATCAGTGGCAGAACTGGGAAGACAATACAGATCTCCTGACTTCTAGTCCAGTGCCCTTTTCACTGCCTCTGATTTCCTCTTTCCTCTTCAAATAATGATTTAACTTTCACACAAGAGAATGAAGCTGAGAATTTTGGCCTCTCTCTCACACTCTGCGCCTAGCCAGCAACTGAGGTCAGTTGCAATGATCAAAGTGTCTGCCCCAGATGTCCAAGTAATCAACATCTATGGACTTAGCATTCTCAAGTGGAGGGCTCATCACTCTAGAATTCATTTGCCCTAAAGGTCAAAAAAATGTGCGAATATTGCTAAATTTCCTAAATGTTTTCTGAGGCTATAGGGTTGGGAATAATTTTTTAGTGTTACTCTTGACATGTCAGTGTAACAACACCGTGATAGCTGCACTATATATATTAAAAACCAACAAAACCCCCCTCCAAAACACTAGTAGTTAGCTTATAGGATACAAACTGTAGGCAGAAACTTTGTTTAGCCATTATCAGGATACTTTCTTTGCGATGAGAGCGGTTTATGTGGAGTAGAAATCCTGAGTGATCTGAAAAGTTTTCGTGTTGCCAACTTTTGCAATATTATTGAGCATATCATGATATTTCATGTTTTTCTTTATGCCCCAACTCCTGGAGTCATGTTATTAGGTGTCATTTAAAAAAAATCCAGAATTTCTAGTCCTCATAGTTGTGGAGAAAAGCTTGAAAAAAAATGAACCATAAAGGCTCAAAAAACACAAGGCAAATGGAAAAAAAACCCAACATTTAATATTTTTAAACCAATCATGATTTGTGGAGACTGACTAACAATTTTTGAACACTTAGGGTTGGTAATGCTGAGTCTGTCTCTTAAACGCCTCATCATAACAAGATTTCGGATACAGCATTCACACAAACCAGTTTTGTACCCTCTTTCTCCTCCCCAATATTAGAATGTAGAAAAATTTACTTTTTTTACATGTTGAAACAAGAGGCTCAACATCTCTGAAAATCAAGCCATCAAAGTATGTGCAGGAATATTTTGTAGCGGAGTACTGAACTCCTGTTCGCTATTTTAAACTTGCATTTCGTTATTAGTTTCCCTGACTGGCATTGGGTTTTGCAAGTCACAAGTACAGGCTGTTGGAGAGAATTGCTCAGCTGTGCTGTTTAGTGGGTGGCAGATCAGAGTGCTAAAAGACTGCCAGCAAACATTTTAGCTGTTTGCTCTTGGTCTAGGTGTGGAATAACTGATGGAAGATGTCAGAAGTGTGTTCAGTACTTTTTTGGGCTCTGCACTTAAGCGAAAAGATCACAGTTTATTTGAAGGTACTATTGATTCATGAATGTGCTGAGTCATACATTTGAGCTCTCAAGAAGTTGTGAACACTGGATATTTAAATTCAAATATCAGCAGTGTAGATTTTGAGATTTAAGCAGTTTTCAGTATTGAGAAACCCCCAACTGCAGTATTGTGTCCAGTTGGGGCACCACACTTTGATAAAGATATGGACAAATTGGAGAAAGTCCAGAGGACAGCAACAAAAGTGACTGAAGATATAGAAATTATGACCTATGAGGAAAGTTGAAAAAACTGGGTTTGTTTAGTCTGGAGAAGAGAAGACTGAAGGGGGACATAACAGTCTTCAAGTATGTAAAAAGTTGTTATAAAGAGGAGGGTTCTTCTTAATCACCAAGGACAGGACAAAGAGCAATGGGCTTAAACTGCAGCATTGGAGTTATGTAATGGGCTTAAACTGCAGCACAGACATTAGGAAAAACTTCCGAATTGGAACAGATAAACTAGGGATGCTGTGGAATGTCCCTCTCTGAAGATTTTTAAGAGCAGGTTAGACAAACACCTGTCAGGGATGGTTGTGATCAGTGATCTCCAACCTTTATAGGCCCAAGATCACTTTTTGAATCTAAGGGCAACTCAGGATCTACCCTGCCCCTTCCCTGAGGTCCCGCCCCTCTCACTCCATTCCCCCGCTCTCTGTCCCCCACTTTCACCAGGCTGGGGAAGGGAGTTGGGGTTCAGGAGTGGGTGCGGGCTCTGGCCTGGGGCCAAGTGGTTCGCAGTGCGAGAAGGGGCTCTGGGCTGAGCTTGGGGCAGGGGGTTGGAGTGCAGGAGGTGGTCAGGGGTGCAAACTCTAGGAAGGAGTTTGGGTGCAGGAGGGGGCTCCGGGCTGGGGCAGAGTGTTGGAGTGCAGAAGGGGGTATAGGGTGCTAGGGTGTAGGAGGGGGTACAGGGTCCTGGCTCTGGGACAGGGGTTAGGGCTGGCAGGGGGTCGGGGCACAGGAGGGGTATGGGATGCTCACTCTGGGAGGGGGGGGTCAGGGCACAGAAGGGGGTATGGGCTGCTGGCTCCATGTGGGGGCTCAGGGATAGGGGTTGGGATGTGGCCTCCTGCCAGGCAGCACTTACCTCAGGTGGCACCCAGTTGGCGGTGGGCACAGGGGCCAACGCGCGCCTGGGGTGTGGAGAGCAAGGGGCACGTGGCTCCGCGTGCAGCCCCTCTCACCAAGCACTGCCCCCGCAGCTCTCCCGGCCAATGGGAGCTGCGGGGGTGGTGCTTGCAGGCAGGAGCAGCACACAGAAGGAGACCCCTGCCCCCAGGGCTGCAGTGGCTGCTTCCAGGAGCAGTGTGGGGCTGGGGTAGGCAGGGAATCTGCCTTAGTGGCAGCCACGCTGCACTGCCACCAGAGATCACAATTGACCGGTTGGTGACCACTGGTCTAGATGATACTTAGTCCTTCCTCAGTGCAGGGGACTGGACTACATGACATATCGAGGTTCCTTCCAGTCCTACACTTTTATGATTTAATAAAGTGGTCATATCAACAACCCTGACAACTAGATTACTAATCTCTCACTCATATAAAAAGGGTGAATTTCTGAAATTTCACCCAAATAATTTTTTTTAAATGGGTTTTAAAAATATATCTTTGAATGTTACCAGTGAAGAATCTGTGTTTTAACCACTCAGTTAAAAGTAACTCAAAGAGTATTATTCCATCTTTAATATATAAAAAGTTTGCAAAATTTAAAAAAATAAAAAAACTTAATTGCTGCATTAAAGCTAGATTCTATTATTTTGCTAATGAGACATGCTTTAAATTCAGCTCCTCTCTTGAGAAAAGAAAAATGTTCATTTTCCTAATTGATTGTTCTCAAACCTCCAACTAATTACCAGAATCACTACCATCCTTAATGGCCTCTCTTCTTGCTCTTCCTTTTCAAAAAAGTTCTGCTGGTTCATTTCCTTCAGCTAGTGAGTTAGTTTAAGGCAGCCTTCTCCAGAGACTGCCAATTTTGTCATAACCCCCTGTTTATTTTTCTATGACCACAGCATACTATCTGCTGTGAGATAAGCAAGGACTACTACAGCTGAAAAAATAAGCTTTATTTCCTTCAGGTGCACTCTTATTTTCCATCTATTAAAGCAGCAAGAAATCCCTGCAGAGTCTTCCTACTTTCTTGTTCCCTGCTACAAAACCAAGCAGATATTCTTTTTAGGTTCTATTCTTCCTCACCCCAAACCTTTTAATCTCTAAAATGATTGACTGTACTTTAATATCTCAGATTTCCAGCCAAGTCAATCTTGGGACAGGTTCTATAAGCACAAGAGCCTGACAAAATGCATCACAAGGTGGACTGCCTGACTGCCTGCCTTCTAATTTAAGGCTGCATTTGTCAAACTTCTTTCAGTTCCAGAATTACAAGCTAGCTGGTGCACTCATGAAAAATAGTGCAGGGCTTTTCGCTATTCATTTTATTTTGTGCATCTCCAAAGACCTGGCCAAGACAGTGATCTTTATAGATCTCCCTGCTTTCAGCTCAAGATGCACTTTCTCCTCCCTTTTCCATTTGCAGAGTCTCCAGGACAGTTTTGAAAAGTACATTATCATAATCTCTCTAACATGTAGGATGATATACAAACATCCTCTTTAAAATGTACAGGCTTGGATAAAGAGACTGAAACCAACCATGCCACCAAATAAAGGTCCATTGTTGGACAGAGGTTGTGGAAGCTGAATGTTCAAGATTTAAACACTAAGAGTGCAAAAGCTTTTGCACAGTTCCTTAATTCTGCTGTAAATATGAGGGGAAAAAAGTTTAAGAGTACTAAAAAAAGAGAGCACTTAAGGATATTCTCTCTCTCTCTCTCCCCCTTCAATTACAAATTTCTACCAAGGCATGAAGGACTTTGAGAAGGAGATCTCCATGTGATGGAGTTTTGTAAAACTTCAAAGAGAATACGATAATGATAATACTTAGTACTTACAGACTGCATTTTAGATCTTCAAAGTATGGTAGAATCATTAATTAATCTTCAAAGTGCAGCACAAACATTTAGTAAAAAAAAAATTCCAAAAAAAGATTCAACATGATTATTCATTATAGAACAGTTACTTATAATTCTCTTGTTGAGTATTAAATTTGAAAGAGTGCCATAGGCTACAGGGGAACACCCTTCAAAAAAGGATGGTACACTGCACATATACATGTGTAGCAGTTCTTTAAAGAGTGACTCTAAATAACAGCATAAAGGAGAACCTTGTTTATTGTTTCTCAATGATTCCAGAGTGAACTTGTTAAGTTTACAATTAAAGAAATGTTCTTTCTACCAGCTAGCCCTGCAAAGTTTAACCTTGGATTTGAAAGTCAAGCTGTGTCCTGACTCAGACATTATCATCATCAGGAATAAAGGATTCTATGACTGCAACCTAACTAACATTCTACTTATGTTGTGAGCCAGAATTAAATCCAGCTCACTCTTGGGTAGCTCTGTTGGCTTTCCAAGGCTAACTATTATAGTAGCAAAACCTTATTTAGTAAGGTTGGCAGACACAATTCCCTAAACATAATTGAACATGCTTGATGACTAAAAAGATGCCAATTTATAGTGTCACTTTTAAAACTATGTCAACTCTTTGCGTGAAACTCATCCTGTTGCAGTGGGCACACAAAATCTCCCTCCCCCCCAAACACACTTAAGCAGAGGCACAAAGTGGCTTTGCAGGGCCCTGTACCTTCTCTACAATCTGCAAAAGGAGGTTACAGTAGCTCTAAATAGGCTGAGAAAAATCGTTTGGGGGTAGGGGAGCTGTGCTGGGTAAAGGTTCACAGGAATCATGCTTACTGAGGGGTATAAAGGTATGAAGGGATCAAGTAACATGTTGGCTTTGGGAGCGATGTTTACCTCTAGCGGTAAAGGACCTGTTACTGCCAGTTAAAGAGTTCTACTTTTGTTCAAGTGATAGAGACCTACGATTTGCAGATGAAGGGTGCCAGGATCCAGACTTGATTCTTTACATGTGTCCTATCCATCTACTAGAGCTGGTCAAAAACCGCAGCAACCACCCTCCCCCTCAATGGAAAACTTCTTTATAACCAAAATAAAAAATGTGAAAAAATTTCATTTAGAACACAATTTCTCATTTTTCAACTAAATATTTTTAATTTCATTGGGGGGGGGGGTAGAGTGCACCACCACATCACACTCACCCTCTCACTTTTTTCTACCAACCTTCCATTTTCTAACCAAAATGAAGGTGTTTTTTTAAAAAAATGTTTCATAGAAATAATGAAATGTGTCATGAAAAATGTCAAATGAAATAAATACATTCAATTCTTTTGAAAATTTTCATGAAATATACTTACCTTTTCTCAACTACTTCTACTGTCTACTAATTGAGTCTATTGTCATGTTATGGATTTTCTAGAGCAGCAGTTGTGTTATAGTCCCGTGGTTTGCCAGGAGCCTGTGGTGTGAATTCCAGTTCCCTCCAACCCCTACAAATAACCCCCTCTAATCCTAGTTACTGAGGCTGTGTGGCATGGGCCAAAATTAAACATTTAAGATTTGAGGTCCAGGGAGAACACAGTAATGTTTAAATTTATATTTTCCACATGGTTTCTACAAACTAGATTATTTAAATTGTGAGATAGCTGTTTAAAAACAAAACACTGAAGGCGCAGTATAACCCGGCTCACAGATAAATTGGTCTAGCTTTGACTTATAAAACAGTAGACCCAAACAAGAAAGCATTCTGAACTCCTGCCTGTTGGAAGATGTGATAGGCTCATGAACCCGCTGTGTAATCGAGTGGCAAGTTTGGGGCCCAATCACAAATATGCTGCTGCATCCAGATACAAACTCTGCTTGTTGGGAGTTCCCCAGAATTCAGAAGGAGCAGGGAAAGAAGGCAGAAAAAAAAATATCAGATCCAGAAGCAACACCACTTGTTTACACTTCAAAGTTAATACACAAGATGTGAATTTAAAGAGTAAAAGTTATTCCTGAATTACTCTTTACTCTGTGTGCGCATTCTCTTGCTGCCAAATAAGAGCGTCTTGTTTTGGCTTACCCCAGTGGTGTCCAACCTTACTACACAGGAGGGAATCTTGTGTGGGCCAAACAGATTCTACACATTTTAATAACATTTAAAGTCACCTGTATTGATTTATATTTTAAGTTAATCTTGTTTAGCATGTAGATAGGTAGGTTTTTTCTACATACAGTATTGCCTATTTATACACTTGTGTAAACTAAAATGATGTAACCATGACAAAATGCTAAAGAATTGGTCCTTAGTATATTGGGTTGAAACAGGCCGCAGGTCTTATGAAATGCTCTGATAGGCCATGTAAGGCCTACGGGCTGTAGGCAGGGCACTCCTGGTTTAGCTTAATCCACTTTGAAAAGTATTCTTATTCCAGAATAAGTGTCCCCATACATGGAGCTATTTCAGAGTAATTCCATTTGTAGGTAAGCCCTTAGTCCTAAATTCATCATTTAAGTAACAGATGCCACAGAAGTAGGTCACAGCAGTGGGTGTGGGAAGATCTAAGAGGAGGCAATTCCACAAACTATCAAGAGATAGCAGCTCCTAAACAAGCACCCTAAAATCTCATCCAGGGTTTGAGCTCTCCATCCATACCCTAAACCCTCCTACCTAAACTTTCCTACTTTCCTTCAGCAGTACTGTGTGGAAGAGGGATTTGGGGGAAGAGCTGTATCGGCTGTCCAGCTAGGGCACCAGCATCACTCTTGGTGAAATGTGTTGGATAAATTCCCATGTGGAGTGAAGTTCTTTATTCATCCTCAGAATGGGAGGCTGAAGTCCTCTATCCATAAAACAGATAAAGCACACTTAGTGGCAGGGTAAATTTTCTCACACTATCCTACCAGATAGTCAACAAGCCTCATTCCAGAAGGAATCTACTCCAGGGATTAAAGTCCATTCAAATCCTTAGCCTCTCTACTGATTCTACCAATGGGGTAGCCAGTTAGCAAGGGACAACTACAGAGGTGGTGATGGTTTTTACGATGTGAATTTTTGTTCCCTGGGAATTACACACAGATTGATTCATTTCACATAGTCCACCACACAAGCATTTGATAAGGATAAATTAGAACCAGCAACCTACTGATGACTCCAGGCCCCAGTTTCAATTGCTTGAATTTTGTTGTTGCCGTTTCTTTTGTTTTCAAAAATTTCTTTGAGGCAGCAGAGAGTTGGCTGCTGCCATTAGTGACAGTACAAAAGGCCTTATACAGTATGTGTCAAACATTTTAACAACACCCAGGGAAGATCTGTGTTCCCATCCAGAAGCAATCCCAATTGTTCTGTTTTCAGAAATAGAAATAGTTGGGGCAGCAAATAAAAATTTCTATGCTAAATCTTCTAATTTCAAAACATGGGAAACAAAAAGCTGACTACTTTGGAAATGCTCCAAGCAAATTTCAAAATCTTGAGACAAGCTCTGGAAGACACGTTCAATCAAACTGACAAGAGGCTGGCAGTTCTGCCCAACGTGTACATGTTCTCTCTGGTCTAGTCTTTTTCCCACTAATCCTTAAAAATCTAACTTTCAGGTTCCATTAGGCCTGAACCCAGCAACAACCTTTATTTCTATACTGGTTCCAAATACAACCCATCACACACCTTTCCCATGCACCTGCCCAAAGTTTCTCCATGCTGTTCTAGTCTCTCCTACTGGCACCCTGTTCCCTGATCAGAACATATGGGCAGAATGAAGAGCTCCCATTAAAGGAAATGCTTTGGGAGCAGCCTAAGTGGGAATCCAGAATATCATATACACTCCAGGTAGAAATGCTGAAGCACCTCTCCAGTGATAACAGTACTCTTGATCCTCTCTCCTCTTGCTTTTAACTGTCCATTACTCCTGCACTGCTTGATTTTAGGATGGACACTCATTAAAGAGTCAGCATTTGTGCTATAATGCGCTATTTAATTGTTTGATCTTGTAACTTGTGTCAGGGGGGCTATAAGTCTTCGATAGGTGTCAGTTTTTTGTTTTGTCATAAATCCAAATTAATTAATTAAGACGACATTTTAAGGCAATTATGGCTCCAAGTTATTTTTTTCATAAGAGCTTCTACAAAATGTAATACCAACAGGCATTCTTCCAGAAGTAAAATAAATGCTTTCACAGGAATTTGACTTAAACAAACATTCCCTCCATTTCAGAGTTTGCAAGTCAAATATCACAGCACTATGCTATTGTAGGGGAAAGTGAAATGGACTGGAAACTGACTGAAAAAATATATTTAAAAAAATGTAATTCTCCATAGTAAAAGCAACCAAAAGAATAAGTGAACAGATGTCATAAATAGTGAGAAGTGTATTAGATTTTTAAAACTATTTCAGTTTTAATTATTTACAGTAAGGACATTTGTTGTAAATATGATTTTAAGCTGATACTGCCCCAGATATTTTAACGAACATCAAATTAAAACTAATTTAAAACATTAATTAAAACTTTAAAAAAAAAATAAAAACATGCCTTGGGAGTCAAATGTAGCCCATGGACTTCTATCATGTGGTTTATGACTGCTCACCTTGAATATGGATAGAAGTGTGTGGCCTTTCATTCCAATTATAGCGAAGCAGTGTATGTATGTAGCTGGAAGGGCATACCATGAGTGTTCCCGCTGGGATCAGTTCTGGGTCTGGTTCTGTTCAATGTCTCCATCAATGATTTAGAAAATGGCATAGAGAGTACACTTATAAAGTTTGTGAACGATACCAAGCTGGGAGGGGTTGAAAGTGCTTTCGAGGACCAGATTCAAATTAAAAATGATCTGGACAATCTGGAGAAATGGTCTGAAGTAAATAGGATGAAATTCAATAAGTACAAATGCAAAGTACTCCACTTAGGAAGGAACAATCAGTTGCATACATACAAAATGGGAAATGACTGCTGAGGAATGAGTACTGCAGAAAGGGATCTGGGGGTCATAGTGGACCACAAGCTAAATATGAATCAACAGTGTAACACTGTTGCAAAAAAAAAAAAAAAAAAAAAAAAAAAAAAAAAAAAAAAAAAAAAAACCAGCAGCAGCAAACATCATTCTGGGATGTATTAGCAGGAGTGTTGTAAGCAAAACATGAGAAGTAATTCTTCCGCTCTACTCTGCGCTGATTAGACCTCAATTGGAGTATTCTGTCCAGTTTTGGATGCCACATTTCATGGCAGATGTGGACAAACTGGAGAGACTGCAGAGAAGAGCAACAAAAATGATTAAAGGTCTAGAAAACATGACCTATGACAAAAATTGAAAAAACTGGATTTGTTTAGTCCAGAGAAGAGAAGGCTGAGGGTGGAAATTTCAAGTACATAAAAGGTTGTTACAAGGAGAAAGGATAAAAATTGTTCTCCTTAATCTCGGAGGATAAGACAAGAAGCAATGAGTTTAAATTGCAGCAAGGGAAGTTTAGGCTGGACATCAGGAAAAACTTCCTAGCTGTTAGGGTGGTTAAGCACTGGAATAAATTGCCTAGGCAGGTTGTGGAATCTCCATCACTGGTGATTTTTAAAAACAGGTTAGACAAACACCTGTCAGGAATGGTCTAATCAGGGGTTCTCAAACTTGGGGTCGGGACCCCTCAGGGGGACACGAGGTTATTACATGGGGAGTCGTGAGCTGTCAGCCTCCAACCCAAACCCTGCTTGCCTCCAGCATTTATAATGGTGTTAAATATATAAACAAGTGTTTTTAATTTATGAGGGCGGGTCGCACTCAGCGGCTTGCTATGTGAAAGAGGTCACCAGTACAAAAGTTTGAGAACCATGGGTCTAAATAATATTTAGTCCTGCCATGAGTGCAAGGGACTGGACTAGATGACCTCTCAAGGTCTCTTCCAGTCCTATGATTCTATGTTGGGACATCTAGCCTCTCCAGGCCAACATCGGTGTTGAAGGTGAGGATGCTTGAGATAGTGCTGTTTAAACAATTAAATATGGCCTTCAGACTCCTAGCAAGTTGAAAATCTTGAGTGGGCAAAGTTTTAGCATCCCTATCCCAGTCAATCAAAAGGGAAAGTGGTGAGTGCCCAGAGAAGAGGGAAGGAAAAACGAGCTGAATGTTGCCGCCAATCCTAAATTTCACAGCATTTATTTATGACCACAGAAATGAATCACCTAGAGACCACTTGGAGCTTTAAAGAGGTACACAGCCAGAAGTTCTAGAGTCAAATTTGTACTTCCCTTATCAAATTTGTTGCAAGATCTCCAAATTCTAAGTCACTACAGAGGACTGGGATGGGGAGAAAACCCCACTGGTGAGAGTTGAAAACACCTTCTTCTTCTTATAGAACCCACAAGAATCAAGGTTGTGTGCATTTCCTGCTGGTCCTGCATCAGAAGTTAAATAAAAAACACGCTAAATGGAAGTCTATAGTTAAAATACAGTAGTTTTACAAGTTACAACCCAAAGCCATCAATGGAGGCAAAAAAATAGCGACTTTTAAAAAACAAATTAAAACCCATTTATTTCAAATTCTACAGGATATTAAAAAGAAAACTTCTGGCATAGGACCAAAGGCTGAATGCTCTCGGGGTAAGTCAGACACCTTAGATTGTAAGTTTTAAAGTGTATCAAGCAAATGGGTCAACTCTCAAGATAGAAACTCCATGACAAGTCAAAGAAAGGAAATATTTTAAGATGCTTATCTTTGCAAAAGCAGCTGCACATTATCTGAACTCATCTAAGAAGATCAGAAAGGCACCTCAGTTTGGCACCATCAAACACCTGACACTACTGATGCCATAGCAGACAGGGCTAGGAGGGAAAGCAACTTTGGGAACAGGCGAGACGAACAGGCACAAAAATCACAACACATTATATATAGTGTGCTGGAATAAGACTTCATGACATTTTTATATTTAAAAAAGTACTTACACTAAGGGCATTACTTTAGGTATCATCTTTCAATCAGGAAATCTCAAATTAGAAGCTGCATGCCAGTTTTAGAAAGAAATAAAAGCATGTTGCTATAGTGCTCTATGTTAATCCTCTGTACCAACAGAATGTTAAACTCTAATGGAAAAAAAAAAGAACAAAAGCAAATAAATATATTTGTATTACTTACCAGAGTTTAAATCACGTCCAGGATTGAAGGCTTTGCTATTAACTGTGGTAGACAATCTATCACAGCTAATAGTTCTAGAAACATTGGTGTTGAAATTCCCATCAAACCTGAAATGACAAACAGCAAGATTAGCAAAGCAAACGCTGACTTTGTAAAAATGTCTAGCCGAGGATTTACAGAAAAATGATCAGTTCGTAAACAGCAGCTGGAGCTCCATTTGCATTTTTCATGGCACAAGGAAAGGTATTTTCCTAAGCACAAAGTGAGTGAGTAAAAAGTCACCACTTACAGGCCATACCCTACTCACGAATGCAATGTGCTGCACATTTCCATTTTATCCCTTGTGATATACAAGCAATCAAGAAATTAGAGTTATAAAAGGCTGTGTTAATCTGCAGGCCAGTGCTGGTTTGTTCCCTGGCAGAATATCTGAGGTTTGTCCAGGCTGGTTGTAAGAGACCCTAAGTCGGGGTGGCCAAGCTGTGGCTCTGGAGCCACATGTGGCTCTTCAGAAGTTAGTATGTGGCTCCTTGTATAGGTACCAACTCTAGGGCTGGAGCTAGAGGTACCAACTTTCCAATGTGCTGGGGGGGTGCTCATTGCTTAACCCCTGGCTCTGCCATAGGCCCTGCCCCCACTCCACCCCTTCCCGCACCCTCCCCTAACCCTGCCATGCCCTCGCTCCTTCCCCTCCCCCTCTTCCCCCCCCCCCCCCCGAGCCTCCTGCACACCACGAAACAGCCGATCGGGAGGTGCGGGGAGGCACTGATCGACAGGGCTGCTGGTGGGTGGGAGATGCTGGGAGGCTGCTGACGTATTACTGTGGCTCTTTGGCACTGTACATTGGTAAATTCTGGCTCCTTCTCAGGCTCAGATTGGCCACCCGTGCCCTAAGTGGTGAAGATCCAGTTTGGGAGATCACATCATTAGGAATGTTTTCCAGCTATTCAGCCTATGTTTTTCTTCTCTTGGTTTCATTCCATTGCTCTTAATTATGCACCCTTTTATTAACCTGAACATTTCCTCTTCCCTGACTTGCATTCATGTTTTTCAAACACTGTACTTGTACATGGTTACATCTCTCACCATTACATTTTGGTCTTTGGAAGTCTCTATATAAGGCAGTTACAGGCCTACTTTCTGTAGTAAAGAATGGGGACTTCCAGTGTAATTAGAAAGGCTGCCTGCAGTATATTTTATTACATTTTTATTTTACGTTCAGGCTGAATCCCCATTCTGTCACTCTGAGTGCAGAAGTGGGGGCCTGCAAGGATTTTAAAAATGAATACTTGCCATAATGTATTACTCTCCCAAGGTTACAGCTTTTCTCTGACCTTGGCATGGTAAACACTGCCACCACCCAAATGCAAAAAAAAAAAAAACCCTTTGAACCCAGGAAGGTGCATTTGGGAATTCCTCCCTGTGGGGTACCCTCAAGCCCTTTCACTCACTCTCACACACACACACACCCCCACCCACCCACCCACCCCTGGGGAAGAGCTGAGAAAGAAAACAAAGGAAATTAGATTGGCTACCGGCTAATCAAACGACATGTACAAACCTCTTAGGACACCAAAAATCCAATCCTGTTCTTAAAAAAGGTAAATTTTATTAAAAACAAAAAGAAAGAAAAGACATCTGGAACCTAGGCTCTTGCTAGATTTTAAAAGAGCAATTCAAACATCAAGCACTTAAAATAGCTTTTTGTGGGGTTCAGCTTAAAGTTTACAAGCAAACAAAACCATCTGGGGTTAGCACAGAGGAATCCACACGCGAATAAGAAATAAAAGAAATAACCCTAAATGTGTCTTTTTAGACATTCCCTAATTTTACTTACATATCTGAGGCTCCAGATAAGTAGGTTAGAGGTATGAATTGATAATCTATAATCATACCTGGTTTAAAGCTGATTACAGCATTACTGCTCCGTGTCCCTGCGGCCCAGAAAACAACAGACAAAAGGGAAAGTTTCTTTCACAAATTTTAAAAAATTCTACTTTCCCATTGACTCTTTTGGCCAGGTGTGCACTCCTTTTCTTTTACCTCTGGGCTTGTTAACCCTTTACAGGTAAAAGCAAGCAGAGAACAGACCAAGAGGGATTTTATAGGTAATTGGCTGGCTGGGTGTCCATCAAAGGGAGCTACTCCCCACCATCCTTCCCCTTCATGTATCACACCACATAACAATAAATGTGCTTCCTATTTAAAATACTTAGATAGTAGCAGCATTTATAAACCTTTATTTTATTAGAATTACAAATCAAAATGTGATCAAAGGGAACCTTGTCATCAGTTTTGATAAAAATAACAGATGTGATGCAGTGTACCTTATTTGCTATAGCTTAGGCCCAGATTTTTAAAGATATTTAGGCATTGCTGCACTCATAACACCTAACTAATTTAGGAGCCTAAATCTCATTTTCAAAAGGCACTTAGACCAAATGTCTATGGGATTTAGGGCATGTCTACGCTACAGGTGCTCCTGTGGCACAGCTGCAGCGCTGTAGTGTAGACACTTCCGACATCAACAGAAGGGATTCTTATGTCAATGTAGGTTATCCATCGCCTCAAGAGGCAGGAGTTAGATCAGTTGAAGAAATCTTCCATAGATTTAGCCACATCTACACCAGGGATTAGGTCGGTTTAACTGTGACACTCAGGAGCATGAATTTTTCACACCTCCCGAGTGATATAGCTAGGTCAATCTAAATTGTAAGCATAGATCAGGGCTCATACTGCTAAGAGCCTAAATCCCTTTTGACAAGGAGATTTAGTCCCCTCAGGTAGGTGTTGTGATGCTAAATGACTTAAAAACAATGCTGAGCACTTTGGTAGGATTTGACACCCAGTCGTATTATTAAGTAACCTCATCAATTACACACTTCCTGTCAAAAATACGCTGCCACTAATCTATCCCTAGGAAATCATAACACATTCCCCTCCACACTGAGTCTGCATGAGGTGAGGTTCTGAAAAAACCTAGACTTTTTTTTTTTATTATTATTATTAAAGAAGTTGGTGGAAAGCAAGTTTAGGAAAGAAATTGATGAAGGAAAGTTCTGCAGGACTATCGAATTTCCAGTCTTATAGTTTGACTTAAAAATGCTAATTGTAGAAAATACTTTGGTAACATTAAATCAGTAAAAATACTGGCCAGGTGTGTACTTACACAATATTCACCGCACTACACTCTCACTCATTAATTTGGACCCACATTCAGTAAAGGATTTAAACCTCATTGTCTTCAGTAGTGACAGGATTACTCAGTTGCTTAAAGTCAAGCACACACACAAGTGCTTTGCTCTATCAAAGACTAAAATAGTTAGAGGTGAAGCTGCTGTTATACTTCCACCACCACATACACACACAAAAAAAATCATCAACACAGATTTTCATTTAAAAACAATATTTTTTAACTAACAAGCAAGTGGTCAAAAATTCAAAATTCAGAAAAAATTCTGATCAGCTTTACAAAGAAGCACACACACTAACCTGGAGCTTGATAAGATGAGCAGTTCCACTTTAGCCACATTAGAAACTAAAACAGTAAATAGAAAAGGAGGACTTGTGGCACCTTAGAGACTAAAATTTATTTGCTCACTTCATCGGATGCTCACGAAAGCTTATGCTCAAATAAATTTGATAGTCTCTAAGGTGCCACAAGTCCTCCTTTTCTTTTTGCGAATACAGACTAACACGGCTGCTACTCTGAAACCTGTCATAAAACAGTAAATAAGCTCTTAGGGATAATGACTGTCTGCACTGTGCTTGTACAACTCTTACCACGGCTGTGGCTCCTAGGTACTATCACAATGCAAATAATAAACAAACTTCACAATGAGCTCAGTTATAGAAAAAAGTAAAGAGAAAATAAGAGGTTTCAGAGTAGCAGCTGTGTTAGTCTGTATTCGCAAAAAGAAAAGGAGGACTTGTGGCACCTTAGAGACTAACAAATTTATCCGAACATAAGCTTTCGTGAGTGAGATATAGAGGAGGCATAATTAGAGGTTGCACACTTTGTTGCTCGTGTAGGCAGAGCTGTGTGTTATCCAACATTTGAAGTGCAAATGCAAGCCTGGGTGTGGGAGCTGGTCAGAACGGGGACAGTGCTGGATGTAGTGGGGGCAGAAAAGGGCCAGCTGTGGCAAGGGGCATGGCTGATATATAATTTACAAAGTGTGTTACCTGCTGGTAAACTTCTGCTCACGATATGTGTAGGCAGCAACAGAGGGTGCCAGAGAGCTTCCTCTGCCTCACGTGCCAAATGGGCAGGCTGTAGGCTTAATTCTATAGAAATCAGTATATCCCAGTTTTCACCAAAAACCAATAGGATCTGCCCACTGATACCTAGACAGTTCCCTGGCATTTTGAAATTGATTGTATGTGGTTCTCAAAAATTACTGTGATACAGAAAGACTAGTTGAGAGCAGGGCCTCGTGTCGCTCCAACACCACACAGCATTATCTCACATTTTGGGAGTGCTATTCATGGCTCCATCCTCCATATTTGAGGATGAGTTGAGGTTTGCACTTAAAATAGGGATTCAACCACTTTGCAATGTAGCATGTTTCTGAGTTACAATCCATTTTTTAAAAATCTTGTAAGAAAATGTAGCACTTGCATTAAACATTTATTGACCTTAATGATTAATAATATGGATCTTAAGAAAGGAATAGCACAAAGTCTAATTTTACATGTACTTAGAATTCTCTGGAATCTCATGCAATGGGTGCAGTGGAAGAAATAAGATGGCATTTAAACTTAAGTATTCATGATTGTTATTTCTACCATGCCCTCTGGTGACACCATGACGTAAAATGGTTTTAAAAAATATCAAATGTGTCTTTAAAAATCAGTTTAATCTAAGCCTTCACCACAAGTGCTACAATGCCTTAATCATAATATATGGTTATTGAAGATATCACTAAAGGGCAGAGGTATGGCTCTTTGGGTGCCTTAACTGTGTAATTTCATACCATAACATGTTTGGACTTCTTATAAATTTAACATTAATTTTTATAATAATGCTTGTTTTTGGACAATTAACACCTCCTGGTTTTTCTCCTAAAATAATTTATATGAAATCTTAACCCTAGTTCCATCTTAATGCAGTATTTTTGTCTGGGAAGATATATAGTGCCTAATTTTTTGCATCCTAAAGATCCCTAAGCACTTTATATACTTGTATATAAATTTTATAATGCATACTACACATTCTCACATGCATCTATACACATATATGCCAATCAACAACACTACTTACTCTTTCCCACCCCACATACCCTCATCTGTCACTGAAGTACAACCATGTGGTGGGATATGGTAGCTATTTAATTTCATACAGCAACACTGCACAACAGTTTGAACAGGAAGCAGAAAATATGGGGGAGGGAGGGAGTATGGACAGAGAGAATGTAATTATCCACACTGAAATGTCACCAGGGTTCTTGCTCTTACAAAAAATACGGTGTGTTCTTCACTTAGCACATATGCTCAATGCTGCTTGTTGCATCTCATCCAAAAAAGCACCATCAGTGGCAATGGGTCAGTGATGGTGCGTTGATTAAGTGCTGGCTTAGTTGGTATTGATATTACCTATTGCATCACCAATATCACCCTCCTGCAGTGCCTGGGATTTCTTTAGAGATCTGCCTCCGAGTACCTCTGGGACCCAACCTTGCTGAGCTTGTAAGATCACAGCCAAAAGCAGATCTGCTGCAGCAAAAAGGGTGATGATACAATAACTGAACTAAACCAAGAAGTACCACCATCACTTAATGGGGAAAATAAAGAAGAGTGGACAGAGCTTCAACTAATTAGCACAAGTATTCATAGTCCTAAAAACCCCAAAAGTCTGCACAGAAATTAAAACTGATCTTAAATTACCATTAAGTTACAGAGACTGAAGACAGGATTTTTTAATATTTGTTTTTAAACATGGATAGATGGAGCAGATAATGGATAGATGGAGCTATAATTCTAAAATGGAAAGATGGTCTGGCACCCTGAGCCAGACCCCCCCCCCAAAAATTCATATAGGCAGGGCTGGTAGCACAACATATTAATAAGGTTGTCTGACACCTCCCATGATAAGAGGTTGCAAATAATTTTGCTCAACTTGAACCATTTGGGCTGATACTTTCCAGGCTGGGTGCTTGCTTCAGGCTGAATTTTATTGAAAAAAATTCTACTAAAACAGTTCCAAGAACAGTTCTTGTTCCAAGAACAAGGCTAGGGGAAGTTAAAAGATCCTGGCAACCTTTTCTTTGAAGAGCTCTAGTGCCCCATCCTTTGGAGCAGGGACCCGAAATTTAGCAGGGAGGGTGGTCTTTGTGTCAAGAATGTCCCTTTTGCTGTCCCCATGAAAATCTGCCCCAAATTGGTGAAGTCACAAGCCTTTGAAAAACTGTACTTCACACATGCTCAGTAGAGACTATTTAGATTTTAGCAGCTGTAATCTCCTAACATTCCACTGAGCACACTTGAGCCTCTGACAGTGCATAGTGCTAACCAGACTGAGCACCCTTAGGGTGACCAGACTACTAATGTGAAAAATCGGGACGGGGGTGGGGCGTAATAGGAGCCTATATAAGAAAAAATCTGGACTGTACCTATAAAATTGGGACATCTGGTCACCCTATGCACCCTCCAGCCCCGACTACAGAAATGAAGCTGGATGTTTCCTGTAATTGCTGCTCTAGGACAGGGTAGGCCAGGTACTGGCATGGAGAGCAAGGAACCTGTCTCTCTTCTCTGTTCCCAATGCCCTCCTTCCCCCTTTTGCTGGCACCCAGACAGGGTGGTGGAAGAAACTCCCTGACTTGAAAGCAAAGGGGATAAAAATTGGATGGGGAAGGGAAAGTAGCATATTGAGACAAGGAATTTGGGGAGACTAGGACTAAATGTGGGGAAGAGAAATGGTAACTGGGGGAGACTGGGACTGGCTGGGTAAGGAGGCTGGTACTGGGCTGTGAGAAGGGCAGTGATCGAAACTGGGTGTGCAAAGAGATTGGGTGTAGGAGCTGGTGAGGGAAATGGGAAGAAGTGACACAGCTTAGACAGGGAGCTGGAGGGATGAGGAGAGACTGGGACTAGGGACTAGTACGGTATGGTGAGGAATGAGGGTAGGAGGAAGGGAAACAGATCTGACAAGGAGCTGGGGAGAATCTGGAAGCCTGGACACAGACTGGGCCTGGAATGAGAAGCCTGAGGAGTGGAAACTGGGACTGGATAGGCCAGGAGAATGCGACTGGAATAGGGGTTCTCAAACAGGGGGTGCAGACCTCTCAGGGGGTCGTGAGCTGTCAGCCTCCACTAACTTCCATTACAGCTGTGAGTGCACAGCACTTCTTCAAATTAGACCCTACGGTTTCAAGTTGGGCACCTAGAAAATGAGGAACACAGAGATCACCTGTGAAAAAACTGTGTTAAGCGACTTGCCTAACACTACATAGGAACTCTGTGGCAGGGGCACAGATAGAATCCAGTTCTTCGGGGCAGCATTCAACAGCCCAAACTATGAGGCCCTCCTTTCTCATGCTGCCTCATTCACTATATGCCTTCCAATTTCTGTGACAAATGAGGAGGGATCCTACAGACAACCGCCTCCTTCATGACGCAAACTTGATTTATCCCCAGAAGAGCTCTACATGCTGTGCACTGAATGAGGCTGGGGTCCTGTAGAAAAAATAGTATGTAAGTCACATAATTAGACTATCCTACTGCCTACACACAAGGGGGCTGAATTAAGATTGCGCACACTCCCTTAATTCTGGCATTTCCTAACTCTGAGTGCTTGATTTTGCAATCTTAATAATGGTCTTTAAACATTTTGTGTGTGTCCAGCCAGCTGTGGTGAGGCAGAACTAAGCATACCTAGACCATCTCTGACAGGTGTTTTTTTAAATGTTCTTAAAAACTTGCAATGATGGGGATTCCATAACTTTCCCTGGAAGCCTCTTCCAGCGTTTAACTATCCTTTTAGTTAGAAATTTTTTCCTAATAGTTAACCTAAATCTCCCTAAGCCATTTCTTATTATCATACCGTTGACACTCAGAAAACAACTTCTCTTTATCCTCTTTATAACAGCCCTTAACATATTTGAAGACTGTTCTCAGGTAGCAACTCAGTCTTCTTTTCTCAAAACTAAACATGTCCAGTTTTTTAACCTTTCCTCATAGGTCAGGTTTTCTAAAACTTTTTTTTTTTTGGTTGCTATCCAATTTATCCACATCTTTTTTAAAGTGTGGTGCCCAGTACCGGACAGTGTACTCCAGCCAAGACCTCACCTGTGCCGAGGAGAGTAGGACAGTTATCTTCTGTGTCTTACATACAACACTCCAGTTAATTCACCCAAAAAGGAGATTGCCCTCTTTCATAACTACAACAAATTGCTGACTCATATTCAATTTGTGATCTACTATAACCCCCAAATATTTTTCAGCCGTACTACTGCCTCGCCAGTTATTCCCCATTTTGTAGTTGTGCATTTGATTTTTTCTTCTTAAATGTAGTACTTCGCACTTGTCTTTACTCAATTTCATCTTGTTGTTTTCCAACCAAATCTCCAATGCGTCCAGGTTATTTTGAATTCTAATCCCTTCCTCCAAAGTGCTTGCAATCCCTCCCAGCATGGTGTCATATGCAAATTTTATAAGCATATTCTCCGCTCCAATATTCAAGTAATTAATTAAAATATTGAACACTCTATACATATGTAGTAAATATTCAAAACATATTCTAATATCAAATAAATAATAGTGAGAAAGACTAAGGAAATGTGAACTCTTATGGGAAAGATCCTGACATTTTAAGATGATAGGAAATAGCCAAGGTGGCCTATTGGTGCTGACAGCAGGATAATTATTTAATAACTAGTGTAACATACCTCATGATATATATTTCTTTATTTAAGAGCATCTGGAACCTTCTCAAGCCCCAATTTTCCTTCCTCCGTTGGGATTACCTCCCTCTCTCATGTGCGCGTGCGCACGCACGCACGCACACACACACTTTCCTAGACTCACTGTACTACTGAAATCGCCAGGTTTAAATTACCTGGTAGAGAAGTAATAAATACCTTGATTTAAAATGTCAAGGCACAGCAGTACTTTTCTTCTTAGTGCTCTTAAAAGCTGCCAGACTGAATCCAGGATCTGTCAGTCAGAACAGGATAGGTAGTACACGAAAAAGATTTAAAGAACAGGAACAACAACGTGTCCGATTTTGACACACCGTCTGGGGAAGGGACTAATAACAGAAGATATTACTCTCACTGATTCCTCTCCTCCACCTTCCTTATTCAAATGATTTTCATCTCATCCACAGACCAACCCTTGCTCCCTTTCTTACTGCCCTTTGATAGAGAAGCTTCATCCTTGGGAAAAAAAAAAAGTGTCATATGCCATGAGAGGTGGGTGTTTCAACAGTAACACTTTATATTTACATAGCACCTTCACCCAAGTGTGTCAAAATGCTTTAATGCAAAAATTGGCCAACCAAGCCAAACAACATACCAAAGAAGTAGGAGTATTATTAGATTCATTTCCCCAATGAGTAACAATTAGGCACAGAAAGGTTGTAATATCCCCAAAGATCTCAGCAGCAGAGCTAGAAAGGAACCCAGGAGTTAACCCTGACCTGCTCCCTCCTCACATTCTGACAACTACACCTCTATTGCTTCTACACATTCTATTCCTTGTTAGTACATTCAAGCAATTAAAATAGCAGAGAACATACACAAAATAGATAAATTTATAATATGGAAACTAGCTAATAAAATATGCAGAATAAAAGATTAATAGCAGCCCTGAGACAGAATTATTATAGCATTTGTTAGTAGTGAATGCTCCAGTAAGGGTTAGACTGGGGAACAGTATTTACATTTTTTTTTTCAGTTGCTGTTCACTCAAACTGCTTTTGCACATTTTCCAAAAAGTATTTATTTTGAAAAGTTTAAGCTAAATCAGGTTCAGCCACTTTTGTGGCAGGAGGCAATCCATGTTCCAAATGAAATTTTGGCGTTCGCACAGCCATAAACTTGTTGGGGTTTTGGGTTTTTTTTTTTGTTAGTCCTTTGTCAGGAAACAAATGTGGAAAAAAAAACAAGCAAACATTTCTGTAGTTGTAAGATCGTGTTTATAATCTGTATTTATGCATATACACAAGAATTTACAATTTGTTTCTTTCTGACAACTTAAAGCCACATCAGTTAGGATGTATCGCTAAATTATTTAGCAATGTATCGCTGCACTAAATCAATTTTTAAAAAATTTCCTGGCTTTTGATGGCTTGATTTCTTAACTGAAACTTGATGTTAATTCTAGCTTCTGTACTTATTTACTTACATATCATGTAGCTTCCCTATATGAAAATGTACAACCTGTAAAATCATTTATTTTGGAAGGAGATATAAACTCTACAAAAGTGAAATTTGCAGGCAACTGTTGATTGCTGCCACTGCTGGATATAAATAAGGCCTAATTTTTAGCAATATCCTACATTTTTGCTAAAATACTAGCCTGTAGACTAATTGGGCAACACAGATGACTGATAAGACCCCTTCTGAAATCACGCCCAAAATGGTACAGGTGACCATATTAAAATCATTGTTTATAAAAATCCCTCCAGAAAAACTATATAGTTGGTGGTAATTAGCATTTGTATGTACTTAAATAAGATCAAACTGTTGGCTGAAATTCAGTTTTAAGAGAAGTAACATTCACTGCAATCCCCCACTCCCCTTTTCATATATATATAAAAACCCTTCCTTCTGGATTCACTTTAATGAACAACTGATCGAAACTGCATCCCGAGGGAGAAAACAGAACTGTGACTCCCACTTTGATCTCTTCCCCATGGAGAAATTCACTCCCTGCCTAGCTTGCAAGATGTTCATTTGATTGACATTTGCTCTGATGTGCAAACTGCTTTGAACTTCAGACATTTAATTCCCATCAGGCTGCAGTCATTTTTATTCTCCTTCAACAGGATTTACAAGCAGGAGATCAGCAAATGCAGAAGATAAAATAAATCTGCAGGAGCTTTGAATCTTACATCAAAACAGTGTTGAAGTGAGCTCCAATTGGATTTCATTCAGTCTCAGTTCAATGTAAACCAACTTCTGTGCAATTTCAGTTTAGAAAAAATAAGGGAAGTTTACAAAAGTGATACATCTGTTGGGGTTTGCCTATTATATTAAGGTTGATTTCTTTTCTCTCACTCTTTGTTTAAATTCCTGTAATTCCGATGAACGCATCCGATGAAGTGAGCTGTAGCTCACAAAAGCTTATGCTCAAATAAATTTGTTAGTCTCTAAGGTGCCACAAGAATTCCTTTTCTTTTGGAAGTGCAGCACTTTAAATACTAACCAGAGCAATACATTTTAAAGGAACTGATGGGATTCCCCTTATCTCCCACTTAACTGCTCATGAGAGGAAGGATAAACAAAGCAAGAGCTGTGATAAAATTGAACAGCATTAGCAAATATTTAACCACCTGTTTAAAAAGGAGAAAAGCCCAGACCACTTTTGAAGGATACTATCACATTCATAAAGTAAATGATCTTCAAAAATAGGTTTGTAGGTTTACTTATTTAAACAGCTACACTAATGGATGTACTGCAAAGTTGTCAAGTAATATGTAATGGAGTAATACTTATCAGTGTATCTTTTCACAAATTGAGACAGATAAAAGCATTCCATAAACTCTTATCAGCAGTGGGGACTAAAGCACAGAAAAACAGACCTCAAGCAACCCCAAAGATGCGTAAACAATACCAGCTAAACGTAGGGAAAAGTTGCGTACTCTTAACATGAAAAAAATACCATTACAGAGTACTTTAAATAAATATTTTTGGAGACTCCCAAAATAATTTCATATAAAAATGAAACGTATTTCTCCCAGGCAGAGGGAAGGGTCTGCACATGTGTTCGCGTGCATGCATATGCCACACACACACACACACACACACACACACACACACACACACACGCAAATAAGTTCCTCATTGCTCTCAGACATGACCCGCTGTGGCCACTTGCAGAATGCCATTGATACAGCATTGCATGCGGAGGGGTTTTTAAAGCAGGGGGGAGGGAGACGGGAAACCCAGATTGGGTTAGAGAACATTTTTTCTCTATCTTGAAGGAAGTCAGTTCTCTGCCTCCTCTTTTCTTGAGTGAACGGTAGTTCTTGTGAAGATTAAGAAACTGACAAGCCCCTGAAAATGGAGACCTGTCTTCAGGACAAGGATGGAACAGGCAGCAGCAGAACTAGCTCTGTCATGTTACCTGCACACATACACTTAGGTAAGAGGTTGTGATCTCTTCTTTCTGAAATAACTCTTGCTGCAGTTATCCATGGCTTTGTGATCCCCAGACTGCACTACTGCAATGTGCTCTATGGCCCCGAGGTACTTATCTCTACACTGCAAAAAAAGACCTGCAGCTGCGAATCTCTGAGCCCTGGTCAACTGGCTCGGGCTTGCATGACAGGGCTGAAAATAGCAGTACAGACATTTGGGCTCAGGTTCCGAGACCCATGCCCCAACTCTGGGTTTCAGAAGCTGGGCTCGTATGTCTACAGTGCTCTTTATAGCACCACAGCGCAGTGGTTCTCAAACTTTTGTATTGGTGATCCCTTTCACACAAGCCTCCGAGTGTGACCCTGCCCATATCAATTAAAATACTTTTTTATATTTAACATTATTATAAATGCTGGAGCACGGTTTGGGGTGCAGGCTGACAGCTTGCGACCCCCATGTAATAACCTCGCAACTTCCTGAGGAATCACAACCCCCAGTTTGAGAACCCCTGCCATAGTTTGGGCCTGAGTCAACTGATCCAAGCTCTGAGACTGATTGCCACGTTTCTGTTTTTTTTTTGCAGTGTAGACATATCCTAAGTGTCAGTGGGACTACCCACGGGCGTAAATACTTTGTTGAAATGGGGCCTATAAAGAGGCTACCTTTGAAGACCACTCAGAAGAATAAGCTAGTGCAGAACATGGCTACTGTCTTTGGACCCAATCATGCAAGAAGCCATACGTCTCCCAGGGGACCTGAAATATAGCTAGGCAATACATCTTTAGTCCTTTAAATCAATGAACTCCAGCCTCATTCGCAACTTCAAAGTGCTGTCTACACAGCTATTTTAGTGCCCTAGCGTGAGTCCCATTAGCCTGAATCTGTCAACCTGAGCTGCGTGGCTTGTTCCCAATCACTCCAAAATGCTGCATAGACCATCACCCTAAAGGGTTTGTGCTAATCAAAACTCTCCTCCCTAAGCAAAGAGAGTACATGGCATCTGTACAAGCTCAGGCTGAAGTAGCATCCATGGCCTTCTGGGCAGCCCCTGCAGTGCTGGGCTACTGGATCCATGTAACGGTCGGTTAACTAGCCAAAAACCCTCATTCTCAGGCTATTGTGAAACTGTGCTTTATGGCATAAAGCGGATGCAGAGACAATCCTGTATTACTTCTCCCATGTGCCATAAAGTGGGCTGCTTCTGCTGCATCTTGGCCCCTTACTTAAGCCAGAAGATTTGGTCCAAAGAAATTGATCTTGCATGAGCTGATCATGCAGACCCTGCTACTGCACAGTATGAATTCTATAGCATGCTTTGATCTATCCCACTTTGAAACAGGAGAAGATACAAGTGCACTATGGTTCTTTAAGTGCATGGGAACAGGATTCACATGGACAAGAAGCCCGCAGACAAATGTAATGGAAGCGCATGTCAGGCTAGTATGAGGTCAACTTACCCCCTAGCTTGGAGTACTAACTGTCCGTATAGACAAGTCCATAGTGAGACCTCATTTAGAATATCCACTCTGTTCTAATTGCCTTTTCCAATACAGAAATACAGTGGAAGGCAACCAAAATTGTTCCAGGGTTCAGGAATTCAAATTTAACATATGCTGAAATGACTATAAAACACACAGCTCTAAAACCTAGGACAGCATGTCACACCTGGAACAAAGTTAACCAAATTTTAACTAACATTTAAAGGATGTCAATTGAAAAAAATTCTGCCTGAGAATTTTGTACTTGGTATAATAAATAACACCCGGGCCCCAATGTCCAAGTTCATTGCATGTGAATGCATCTCTGTGCCGGTATGGAGCCCTACTGACTTCGGTGCAGCTCTGTGTGGTTGTCGTAGTGAATCTGTATGCAAAGAACTGCAGGATCAGCGCGTAAGTCAGGGCAAAAAAAAAAAAAAATCCTCTCTATTTCTACAGAACATTTACTTTGTGCATTTGACAGCGCTTTATGTTTAACTTATTTCCACTGTTTTGTTGATGGTCTGTTAGAGCCCCTTTTGTATACAGTATTAACAGGATGACCTCACTCTGATGCACTGCTCTGGGAGAAACTCACATGCAAGTTTTTTCCTAGGTCCTACAAGAAGGGATTTACTAGTAGCTGCAGTGATATTAAAGCATGATTGCCAAATCAGCACACAGATAAATGGGCAACTTGCATCCTTAGAGTTTCCAAACTAGTTAATTTGCATTTCCTTGGGAGAGGAGTGTTTTAAGCGTTATAAATGGGTTACGCAGTCTTATGCAATGAGGTTTTATTAAGTCAAGGAGCAACGTAATTCAATTAAACTGTGTTTTTGTTTAAAAAAAAACACAACAACAAAAAACCCACCCCAATTCAATCATAAAATACGTCTGGAGCCTGTATGACATCTGTTTTTCATGGCTTCTTCAGGCTCCTTTAATGTGGAAACCCAAGCTTAATTTTTCCCAGGAGGTGTTATGAGATTAAAAGATCCATACTATTTTCCTCTCTCTGCCTTCTCTTCCTCTTCTCTCCTTCTCAACTGCACAGCAGGCTAGCTTTCCTTCTAGCTGAGAAGGGCTGGGCACAGCTTTATCTGCCTCTCATCAACATTCTTCTGGTTGGTTGGAGTAGTGATATGTGCTCTCTCTTCCAAGGGCTCAGTGTGCTGGCACGGCAGCGTTCCCAGTCTTTTAAAGCCTTGGAACAGGGGACAAACTCAAATCTGTAATTCTGATTTCCTGATTGCTGATATACTTCGTTACCATTGGACTGCCTTGGTCAATACCATGTTTTTGCACCATCTGCTTCTGTACTAAACTGAGACAGCTTGCAAACCACCTGTCTGACATTAGCCCTTTTCTGCTCTGCAAGAAGCCCAGCCATATGTAATGGAAGGTGGGGAAGGCTGGCCAAGCACATGCTTTCTCTCACCAGTGGAATGCTCCTTCAAAGAGGACCTCAATCTTAACTCCTAAACAGCAGTAGAAAACAGACCTTATGAGTTCATTTGTGCAGGAAGTGGTAATTTGACAACCAGAAATACAGAGTTATAACTACTGATCCATACAGAAGGAATATTTTATGATGTTGGAAAATCCCTAGGAAAGAAGTGGATCCCCCCCACCCAACCCAAGGGGATTTCTGGTTCTTTAGAAGTTATCCAAAGGGGCTCGCTAACTTGCTTAATGAAGTAAATCATGTCCTCATTATTATACAGACTGACATGGCTGCTACTCTGAAACCTGTCATTATTATAGTGTACTACATGGAATTCTTCTTGGGGTTGACTTTTAAGTTCCTTTGAGAGAGTAGTCCTCTCGTAGGCACAGCTGGCTCTTTCTTCCACATTGCCCTTCTTTGGGAGAAGATAAAATAGATTTGTACCTGTCTGTAGTCTAGGCAGGATATTACTTTGTCTTTAAGAAACCATCTCTCCAAGAGTTCAGGTGCAAGAGGTACACTAGGCTTTGGAGTTAAAAAAGGCCCAGACTCAGGACATGCAAAACCTCATGTCCGGAGCTACCAGACTGTGGAGGCAGAGACCCCTCTCAGAGAATGCAGTCCTTATCTATGTGAGCCTTGGGAAGACACCCATGGAAGTCCCACTGCAAATTTCTGTGGGGCTTGAAGTACTTTATGAATCACTCCACTGCAGAAAAATTGGTCTGCATGTGATGCACTTGCATAATGCTTTCATCCCCTCTCCCCCAGTTACATATTGCTATTTTCTTCTGTATTTAAACCTTGCTGAAGTTCAGCGGCACCTGAAGCAGAGAAACACAAAGACTGGCAAAGAAAGGTACAATGCTCTGAGATTCTGATTCAGGAGTCCATCTATATTTAGCGATGCACTTAACTGCGTATTTAACTTTATGTGATTAAATCCCACTAATATCAGCACCTGCTTAAATAGTTTGCTAAATAGGGACGGATTTAAGCATATCCTAAAATGCTTTGCTGAATTAGAGAATATGGAGAAGTTGGTGCCAAAACTGCTCAACAGCCACTAATTGCTCTGAGAGGACTTGAAGTGGAATATAACACATGTAAGTGAGAGTGAGAGAGAAAGAGAATTCTGAAACAAAAAACATTCCTCTGCACACACTCCCCTCTGGGGAGCGGATGAGTGAACACACACGACAGGATGTCAGTCACATTGCTTAGTGCACTACTGGAAAGCACTCAGATACTACAGCGATGAGTGTGGTATAATAACCTATACAGAATAGAATAGTACAGATTGGGGGCTCCAAGTCCAAGAAATAGTGTTGTGTTCCCATTCTGACAGCGGCAGTTACCCAACAAATTATAATTTGAATTCTGTCATCCACTCATTCCACGATTCTGGTACATTAACGCAAGCTGTGTATTAGCATGGTTGCTGCTGCTGCTAAATGTAAACAGCCCTCAGCTGCATTTGGAACACAGTGGGTGGCAGGGTCAGATGACAAATATATTTTCAAACTTCCATTGCAAGTACAATAAAATACAAATTAAAAATACAAAAATATTACTAGTCAGGGTCTTGGTAAGCAATTTGTAGTAGTTTTCCAATAAATCCTACATCAGTGCAATTCTAGAAATCTTAAACATTACATAGAGGTATGGTTTAACAAGCCTATATAAAACCAACTGTTCATATCAAACTTCCTCATACACTGTTATAAATATTGTTCATTTGGACTCTGCATGATATGAGCTTTATCTCCAGTGCTACATAATGGCAATAAAAACTACACAGTTTTCATTGTCATCTCTCACTACTTTAATTAAAGTAGAGACTAAAATGTCAAGCTTATTTTATGTTGAATTTCCAATTTTATTGGTTCTATTTCTTTTTTATTGGTTTATTTTTAACTATCTGACTGCTGTACTCTTGTGTTTTCATTCATTTTAAGCAATATAGCAATGTATACATTTTACTTCTAAACCAATGCTCAGATTGCCAAGCTATAGACCAACAATAAACTGTCACACTTTAATCATCTTTGTCAAAATAAAACCCTCCTCTTTCATTCACAAACACACGAAAAACATTCCATTAATCAGTTTTTTCATACTAGCTTGCTACCAATACTTCATTCCAATTTTCCATAAGACGCTGGCAAAATTCCCCAGTACTGAAATTGGAGGAGAAATATATGGAAAAGTGACTATGAAAATAAATGCTAACAATTTGGCTTCTGATTACATACAGAACTGAAATGGCTATGCTTTCTATGGGTGTCTGGTAATAATTTGATCCAATAATTTGATTTATTTTAGAGTTCTCTTACACTAATCAAGATGCTTGGGTTATGCTCCTGCGTTTACCACCAGGAAGAGACAAAGAGCGAAGTATTAAATGATGTCATATCCAGGTGTAAGCGGGTCTTATGGCTTGATGTCCTAAAAATAAATTATAACTAAATTATAACTTCAGTGCTTGAGCATTCATAGTGTGGGATGATGTGTTTAGACCAGTGGTGGGAAACCTGCAGTAATCTGATTGCGGGCCGCGAGACATTTTGCTGACGTTGACTGTCTGCAGGCATGGTCCCCCACAGCTCCCAGTGGCCACGGTTTGCCGTTTCAGTGGGAGCTGCAGGAAGCGATGGCCAGAACGTCCCTGCGGCCTGCAAGACTCCTCTCCTCTTATGGGCTTATAGGTCAATAGCACCGTACATAATGGAGGCAGGTCTTCCTGACTCTTCAAATAGACAATCTGAAACAAATGTCTCTGACAGCTGTGAACTTTCTCACCTCCCTGTTCATCACACTGGGGTGTTAACTCTAAGACCCAATAATGCCACCTTAAATGTCACCGTTAACTATTCCTTTGCTGATCACTTTAGCAGATTAGGTGAGAAAGGAGACTGATGCCCACAAAACGGAACTGGGAGTTGCTGCAGGGAGAGAAATGAAGAAAGAAAGGAAGAGGGCAAGCAGAAAGTCAGAAAAAGGAAGAGAAATAAAGGACAGAAATCAATGTTCACAAAAGTAAAGATATTACTTTTGAATGATGCTGAATGTGACAATAAGGCAGTTAATAAATAGTAACACTAGTGAAAACAAAGTTTTGTTCCATAAAAGGCCATGTTTTACTCCTTTTCTTTGTATAATCTTTCATTGACAACTGTGGGATATCTGCTGTGGATTTAGGGTAGTTACATAGTTGTGCATAATAATCCTGGCCCCCAGATCATAATTACATATTCAGTTTGGCCTTCTCCATAGAATTAGTTGGATGGCCCTGTCAAACAACCAACTGGGAACCACGTAACTTATTCAGTATTATTCTGCCCACTAATCAGAATCAGAGAGAATATCTTTAATAGAACACTCTCTCTCACCTGCTTCTTCTATGTTTTATTAGCAGTGGCTCCTATTTATTTTATTTAAAATCACCCATCTTTCTCTTCTGGAAAGGCTGTTTAATCCAGTCTGGGTTTCAAAATCAAAGATCTCTGGGTTGAGCTTTCTCTAATGCACTTTATAACAAGGCAAAAATGACTTCCTTCATCATTTACACCACTAAAATAAGAGAAGATGGGACTCCAAAATAAATTAGCCAATGATTTCATCACAGAGAAAATGATTTCACAGAAAACCAGAGCTGCAATATTATCACCACTCACTTCAGTATAGCTACACTGAAGAGTATTGTACTCCACAATGAATCCCTTTGAAATCGTAGAATCATAGAATATCAGGGTTGGAAGGGACCTCAGGAGGTCATCTAGTCCAACCCCCTGCTCAAAGCAGGACCAATCCCCATTTTTTCCCCAGATCCCCAAATGGCCCCTCAAGGATTGAACTTACAATCGTGGGTTTAGCAGGCCAATGCTCAAACCACTGAGCTAATAAATGGGTCTACTCACAGAGTAAGAAACTACTCAATGTAATTAAGAGCGACACAATCTGGCCTAACTATACTGGTAAGAGCAGGATCAGGACTTCAGTTTTGTCATTTTCCAGTGGCCACAAGAGTGGCAGACAACACAGTCTTTATTGCAAGCACTTTAATCCTGTACTATCAGTCTTTCCTTTTCCACAATTTAATTGAAAGCATAAAGTAATCTTAGCACTAAATACTTACTCCATCATAGAAGGTGGAATAGTACAGCAGTCTTGGATTGCAGTCAGGGGTGATGTCAGGTGAGCAGTATATGAAGCTTCCACTACTTGCTTATTGCGATTCACTACATCCAAGTATCGGTTAAACTTCTCCCGAATTTTTTTTGCCAGCTGAAAACAAAAAAATATTTAAAATTAAATCAAAGACTCTTTGTACTATCTTCTGCCATGCTAATGAATCTGTGTTAAAAGAAAAACAAACTGCACACATTAAAGCTAAAAATTCCATGCTTTATGCAACATATCACTTAATTTTCACTGCACAGGCTGAAATAGTCATCATGTGAGTCATAAAATGGCCACACTAAGCAATCCATACAAAATGCTAAAATATATTTACTGTCTTGCAACATATATCCATTTTCAGCCATGCTAATTTTGCTTTAGTTGAACCAGTCATCATGAAAAATCATTAATTTTGAACTGTGAAAATATACTTTAAAACGCATTAAAAATAATGATGTTTTGTAGCTGTGGTGATTGCAGGATATTAAAGAGACAAGGTGGATCGGGTAATATCTTTTACTGGACCAACTTCTTTACTGGACCTAGACCAGAAGGAGAGCTCTGTGTAAGCTCAAAAGCATGTCTTTCTCACCAACAGAAGTTGGTCCAGTAAAAGATATTCCTCATTCATCTTGTCTCTCTTAAAAGTAATGAGACAGAGTACCTTCATTTAATCGTTTTAAGTGAAAAACGGTACATAGCTCTCAGCCTTTGAAAGTTACCCAAACTTCATTCTCATATTTTACTCCTCACATCTTCTAGCACAGGACCTGATCTAACTCTCTTTTAAGCCAGTGAAAGTCTTTCCACTGCTGTCAGTCGGAGTTGGATCAGATCCTTTGTGCAGTGCTTAAGGATACTGCTGCTGCATTTACCATCTAACACAAGTATTTCAAACAATTTTTTCTGAGAAGGCCAAAAGAAAATATGATGGAGATTCAACTAAACAGACCAATATTATTAAACGTAAGTACTTATGGCTGGGCCTCTAAATCCATATTTAGGGTCCTAAATAAACAGCCTGAGCAGCCCAAGCTGTACTGATTTCAATGGCAGATGTGGGTGCTTAGTGCCTTAAAAAACAGACTCTTGCTGAATTTAGGAGCTTGACTTTAGGCACTCTCTATTTGGCAATTTTGGCTATTCTCTTTACATCTCACTAATTTAAGAATTTTTATATCCCTGAAATGAAGTAAACATCATATAGGAACTTCCCTGGGCTATTTGCTTTTAGCCTGTCAGCCCAGGGGGGCCTGGATCAGTGTTCATGTTGCACTCCCTGTCAGTACCCGGCCAGGGCTAAGGATGCTCATGATCTAACCAACAGACCAAATTTGGTAATGAATCCTGGTCACATGCCACCTGAGGCACATATGTTAAGAAGAAGATCCCAAACCCACTGAAGTCAGTGGAAATGGATCAGGCCTCAAGAGCATGATTTTGTTTGCAACACTTGGTAATATCCATGACAGTATATCCTCTACAGCTTGCATTCTGAATGCAAGGGAATAATCTTTTAACAGTTTACTGCCAGTAGTGAATATTCAAAAATATTTCACTTCACATTTTAATTAACAGTATCTTCAGAGCTGAAGAAAGTTCTTTAATTACCATACGAATATCATTTTGCTCCCTTCCAACTCCAACACCTCAGCTAAAGAAATGACCAGACAACCACTAGTAAATTATACACTGAGAAATGCAATTGGTCAGTTCAGGTCTCCAGGACTGACAAGTGTCTTTCCTAACTATTACTAACTGAACATTTCATCATGATTTACTTTCTTATATGACTGATAAGGCCCACAGTGATAACAGCAATGGATTTGCGTCCATTGTTCCATCCAATACTACAGCTCAATTACCGTACAGGTCTCCAAGGAACATAGTTTTTAACAGACTACTGCTCAAAATGAAATGACTTGTAGAATTATATCTAATTGGTTTTGTAGAATGATTTATTATTACCACACCAGAAGACTACTAATCGTCTCCCTCTTACATCTCTTTCAATGATCAGATAATAAGTAGCTGAGTAGGTTCTCTCTTTTTCCATTTTCAGGCCAACTTTCTTTTTGATTATCTGTATTCATCAGCATATTAAATATAACACTGGAATACCCAGCCCTCCCAAAAAATATATAAGCCAAAATTTCTAAAATGTTTCAATACCATCTTCAGACATTTTTCTCTCAGTATGGGCAATTGAATGGCCGTCATCAAGCTTTCATTCAATATTAAAAATTATGGGGTGCAGAGAGAGGTTTGAGCCTGCTGATAAAATGAACGATGCAACTAACTGTAACAAAAAAAATTACACAAACCATGTGTAGAAAAAAAGTACATAAAACACTTAAATTAAAATGTATTAGTTTTTTTGTTAACTGAATACTGTACGTAGTGAGTTTTTGTCATATAATTTGCTTTTTTATATTAGCAGTTCAGCTGGTGGTAAAACCCATGTCCCTATGAGCAACTATCCCTCTGTACATTCACCAAAGTCTACAGGTCTTACAAATCTTTTTGCAGAATTGTCTGTACCACCAAACATAGGGATTCCACTGAGAAGCTGATGTAACTTTATAACACCTTCCCATCAGATGATCTCAAAATGATTCACACTCATTTTTCTAAGCTACCCAACACCTTCTGTAGTTGACAAGTATTATCACCCACACTTTGTGGATGAGGCACAGAAAGCTGCAATTTGCAAACAATCTTCTGACGCAGTGGGGCATGGTTGTGTGGTGTGAAACAGAAAATTCACAGAGGCCTAGAGCCCCAGTGGCTGAAGAAAGAAGATCACAGTACATCAGCCCAGACCCGTCACTACTGTTCAGGTTTACAATCTTCCATCTTCAAAAAACAGAACAGATTGAAAGAACTGTGTCAAGACCTAACCTGCTGTAAAGAACTAAAGAATGCACAGCATTTGTCATCACCTGTGCCCATTTGATTCCCACACAAAAAAAGTGTATCAATTGCAAACCAACTGTGGAAAAAGGTAGGGATTATGAGGTTATTGGCCTAGTGGACAGGGTGGGGAACGAGTAGATATGATATATCTGGATTTTAGTAAGGCTTTTGACACAGTCCCACATGACACTCATAAGCAAGCTAAGGAAATGCATTCTAGATGAAATTACCATGAGGTGACTGCGTAAGTAGTTGAAAAACTGTACTCAAAGAGTAGTTATTAATGGTTCTCTGTCAAACTGGGAGAACGTATATAGTAGGATTCTGCAGGGGTCAGTCCTGGTTCGGGTACTATTCACTACTTTCATTAATGACTTGGATAATGGAGTAGAGAGTATGCTTATAAAATTTGTGGATGATACTAAGATGGGATGCGTTGCAAGCACTTTGGAGATTAGGATTAGATTACCATTTTGTGTTACGATGCTACTTATGTGTAATGCATTTCAAATGTCACCATTTGACAAATCAAGAGAATTGGTCATAATTCAACAAGATGAAATTCAATAAAGAAAAGTAAAAAGTACTTCATTTAGGAAGAAAAAATCAAATGCACAACTGCAAAATGGGGAACAATAGGCTAGATGGTAGTAATGCTGAAAAGGATCTGAGGGTTATAGTGGATCACAACTGAATGAGTCAATTTGATGCAGCTGCATAAAAGGCTAACTCTTCTTTGGGGGTGCATTAACAGGAGTGTAAGACACAGGACGTAATTGTCCTTCTCTACATGCCACTGGTGAGGCTTCAGCTGGAGTACTTTGTCCAGTTCTGGGCACCACACTTTAGGAAAGATGTGGATACATTTGAGAGAATCCAGAGGATGGTAACAAACAAAATAAAAGGTTAGAAAACCTGACCTATGAAGAAAGGTTACAAAAAACTGGGCATGTTTAGTCTTCTGGAAAGATGACTGGGGGGGGGACCTGAGAACAGTCTTCAAGGTAAGGGCTGTGATAAAGAAGATGGTGTTCTCCATGTCCACTGAAGGCAGGACAAGTAGTAATGGGGCTTAATCTGTCGCAAGGGAGATTTAGGTTATATATTAAGAAAAAGTTCTAATTATAAGGGTAGTTAAGCTCTGGAATAGACTTCCAAAGGAGCTTGTGGAATTGCCATCACTGGAGGTTTTTAAGAATGGTTTTGACAAACACCTGTCAGGGCTGGTCTAGGTTTACTGGGTCCTGCCTCAGTGCTAAACTTGATGACCTATCAAGGTCCCTTCGAGCTTTATATTTTGAAGATACTATGAAAACAAATTTTGAAACCTTGAACTTTGCTGTGAAATGGAAGAGTCTTCCTCCTGTCAGCTCGTCACAGCCCTCTTCAACTCAACTTAAAAAAATTGTTTTTCTTCTTGCTGTTCAGCTTTTATCTAGTACTTATGTTTCTACATTTTCCCTTTTTCTTTAAGGAAGTGACACTGAATAACGATGACCCAGTGCTTACTCCAATCAGTGTAGTCATTTTACGTCCATTTCTTTGGGCAGCCAACATGCAGACCGTATTTTTTTTTTAAGTTACCAGTCAGGTTAAACAATAACACCATTTTGTGTTACGATGCTACTTACGTGTAATGCATTTCAAATGCACCATCTCTACTGACAATGTTTCATCACAACATCAGTGAATTTCACTAATTTTTCCAGAGACATTTTTCTCATTGTGTATTTCCTTAGAGCCTTTTTAAAGCTCTTTTACCTCTAAGTGCTACATCTCTGAAGTCTTCTTTGGGGGGTGGGGGAAGGGCAGGGGGGTGTTTACAGAAAGGAAAGTTACTGAACACACTTTATTTATGGGTTTCAGAGTAGCAGCCGTGTTAGTCTGTATTCGCAAAAAGAAAAGGAGCACTTGTGGCACCTTGGAGACTAACAAATTTATTTGAGCATAAGCTTTCGTGAGCTACAGCTCACTTCATTGGATGCATCCAATGAAGTGAGTTGTAGCTCACGAAAACTTATGCTCAAATAAATTTGTTAGTCTCCAAGGTGCCACAAGTACTACTTTACTTTATTTATGGCTGTATCTTAAAGTTAAATAAATGTCAAAGACTGTATTCAAAATATGTATCAATGAATTTGACAAGCATGGATGATATAACTGACTTACACCAGGGGATTAACATCCAGGAAAGTTTTACTTGTATGTTGAAGAATGTTGTATGTATGTTGAAGAATTTAATATCTTATTTTTGAATTCCTTATGAGTCGTAATATTTTTGGCATCATGACTTTATAGATATCTTGGGGCTTTATGAAGTCTCGTATTCTAGACCATCTCATAAATTATATTTACTCTTCTGTATCCCTTTTATTCTTAAAAGGCCCATGGCTGTCCTCCATACTTGGAGCAGACCACTGAGTTCTGCTTGAGTTAAGCACCTCAGGCTCACAACCATCCCAAGCTATTTGTAAACTGATACTAGAACATATAGTTCTAATTTCTCTGAATGGTACTGATAACACTTTTTATCAATATATGAAGAACCAGCAAATCTCCTTTTCTTAAAATAATGACAGCCCAGTTCAGGCTCCCAGACTTTCAGTACTTTTAGCAAAGCATCCCATAACACACTCTAGGAAACCCTGAAAGACTTTTCTAATGGCTCAATTGTTGTCTACTCCAAAAATTTTAAAAGGGAACGCTAGTACCTTGAAAGTCATTCTGAAAACTATTATAATCACATCAATATTTATATAGTTTGTTTCATCAATACCTTAAAAACATTAAGTCTAACACCACTGGAAGTATATCCTCATTTTACAGATATGGAAGCAGCTGAGGAGATAATGCTCAAGTCAAAATGTCACTTAACTAAAACAGATTTCACAGTAGCAGCTGTGTTAGTCTGTATCCGCAAAAAAGAACATGAGTACTTGTGGCACCTTAGAGACTAACAAATTTATTAGAGCATAATGAAGTGGGCTGTAGCCCACGAAAGCTTATGCTCTAATAAATTTGTTAGTCTCTAAGGTGCCACAAGTACTCCTGTTCTTTTAGCTAAAATACTGATCTCCAAATTCCTTTAGACAATGCATGGAGATGTATTTCTTACTGAAATCTGCAACTGAACCTCATCTCATGACTGCTGTATCCTTCAGAGTTACATTAGACAGTCTCTTAAGTAAAAGGGCAGACACCTTCACACCTATTATTGGCTACCTTTTAATTGGATCTCTCTCAGCATTAAGTAAAAACTGTCACTTAACCATTAATATGAAGTGTTGGCATGCTAAACACCCCTTTAACCCTACAAGCAGCACAGAATACTTGTTCGACAATTGTGTAATGAAAGCCATGTCATCTAATAACCCTCACTGCTTATTTTTTTTTTTTTTTTACACATCCTTTTCTTCTGTCTTTCCTTAAAATATTTTAAAGAGCTTTGTCTACTGCAAGAGAAAAAAAATTAGCCCGCTTTCCCAATATGCTACTTAACCTTTGTTAGAATCCAATTTATGTGCTAATGTACAAGATCAATTACAACAAATTCATGGCTTTTTCCACTGTCACTCACATCAAGACTGGCTGGGATAGTGAAGCGCCCAAGGCAAAGCTAGGTCAGATCTCACAGCTAAGGGACCTCTAACAAAAGGTCCCTTTTATTATTAAGAATCTTAAAGTGAAACATTGGTGTATTTCTCCTGTTAATGTTTTGGGTATTCAGCTGAGGAACATTAGAACTGACAGTTTTTTAAGGTCAAGACTACATGGACATGGAGTGCTGATATGTGAAACTGAGGGGAAGTGGATGGCATTATTCTTCTCTTCCTTGAGTCTAGACTGTGTGGGATGAACTTCTTAGGCAATATCTGACCTGAATCAATGACAAATGCATCAATCTGATCCACAGATTTTTTAGGACCAGAAGGACCACTATGATAATCTAGTCTGACCTCCTAGCTGTTCTGAGATTAACTGTAGATTCTTCTTCAGTTTCCTGGTCTGTAGCCCCAAGAACCTATGTATTTCACCATGATCTTCAGACACTTTTTCTTGTGGATTGCGAAAGGATTAAATTGATTAGGCTCCACTCTGAACTAGGTGGTGAGCTACCATGGTTTGTATTATATGACACATTCTAAGTCTTTCCTCTGATGTAACAGGAAACAGAATGATTAGGGGAAATAGGAGAGCGCTAACACCCTAAACTGGGACTTGGCAGATCTGGGTTCAACTCTTGGCTCCATGCCTGGCTTTGACTCTATCTGACCATGCGCAAGGGATCAAGAAGGGATTTTTCTCCCCAAATGTATTCTGTTTTTTAATGTCCTTCTAAAGCCACAGGAATGGCCACATATGGAGCTGGGACATTGGATGGGGTGTGCCAGGGCACTGAAGTGGCACCATGCATTCTGTCTCTCTCCCTCAGGTGCTAGACTGGCTGATTCTTGCTCACGAGCTCAGGGCCTGACCAATCACTATATGTGGAGTTGCAAAGGAATTTTCTCCCAGGTTAGATTAGCAGTGACCTTAGGGTTTGGGTTTTTTTCTTCCTCTGTAGGATGTAGGTGTGGACCACCTGCCAGGAGTATCTGGGTTTCTCACACTTAATCATTTCCTTGCCATTGCGGGGACCCCTCCTATTGCCCACTGAGGTTGTGGAACCTCTATCATTTTGGAGATTTTTAAGAGCAGGTTAGACACCCTGCTGTCAGGGATGGTCTAGACCAGGGGTCGGCAACCTTTCAGAAGTGGTGTGCCGAGTCTTCATTTATTCACTTCAATTTAAGGTTTCGCATGCCAGTAATACATTTTAACATTTTTTAGAAGGTCTCTCTCTATAAGTCTATATGTTATATAACTAAACTATTGTCATATGTAAAGTAAACAAGGTTTTCAAAATGTTTAAGAAGCTTCATTTAAAATTAAATTAAAATGCTGATCTTACGCTGTCGGCCCGCTCAGCCCGCTGCCATTTTAGGGTTCCGTTCACCTAAGCCGACAGCAGGTTGAGCGTGGCCCTGGCTGGCAAGGGACCAGCAGCCAGAACCCCAGACCAGCAGCGGGCTGAGCGGGGCCGGTGGCCGGGACCCCAGACCAGCAGCCCGTTGAGCGGGGCCGGCGGCCGGGACCCCAGACCAGCAGCCCGCTGAGCGGGGCCGGCGGCCGGGACCCCAGACCAGCAGCCCGCTGAGCAGCTCAGCCTGTTGCCAGTCCGGTTTCTGTCCGCCGGCTCCTGCCAGCCAGGGTCCCGGCTGCCGGCCCCACTCAGTCCGCTGCCAGTTGTGATCCAGGCCCTGTCCACACAGAGTGGGTACCTACCTTCTCCCTGGTTCTAGCCCATTCTCTTCCTCTCTCTCTGCACTGAGCTGAGGGTGGGAGCGTGCTGAGAACAGGGCTGGGGGTGAAGGAGCAGGCTGGGGGTTAGGTCTGGCCAGGAGCTAGAATGAGGGAGGGGGCTCAGGGTTGGGGCAAGAGGTTTGGGGGTGGAGTGCTTACCTGGGCAGCTCCCATTTGGTGCAAGGGGTGCAGGTGGGAATGCGTGTGTGCGCGTGCGTGTGCGCACACGCACAGGAGCTCCCATTCAGTGCTCAGGGTGGGGGTTGGAATATGGGGGGGTGCAAGAGTCAGGACATTGAGTATGGGGGGACTGGGTATGTGGGGGGGTGCAGAAGTCAGGGCAGAGGGCTGGGGGCATGTGAGGGGGAGTGCAGGAGTCAGGGCTGGTGTGTGTGAGGGGGGTGCAGGGGTCAGGGCAGGAGGCTGGGTGTATTTGAGGGAGGTGCAGGGGTGAGGGCAGAGGGCTGGGAGGGTATGGGGGGAGTGCAGGGGTAAGAGCAGAGGGCTGGGGGTGCTCCTCGCCTCCTGCCCTGAGCAGCTCACGGCAGGGGGCTGGAGGGGATATGCCGATTCCACTCCTTCCCCTCCCTTCGGCCCGTCCCCATCTCCTCTTCCACGCCTCCTCCCCAGATTGCGGCTCGCTTCTCCCCCTCCCTCACAAGGGCCATCAGCTGATCGGAGGCAAGGAGGGAGAGGAGGAGGGGCAGGAACCCAGCACGCTGGGGGAAGAGGCGGGGGAGGGGGGAACTTGCCTGCTCTGTGAAGCTGCAGGGAAAATGAGTAAATGGAAGACTAGTAGGGACGAAGAACTCCCAGACAGACGTAGGGGCTAGAACTGCCAGACTTCAGTATGAATGTGGAACAAGAACCCAAGCTACAAAGGAATCCATAAGCTGAAACTCCAACGAAGAAGGCTTCAGCGACTGATTCTCTGGGATTTTTATGCTGTTTGCATGTGTTATTTTGTTCCCTTTGTTCCCCAACAAGCCAACCTGGCCTGTAAACTGGACGTCTGATCCCTAAAACTAATTCTCCCAAGGTCCCTGAGCTTCACCCAGTGTCTAATTTACTTTGGTTGGGTCATGCATGATTTATATCCTTTACTGAGATTTTTAGAACAAACTTTATGTTCTGCATTCTTACACAGTGAATGAGTTTGGAATGCAATATGGAAAACCAAGCATGAACATAACTGGTTTTTAAAAGAGGTACAAAGTCAAAATGGCTCAAAGAGCCAATCTCATTAAAGACATTATTATTTAGTGTCATTTCTTCATTGGGGGCAGAAAGAAGGAACAAATTTTGCATGTTAGCAGGAAAATACATCAACTTCAATTATCTGCTGTTGTGAAAAAAAAAGTTCCCATGTGGATTCAAAACTAGAGAAATGAGGGTATTTGCTTCAACCACAACAATTTTATTACATCCTCCTCAGAAGCTGTTTTGTATGTTCCCTTGCCAAATTGTATCTGATATCTTTCCTTAAATCTCTGTTGGATTTAGGAAAGCTACTCATGCCTTTTCTGATGACAGGTTGGATTGCAAACAGAAGATCTAGGGAATGTCTGCTATCTCTCAATTGTTATGTATCCTATGGAACCATGCTAACACCTTCTGTAGAGCTTAGTGCTAAAATAAGTCTGACATGGTGGCTTGTTTATACAACAGTGACACTTCCTGACCCTTTTCATAAGCTGATTGATACAAGTTGTTGCATGTAAAATTGCTAAATGCTACTTCTGTAATATGCATCAAAGGGAACGCCGATGTCAGTTATCTCTGAAGCCCTGTCCTAGAAAATCCTACACAAACAGAAGAACTTGTGTATCTTTTCATATGGTCCTGCTTATTTAACAGCAACTCATACAGAATAACTTTATACAATGGAGGAAAAAGCATAAAGAACTCCTTCAATTTTTGTGGGCTCAGAATTTCATTAAAAATCTTAAGTGAATTGCAAGCTCCATAAAACTCCTTGATCTTACCAAGTTGTGACAGCAGAATCAACAGCAGAGCACAAGCTAGCCCATATCACTCTCCTACTCCTGCTGGGCAATCACTATCCACAGGAGCAGCAGAGACAAGGTATTTGGGGCACAGGAGTATAAAAGAGTGACAAACTTGTTTACAATTCACTGCTTGACCCCTCCTCTAGCTAATTTTCCCCTGGCTGTGCAAGACAATAGAAAATAAAGGGAGTGGAGAGGGCTTGAGAGGGAAAGCAAGGAGTTCTGTGTTAGCTAGATTAAGTTTAATTTGATGGCAAAGGATCTGAAGGAGAGGCCAAAGAAACAGAGACTGAATGGATGGAGACAGATCAGGAGTGAAGAGGCACATTTACGAATGGTCAGGGAGGGTAGAAATGGCAGCTGAAGTTATGTGACCAAAAGAAATCACTCAAAGTTAAGATGTAAAGGGAGAAGAAGAGAGGGCCTAGGAATTTGTGGGAAACTCACAGACACTGCAAGAAAGGAGGAGAACCTAGGCTATGGAACTCACTACCAGAAAAGCAACACCATGCATTGCATTCAATACAAAATACAAAACCCTTCTCCTCTTTGACTTAGCTTTTCCTCAATCAAAAAATTCACAAACAAAGCCCCAACCATCACCACCGTCAAACTCCACACAAGAAGCTGCAAAGGAAGGAAGGAAGGAAGATGGAGAGAGATCATTTCTGGTAAAAATAGGAAGGGATCAGACACTACTATAAGGAGGGTTCGTACAAATACATAGACTAGATGGATCCAGTAAAGGAGGTACTAGGGGAACTAAAGTGAGGGAGGAGGTGAACTAGGAGAGGACAGGTTTCAGTTTCGTGTTAGTCTGTATTCGCAAAAAGAAAAGGAGTACTTGTGGCACCTTAGAGACTAACAAAGTTATTAGAGCATAAGCTTTCGTGAACTACAGCAAATGCATCCGATGAAGTGAGCTGTAGCTCACGAAAGCTTATGTTCTTATAAATTTGTTAGTCTCTAAGGTGCCACAAGTACTCCTTTTCTTTTTAGGAGAGGACAGTGTCACAAAAGACAAAGGAGAATAAGTTGCCATGGGAAACGGTGTGGTCAACAGTGTCAAAAGCAGTAGGGGAGTCACAGAGAAGAATGCAAGTACTCCTTTTCTTTTTGCGAATACAGACTAACACGGCTGCTACTCTGAAACCAGAGAAGAATGAGTACACCTAGCCAGATCTGAGGACCCTTGAAGCCATTAAACCCTTGGTGAGTAGTATCGATGACGTGGAGAGAGAAGCCAGACTGGAAGGGATCCAGGACAAAGCTGGGGGAGATGAATTTGAGGCAGCTAGTGTAAACTTTTCACTCAAGGAATTTTGAGAAGATGACGACGAAGACGGGAGACTGAGCAATAGTTACAGAGGAAGATAGGTTTGAAGGTTGGCTTGTTGAGGATGGGAAAGGGGGGAGGGGAAATAGAGAGCGAGTCCAAAGTTCAAATACTAGATCTCCTTTACTCTTTCTTCAATTCACTCGTGTTAAACTATTAATAAATCCTCTTGCGCCGGTCATAACTTCCTTCAATTCAAAATATCTTAAATTGATCAAAAAATTTGTTCAATCAAAACTGTATCATTATGCAACTTTGACTTTGGATTCTAAACTTACACTCTCTGAACTATCAGGAACCTTGATGTCTGACAATCTTGAACAGATGCTCTCCACTCTCATCTGCAAATTCTCCTACTCTCCCCAGAATATGTGCAACCTAACTGTGCACAAGTGCATATGTGCAACTGTGTCATGTGCAATTTAAACCACCTATTTGAAGAAATGCTTAATCTTACCTTCCTTTCCTCTCAGTCCGATGGCTATCATATTAAAACTATTCTTAATGCATATAACTCAGTTAAGAGTCAAACTCTCTTTATAGGGAAGCCCCACATCTATGGTGCAAATACTTATTTCAACATGGAAAAGGTTACATGGCACTAGTAGTAAAAATGGGTCAGAACTTAATAACCAGATCGTAACAGACCGTGAATCCCAGTGATGATTGAACATATGATATTCTGAACAAAAAGTGCTCTCAACTATGCTTGTAGCTTTATCCATTGCTTCACATGGACTCAGACATTCTGTTTCAGAGTGACACACAAAATGACATGGAATCCTACTGTACAGATTACTCTTAAGAAATAGACCGCTCTAGATTTTGAGAGCAATGAAGTGTCTTAGAGTTTTAAACTTAAAACCACTCCTTGTGTGCCATAAAGACAGTTGATTGTATTAAATCGCTGGTGCTTCAGGCCAACAGCTCTAGTTTTTCCCTCTGTTTCCTAGACGTCATTGTTTACATGGCGTTTTTTGTTTTGTTTTTTAAATAAAAATTGAGTGGCCTTCCAGAAAAGTTCTCAGTTGACAGAAAACTATAAATAATTGCCTTTGGCCATCAGTTGGTAAGAAACTGTTAATGACTGACCAAAAAAAAAAAAAAAGGAGCCAGTGATAGGGGACTTAATTTGCTTACATTTTATTTGCATTTGTTCAAGATGCTCAGTTGGATGTATCACTCTTACTCATAAAATTCCAGTTATACTGCTCGTGATTCATTAGGACTGAAAGACTAAGTTATTAATAAAACAGTACTCAATTATTCTTCTATCCACTTCAATACTGAGCTTTTAAACACAGTAATTACACTCTATTGGGGCCCCATTTTTCTTCTGTGACAGTTAAGTACCCATCACACTACTTACAATGTTTAGACATTTATTTATATCTACTTAGAATTAATGTGTGCATCTATGACTGGGGTTTAAGCTAGTGTTGTTTTTTTTTCTCAAGTTTAAAAAAAAAAAGCGTAGTGAAGGCTTCAATAAAGAAGACCCAATTCAGTTTCTGAATTTCCCAGCACACTTTTTACTTTCAAAAGCCATCCGATATGTATAATTTAGCCCATGTGACTTTTATGTGGTGTGCAGACCACCCAGAAATGGTAGTGAAAGATATTATTCTTCAACTTTAAATTAAAGCCAGTGAGCCCTTCTTTACCAAAGTCAGGATGATTTAAGGCCTAAAACTTCAATTTACCATGACAATTGCCCCATTTTGGACATGTTGCACACAAGCACACACATTTGTGCATGCTCAAACAAACAAATTTCTTTACAATGGACTGCACAATAAGCCACATTCTTTCTAATACCATATACAGTATGGCATAGATTTTCAAGGAAACTAATGATTTTTGGTTGCTTCCATTTTTGGATGCCCAACCTGAGACATCTTATGGCCCATCCATAGAGTTTGCCTCAGCACTGAAAAAGCAGTCCCTTTTAAGCTGTCTCAATTTGGGCATCCAAAAACTAAGGCCACCAAATCACTACTCACTTTTCAAAATCTCGGCCCATACTATCGGGTAAAAGCACACAAAAGACCAGATTTCATGGGGGAAGACCTGATTTCACGGTCTGTGACACGTTTTTCATGGCCATGAATTTGGTAGGGCCCTACTTATAATCCATCTTTTGTAGTTAATAAACTTGTTTTATGTTTTAATCTAAACCAGTGTGCCTTTAAGTGAAGTGTCTGGAGAAAAATCTCAGCTTGGTTTAACACAGGCTTGTTGCATATTCCTCTCCACATTGATGGAGGGGCAAACTGGGTAATAAATTCATACTGGTCAAGGTTTTGGCCAGGGCAGGACAGTAAAACTCTGGGATCCTAGGCGGAGAAGCTGGTGATATCTTACCTGTAGCCTCTCTATTGTTGGTTCACGCAGTGTTCGGCCAGCCTGTATGTAACTGCAGCTGGATGTGTCCCTGCCTGTGTGAACGTATAGGACCAGGAGCAGTCTACAGCTTGTCACAGCAGCATAGTGTGAGTGGGAACCCAGGCTGGTGAGTCAGAGGGCTCAGTGGTACCTCAGTTCCAGGTGGGAAACCATCACAATAAGTTCCACTGTATCTAAACTAGAAGAATGTACAAGGTTCTCTCTCTCTTCCCCTACCCCCTCCCACTCTCCTGAGTTAAGCACAAGCTCCTTTCTGCCTGCCCCCATCTTATTTACTTAACAACCTTCATAGCGGGACTAGTTTGTTGTCTGCAGTGAAAACCAATGACCCTTAAGTTTAAAATGTAAGCTCCAGAAGGCAATAATTGTTTTTAAACCTAGTGGTAACAGAGTAGCTTTTTAAATCCAAGTGGCCCCAGATTTTAACATTAATCTTCACCACCAGTGATTCTGGGCATGTTTATACAAATGAATATGGTGTGGCACCAGGTTCAATCCAAATATTATATTGTGATAATTAACCGTCCTTTTAAATTGGTTTAAATATCAGTGTACAGTATGTTAATTTAAGACTAGTAGTAATAGGAAAACTTTAGAATCCCTCATTAATCCAGTATTTTTAAAATATATTGCATATTTTACCAATATGCATTCAACTTCCTTCAAGAAAAAATTAGGAACCTACCAAAAAACATGACTAGCAACATTTCTGAAAATTCCAGACAATGAACATTATTATAAACTCAATTACTACTCTGCACTAGTATATAGGTTTGATACTATGACACAAGAGATCTCTTTTGGATACAGTATAATCACTGAACCCTTTTAATGTCCCTAATGACAGTCATTTTTTGTACAATTATGAGAAAGTAGTGTGAATTTTTTATGTTTTGGATAGTTGTATGATATTTAAATATATAATACGGATGGATGCAGCTATACTAAGTACACTAAATTCCTAACAAAACAAAAGTAAACCTTAGTGCATAAAACACCAGTGAATTAACTAAATTAGAAATATCCTAAGATCTTTTTTGGTATTATTATATTGTTTCCTCAACACTGTTGCCATGGTTTCTTTGGGAACAATGCTGCATATCGCAATGAGTAATTAAATTTTAGAAAGGGAAACTGTCAGGTAGTTTAGGATAAAAAAATATATTTAGTTAGAACAAACACATTTGTTAAGACCTAATGTTAATTGAATTTTTATTTTATCTTATTATTTATATACAAATATTTTGCTGAAATATTAACTGAAAAGTGAACCCAACCTAGGCAATTAGGCAACACAATGAAACATAGTTTAGAAATGTAGTGTTAATGCACTTGGGAAGAAATAATTTGAACTTCTCAAATGCATAGCTGGGTTCACAATTACCTGTAATCACTCAAGAAAAAAATATTTTTGTACACACACACCACTGATATAATGATATTGGGGTGTCATTGGGGACAGCGTCACTCTCTAAAAACCTCTGATCGAGTTAAGTCACAAGAATAGTCTAAAAAAATAGCAATGTGAGAATGTTCTGTTAGGAATGAGATAGAGAATAATACTGAAACTAATACAGGGCCTTTAGATCAAATTGATAGCACATCCTGAACCTCATTACTGTGTCCAGTTCTGATCACCTCAGCTTAAAAAAACAAACAAACCAGAAAAAGAAGAAGTCCAGAGAAGGATAAGGAAAATTCTTAGAAACATGGAAAGTCTTCCACATAATTTAGTTAAAAGAGGCTACAAATACAAAGTGACTTAGATGATGGAACAGAGCTATACAGGGGAAATAGAAAATGGAACAGAGAAGGCCTTCCTATCATACTTCCCCATCCTCTCTCATATTACAAGCACAAAGGAACCGACTCCCCAACTGAATTGAAAGGCAGCCAGTTTACAAACACATTTAATGCATGGAACTGACTGCAACAAAATACTGAGGCAAACTGCTTAGCAGTATACATTAAAAAGATTAGATATTCATATAAACATCACCATCTACAATTCAGGACACAACCCAACTGGTACTAGGAAAAAAAACTTCTTCCACAGAGCACATGCTATTGCATAATATCTATTGCCGGAATTTATCCACCATCCTCTGTAGTGTCTATCTAGTACTGGTAACTGTCAGAGACAGGATAATTGACTAGAATCTCCCCAACAATTCCTATGAACCGTGTTATCACACCAATCAATCTAGTTCCACCAACCTGCATGAATTCAAATAGTACACAAGAAGCACCAAAGATGAAGAGTAAAATTTCCTTTTTACAAATCTTTCAGTTTTCATAAACTAAGGTGGGCTTATTTACAGTGGGGGTGATTTTTAAAATGTATGATTTCTTTTATCCGATAGTCTACTTTTCATCCTGGGTCACTAATTATACGATCATAGACAAGCATGAAAGTTGAGCTCTGATATATTATGCATCTTAATTTTAACTCCAGCAAAGAAGAATATTCTTAAAACTGAAGATTTTTTTTAAAATAGTACCTAAAATTGCTAGAATTTTTCTTATATTATTCCATTTTCCACATATTAACTCAACTCCAAGAATGACCATAACCATATTCAAATTACTGTATTTCCTTTGAACTAGAGAAGGGCTGAGCTCCAATTTCAAATCCCAATTTGCCCAAAGTTTGAGTGTACTATATTTGAATCCAGAGTTTAATTCAAGCCCATCTCTATTTTGACTTTTTGCCCTGGAAAGCAATTCATGTCTGATAGGTACTTGGAGAGTTCGTTTACTTATCTGCACATCCAATTTAAATCCATATGCTGATGCAAAGCTGTAAAATGCTCTTGAAAGAGTACAACTGTCCAGCCACCAAATTAAAAATTACTTGCATGTTTTGAGGGCAATTCATTTTTCCCCTGGGAAAACTCTGCTCTGAGGCAGTATTGTTTTTACTGAATGTTAAAATAGGTTTGATGGAGTCTAAGGAGGTCAAGTTACTTGCATAAGGTCACAAGTAAGTTAGTGGCTTAAGTGGGAATCAAAAGCCAGTTCTTTGTTCTAGCCCCTAGATCAGTTACATAAAACAGTGTTTGCCATTTCTATCAAAATTGATCACATTTAGCATGAGATGGAGTTCTGAGAATAAGCAAGCTGAAAATGAAATTAGAATTTTAGGTTTGTCTTTTTCATTCAGTCTGATCCTTTAGCCTTTATATTTACCCAAACATAACCTTTGTTTCTTGTACTGCAGTGTATTAAAATAGAAATAACCAATGTGGGGGCCTACACTTACCTAATATTAAACTCAAGATTTTACTTTTTTTAACCCAAACATATGTTGAATTTTCAAATCTATTATTTTAAATAAACAGACAAATTTGAGTGATGCAAACAGATGTTATAAGCTAATCAAATACCTGCACATAAATCAGATGAGATTCAGCTGAGATTACATTTGAAAGCTCACAAGTACATAATACTGCATATACAAATGTCAATGTGTTAGTGATCACTAAACATTCACCTAAAGTGAAGATTATTTAAAGGGCACAGCCAATTTAAAATCTAGTCAATTTTTTTTTTTTTTTAAGGAAAGCAGTGTCAATGCTATATCTGTCTCCAAGTCCTGCCTATACAAGACATGTTTTTCTCTCCCTTGTTGCTGAGTGAAAAACCCTTACAGAGAAGTAAATTGCCTTACTATTCAGGGGAGAGCAAAGCTACCAGACGGGTACAAAGTAAACAACCTTCAGTTATTGTTCACTCTGATTTCATGTGTAAGAATAGTCAATAAAATACGTTCAGACAAAAAAGTGTGATATTTAAGTTGACTGTGTCCCTTTAAAAACCCAACACTTTCCCCCAACCGATGGCCAGGGGATTTTTATACATTCCATTTTTTCCTTACCTGTTGAACTTCACTTTCTCCATTTGAGATTTTTTCGGTGTACACAAAGGAGTTGAATATCCGCTGTAATAAAATCAGAAATGGTGCTTAAGGGACATTGGCATAATACTGATTTCAAGCAATATTGAAGGGAAAAAAACAATAAAAATGCAGTATGTTAGGAAAAGACAGATTTCATACTATGACTCATTTAAAACAGTTTTTAAAACTGTCAACTTTACCTAAAGATAACCACATTTATGCAAGCAAAATACATGCTTCTATAATTAAATAAGTAAAGCAAATGTTTACGTTTTTAAAAAGAAAAATACAGGATGCTATTTGCAGAGCCTCTGCTATTTTATCCAACTGGTATAATTTAAAATATCTATGCTTTCTATTTAAAATCTGTTACCTCTGACTACTATAATTGTTTACAGATACTAAACATTTATCATAATAAAGCTCTTTCAAAACATTATTCTTTCCATATTCTCCAAGTTTTTAATTCATTTCTGATCCTCCAGTTGTTGGCTTTTGCCTGCATCCAAAAGCCTGTGGGCTAGAGGTTAGAAGGCACTGTGTTTGTTTGGAAGACAGGAGAATGAGACCTGATTTTGTATGCCTACTAGGAAGTGAGACTGGCATTGATGTAACAGCAATTACTATCCCAGTCTTTAAGTTTCTAGAGTAGGGGAAAAAAAAAGGACTTTCAGAATTCTTTGAGGGGGTCAACAAGCATATGGGGATCCAGTGGATATAGTGTATTTAGATTTTCAGATCGTCTTTGACAACGTCCTTCGCCAAAGGCTCTTAAGCAAAGTAAACTGTCATGGGATAAGAGGGAAAGTCCTCTCATGGATCGATAACTGGTTAAAAGATAAGAAACAAAGGGTAGGACTAAATGGTCTGTTTTGAGAATGGAGAGAGGTAAATAGTGGTGTCCCCCAGGGATCTGTACTGGACCCAGTCCTATTCAACATATTCATAAATGATCTGGAAAAAGGGGTAAACAGTGAGGTGGCAAAATTTGCAGATGATACAAAGCTACTCAAGATAGTTAAGTCCCAAGCAGTCTGCGAAGAGCTACAAAAGGATCTCACAAAACTGGGTGACTGGGCAACAAAATGGCAGATGAAATTCAATGTTGATAAATGCAAAGTAATAATGTACATTGGAAAACATAATCCCAACTATACATATAAAATGAGGGAATCTAAATTAGCTGTTACCGATGAAGAAAGATGTTGGAGTCATTGTGGATAGTTCTCTGAAAACATCCACTCAATATGCAGTGGGAGTCAAAAAGTAAACAGAATGCTGGGAATCATTGAGAAAGGGATAAGACAGACAGAAAATATCATATTGCCACTACATAAATCCATGGTACTCCCACATCTTGAATACTGCGAATAAAAGGTATATTGGAATTGGAAAAGGTTCAGAAAAGGGCAACAAAAATGATTAGGGATATGGAATGGCAGCCATAGGAGGAGAGACTAATAAAGACTGGGACAGCTTGGAAAAGAGACGACTAACGGGGGGGTTTGATCAAGGCCGTCCCTACCCATACGCAAAATACGCAGTTGTGTAGGGCACCAGGCAATATGGGGCACCAAATTTCCTGGTGCCCCATACAGCTGTGTGCTGCTCCAGTTCCCACCCCCACTCCACCCCTTCCCCCAAAGCCCCTGTCCCTACTGGCATATAGCAGCTTTCACCCAGATACCTGGTCTTAGGGTGCTTTGCAAGAAAAAGAAGCCAACCATCAGAGGTGTAACTTTTTGGTTTGTACTGCAAAAACAACAAGGGGAAAAAAACTGTTTGAAATGGAAAGGGAGTGAATTGTTGATTAAATAAATATTACTTCAAAATTTTAAGATGACTAAATACTATAAAAATAATTTTAAAAAACCCCCCAGTTTGCCCTTTGAATATTAACGTTAAGTTATGTTTAATATTTAGGGGCATATCTTTAAAAAAAAACAACAAAAGCCAAAATAAATTATTACTGTGGAATTTTTATACATATTAAAGTGACTCATTTTTCAGTGATGTTTGAAGAATCCTGTAGTAATGCTGCAGTACAATATGTAGCCATTTGGTTCCTTATTGAAAGTTTTAACCAATACAGCTCAAGATTGAAACTTTTGCTTCTGCCCCTGTCTTATCATTTTACTTCTGAGAAGAAAAAAAAGTAAACTGCCACCACAATCTAAACTGAAGTTACTCCACAAAAATTTACGGCCCAAGCGGCACTTTACCAATGCAGCCTCTCTACCATTTACTGGAGCCTCAGTGCATCACATAGGGAAGAGAGCACTGGGGATTACATTATAGACTTCAAAGACACAAAAGAAAAAACAAGAGGGCAAAATCTTGGTTCTACTGAAGTCAATGGGAATTTTGCCATTGGTTTAAACAGGGTCAGGATTTCACCCAGAGAGTGGACATCACATACATCAACATGGAGCCCAATGCATGAAAATGCAGCAGCAAGAATACCAGTTGCTCCTATTTGGCTATGTATGTGCCATGACAGCTATTCAGAGACACTATGGTGGAGGACATGAAGTTGATGGAATGCTTCACATTTACAGCAATGCAGTAAGTCTGAAACAGACTTCCCAGACGCTCAGTTCAACTCTCCTAAGTTTTAATAATATAAAATCAGAATTATTTAGAGCTACATAAGGCGTTCAGCATTGAATCAAAAGAAGTTGTTCAAAACTGTACGAGTTTTCCAGGTGAGAGTTTGGCCTATTTGCTTATAGTCAGAATGTACACATGTACACAGCCAGCAGAGGCACTCTGGAAAATCTTGGCTTATGACTGTCACTTCCCCTTATCCCTTTTCCTCTTGAGGACTTTAGGAATTTCAGAAATTTGAACTCTTAATATGAGAGCAGCATTTGGAAGGGCAGCTCTCAAGTTCACAAGTCCCAGGGAGCCTAGAAGGATAAAAAACAAAAATGTGACTACTCTTAAGACATACATGCAGATTTCTTTTTCTTTCCAGACTTTTGTTAAAAGCTATGCTCAGGTACTTAAACTACAAACATGTTTTTTTTTCCTTTAGATGAGAAGAAAAATTTAACATCAGAGAAAAATACATTAAAGCGTGTCATTTTGATGCAAAATGTTTTAAATGAATTGAAATTTTCTCCCCACATAGCATTTAATTTCTAGATATCAAAAGAAACAACAAGGAAACAGTTTGTCAGCTAGCAAGAATGAAGCTTCCTGTCCTTAATACAAAGCTGATCCTTCCCCTATACCTTTAAATATAGCTGTGTTTATGAACTATCAAAATAATGAGAGAGTATGTTATGAACAGTTATGAAAAAAATCACTACTTGTAGTAATTCATTTGGCCACTGGAATAAAGTTTTTTATTTTAAACCTATTTTGGGTTAAGATCAATTTTAGTCAAATTCTTTAAAATATTCATTTCAGGCAGAGAATTTTCTGAGTTTTATTAAAACTATACAAAAAAAGTAAAAACCTGTTAGCCAAACTGCAATTTTCAACAATAAATTAAACCAGAAATCCACACTAAATTAGGGTCCCACCAGTTGGAGAAAGGGCTAAATCATGGAGCGATTCACAGATAAGGTCCCCTGATCTTTCCCTCAGGTTACAGATGAATTGCTCTTCTACCTCTCCCAGCAATTCTATTACTTAGACATCTGTTCCCTATTCAATAAAACTACCTGGAATTTTCACCTAGAGCAAAAATTATTTCCCTCTGCATAATCAGGAGAATTTTAATCTTACAAAAAAAATCATCTCTGTACAAACATTCCGTTTTCTCATTTTTATTAAAACTTTGCAAAAAAAATAAGAAACCTATTAGCCAAAATGCACTAAGGATTGCACCAACTGGAGAAAAGAGTAAATCATAGAGCAGGTAAGATCCCCTGATCCTTTTGCCTTTTATTGTCATTTAACCAGTGTGCAAAGGACATGTGAACATTTACATAGTGTATTATTTAATTTTCTAAACAGAAAAAGTCTCTTTTTTCAACTTCCAAAAGTAGTTAAAGAGATTCCACAGATTGAAAGGTAAATTTAAATTCCAGAAACTTACAAAAAAAGAGAAATATTTAAGAGAGCATTCTCAGTGCGGGTTGCACAATGTATTAGCATCTTTACTTTATTCTCCCCACCCCTTGCTGTTTAATTGAGTCTGCTTAACCGATGGCAGCAGAATTCTAGCTCACTTTAACAGGAACAATTACACAAGTGTTTAATGAGATGGTCATTCAAGATTATTTGTCCTGACCCATCATCACTTAGTCCAACAACAGCTCTAGGAACATAGGAATTGCCATGCTAGGTCAAACTCAAGATCCATACAACAGGAGCAGGGACCAGATGCCTCTGACAACGGTGCAAATAACCCTACAGTAGGCAGATGTGGGGTTATCTGTGCCCCTCCCCCAAACGAAGGTCTCATTCTAATTCTAATCATTAGAGATGGTCTTACACCCTGAAACGTGAAGTTTCATTTCTCTTCCAGTACTTTTTTTCTTGACATCAATCACCACCACTTTGGTTATTCTTGTGGTTATCCAGTTCTTTAAATTTTGATAAATTATGTAACAAAATATTTCCTTTTCTCAGTTTTAAATTTGCAGTCTTTCAGTTTCATGTGCCTTTGTTCTTGTGTTCTGTAATCCGGAGAATAGAAGCTCCCTATCTACCTGTTCCATACCATTCATTATCTTAGATACTTTTATTATGTCCCCACTTAATCATCATCTTCTTTCTAAGGTGCACAATCCCATTCTTTTCACTCTCTTCATATGAAAGCTTTTCCATCCCCTAATCAGTCTTGTCACTCTTCTCTGATCACCCTCTAATTCCATCAGGTCTTAAGCAGGGTTCGAGTCATGCCTGAACACTCCGGAACACCATTCAGGCATTATTATTTTTAGCATTCTTATGAATGATAGTGCTGGAACACTCTTCTGGTACTTCCTTTTAAAGTGAAAGTCATAAAGACTCATCAATAAATCTTGAACAACGGTCATCAATAACTATTATTAAAAGTCACAGTAGATCATTCTAGGTTTTTTGTGCACACATACATACATACATACATTTGAAAGTCTGGAAAGTTAGAGGTAAGTTGCCACAAACAAACCTAATTCTCCTCCTTATGTATCCCTCAATACCTTACTTTTATATTGGACAGACCTTGCCTCCACTCAGTGTATCTTTTCATCTTTCCAATAGTCATAGATTCCAAGGCCAAAAGACATCATCGTGATCATCTAGTCCAATCTCCTGTATAACAGAGACCATAGAACTTCCCCAAAATAATTCCTAGAGCAGATATATTACAAAAACATCAATCTTGATTTCAAAATTGTCAATGATGGAGAATCTATCACAACCCTTGGTAAATTGTTCCAGTGGTTAATTATGCTCCATGTCAAAATTGTACACCTTATTTCCAGTCTGAATTTGACTAGCTTCAACTTCTAGCCACTGGTTCATGTTATTCCTTTGTCTGCTAGACTGAAGAGCCCATTATTAAATGTTGGTTCCCCATGTAAATAGCTATCAACCATAATCAAGTCATCCCTTAATGTTTTCTTTAAGGTTTAGCTAACTAAATTGAGCTCTTTACATTTATTGCTATAAAGCATGTTTTCTAATCCTTTAATCATCCTTGTGGCTCTTCTCTGAACCCACTCCAATTAATCAACATTCTTTGTTAATCGTGGGCACAAGAACTGGATACAGTATTCCAGCAACAGTCACACCAGTGCTAAATACAGAAGCAAAACAAACGCTCTACTCCCACTCAAGATTTCCCTATTTATACATCCCAAGATCGCATTAGCTCTTTTGGCCACAGCGTCACACTGGGAGCTCATGTTCAGCTAATCATCTACCACATCCCCCAAATCTCTTTCAGAGTCAGTGCTTCCCAGGATAGAGTCCCCTATTCTTCAAGCATAACTTACATTCTTCAAGGTGGTATGGTGCGTCCCTATGGGTACTCCACTCTAGGTGATTATCGAGTAGTACGCTCTGCAGAGGGGTGGGGCTTCAGAGTCAAGTCTAGGATGATGACAGAACAGTAGAACGAAATATGGCATCAGAAGCTGAGGCACGAGTGACTGCATAGCGTTCAGCAAATGTTTGAGTGGACATCCAAGTCACAGCACTATGTCTTTCTGTGATGGGAACATTCTTAAGAGTGGCTACTGAAACAGAGAAAGAATGATCCTTATTCCTGACAGTATATGTTAAATCTTTTTGTTTTAAGTTTTTGTTTTGAAAAACTATAAAATTACTACAGCTAAGTAATACAAAAGGAACTAACAACTCATACTAACTAAATATTAATAATGAGAGAAAAATTCAGTTGAGGTACGTTCAACTCGGACACAGTTGAGAAGGAACTGAGGGCGGTTCGCCCACGCAACTCAATATATTCTCGGAGCAGGGCACAAGGCTGCAGAGGGCACATGCGTGGGCCAAACAAACACTGCCACTTAAAATCTCCAATCTGAGGCACATGGGATGCAAGTGCACCTAGAGTGGCACTCCCATAAGGACACTACTCAAAGAAGATCATCATCAATTTTTACTCCAAATACAGAACAGAAACATTTATTGAACACTTTTGCCCTTTCTGCGCCACGATTGATAATGCTACCACTTCCATCCAGTAATGGACTAATACCGTTGTCAGGATGCTTTTTGCTCCTAATATATTTTTAAAAACTCCCTTTTACTGTCCCCTCCCACAACAATAGCCTTCTCCCTGTGTCCCTTTGCTTCCCCCATCAATTCTCTACAGTTTCCAACTTCTGACCTATATTCACTACCATCAATTTCCACTTTCTTCCTTTTGTTATATATTTTATAGCTGTCTTCACTTCCCCTCTAAATCAGGTTAGTTTTTTAATGAGCACACCCGCCTTCTTCACTTGTGGGACTGTGGCTTTTGGGGCATCTAGTGAGGTGTTCTTATATGATTCACCATCATCATTCACATTTTTCTGATTAAATTCCTCCTCTCTGCTGATTTGGCTCACAATTCTTTTTCAGCTTTGTGAAATTGGCCCTATTAAAGCACAATGTATACATATGACTAGTCTGGATTTTGTTCTGCTTGCACATTATAAATGTGATCTGATTCATGATCACTTGTAGCTAAAAGCTACCATTAATTTTTAGTTCTGTGATGAGCCACATATCCCCTAATATAGTAGCCTATATGCTACCCTAGAATTTTGTCATTACACAGTGAATACCAATCTAGCCAGAAAACTCTCATATTCACCCTTCCTGAATGAGCCAGCTAAAACATCCAGTCTCTATCTCAACAAATACAGATGCGTCCCTCCCGCAGTGACATTCCTACTATCGTCAACAAGCAACATTTTGATGCATCTTAGCACCTACACATAGCCTTCAAGCATAATACACGATAAAGTGGGCCATGGCAAGATACAGAGGCAGAGTTAATGTTATTTATGGAACCTGAGCTTGGAATTACCAGACATTGATTCGCCCCCACCCATCTAGTTCTCCTGTCTTTGGCTGATACAGCTATACACTGGTGAAATGTACAAACTCTGACAGATGTCATAAGCTCCACAAATATTGATGAATTCTTCAGAGGGTTATTGTTTCATTGTTCTCTTGTATTTTCCCCATATAACCATCTCTATCTGTTATCTCTTTTCTTAGACTGTAAGCTCTTTGGGGCAGGGACTGTCTTTTTCTTCTGTGTTTGTACAGCACCTAACACAATGGGGTCTGGGTCCTTGACTAGATCTCCATGGTGCTATGGTTATACACAGTTCTCAAGTCTGCAGTATGGACTCCTATATACCCACATAAGAGCCCAACTGTACATGTCTTCTGGACCATACCCAGCTTCATCATCTGCTATTCAGAACCGTCTCCACACTACTCCTATACTTGACCATCAATTTCTGTTTCCCTTCAACATCAGAGCACGCAGATTATGATACTTACATTGGAGTTTGGAGAGGAGATTACAATAACTGCAGGGGCTAATGTAGAATTTCCAATATTCAGCAAGGGGCTGGCCGATAGCAAACTAAAATCACGAAATATTTTTAGTTTCCAGAAGACAACTGTGCTAGCTTTGTGTGGATAAGTATGTAAAACAACTGGAAGCCTTTATAATACAAAACCCAATTTTCCCAAACAGAAGTTTTCAGAAAGTTAAGACTCTACTTTTTGGAAGATACAGAACTCAAAAACAGCTAGTGTGATTAACCTGAAACTTCCCAAACTAAGCTCCTCTTTAGCATCTAGTCTGGGGTTTATATGTACTTATGCACTTTCCAGCACAGCTGTCCTGACTCACCAATGGCTTTGAAGCTTTCAAAGCCTTGACCAGATAAAGTAAACAAACCAGCAACCAATTTGCAAGGAAAAGGCAGCTTCTGATGCCGCCCAATTCATATAATCTCAGTGATGAGTGGAATAGGACGTTGAGGCTATTTGAAGCTGAAAGTAGTGAGGGGGTGTTTGTTTTCTAAACTTGGGGAATGGTTCTAAACTGGACTCAGATCAGAAACTAAAATGTACACTGCTGAGTTGTTTCCTCTGCTCCTGAAAATTAAAGTGAATCCAGCAGCAACATTCTGCAGTTAAAAAATACTTTCACAAACATCCATAAATGTGATTGTTAAAACTGTATCTCTTCGTCAAGAATAACAAAGGCTCACACTGTTAGTCAAAGCAGTCAACCATTTGCACATCAGTTTTGCTAACCAGAATTAGAAATGGCAGACTAGAACTGAATCCAGCTTTCAAACTGGATGGCATTTTTTCTGCTGAAGATAAAACATACTGACAGCCAAAGATTGTCTGAAAAAAACCTAAATGTAAAACATTTGTGCAACATTCAGTGAATGGTAAATGAAGTGCAGCTAATTTAGCAGTTACATTACAAGTCGTATTTTTAAAGAACTGTTTATTGTCTCTGTAAGTGCTTTGTTTCCAGTTTCCTGTGAGATTTTAAATAACTGCTGCCTCAGCCATGGCAGTAAAACTCTCCACTAGCAGACCACAGTAGCCTCTCTCTGCACTGGGCATCTCTGTGAAAAATTTCCAACTGTTGCTATCACTGGTTCAGCTACAAGGGAAGGAATACTAGGGCAGGCAGGGCTTCAAGTGGCTGATGCTATTTTAACACTATCCGCACAAAGGCTTCCCATTGTTACCATTGGCAGAGCTATTTGTGGTAACTGTGGTGAGAAATATTTTTGGGGAAACCACACAACACAAAAGCAAACCCTTGTGGGAAACAAAGCCCTAGGAGACAAATGTTTCAAAGTTATCCACTATGTTTGCCAAACCAAATGGGGGTAACAGATCATTGTAAGGTCATTAGACCAATTTGTTCAAAACAAGGTGTGATAGTCTACAATGGTTTTTTCCTTCCCTAGAATAAGGATTATAGCAGTACAATTATACAGTTACTTAATATAGGCATGGGCACTTTTTGCGGTTCAGTTACAATTATTGATTGTGGATGACAGAAAAGAGGTGTTTTCCGGAAAGTTTTTTAAATTATCGCTCTTTATTACATTATTTGTTAAGCACAGTGTGCTTGGCATTGCACAAGACAAAGGAAGACATAATCCCTGTCCAAGGAATTTACAATCTAAACCGATAGAGAGAACTCAGACACATAGATAAGCTAAACAGGATCAGGCTAGGCCAGTACCTGTATGAAAGGGAGGGCTTGGGTGGTCTTCACCTCTGAGTTAATACCAAACCAATGCCCCAGTATGCTCTTAAAGACCACTGTACTGCAGAAAGTGCAGCCTTTTGGATGAGAAATAAGAAGTAATTCAAGATTCCATGATGATTCTCACAGGAACAGAAGTGCTAATCTTGCAGTCCTGGCCTGGTTTATTTAGAATTACATATCACATACCTCAACCTTCAGTTTTTTATTTTAACAACACTTTATGTGTTTTTTAAAAAACATCAATAAGCATACAATCACAGCATATATTGCAAACATAAGAAAATCAATGGTTCCAACAACGTACATGCTTGTGCAAAGATGGCCTGGTCTAACTCTCATTGGAGTCAATGGCCAAAAGTCCACAATCCTGTTTTTCAGAGCAACCCCAGACTCACATGGGCACTGGGACAGCAAAGCTCTTAGGCATATGTAAATTTTAAGCATGTTATAATACCCATTGAAGTCAATGGGACTATTTGTATACGTAAAGTTACGCACCTGCTTCAGAGAAAGAGTCCCCATCGGAAGTCCATTTCTGAAACAGTAAAGGCCTATCATGTAAGGCAAGGCCCTACAGTTTTGAAGTGCAAGAGACACTCAAAGAGATATGCAATCTTGGCCTGAACCTTTATTGGTTAAGATATATTTACAAAGTTGCTAAGTAAGCGAGTCTACAAAATAGCTACATGTTCAGGAATAGAGAAAACATAGGTGCATTAGGACAACAATCCTGGCCTTGGCTGGGAACCACAAATAGTAGTCACCATCACCTGAATTACACAGATGACACTTCACTCCATCAAAAGCCCTCTGGGCGGAATCTTGACCACTCCCCCCCCCGCCACAGTTAAAGTCAATGGAATTTTTGTCATTGACATCAATGGAGCCAGGATTTCACCCTGCTTTTTAACCAATGATGTGTATATTTAAGCCTCTTCATTTTCAGTTTAAACAGATTTTTATGGAAAAAAATCCCAGGTTTTACAAAAAATATTATTCATTTCTTTTCTGATTTTCACCCTATGCTTGTATCATTCAAACGTATAAAAAAACCAAACTTGAATTTTCCTAATAAAATACAATTCATTGCATGAAATATATGCATTATGATAATACATTAGTCTGTGTGTATATGCATACCTACCTGTTGAAGTAAGGCTATGAATTAGTCTAGAAGATACACACAATAAACAAACAAGCACGCACAGAAGCTCTGAAGTGCGTGTGCATATGAATGCTCTGATGAATCTCATGCCCTACAATGTATGCATTTGAAGCTGTTAGCAGAGAATGGGCCTTGGAAAAGATTCCCTGAAAAGATTGCTGCAAATCTACGCTATACAGGACTTTTGGAAATTACACTGAAGGACTTCTGGAAATTACACTGAAGGACTTCACATAAGACAATGAGTGTTTATAAATATTTTAAAATACTGGGCCCAACTATTACATGTAAATATTATAAGCTAATAGTTCTAAGTTTAAAACAGTAAACTGTTTATTCAAATGAAAAGTTTTATTTGGGGATTAGAGATGTATTGTTTTCTTAAACTCAGAGGTGGCATTGTGGTTTGAGTTCTGTTTTAGTTCTGCAGCAAACCACACTGAATTCCATTCATCAAAGCATTAATCTACTGAATATTTTTCCCGTCTTTCCATCCACCAAAATAAACCCCGATAGTTACCCAGAAAAATTATTAATAGTTTTTTTGCACCAATTTTTAGTTGTTTTTGTTGTTGTAGTAGTAATAAACACCGAGAAATTCCTGGGATAATTGGGGAGTGCAACAAATGGTTAAGGAGCAAACCACAGCGTCCTGCAAAACATTTCAACAGAAAGTCCTCATAATGGTACCCAGTAAAAAAAAAAAAATTCCTGGTGACCTACAAACCCCTCTAACCTCTCGGTTTATTCTCCAGGATGCCCACCCTAGTCTTCAACAAGTGAATTCTCTTTGGCCATGCCTGCAACCAAACTACTGTGGCCATTAATGGAAAGTTCAAGGTTGGAGGCCCAAAATTCATCATTAATCACTAGGTAAGTTCAAATTCACAGTCTCTCACAGAGTCCATTTTGACCACAGTGGGTATGTCTACACTGCAGCTGGCCCATGTCCCAGAGCTCAGGTTGACATGGGCCAGCTGTAGGTTTTTAATTGTAGTGTAGACATACTCTGCACACACATCAGACATTTGAGAAGTTCATTCATTACCTCTAGTTGTAGTATACGATAGCCTCAGGGTCATGTTGAGGCCAGTAGCCAAGATGATACTTCCAATGAAGTTTTGAACTGGAAAAATGTGTTTTTTTTTAAATAAAATGAAAGTGAGATTGCTATACTTTGGCATGAGGCCTGAAAGAAGTAAAATTCTGAAAAATAAATATTAAATTGTGTTTGGTCAAGCTGAAGACACGATTTATTTCCAATGCAGGCTGTAGCTAAACAAACCTCTTTCCATGGTATTGCTTGGAAACAGCACTTGAATTTCATTTCCAACTGGCATTCTTCTTCACTTCCTGTCTTAATCTATTGTGTTGTAGTGTTATTTGCTTTTACATAACTGCTCCATTTTACACTGGAGATGGTTACATTTCACTAGTCAGTAAAATGATCACACACACTGATCTACTTTGCAGGAATATTGTAAGGCTCTAACATCATTTGCTAAGCTTTTTGGCAGCTCTGGATTAAAAAAAACACTAAAAATCTTGACAATTAAGCAATTTTGATTATTTCATGAGTTAACGTTATACAAGAAGTCTGGATTTTTTTGTGGTAAAATTATGCAAAAGTATTTTTACATAGCCAACTATTACTCAAAACAGAGACTGACAAACTTAGTTTTTCATAAAAAACTGTAATTTAAAATTCCCTAGCTTTCAAGATTTTTTTAAAAAAATATACCTACAATATAATACATATGATATAGTTTCATCATATGGTGATGACAACACTCCTTCCATTAAGATCCGCCTAAGATGTCTAAACAGAAGCTACTAAAGACAGACATTTTAAAACAGCAGGTCCACATAACTTGCATTCAAGAGTTTTAAAAGAGCTGGCTCAGGAGTACAATGGACTTTTAATGCTGATTTTTAATACGTCTCGGCCACTGGGGAAGTTTCACCAGACTGGGAGAAAGCTAAGGTTGTGCCAATTTTTAAAAAGCGTAAATGGGACAACGTGTAAATAGGCCTGTCAACCTGACATCACTCCCTGGCAAGATAATGGAGTGGCTGATACAGGACTGGATAATAAAGAACTTAAAGAAGGGTAATGTAATTAATTCAAATCAACATGGGTTTATGGAAATTAGATCCTGTCAAAGTAATTTGATATCTTTTTTCCCATGAGATTACAAGTTTGGCTGATAAACATAAAATAGTCTTGATGTAACATGCTTAGACTTTTGTAAAATGTTTGCTTTGGTATCCCACAACATTTTGACTAAAAATCTAGAATGACAGAAAATTAACAGGGTACACATTAAATGGATTAAAAACTGGCTAACTGATAGGTCTCACAATGTAACTGTAAATGGGGAATCATCATCAAGTGGGTCTGTTTCCAGTGCGGTCCTGCAGGGATTGGTTCTTGGCCCTACCCTATTTAACATTTTTGTCAATAACGCTGGAAGAAAACAAAATCATCACTGATAAAGTTTGCAGATGACACAAAAAGTGGGGGAGTAGTAAATAACGAAGACCACAGGTCATTGTTTCAGAGAGATCTGCTTCGCTTGGTAAACTAGACCCAAGTAAACAATAGGCATTTTAATATAGCTAAATGTAAATGTATACATCTAGGAACAAAGAATCTAGACTATATTTACAGGTTAGGGGATTCTATCCTGGGAAAGCAGCGACTCTAAAAAGATTTGGGGATCATGGTGGATGATCAGCTGAATATGAGCTCCCACTGTGATTCAGGGTATGTCTACACTGCAATTAAAAACCTGCAGCTGGCCCATGTCAGCCTGAGCCCTGGGAGATGGGCCAGCTGCAGTGTAGACATGCCCACTGTGGTCAAAAGCGCTAACATGATCCTAGGATGCATAAACAGTGGAATCTCAAGTAGGAGTAAAGAGGTTATTTTACCTTTGTACTTGGCACTGGTGAGACTGCTGCTGGAATAGCGTGTCCAGTTTTGGTGCTGATAATTCAAGAAGGATGTTGATAAATGGGGGAAGGCTCAGAGAAGAGCCACAATAATGATTAAAGGATAAGAAGTCATGCCTTACAGAGATAAGCTCAAAGAGCTCAATTCCATTTAGCTTAACCTTAAAGAGAAGATTAAAGGGTGACTTGATTTCAGTCTGTAAGTAAGTATTTAATAATGGGCTCTTCAGTCTAGCAGAGAAAGGTATAATGCGTCCAATGCTTAGAAGTTGAAGTTAGATAAATTCAGACTGGAATAAGGAATACATTTTAACAGTGAGAGTAATTAACCATTGGAACAATTTGCCAAGTGTCGTACTGGATTCTCTATCACTGAACATTTTTAAAATCAAGATTGGCTGTTGTTCTACAAGATCTGCTCTAGGAATTATTTTGCGGAAGTTCTATGGCCTCGGTATTACAGAAAGTCAGATTAGACTCTAGGATCACAATGGTCCTTTCTAGCTTCGGCATCTACTACTTTTAGCACGAGTAACTGATGTGTCTTTAAAGTCTCAATTATATCTTAATGAAAGTTGTGTCTCTAATTGAAGTAAAATGTATCTTCAGTATTTTTTAAGTACACCTATCACTGTGATAAGTGAGCACCATGTATGGTGATTAGAAGCAAACACCATCTGACAGGATCAGGGTATCCATGTATGCAACATTTCTTCCATATTTCGAGTGATGTTAGAAGAGATGTTGCCAGTTATCCTGCGGTCATCATTAATGTGGGATGTCTTGTGCAAAGAGGCAAGCCTTGAACTGGGCCCTAGCGGTGTCAAGATCCAGGTTCATCCTGTTCTCCAGTGGTACAAAGCCACAGATAGTATTTATAATCTGGTAAATACAATAGGATATGGGATATACTGGCCTTTATAAAGAGCAGCTCATTCTTTCAACAGTTACTTGCACAACCAGAGAGTAGTAATTAGGTACGGCATTCCCTGAAAGCAAACATTTAAGCTGGAGTATAGTACTTCTAGACATGTCCCTTAGTAAACTGCAGGCTTTTACGATGAGAGAAAAGTAAAGGAAAACTGAACAACTGCCAAAAATGCAACAAGGTACTGAATTTTTTTTTTCTTTTTAAAGGGGGGCAAAAAAGGGGTGAGGGAAAAATTAGTTCCATATGTTAAAAAGATTCAGCATTTAGCCAATATAATTTCACTAAAGTTATATTCATGAAATGTGCATGGCAATATTTCAGAAAAGGAAAGTTATGTTACCCAACCTTAAAATGTAAAGCAGATGGTGGAAGCAACCCACAACAACTCACTAGGATTTGCCCTCCCTCCCAAGCTTTACAGAAAAATAAAAATTATTCATTCAATCCTACAAGACTTCAAACCCCAAAGTATTTATATGAATTGCTTCATGTTTATGGTACACATAAAATGGATGATTTTTCTGTAGGTTGCTCTGGCAAGTTACACTGCATCTGGTTATAGAGAGGAAAATGTTGCATCTGAATTCTGAGGTTTGAGCCGGGAGCGTTTGTATTCTGAATGCTATTAAAAACAAAAAACAAAAAAAACCACCACCCCAATTGCATCTTTGCAGTTTATTCTATTTCCGACAGATATAATGATGGCTTACAACCATCCTAGAAGGGAACTTGATGGTCAGAATCCATAATGAGATCATTAGTTCATATCTAAACCGGCCTACCAGTGGCCAAAGTCATTCTAATGATCCCCCTTCCTGGTAGTTTCAGCAAAGACCAAAGACTGAATGAACTGCTGATAATGAGCTATCCTCTCATCCCTAGATGCTGTCCCTTCCTACGAGGGCTGAGATACCTTGTCAGGCAATGTTAAGCTTGCACTGTTGTCTGCCTGAGAGGAGCCTGTTCTGTAGACAGAGGATGTCAGTTTCCAGAATTCAAGAACATTTCTATAAACTACTTTTAAAGTAAATTGTTTTTAAAAATTAAAGTGATGTTACTACATCAGTGTTTGTTTGGATTCCCCCCACCTCCCATTGCAAGGATAAAAAACAAACCCAAAATCCAGAGAGTGAAATCCTGACCCCATTAAAGTCAATGTGAAATCTCCCACTGACTTTCATGGAGTCAGGATTTCTCCCAAGGTATTCAGAGTATGCTTAAATCATCATGGATACTTTACTTTACTTTGGGCTAAGATCTACAGACAATGGATCACAAACTCCACAGCCCACCCTTCCTCCCAAAGGAAAACATTAGGTGTTACAGAAGCACCTGTTGGAAGCTTATGTATTTTTTTTGCCTCTCGCAGAGCAAATCTTTCATCATCTCTTTCACTCTGGCACACTCTTACTCTTCCCAGAGTAGGATTTACTCCACAGTGAGGCAAAGACTGGGCAGCCCTTCCTACCTCCCGCACCAACGTTTCTGACACAGTCTTACCAGCGTTCGGCCTATCTGCCAGGTAGCAAGGTTGAATGCATCAGAATTAAAAACATATATTTTCCATGTGAATAATATGTAGTATTTTGCAGATATGACACACAAAAATGACCCTTCCTGAATGACCAAATCTCCATGCAAGCTGCCCCAGAGGGGTGAAGCTTTCTTTCCTTTCATCCATCTCCAAAGAGAGCTTAGTCTGGAGCACTTATAGGACCTTGGAGCATTCCAATTGGTTAGTTTCCACATAATGAAATATTCCATTGCAACAGAGGATTTCTGTTGTTTATGTTAATTTCAAAGATGATTAACTGAAAGAAAAAAAAAAAACAAAACAAAAAAAAAAAAAAAGAAAAACCTGAAATCTTAAACAGCAAATTGATACAAGCTGGCCTTTATGCCAGAAGAGTCTGATTTCATTTATGATACGAGTGTTGGCCTGCTCTACTTTGCTGCTCTCCCGGTCATGAGCCAACACTCAACAAGTATAAATGTGCCACAGTAGTTTATATAACATTCCAGCTAGACCTGTGTAACTTTATACTGATGCCAAAAGAAAAACAATGTGCATGACATTGTGTGCTAATCTCATTAGTACAAAAAGGCAGAAGCTGTTGGATTTCTCACAACCTTGATGTGCTGCATAAATACTAAGGCTAAATGACATTTTAAGTAAAAATCTAGCTGAAACAGAGAGAGACCACCAATGACAAAATTAAACACAGGAATTTATAAATCATAAATCACCATATTAAACTTTTGTCTGTAAAGTGAATGGGGTGATGCTAATGTAATTATATAAATGTTTTCCTTAAATCTCCAAAGATATCATTTTTCAGGCTCTTTCACAGCAAGAATCACCATCACACATATCAAATACCCTGGTAACAGTCTTCTCTTGTAACCATTACAACATCATCTGCAATACTTTTCAACAATAACTGTCAAATAGCAACTTGACTTACTGCTGGCAGTTCAGAACTTTAAAACTACAATACAATCTGGGTTTGGTTTGGTTTTTACAAGCAATTGCTAGTAACATTCTTTCAAGGGGGAAAAGAAAACCAACAACTGAAGAGGCTGCCTTTGTGGAATATTTTATAAGTTACATATGGAAAGCTATACATTTCTAACAATTACAAGCATATCTTAAAATTCTCCAAAATTCAGTGACATACCTCATTTTTGTTACTTTGCTTGGATATAATCTTCCGTTAACCAGTTGGTTTCAATAATTTAGGAGTTTAAAGTTTTCTAAAAGGTTCAATTCTGCAGTAATTTTTTAAAACTTGAAAATTTGGACTACAGATGATCAAAGCTTTGAATTATTTTAATCATTGCCTCCAAATTGGATTTGAAATTGTTTTTATATAATTGTTTATGTGGATAGATACTGTATAGCAGTGTTTCACAACTGGGGGTACACATACCCTTGGGGTTATGCAGAGGTCTTCTTGGGGTGCATCAACTTATCTAGATATGTGACTAGTTTTATAATAGGATACATAAAAAAAAAACACTAGGGAAGTCCATACAAACTAAAATTTCATACAGGCAATGACTTGTTTATACTGCTCTATATATTATACTCTGAAACTTAAGTACAATATTTATATACTAATTGACTTATTTTACAATTATATGGTAAAAATGAGAAAGTAAGCAATTTCTCAGTAATAATATGCTATGACACTTATGTATTTTTATGTCTGATTTTGTAAACAAATAGTTTTTAAGTGAGGTAAAACTTGGGGGCACGCAAGTAAATCAGATTCCTGAAAGGGGTACTGTAGTTTGGAAAAGTTGAGAGCCATAGCTGTATGGTTCCGAGACTTCGGAAAGTTGGATTCTATTCCAGACTGTGCCATGGACTTGCTCTGTGATACTGGGTATATCATTTCTCATGAATAAAATGAAGATAATGATACTTACCCAACTTTGTAAAGTATTTTGAGATTTTTGCCTGAGAAATCTGGTGTGTTATAAAATAGCAATGAGTCTTACAAAAGTTCATACCCTCAATTTGCTGAAGCTATACTCACTAACTCACACATCCCGCTTTTGACATGGCTGGTTTTCGCAAGCTGAATTAGATAGATGCTGTGGTTGGACTATCCAGTTGTTGGTACCAATGATTAAAGGAAGAGGTATTGAAAACTATGGAAGAAATTAATGGATACTTAATATACTGAAACATTTTCCTCCCTGAAAATACAGTTTTGCCCAAATCATGTTCAATCAGCTTTATTTTGGGCTAAATTATGACTAGACAAGCTAGATGTGTGATGGGATGGTAAGGACGTGTAATCAGCTTGAACCAATGGTGGTTAAAGCATTCTATTCTGCATCGGTCAGAGGCAGAAAAAACGTGAAAAAAAAGGATAAGCAAACTCAGATGCATTCACTGAAAGTTGGACAATTATCAGTTTTGTGTTTGTGAATACCTTATCTCACAATGCAGAAAGAAAGAGCACAACCCACAAAAGGTGCATATCACCACCTTGAAAGAAAAGGGTCATTATCTGGATTTTATCTGTTCATAAAACAAATAAATAAAGATAGGCTGTAATTAAATTTCTTAGATGTTGTTTGTATGAAAAAATATCTACCTACTACTTTTATAGTTAAATTAACAGTATTCCTTAAGAAATTTTTTTTAAAAATTATATTGTTCTTCATAAATTATATTAATGTTCCTGATATCATCATTAGCTACTCTAATATGAAATGAGATACCATCTCATATCAAAATACTCAACTGGTTTGACCTATAAACTAATTTTTTTGTTTTGGTCTTTTCCTTCCATATTTCATGATAAATATTTTTTAAAATCAGTTTCCAAATAGACCCAGTTAATAGCACAAGTTTCACCAAATGTATTTTAATCCGTTTTCTGTTTAACATATTGTGAATTTTCATCGCAATTTCCCATAGCTTCTTTTGCTCTGCACTCTTTATCCGTTTTCATCACAAGTACTGGTTTCCTACTGTTAGGATGTTGACCATGATAGATAGGACACTTTCTCTTACAGGAAAAAAAATTATTAAAAAGTAATCCCACCTTTCTCCTTCTCAAAACCCATTTCTGTTGGTTAGCTTTCTAATGCTGATGCCCTCTCCCTCCTGGTATCAGTATACTGCTTATAATACAATTAAATTAAAATTAGTTAAAAGCAACATGAGGCATGTTTCTCAATGAGACTTTATATTGTGTTCTTATTATTTGTATTACAGTTCAGCGTACAAAACTTCAGCAAAGAGCAGGGCCACATACTTCCAGGCACTATAGAAAAACTAGTGAGACACAATCCTTGCCTGGAAAAATTTACAGTTTAAATAGACAAGGAGGACAAAGGTTGGGGAAAAGCAAGATTATTATCCCCATTAAAACAGACAGGAAGTGAGACAAAGAAATTAAGTGACTTGTCCAAAGTCATACAAGGTGTCTGTGGCAGTTAGGAATTAAACTCAGATTTCCTGAGTCCCAGTCCAGTGCCTGAATCACAGGTCCACCTTCCTCTCTCCTTAATCTTTCTTTTCCTTTACTTCACATCTTTATGTCTCATGTCCTTGGTTCCAAAGGAATATTAACTCAGATTGTAACTTTCTACGATGTAAATCCCTATGAAAACAAGGTACAGAATAAGGGTTTGTTGACACACGACTACTGTATTTTAAAACATAAATAACAGGCAAATTATATTCCTATTTACTGGCTAACTTACTTTCCATGGCTAAGTCACAACAGCCAGATCCCGGGTTCCTTCTCACAAACTCTGAGAGGTGGGATGAACTGAAGACTATGGTAAATCCTACCTTGATCAGGTTGTAGAACCTTCTCTTTAATCCTCTCTGCTTGGCGATTTGTGGTCCCTCACTCTCAGAGGTAAATTCCTGATACTGATCACCTTGGCTGGATAAATAAGTGGCTCTCCTGAAGTCCTTCATAATAAACAGGTGGCCCTTTACTCCTGACCTGGCTGCTCCTAGAACTACTCTTCCCCCTCACCCCACCAGGACACTTCCCTGCTGAATTTCTGTCCCATCCCTAGAGATAGGAAGGAAAAAGCCTGGAAACTCAGAAGGGCCCTCAATGGGTACTTACACAAGCAGAAGCCTTCAGAGCAGTGGTGTGCAACCTGCGGCCCATCAGGGTAATCTGATTGTGGGCTGCAGGAATGTGCTGGCTGCCGCTTCCCACAGCGAACCGCGGCCACTGGGAGCTGTGGGGGAGTCGTGCCTGTGGATGTGGATGTCAATGTCAGCAAAATGAGGTTACCCTGAGGTAAGTGGGAAAGCGGGATACCGGGAGGAAGCACAGGCAGGAATGTCTGTGAGGGGAGGGCTCCTGCCTCATACTGGGAATGAGGGGCGATCAACAGGTTATCTCAAGTGCTTATATACAAATGCACAAAGCCTTGGAAACAAGCAGGGAGAACTGGAGGTCCTGGTGATGTCAAGGAATTATGACGTGATTGGAATAACAGAGACTTGGTGGGATAACTCACATGACTGGAGTACAGTCATGGATGGTTATAAACTGTTCAGGAAGGACAGGCAGGGCAGAAAAGGTGGGGGAGTAGCACTGTATGTAAGGGAGCAGTATGACTGCTCAGAGCTCCGGTACGAAACTGTGGAAAAACCTGAGTGTCTCTGGATTAAGTTTAGAAGTGTGTGCAACAAGAGTGATGTCATGGTGGGAGTCTGCTATAGACCACCGGACCAGGGGGATGAGGTGGATGAGGCTTTCTTCCGGCAACTCACGGAAGCTACTAGATCGCATGCCCTGATTCTCATGGGTGAATTTAATTTTCCTGATATCTGCTGGGAGAGCAATACAGCGGTGCATAGACAATCCAGGAAGTTTTTGGAAAGCGTAGGGGACAATTTCCTGGTGCAAGTGCTAGGGGAGCCAACTAGGGGGAGCGCTTTTCTTGACCTGCTGCTCACAAACCGGGTAGAATTAGTGGGGGAAGCAAAAGTGGATGGGAATCTGGGAGGCAGTGACCATGAGTTGGTTGAGTTCAGGATCCTGACGCAGGGAAGAAAGGTAAGCAGCAGGATACGGACCCTGGACTTCAGGAAAGCAGACTTTGACTCCCTCAGGGAACAGATGGCCAGGATCCCCTGGGGGACTAACATGAAAGGGAAGGGAGTCCAGGAGAGCTGGCTGTATTTCAAGGAATCCCTGTTGAGGTTACAGGGACAAACCATCCCGATGAGTCGAAAGAATAGTAAATATGGCAGGCGACCAGCTTGGCTTAATGGTGAAATCTTAGCGGATCTTAAACATAAAAAAGAAGCTTACAAGAAGTGGAAGGTTGGACATATGACCAGGGAAGAGTATAAAAATATTGCTCGGGCATGTAGGAAAGATATCAGGAGGGCCAAATCGCACCTGGAGCTGCAGCTAGCAAGAGATGTCAAGAGTAACAAGAAGGGTTTCTTCAGGTATGTTGGCAACAAGAAGAAAGCCAAGGAAAGTGTGGGCCCCTTACTGAATGAGGGAGGCAAGCTAGTGACAGAGGATGTGGAAAAAGCTAATGTACTCAATGCTTTTTTTGCCTCTGTTTTCACTAACAAGGTCAGCTCCCAGACTGCTGTGCTGGGCATCACAAAATGGGGAAGAGATGGCCAGCCCTCTGTAGAGATAGAGGTGGTTAGGGACTATTTAGAAAAGCTGGACGTGCACAAGTCCATGGGGCCGGACGAATTGCATCCGAGAGTGCTGAGGGAATTGGCGGCTGTGATTGCAGAGCCCTTGGCCATTATCTTTGAAAACTCGTGGCGAACGGGGGAAGTCCCGGATGACTGGAAAAAGGCTAATGTAGTGCCCATCTTTAAAAAAGGGAAGAAGGAGGATCCTGGGAACTACAGGCCGGTCAGCCTCACCTCAGTCCCTGGAAAAATCATGGAGCAGGTCCTCAAAGAATCAATCCTGAAGCACTTAGAGGAGAGGAAAGTGATCAAGAACAGTCAGCATGGATTCACCAAGGGAAGGTCATGCCTGACTAATCTAATCGCCTTTTATGATGAGATTACTGGTTCTGTGGATGAAGGGAAAGCAGTGGATGTATTGTTTCTTGACTTTAGCAAAGCTTTTGACACGGTCTCCCACAGCATTCTTGTCAGCAAGTTAAGGAAGTATGGGCTGGATGAATGCACTATAAGGTGGGTAGAAAGCTGGCTAGATTGTCGGGCTCAACGGGTAGTGATCAATGGCTCCATGTCTAGTTGGCAGCCGGTGTCAAGTGGAGTGCCCCAGGGGTCGGTCCTGGGGCCCGTTTTGTTCAATATCTTCATAAATGATCTGGAGGATGGCGTGGATTGCACTCTCAGCAAATTTGCGGATGATACTAAACTGGGAGGAGTGGTAGATACGCTGGAGGGCAGGGATAGGATACAGAAGGACCTAGACAAATTGGAAGATTGGGCCAAAAGAAATCTAATGAGGTTCAATAAGGATAAGTGCAGGGTCCTGCACTTAGGATGGAAGAATCCAATGCACCGCTACAGACTAGGGACCGAATGGCTCGGCAGCAGTTCTGCGGAAAAGGACCTAGGGGTGACAGTGGACGAGAAGCTGGATATGAGTCAGCAGTGTGCCCTTGTTGCCAAGAAGGCCAATGGCATTTTGGGATGTATAAGTAGGGGCATAGCGAGCAGATCGAGGGACGTGATCGTTCCCCTCTATTCGACACTGGTGAGGCCTCATCTGGAGTACTGTGTCCAGTTTTGGGCCCCACACTACAAGAAGGATGTGGATAAATTGGAAAGAGTACAGCGAAGGGCAACAAAAATGATTAGGGGTCTAGAGCACATGACTTATGAGGAGAGGCTGAGGGAGCTGGGATTGTTTAGTCTGCAGAAGAGAAGAATGAGGGGGGATTTGATAGCTGCTTTCAACTACCTGAAAGGGGGTTTCAAAGAGGATGGCTCTAGACTGTTCTCAATGGTAGCAGATGACAGAACGAGGAGTAATGGTCTCAAGTTGCAATGGGGGAGGTTTAGATTGGATATTAGGAAAAACTTTTTCACTAAGAGGGTGGTGAAACACTGGAATGCGTTACCTAGGGAGGTGGTAGAATCTCCTTCCTTAGAGGTTTTTAAGGTCAGGCTTGACAAAGCCCTGGCTAGGATGATTTAACTGGGACTTGGTCCTGCTTTGAGCAGGGGGTTGGACTAGATGACCTTCTGGGGTCCCTTCCAACCCTGATATTCTATGATTCTATGAAAATATCTCCCGGCCTGCAATCAGATTACCCTGATGGGCCACATGCAGCCTGTGGGCTGCAGGTTGCCCACCACTGCTTCAGAGGAATGGATTCCTTCTTACAAGGTTCAAGGAAAGACATCAAATTGTCCAATAGGCCATGCCTAATGCATCAAATCCTGTACTGAGTAGGCTTACAAAGCTAAAGAAATTCCCTCTCCAAGGAGGCTTATAATTAAGTATATTACCATAGTGCCCAGGAGCCCTAGTGATGGACCAGAACTCCACAGTGTTAGGTGCTGAACAAAGAGAGACGAGCCAGCTCCATAAGAACTGTGACCATTACTTGGGCTGGAGAAGTAAGCATCCATGGACAAGCTTTACAAAGTTGTCACTCAGAGTTCCCTCAACATGGAGGCACCTGCAGTCAAGAGATCTATCTGCAGAGTGATTAAAATTGGGCTTCCATAAAAAAAGTTATCCCAGCCACAGGAGTGGGTAAATTGGGAAGAGGTTCCCACTTCCCTTCTTACCTCACTCTTACCCACAGGTTCCTTCTCCTAGGTCAGAGGTTCTCAAACTGGAGGGCACAGCCCCTGGGGGTGGGGTGCAGAATGTATTCGGGGGGGGGGGGGTGAGAAGCTTTAAAGAAAAAGAACTTTGTGCGCAAATTCAGAATAGGGATGTAAAAGTTTAACCAGTTAACTGATAAGCTTGATGCTTATTGGTTTCTGTTAATAATTAAACTCTGCCCGGGGTCCCACCTCCACGACCCTGGGGGCTCTGCTGCTGGCCATGCCCGGCATCCTGGTACACCTGGGGTCCTGGCTGCCGCCATGCATCCATGGCTCTCCTGTTGCCCCTCGCAGAGCCCCGAGCACGGGGCCAGTAGCCAGGATCCCTGGGCATGGGGCCAGCAGGGGAGTCCTGCCTAAAACATAGGGGTGCTGTAGCACTTCCCCCACTCCCCGCACACACATAGTTCCCTGGTTAAACATTTAACTGTGTAACTGATAGAATTTTAATTGGTTACACGATTATTGTTTTTACATGTTATTTACATCCTTAATTCCAAGCTGGGCGCCCAACCAGCAGCCGCAGCTCTCCAGTCTGCCTTCAGAGCTGGGTGACCAGACAGCAGTGGCTGCTGGCAGGGTGCCCAGAAGGGATGGGTGTAAACTACTATAGACATAAAGAAGGGGTGCATGATCCAATACGTTTGAGAACCACTGTTCTACATCACCCTCCTTCTACAGGGTTTTTTCCATAATACACTGCTGTGCACAACCAAATGTGCTGCTGCAGACTGAGCCAAAGAAAGGCAAATGCGTTTCCCCCTCACCAGCTAATTTATTTCTTTGTGAAATTATAGTCCCTCTCACTAGCACAGACTGACCACCCTACTGGGCTTCATTAGTAACACGAGACAGTTAAATCACATCTCTGGGTTATTTTTAACCAACTTTTCACTGACAGAGCAAAGGCACATTAATAACAAAATCCAAACACTGCGCCAGTCCATATAACGGGTTAAGGGATTTAATGCATGCAGAAAGCAATTGCCTCACTAAGCATTTTTAAAAACAGGTCTTTGAATTCGTTCTCCTTTTTTCTGGTCACAACAGTGCCTTTTACGTAGATTAAATTTAAAACAAAAATATACAAAAAAAACCCTAAAATGGCTTGTAAAATATTAGAAAAAAAAATCTGCCATTTCTAATAACTGCTTTAATTATTCAAAGTAATTTTAATAATGCCTTAAAAATCCTCATCATTAATATTAAGAGGTAGACAACATTCGTCTAACTTAAATAATTATATATGTATGCATGCCAGTGCACACTCCCCTTCCCCCCATGAAAAGATCCCAGTAGGTGTTAATCCATAAAATTGGCTTTCCTCATAAAATAGCCACTCTTTGGCTACATTATGTCATATCAGAAACTGATACCATTGATTCTTCTATGAATTAGTCTTATTGAAATTGTTACAACACATTTTTCTTCCAGACACTAAGTAGTGACAAGTTACACTGAACCTCAATTTAAAATCAGTCTGTACGGCACCCTTTTGATGAATTTCTGATTAACAATAGTCAACTCTGACTATTTTTGAATTATTACTGTTTTTGAAAATGGACTCTGTAGATGAAACAGAAGTTGAAATCTTACTAACATAGCTTTTAAAAGAGGAATTCAGCTTCAAGGAAAATACGCTGTAAGAATGTCAATAAAAAACAAAACCAACCTCCAGCAAATATTTCAAATAGCAAAAAAGACACCTCAGAGTACAAGCCGCAGGATAACCATCTATAATATAGGATTTGCTAGTCTCCACATGTTCTTCATCCTCTCGTAGCAAATGGAAGAGCTTATCTTCAGCCATTTCAAAAGATCAATATGAAATCCTCTCCATGGAGGTCAAAATTCCTGTGGTTTAATATTTAAAGCCATCCATCTCAGATACACTTCAAGAAGAGTTTACTGCTGGGACCATCCCAGTTGTACTACTGTTCATCCTCAGAAGCTCCAGGAAAGAGAGATTAAGAGGTGTTAAGGCAATCTATTTTCATCAGTACAGTTTGTGTACACACAAAATCCCCTCAAATATAGCAAGAGTAAGGGTATGTCTACACTGACAAGTTTCTGCATCACAAGTTATATCACTTTTAGTAAAATGCTGGAATTAAACCGTTGTTCGTGTCCACACTGTGCTCCTTGTGACGCTGGAGCGCATCCACACTAGCAGCTCTTGCAATGGCAAAGACAGCAGTGCATTGTGGTAGCTATCCCACTGTGCAACTGGCCACAGGGTGCTTTGGGAAGGGTTTGCAATGCCTAATGGGGCAGGCACAGCGTCACATGATGCAAGTTTCCCAATGCCATTGTTCTACGGGCATCTTACTACATTGCCAGCTGCTTTTCAACTAAAGTAGGGGGAGGGGAAAGTGCGTGACAGGGAGTGTGTGCGTGTATGGAGAGAGACAGTGTGTTTGGGGGGACAGAGAGGGTCTGCATGCTGTCTTGTAAGTTCAGACAACAGCAGGAAGCAACCAGTCCTGAGGCAGGGGGAAACCCCAACATCAGCCCTCGCCTCCATGGAGTCTCTGCACAGCACGCATGCACACACACACGCGCGCACACCCCCCCCTCTGCCTGTGTGTTCAACAGCACGAGCATTCCACATTGTTTGCTTTGTATCGCACAGCAGATCACCACAGCACACGACAGCGGTCAGAAATGGTGCTTTGAAAGGGGAGGGGTGCATGTTTCCAGGGCAGCTGAGTTCAAAACAATGAGCGGAGTGGTCATTTGAGGCATGATGGGACAGCTCCGGAGGCCAATTACAGCGCAGAAAGCAATCAAATGTCTACACTGGCAATAGAGCGCTGGAGACTCTGCACAAACAGCCTTATGACTCATCAAGGTAGGTTTTTTTGCAGCGCTGCAACTGACAAGTTTCTGCACAGTAAAGTGGCTTGGCAGTGTGTACACGGCTGCAATTTGCGCACAAAAAGCTACTTTACCGTGCAGAAACTTGTCAGTGTAGACAAGCCCTGAGTTACTACAGGGTTTTGTAAACTATCATTTACATTTAAAAAAAAAAATCATTAGAACGATACTGCCTATAGATTTAAGCATGGTGCTTTAAACGATCAACATAGATTAAGAGACAAAATACTTGGAGTTTTGGTAAAACTGATAAGAAAAATTATGTATCTAAAGTCTACCATTCATTTCTCATCCATCTTTACTGATTGAGTTCTAACAATTTAAAAGAGATGCTTTAAAGACTGAGTCCTAAAATTAAATCATCCATTTGTCTTAGTTTACCAATGTGCCATCTTGTAAATTGCACCATCCCTTCCAGCAGCCACCCCTAGCTTTTCTGCTTTGTGCTCAAAAGGATGGAAATATCCAAGAGGTCTGTTTCTCTGCAGTCCTTTGAATGCAGTTTTCTTGTGTATGTCAAAGCCCTGCTTCCTCATAACAATGGAGTGGAAAGGCAGAGAGTATCATAGATTAGGTTTTAGCTCATTGTCAGCCATATAAGGGGTGTTTCCCCATCAGTGTTGAAGCCTGTGTTTTGTGGTGTCAATAGGTTCTTCTGGATAAGGATAATTTAAAAATAAAATATAGAATTTTTACAGGCAGTTAAACTTTGGCTGCATCTGGTTTGAGTCTGTGTAAATTAGAGTAGAACAAAACAACTTAATTTTCATAGTTTATTTAGGAAAGAATATAGAAAGCCTCTAGAGAATGATGTGTACCCTCTTCTCACATCATCTCTACTTTGGCACCATTTTTATCTCCCCCCCTCCTTAAAGATTGTCACAAAATAGAGATATATTTAGAGTTACTCTTAATGCCTTTATAAATGTGTGAAGTAAGTATCTATTTTGCAGGGATGTGCTCTGCTGAATAGGATAAAAGGTTGGTATGGGTTATATTTTTAATAGTTTCAACCTGACAGCCCCCACAAAAAACAAAAACAAAAAAAACCAACATCAGGATCAACAAAGCTGCAAAGCAGTCTACCAGGGCAGACCTTTATGTCTGCATACTCAGCCATGCCTGCATGTCTCCCTCTGCAGGATGAAGTCCTTATTACTTCTAAAATATTGATTTACTCATCAGAGGACACATGACTACACAGTATAAGCCTGAAGAAGGAAAAAGTAGAAATCTAATCAACAAGCTTTGAAACTGTTTATCCTCCACCTGTTAAGATTTTTAAGTATTCATAAACAGCAATCAATTAATATTACTTACAGATATGCATGGTGCTGTAAAAGTTTAATTCTCTATGCTTAGGATATATGTTTGGAACTTTTCATTTATTACATTAGGACCCAACTCTGCAAAAAGTGTTTAACACTCTCACCTCCCATTTGAGTTCAGCATCCACCAAGGAGCTTTGGCATGTTCCGGAGATTGGACACTTACATAATAAATTGAAAAGTATGGTTAACCTACCAAAAGTCAGTGTGCTAAAGAACTGCAAAGCCTCACCCCCAAAAAGTGTGTATGTCCTTTGTGATTATATATATATATATATATATATATATATATATATATATATATATAGACAGCCTACGATTTTTCTTTTAGTGAGGGGTTTTTCCAAGTGTATCATGTCAAATATCAGCTGACCTAGAGTAAAACCAATTGCTTAAAGAAACCCAACACCTGTACTCCTGGGATTCTGCACACCAAAGCCCAAATCTTGCAGCTGACCGTGTAGAGGGTGGACTGCCACAATGTTGCAAGGCCCCATTGACTTCCTTCCCACAGTTGGAGGATTAGGGACCAAATTTCCACAATAAACCAAGTTAGATGGCGGAGAAAAAGCTTTTCAAAACCAGGAAAATTTATTCTGGAAATATTAATAATTCCTCTTCCTATGATGTTACTGCCAGTTGTCATTGTAATACCTATCAGAAAGCTCAGCAAGGGTCCACATGTGTATAGGCAAAGATATTTTCTTTTTTTAAACCCAGAAACAAAAAAATTGACAAGGGGTTATTTTCCACTAATTTCCTAATGTTTATTTCAAACTGCTTTTTCCCCAAAACATGTATCCTCTCTGAAGTGAGTTATGCTACTGCTGGTAAATGAGTACAATTAAAACAATTTCTGTTTCAGCCTGAAGAGAACTATTTGACCATTTGATTTTTTAAATCTTCAATTCAGTTTTAACTTTTCTTGTCTAGATACATTAAAAGAAAGTTTTTTTGAACCTCTGGAGGAAAGACTGCTAATTTACTGAAAATAAGACTCGACTTTGATTCACTTCAGAAGATCCTACTTATATTAACTTCATTATTTAAGAAGTACCTGTGCTGATCTTGCAAACAGTGTCATCTTCATTAAAAAGAATTAAGATTCCCTAGACAGACATTCATACTTGACACTATAAAATCTCAATGTTTCATAGTACCGAAAGGTTTTGTAATACTCATTCATATTTAATTTTTGAGGATGCTTCACTGCACATAAAATATTTATCAGTCGGAGGGATTTGAAACTAGAATGCTAAATGTCAGCTTCTTCCTCAAAATAGTTTTCATTTTATTTTCAATAAATTGTCTGGACTTCAACTCGGAAATGTCGAATTTATACCCAATGTAAGAAATAAAGGGTAATGATATGAAACCGACAGATGACAATGTGTAACCTACACCTGTTTCGCAACAGGAAAACACGGATTTTAAAATAACATCTTTCATTAAATTCCAAAAATTATTAAGTATTAATCAATACCAAAGCTCATCTACATGGAACGGGTTGAGTTGAACACACAACGCAACAAGTAACCTTGCTAGCAGCTTTGACAATGACACTCTGCTAATCTGCTGTATCCCTGTATATACTACAAAACTGTATCTTGAACCACTGGGATTGCACTGCTGTAAACTGCAATAGTATGCTCCCATTAACCATCCTGTTTTGGGTTCACACAGTGCGCAATGTCCATACGCAGAGTTTCCAGGCCTGTGGATTATTGCATCTATGCCCAGCTCCCTGGACGTGGTACATTACATCTCTGGCACACAGGACCTGATTTTCAGAAATGTAGAGGATCTGCAGCTCCCACTGACTTCAGAGGTGGCCACAGGTAAGTACACAACATCTTTGAAATCAATCCAATTATGCCTGCTTGAAACATTGTATGTTTCATTCTGTTTTAAATTCTGCTTTGCTGAAGTGTCAAGGAAGGGGGTAAAAGAACCTCCTAGAGGAGGGCTTGAGCAGAACCGAGACCAGCTGAATACCAACTTGGTTGCTCTCAGGTCTGTAGCCAGCAGCAGGGAAATGCTTGACAGATGACAGAGCCAGATGCTGTCAGAGACTTCAGTGAAAAAAGTATGCAGGAGCATTGAGGGAATGACTGGGAGGACTAACAGCACTGCTACACCAGCACTTGCTGTACACACTAGCACTGTAATAGTGCAGTGAGATACAGTAGATGAGAATGTAATATTTAGCCTCGTTCAGGCCAAGTGAAATTCACAACAGTAGTGTGAACACTTATGAACTCATGAGTAGGGCCCTACCAAATTCACAGTCCATTTTGGTCAATTTCACAGTCATAAGATTTAAAAAAAATCATAAATTTCATGATTTCAGATATTTAAATCTGAGACTTCATGGTGTTGTAACTGTAGGGGTCCTGACCCAAAAGGCGATAGTAGGGGGACTGCAAGGTTACTGTATGGGGCGGGTCATGGTATTGCCACCCTTACTTCTGTGCTGCTGCTGGCGGTGGCACTGCCTTCAGATCTGGGTGGCCTGAGAGTGGCAGCTGCTGGCTGGGAGCCCAGCTCTGAAGGCAGCACCATTGCCAGCAACAGAGCAGGAGTAAGGATGGCATGGTATGGTATTGCTCCCCTTACTTTTGGACTGTTGCCTGCAGAGTTGGGCCCTCGGACAGCAGCCACCACTCTTCGGCTGCCCATTGTCACCCTGACTTCTGCGCTGCTGCTGGCAGTGCTGCCTTCAGAGCTGGGCGCCTGGCCAGCAGCCACCACTTTCCAGCCAGCTCTGAAGGCAGCACAGAAGTAAGGGTGGCAATACCATGTCCGTCCTACAATAACTTTACAAACCCTTCCCTCCATGCCATGACCCTCTTTTGGGTTGGGACCCCCAGTTTCAGATACGCCGGTCTCCCCAGTGACATCTGTATAACGTAAGGTAAAAGCACAGAAAAAAGACCAGATTTCACGGTCCGTGAATTTGGTAGGGCCCTACTCATGAGCCCTGGTGTGCGTGCAGAGCTTGCAATGGGAATATGCTCTAGCTTAGACCAGCCTTATAGTCTGAGATGAGCAGGTGTGGGGCCTCATGGCGAGGGGCGTATTCCATGGTGTTTTAGTGCACACCTCCCCCCGGTCTGCCCGAGGCTTCATGCAGGTGGGAAAGATACTAAAAGAAATACCTACTGAGTAGAATCAAATCAGTGCTACTTTTGCAGCATTCATTCATCATCTTCTTATAACAGGAGCCACTGGTAGTGTGCCAGACATTTAGGTTGCCTAATACTTCCCATTATCAAAGATTAATATGACCTTTTTGACAACCTAACACCTCTGGTGTTTGTAGCAAAACATAGAAATTTGGCCGGGAGCAAGTTCTCAGGCTAGGGGAGTGCCTTACCCATCATTTTTTCCCCGTAATCATAAATCTGGTATTTCCTAATTTTCAGTGGGTAACTTTGCAACCTAAATAATCTTCTTTTAACCTATTTTTATGTAATTATTTATATTCTGGTAGTTCTTAAAGACCCCACACCTTGTATATATGTATACACACAAAATAGCACATCGTGATGCACTGTCATATGAAGATTAGTGCAGAGTTCAAATGCTAAAAAAATAAAATGAACAAGCATCACTTTAGACATTGCTGAATGGAAGTAGTTTAACATTACAGCATAGAGTAATGAGGTGCCAAACACAGCTACTACATTTATATCAGTATATGGAAGACGGAATGTGATATTAAAATATAAAATGTTCAAATACTAAAACCCTGACAGTGTCTTTCTTTTAAAAAGAGGATTTTGATTATTCTGATAATCTATTTGGCTCTTCCTCCCTAACTGAATATGTGAATTCAGAACCACGCCTGCTTAATCTTCCCTTGCTACAGTACACGTGCACTGTAGTTATTGACTGGAGATTCGCTGAACTGTTCCATTTGTCACTGAAGAGAAGAGAAATGGAATGATGAAAGAGCAGCAGCAATAAACAGCTGCAGGAAAAGGCTCTCTCTTTGCTTCCCCATTAAAATAAAGGAAAAATTTTATGTTTAATTCAGGATTTTTAAAAAATAAAAAGGCATATTGAAGAACAGAGAAGGTTCACATTAAAGCACTCTTTCTAGATGAAAAATGCCTGGGGGAAAGCAAAGGACTAGTAGGGGAGGTAGCCCAGGAGATCTCTTTCCAACAAAATGGTCTGTCCTTCAGAGAGTCTTTTATTCCTTCTCAAAATTCTCTGGTCGGGAAACTCGAGAGCCAAAAAAATGGCTTAATGCTGCAGCCTGGACTTCTTTCTTGCGTCCACAACTCCCGCCTCCTTTTTCCACCTTTCTTTTCCGTTTTTAATAAAAAGATCTAAATATAAAATTAAAATGACTACAAATTAAAAAACCAGAAAATGCAAAAAAGACTCCAATCACCTTAACTTGCTCAGTTTGCATCTGATTTATGTAGCATAGTCCTGTGGAGCAGCACTAGTTACTCCACAGTTAAGGCTGAAGCGAGCTCCCCATTATAAACAATTTTCAACCCACCTTTAAGTTTCCCCCAAAAGAAACTAGCCTTCCTTATATTTTGCAGGTCACATCAATCTAGGAAAGTTTTTTTTTTTCTCTGTAACTTGTTGTAAAAACCAGACAGAGCTTTAAAGAAAGTTATGGTCTTCTGCTTTTTGGCTCATGTACCCTGTAAGTGAAGAAGGAATATATGGTGTTATGCAGTGGCTGCATCTCTTAAACGTTCCTTTCCAGACGTAAACAGTTTTGATTTTGCTTTAATTTGCAAGTAAAAGAATTATTCTCTGGAAATGAGAACAACTCTGCCAATACACATTTTCAACCATTTCCTAAACTTTTGGTTTGCTAGTTTATATTTTCAATGCCTAGTTAGACTTACATCACAAGCTAATGTTGTATTTTCCACTGTTAGGTGGTGCTACCAATCTGTGCATTTGAGTCCTCCCTGCACAAAGTGAAATGTCCAATAATATCATTATCTACTAAAAACATAAAATGTCCAAGGAGAAAAGGCACCAGATTTAGGTGTCTCTGTGCATATGTTAGGAATTATGAGGTGGTGACCTTCACATTAAATTATGAAAAAGAGTGGAATGCTAGCCAAATCCTTCAAAGTTATTCCACAGATGTCCAAATAATATCCAAGTATAGCATCTAAGGAACAGTGATAATTCCAAAAGTTTAAGCAATTTTACAAGCCACTGTATTTGATCAATAAAGCCTATGCTAATTCAATATTTCTTCATACATTTGCATCCAATTTCTGCCCATTTCACAACCAAAAGCCATTATTCACATTATAAAAGTGATCTGGAAGGCTGATGTCTTGCAGCAAGCTGCTCCTCTATTCGGCCAAAGCAATAAGGACACAGAGGTTTTCTTCAAAGCATGAAAAATCAGAGCAAAACCTTTACAGTCCTTTTCAAAGTCTGGGCTCCATTTGCATGACAAAGTTGAACAATTACGAGGTCTTGGAATTTTTGTATTTCATTATACTGGGAATACCAAGAACGAAACATAGAATAATTTCCAGATGGTATCCTGTTTTGCATTGATTTTTCAGTTCTGCGTTATTCTGAAAGTTTTTGTTTCCAAAGTTTGTTTCCAGTTTGTTGTACTATGGCAACAAATCTGAGTCCATTTTATCAACCCAAAATAAAAATCCACCTCCTTCCTTTACCCTCTCTTACCCTTCCCCATTTCACTCCACAAATGCGCCACCCCCAAAAAAATTAATGAAAGTTCTGTACAGTAGTGACTAAAAACCTGACAGCAAAAGTCTGAACTACAGTAGAACCTCAGAGTTATGAACCCCAGAGTTATGAGCAACTCCATTAGCGTTGCAAACTTTTTAATCGCCCAAAACCAAATACCCTTGCCCCTCCCCTTCCCCCCTTGTCTGTGGCCCCGCCCCCACTCACTCCATCCCCTCCTCCTCCCTCAGTCACTCGCTCTCCCCCACCCTCACTCACTTTCAGTGGGCTGGGGCAGGGGTTTGGGGTGCAGGAAGGGGCTCCTGGCTGGAGCCAAGGGGTTCAGAGTACAGGAGCAGGCTCAGGGCTGGGATGAGGGTGTTCATAACTCTGTGGTTCTACTATATCACATCTTGGCTTTTTATTTGTAAAGGGAAGCAGTCATCTTGAAATCTAGTCAATTAAAAAAAAAATGCCCAATCGAGTAACTTCAGATACTGCACCTGCCGCCTATCCCTTTCTGCCAATATTTGTGGTTTTGCAATTGTTTGTTTGTTTATGTTTATTTTTTTCCTATTTTTAAAATGCTTCTCTCTTCTTTGTTGCTGGGTGAAACTGCCTATGTAAATGGCACTGTCAAATGCACAAAGTAAACAAACAAAAAAGGGGTTTTCTTCTCTAATTTCTAAATTCTACTACTGTTGGGTTTTACTTGTAACAACAGTAGGTAAAATACAATTCAGACAGAAGTGTGATTTTTAAGGGGCCAATGTCCTTTAAAGTTTACAATTTACAAAGCAAATTTCACTTAAAAGGTCAGCATTTCTTAGTCTGAACACTTAAATGGGACAGGAAACCAAAAACTGCAAGATTAAACTGATAAGGAAAAAAAATAATAATAAAAGAGGGATTACAGATCAACAGAAAATACATATTAAGCATCTATTAGATCTCTAATAAGACAGGAATGTACCTACTAAGCCCATATAAACTAAGCTTCTGCATCTGACAATCATTCAAATAGAAGCTTCCAACTGCTATACCATGGTCTTTTCCTGCAGGGTCCTCTGCAGCATGAAAGTTCCCTCCTGTAAAAGCAGGGACATACCTAAGACGAGACAAATATTAACCTGAACTGATCTCCAAGTCCTACTTCAGTTCTTTCAACATTCTCATTTACATCAATACAGACTATATGGATTTACCCAAAATGGTACCAAATTTGAGGGCTTAGTTATTTGAAACAGTAAATTCTCCAACAATCATTCTTTATTTATCTGAACATAGCAGTCAAGAAAATTCCAGAATGTATTTTTCTTTCATACATTATTGTGTCTCTCTCTGTCTATATGTAGATAGAGAGAGTAATATATAAATATATAAGGACACAGACAAACTTTTGTGCATTTATGGTGTTTATACCTATCTAATGGAGGAGTCAACAACAAATCTACAGTTAAGGTTGCGTTGAAATTTCCACTTACAGCAGCATTGAAATCCCGTCGTTCAGCACCTTAATGACCGAATTTAGTCTCCAAGTTTGGCACAATAACTTTCTGTAACACAAGTTTTCTTTGTGATTTTAAAAAAAAAAAAATAAATATTTACTAGCTTTTGAAGAGAAAACATTTTAAAAATGCTCCCTGCTTAAAAAACAAATCCCTGTTCCTTTGGGTTCCTCTAGCTGACTAGCACCCCCCCACACACACACATGCAAGCACGCGCGTACACACACACACACACGAGATAACATCTCAGACACAAGCCATTTTAAAAAACCGAAGGTATTCCTTTTTCAAACTAACAGTGCTGAACTACACAAAGGTTAGTCAACAAAAATGCTTAGAACCCTCAGCCACTCCTGTTCTCCTGCGCTATCAGCCTGCCTCCACAGCTGTGTCTGCACATATCCCGAGTGAGCCAGGCTAGGCACCAAAGAGGCTGGTGTTGGTAGGGTGACCAGACAGCAAATGTGAAAGATCGGGACGGGGATGGAGGGTAATAGGTGCCTATATAAGACAAAGCCCCAAATATTGGGACTGTCCCTATAAAATCAGGACATCTGGTCACCCTAGATGTTGCAGATGGAGCAGGCTCTGAAGGTGATCAGCAAAGTTAATGGGGATGTGCAGAGACTGAGATGGCAGATGAAACCTGAGGGAAGAGCATTTGAAAGGCTTCCCCAGGGCTGCATCAGCTCCTTGGTTCACCAAGTGGGGAACCCTTCCTACAACTCAACTCCCTCCAAATTCCTCCTTGTCCCACCACCTCATAAACCCATCCCCATTCCTTGCCTCTGTTTCCCTGGCACACCACATAGCAGGAGGAGGTCATGATCATCTGAGAGGAGAGTGGCTAGATGTGCATGCAGGGTTATTGATGGTGACCATGCAGATCAATTGGAGCTTGAAGGGAGAGAGGCGAGGAGAACTCTGCTCTGGTAAACCCATCATGGTACATTGCAGCACAGCTCTTCTTTCCCCATAGCTCAATCCCCATCTCTCCCTCATCCCCATCCGGCAGAACATGTATTTGTCTATTTCCCCTTCCCCATTCACACCACTCATAGCTAGGGTGACCAGATGTCCCGTTTTTAAAGGGATAATCCCGTTTTGGAGGACTTTTTCTTATATAGGTGCCTATAACCCTCCCTCCCGTCCCGTTTCTTCACAGTTGCTATCTAGTAACCCTACTCATAGCTCTCTTTAATCACATGACCCTTAATCCCCCACCACCAAACATCGCTCTTCTCTCAGATCCCCCAACCCAAGCTTCCTTAGATATCAAGATCAGGACACTTCCTCTTTTTCCTAGAAAAAAATTACACTAAAATAAATGCTCTATGACCAAATCTGCAGGCAAGTTGCAACTGAAAGTTTAGAAGGGGCTCTCCATTATCTTTCTCTTCCCCTGAGGTGCGGGACTTAACCAAAATATTTTAAATATACTATGGCATTAATTTAAAAATAACATTTCCCTAGAAAGAAATGTTCTCTATTAATATAATGCAAAGTAACTGCATCCCTGATATGCATTGAAAAGCTATACAATGCCCTGTGGAATTTCCAACCTAATATCTATGTCAAGAATTACCTTATGCCCACTGACAAGCTATCTAAAAATAAATGCCCCATGTCAATATTGAGGTTTTTTACATATTCCTTCATATTTAAAATGCTTAACAACCAAACCTTCTAATACAAACTTACACTTCATGAACACGAATATATTTGTAAATCTACATTTTGTCATTGCTGGTCAGATTTAAAGACAAGATCTGTTTGGAATGGAATACTGGAAAGAAGTGTCCATCTTGTTGCCATACATACTTCAGCTTCAGGTTACAGTATATAGTATCCCTGTCCTGCTCAAAGTTTTCCCTTGCAGTTTAATCACAATGACCCCTCAGGTATTCCATCAATTACAGAACAGATGGACACCTTTACAACAGATTTGCTCACTTCAGAAGAAATCAGAATAAGCCCTGCAGTGAAGAATTAATCATGGTCTTCATACAGCAGTCACGCTTTAAAACTTGCCAGTTTCCTTAGATAATTACATACCTTTACATCAGCACTTGAAGTATTCTAGCTACTCCCTACAGAAACAGAAGAGAGTAATACTATACATATTGAGGTATATTCATTCACCTAAACCAAAACTGGAAAGTTGGTTTTAATGAGGTTGATCAATGGTTGTGCCAACTACCAAAGCTAGTCATCAAAGTATTTTCTAGGCCAGATTCTCATTTCCCCTTGACTGCTTTATATAGCAATAGCAGTGTTAAATGGCCTTAAAGTGAGAGTAATTTATGTTTGCATCCACCTTAAGGCTCCTTTACATAGTGGTGCAAAATGGCCTTCATGTAAATTAGAATTAGGCTCCTAATCTCTCAAGGTGTGTCTACACTGGAGCTTGAGGTGTAATTTCCAGCTCAGGCAAACATACATGCGCTAGTTCTGATAGAGCTAGCATGTTTAATATACAAGTGCAGCACGTGCCATGGTAGCTAAAAGCCTGAGAACGAACGCGGGGTTTCAGATGTGACTGTACGTGGGTAGCTACGTCTGTGCCATGGCAGCTACTCTGCTATTTTTAATTGGCTAGCTTGATCAGAGCTAGTATCGGTTCAGCTAGCCAAGCTGTAAATTATAATATATAAATATAATATAATATAATAAAAATAAAAATAATATAAATTATAATCTCCCACTTCAGCGTAGACACACCCTGAAGCTTATCCCTCAAACCAGCCTAAATGCCATCTTGTTCTTGGTCTCTTACTCCTTTTACAACTTCCAGAACTGCTACATTTAAAGGGAAAAAGGGGAATCGTTTATTTTATTATGCGATATTGTTCTGCCTGCACTGACAATGAGCAAAAAAAGGAGCGAAAAGCTTCCATAATTCTCCCATGCTAAGCGTAATGTAGAAAAATTCCTTGTACGCACAAGGATGCCTGAATCAGTTTGCCCTGAGAGCTCAGCCATTATGAAACAGGTTTATCCTTAGAGTGAGATTTTTACAATTCTTATAAAACCTCCTCCTATTGTATTTTTCAGCCTTCCCAGGCATTCTTTAGCTTTCTGCTTTTTATATTCAAATTCCTCACAAGGAGTCCCAGATTCATTATTATATTTTAGTCTCTGAGGCTAGAACAGTTTTCTGGACAAGATATTTGAAGATATACTCTCAGATAATACATAAGCCTCAGCCTATCACTTTGAAACTGTCAAAATTTAAATTTAAAAAAATACAGGATTTCCCATGTAACCTTTTGCTGACCCCTGGGGAAAAACACTATAATTTTTTCTAATATACGAATGAATTTCTTCACTTGTAAAATTCTGACCACAAAATGAAAGCAACTTTTTTTTCTTTTTCTCCCCCCCCCCCCCACAAGGTTTTCTATTCACTGAAAGTCAAATGTCACACAATCAAACCAATTTGTCTATGGTGGACAAGCTGACCCAAGAATCCACTTATGCGTTGGGACACAACCCTGGGATTTACTATTTCCAGCCACTGGGTTACTAACTAGCACACATGACATACTGGATTCCTCATTACTTACCAGTGAGTGATCTTTACTGGATGATTAAGGGCACATGCTCTAGAATCCATGACTTAATCATCACTTAAACTATATCATGTCTTTAGTCAAAGGCTGTAGATCATATTAGCATCATCAGTGGCATATTAGCTTCATCAGTGGAAAGACCAGTTTTCTGACTTAGGCACTGAAGGTAGGACACTGACTTCTGTTTGTGCACTAAAATAAATCTTTTAGGTGCCCAAGTGCTGATCTGAGAGCCCAAATGCAAAATTGGCTTTCCTAATCTAGAAGTCCATATTTGAAAGTTGGTGTCACAGAAGGTATTACAAAGTTGCAGAACAGAAGAGAACTAAAATTCAAGACCATTGAATGACAAACGAATGACAAACTGGTTCAGTCCTCATCACCACGTGCAATGCACATGGATACCCAAAGGCAGAGTCTGCATGAGAGTCTGTTTGTGATCTTATGACTAATGCGTGAATCTGAGACTTAGGTCTTTTCCTTGAGAACACTTGGGAAACATTTGTTTGTGTATAAAGCATGTGAGTGAGCACATTAGAAATTTTTCCAAGATAAAGTTAACTCCTGTCCTGCTGGTCTTTTTCTTTACCTCAATATCCCATTAGTAGGGCCCTACCAAATTCGCGGTCCATTTTGGTCAATTTCATGGTCATAGGATTTTCAAAATTGTAAATTTCATTATTTCAGATATTTAAATCTGAAATTTCACAGTGTTGTAATTGTAGATGTCCTGACCCAAAATAGGGTTGGGGGGGGGGCGGTCATGGTTTTGCCACCCTTACTCCTGCACTGCTGCTGGAAGTGGCGCTGCCTTCAGAGCTGGGGTGGTAAAGAGCAGAGGCTGTTGGCCAGGAGCCCAGCTCTGAGGGCAGCACTTCTACCAGCAGCAGCACAAAAGCGAGGATGGCATGGTATGGTATGGACTTACTTCTGCACCGCTGCCAGTGGGGCGCTGCCTTCAGAGCTGAGCACCTGGATAACACACTCTGGCCACCCAGCACTGAAGACACTGCAGAAGTAAGCATGGCAATACTGTGACCCCCTACAATAACCTTCCGACCCTCACCCCAACAACTCCCTTTTGGGTCAGGACCCCCAGTTTGAGAAACGCTGTATAGTACAGCGTAAAAGTACACAAAAGACCAGATTTCACAGACGAGACCAGATTTCATGGTCCATGACATGTTTTTCACGGCCATGAATTTGGTAGGGTCCTACCCATTAGCAAGAAGCAAAGCCAGTGCGCGTGTGTTCAAACTAGACCTATCTACCGTCGAATGTTCAGCAGCAGCTAGGGATTGAATTCCTTGTTCACTTATGTAAGAGGATGCTAAAGGTTTCACTAACAAAGTGTCTCTGGCTCTATGAATTTTCAATCAAATTAAAGCTCTCTGAACTCTTCATTTCATTACTCACTTCACTCTCTTGCCTCCATGCAACATGCACAACTAATGATCCCCCTTTAGCACCACATCTTTCTACTATCTATACTTTTCTAAGTCTCCTTCCTCACCCTCTCTCTCATGCTTCCACCCCATCTTCCAAAAACCAACTAGCCAAACACACACAAACCCACTTCTTCTACAATGGGTATAATTACAACCTTTCATCTCAGAGTAACAATTTAGACAAGTGCATAACTGATAAGTAACTAACCCAGTCCTGCCATTTTGTAATGCCCCCCATACTTGCTGATAGACCTTGTTTTCACTTTGTGCTGGACTGTGCAAACTGCACACAGTTTATCCTAAAGGGCAGCATGGAGCTGAACTACCCAAAAACAGCATGCATCAGGAAGCATTCTGCTTTATTGAAACAGAAGGGTACATCACTGTACCCTAAGAGCTTAAAATGCCCTCATAGCCAACCCTGATCCACCTCCTGCTAGTCCACCCAACACCATTTGAGCCACCAGATGCACCGGGGGGAATATGGAGAGAGTGTAGGGGTGCTATTCTGCTCCTCCCTTATGCAGACTGCACAGGGTGGAGAAAGGTTCCTGATGCCCGCCCTCCCTCCCACTCCCTACCCACAAGAGGGCCAGGCAGAATCTGACCACAGAGCGTCAGCGCTGAGGTAAGATAATAGAGTAACATGTTCAAAAGTGCCTAAATTCTATTTTTAAGTGATTTGGGCTTCTAGAAGCCTTACTCCCATCGACTTTCACTGAAATTTAGACACCTAAGTGTCCAAGTCAGTTTTTGAAAGTCTCCTTTGAAAAATGGGACTTAGGAGCCTAATTCACCTTTAGGCACTTTTCTAAACTTAACCTACGTTATTGGTCACTAAAGCATCTCATACTCTTATGGAAGTATAGAAATCCTATCAGAGGTGAATATATTTTCTACAGTAGTGTGCATCTAGACTAAAAGTAACCCACACACTAAGCCAGGGTCTATGCCCCACTACACACACTAGATAGAAGGCAAGTATACAGTCTGCTACAGTTTGATTCCACATACTGACTGTAATACAAATCATCCATATTAGAGGAATTTCTAAGACCCTAAAATTACGAAATGGTCTGTTATTATTCATAAGACTGACTGAGATTAGTTCTTGCTAACTAAAGGTAACATAGGGAGCAAAGGAAAAGGAAGGTTCACCAAGCAAATAGAAACTACAAAGTAATTCTCATGTATCTTCACTTTGAAATAAGTATCCTTAGATAATGTCATCTTTGTGTAACATACCACATGCTGCATTCATAGGTGGAATATACAAGTATTTTCTTATTATGAAAGTTATGGAAACACCTACCTGCTCCTCAAAATTATTGCAGATATTCAACAAAACAAAAACTGAGTAAATATATACACATCTAGCAACTCCATCACTGGATGACTTTGGAAGGGGTTGCGGGGTAAAACCAGGACTACTGTATCAGAAAATATTTTAGAACATACAGACCAGCCACTCTTCCGTGAACACAGAGATATCAGCATGTTAGTTTAATTTCTGTACATCACCTCAGACCACCTGCATTCCCACAGTGTCAGATTTCAGGCTTTTCTTCATACATTAATTTTACATTATCCTCTCTTGCAGGCAGCCAGGGAGCTAACAAGCAGTCCCAGAGGCTCAGTCTGAAAGTGAAAACTGGCACATACTCAGCCAATGCAATTACAGCTGTTGCCTAATAAAAGTCTTTGTATGAGGAATCAGTGTAGCCACCAAAATATTAACAGCCAAGCTGGTTTTAGATTTATTTTTTTAAGCCAACTACTTTAGAAAATTAGCTGCTTCCTTACAACTTCAAAGGATGGAAGCTCATTTGAACTTTTTAGTTCTATGGCTTAATCAAAAACGTCAAAGTCCAATTAGCCAGAATGAAGTTTCATCTGATTCTGTAAGGTACATCTACTAGCTAGTGTGCCACCGGTGTCCTGTGTGTGGGGCGTGGGGAGCAGCTGGGGATTCATGAAATTTGAAATGTCTTCTTCAAAGATTGGCAACCATTTGGATTAGATGGCTTCCACTTACAAGATGCCAACCTCCTGGGTTCAAAATGGACCAGGCTTGTTAAGTGTTAACTAAGGTGAAATTTTGCTTTACTCACTCTGGCACATGCCAACGGAGATGGATACAATCTGTATAGAAAGAGAAGATGATGCACAGGGGTAGTATTTCCAAGGCCGGTAGGCTACAACACAACATTGAAGACTGTGGTGGAGACATTATTTAGGAGATAATGATACAAGGAATGCTGTAGACCTCATGACTGTGAAAGGTTCCTGTAACAACTCTCAAGCTACTCAAAAACCACAGGATGCTCATGGGAGAAGGAGGGAACTTTATCCAGAGAAGTTAGATAAAAATATAAAATACTCTTGCTGGAAAGTTGCAGCTTAGAACTAGAATTTCTTAGAATTTAGAACACTAACACACAAGAACCCCAAAACAGACAAACACAAATCAGGCTGCTCCCTAAAACTCTGAGAGGCACAACTCACTCCTTCTTATTCTAGGCTGGCTCTGCAGACTGACTGCCTGAGACCCAGATTGTACACTTCCGTAAAGTGCCCTTTAGGCAACAAGCAGGATCAGGAGACTCTTTACACTTAAAACGATAGCTGTAGCACAAGTTCCATACACCATGTGGCAGCACGTGTCTCAGCCAGTAATCATCAGGCCAGCCCACATGCTTCATTTTTGACTAGGAAAATGTTCTTCGTTGTGGGCTTTTAGCTTAACAGCCTCCGTATGCAGTTATGAAATTAGTCTCAATTATGGTGACTAGAGCTAAGAGAACAACTGATATTTTGGTTTCTGCAGGACTGCCAACTTCAAAAGATCAAAAATCATGAGTCGAACCCCCAAAAGTCATGAGATTTGTATAAAAAAAAAAGATTATATTGTATTTTCTAGGTCAGTCTCTTGATGTTTAAACTCGCCCTGCCCATCCGCAAGGTATGTGCATGTGACCACTTAGCGTTGCCCCCTCTCCCACATGTACTGGATAAGGGGATTTTGGCCCCTGCTGCAGGAGCTCTCACCCCCACATCTGCCCATCTCCTGCCCAGCAATTAATTCCGTCCTCCAGGCCCCCAGCAGTTGTGTCCTCACCCAACCCCGCCCCCCAATTCAGTCTCCCAGCTCCATCATCACAACCCCATCAGTTCAGCCCCCCTACTTCTACCGCCCTCAGTTCACCCTCCCAGTATTCACCCCATCTGCTCAGAACCCACCATGAATACAGCCTCCCCGCCCCCATCAGCCTCCACCCTCCTCATTTCAGCCCCCCTGGAGCCCCCAGGCCATAGTTCAGCCTTCCCAGCCTCACCTCTGCTCCTCTTATGGTTCATCACCTTCCCCTGGCCAGGGGGGCTGCAGTGGGGTCCCCCTCCCACTTCCTAGGCTGACAGCAGGAGCCCCACCATCTACGGCTGAAAAAAAACAATCCTGAGATTTGAGAGTTCTATCACCAGATCACGAATGCGGCTTAATTTTACTTAGAAATTGCATCTTTCATGATAAATTTGAGAGCTGGCATGTCTGTTGCTGGTAATTTAAAAAAAAAAAAACAACGAATTAGGTTCTATCCAAACTGAAACCAAAAGTCCCGAAAAATTCTGACAAATTGTAAAACTCAACAAATTTCACTTTGGGGGTGAATGACTATACACAGTGGAACAGCTTCAGCAGGAGAGACTGCAAGAGCACCATATAAGAATATCTTATAGCCCAGTGGAGACGCAAGTTCAAATCCCTGCTCTACAGTAGGCAGAGAAGGAATAGAACCTGTGTGGTCTCCCATATCCCAAGTGAGTGCCATAACAACTGGGCTAAAGGTTATAAGTCAGGCACAGCTACAGGGACAACTTTCTCCTGCTGAAATGGCACCTAAGTCCTGAAAAACATTTTTTCGGCGGAAACTATTCAGCAAATTCATGTCCAATTCACAAATAGTTGCAGGTCAACCAAAACTGCATTTTTGGCAAATAAACTGTTCATGTAAAACATTTCACACAGTTCTAAAGATGACAGACTACTGAAAGGCTACTTGGGCCACATACGAATACATAACCACATGGCTGTTCATGTTAGTTTGAGCCATTTTAGCTTTTATTTGCCTTTAGTGTATATACAGGTCAACAGCTATTACTAGCCCGCTGATCAACTCCTGAATTCTCTAAAGTTGTGTGTGTGGCTTTATGAAATCACATTAAAGAAAACAGCAAAAATTTACATGATTAAAATCAAACAGTTGAATCAGTGACATCAGTTAATTGTATACAAAACATGGTGATTTATAAATAGAGCAAGTATACGCAATAAACAAGCCATAAATTAGTGAGACAGACAAACTTAATATATCTTTGTCTACATTCTTTCTTCCCACCCCTCCCCACATATAGTTTCTCCACTGCTACCACCTCCAATGCATCTCCACCAGCTGATGATGTTGTCTAACCTTGCTAAAATAAAGGTCAGAACATGTTGGTTAAAATGCCAACAGTCAGCCTGCACTAGCGATCTCACCATTACTACAAACTGGAGCACTTGCAGTTGTAACAGTGGAAAATTTTGAGAAAATCTATTGTTGGCACAGTCAGTGGCACAAAGGACGAACTGAAGGCTGTGTTACAATTAAATATGCTAAAGGTTGTCCAAGGTCACGAAACTTCAGTAGCTATTATTTTCATTTCTCTTCCCCCCAAGTTTCCTGAATGGAGTGGGGGGATTTAAAAAACAGTGTTACCTATATCTTTAAAAACCAGGGAACAAAAATCGGAGCCTTGACTTAAATTAGTTAAGAGAGTGATTGGAGGAGGGGAAAGGAGATGGTCAGGGAATGGTACCACCATTTGAATTAGCAAAACATGTTGCAAATAATCTCCACATGGAGATTCACTCAGTGGATCAGTTTTACCCAGAATACTAATTCTGATTCCCGACTAGACACTAGCTGGCAACAGGCTGCCTCATATAAAATCAATTCAACAAGAATATGTTTTAACCATAGGATAGAGATTGCTCACAAATCTCTAGCTACAGGTCAACCCTCATCCACAGCTGGAACAACCAATCGCTCTCGACCGGAAGAACAAAATTCAAAACTGAAGAAAATTAATAGATCGCTGTGTTAGGCAGAACATTAGAAAAACTTACATCTCATATTAACCTAGAGCTATTCAGGCATACAATTTTTTGAAAAGTAAATTTCACATCAGACCATTGGGAGCAAGATTCCATATGGTCTCATTATTACATTCATTTCCTAAAACCACTGGGAGGCATTATTTAGCTCTGGTGCAAACAGCTACCCGTCATAAAACAGGTGCTTCTCAAAGTGTGAACTCCTTCAGTGTTAGAAGATTCTTTCAGAAATATTCAGCTTCCAAACTCATGCTTAAAATATTTTAAACTGCAGCCACTCTTGATATTAGGAGAACAAATAAAAACTGGATACGGAACATCTCCCCTTTGGGTACATTTGGTTTAAAAATGAATAATAAGTTTCTCTCCGATTTATGCAGGTTCTTAGTTGAATATTATTTTCTATGACTGAAAAAAGTTTTAAAATAAAAGGAAATCGATTTCTGAAAAGTGAAGTGATGAACTGTGTGGGACAATGGTCCAAATTTTAATCTAAGCTAAATTATATATATTTGCGGCTGATGCATGGGAGAACTAATTTAGTCCTACTTATTTTACTCTAAGCATCTTATACTGTCAAAGATATCATTCAAAAAAGTTTATTTGTACATACATGAGGTTTTCATAGCCTTTTAGGGTTTGTGAGAGGGTTTCAGTTAATGGGAGGATTTACCAGGCTGGATCCTTAGCTCATGTAAATTAGCACAGGTCCACTGACCTCATCAGAACTATGCCAATTTACACTAGCTAAGGATCTGGCCCCTACCACTTGTTTTGTTTCTTTGTTTTATTAGCTCTGCCAAGAGGATCAAGAGTGTTGAAATATGACAACAACACTAAACTGTGGCCTGTGTTATACCTGAGGTCAGACCAGATGATCAAATGGTCCCTTCCGGCCTTGGCATCCCTGACAGGGTGTGTCTCCAAAGTGAAAGTGAAGCCTTATATAGCTGTGGTATATAATTTCCCTGTATGGTTTTCAGTCTGCACAGATGACAACCAAGACTTACATAGGGAAGAAAAAAGGAACCCTGCTAATTTTTTCTGCAACTGATTTACATCACTTCAAACACCTTCCTTTCAGCTAAATAAAAACTAAGTTATCAGGTACTAGGAGTTCCCAAGATGGTAAAAATAAGGATGAGAGAAGGAGTAACGCCTCCTAGAGGGCATCAATATTTTTGGTGCCTATTGTTACTACCTGATGCAATGACGGGCTCACCTTCAAATACTCAATCAGTCCCTTTACAGTATCACTGTAAAGTCTGCTCCCCTGTATGCAATAAACAATTTAAATTGTCGAATTATAATCCAGAATTACATAATAATTACATAATAATAATAATCCAGAATTACACTTAATATGATTTATTGCCTTACACTGAAGTGATTTACCACATAAGTCCTTTATTATGAATTTTACCTTATTGTAAACAATTATGTTCTGATACTGTCTTTCTGAAGGTTAGTGTCCACTGGTACTGCAGAAGGGTTAAATTTGTATCCAGACCGATCAGAATCCTCATCAGTGAACAGGATTCATTTATTTTAAATCTACATCTTCATTCAAGGATAACTTTCAATGTCTTTTTGCACTGTTGCCATTTCAATAAACAGAATTACAGGGGAAATTGAGCAATGATCAAGACTGAAAAAACTCTCACATTTTCAATCTAAGTGAACTAAGTTTAAATGAGTTACAGTAACTGAAGAGAAAGCAACTGCTTTCAGCTGTATACTATCTTAACTAGGCACATCAGCCACAACTCTTTCCAGACAGAAACATATTCATTGATTAGAGAGAAGGGAGACTGCAAAAACAGATTAGCATCTGCTCATTTTCTGAGAACAGAATGACAAAATCAAAAAAACATTTTGTATCAAACAAAATAATTCTGCAAGGCCAATTTCAAATGTGCACTAGTTATTGAATATCTGGTGCTGTTTAGATTTGGATTTCAAATATAAATATATAAATTCCATTAAAAAGCAATCTTTGTGCTGATTTCACTGATTTTAGTTTTTCTCTTGACTATAGGCACTACTAGGTTTCCTTGTCCTTGGAGTGTTTTATCTGGGGATTACACATCTATACCAAAACACAGCTGTTCCACTCTTTCCTCCTTTATTTTTTCACATTAAAAAACCCTCCAACTATGAGCCATCCAATTAGTTGCTCACTATCAAAAGGCTGCTTTGGCCTTTCATCTTCTTGAGAACTGGATACGAATGACAGGGTGTCATGGAAACTGTAACTCTGGTCATTTTCTGGTTCAGTTTTTAGCCACCAACATATTAATAATACAGTTTTATCAGATGGAAATTAATGAGTACTTGTTATTCATTCTGAAGGGCATGCAAAAACAACAAAATCATATTTTCCTTTTTTTCATACAGTCCATACTAACACCTGGCAAAGTGGAGGGGTTGGGGAAGATAAAATATACAGGGGAAGGCCAGGGAATTAAATGCACCATACATGTTTGACAGCCCTTTCCAGAGAAAAACCACAACTACAAGATGAAAAGATGCAGAGATTCTAAGGCATGAGTGGAGTTATAAAATGCCAAACAGAGGAAGGAAATTCCTTTTGTCACTTTTCTTTATAGTCTCTAAGGTGCCACAAGTACTCCTTTTCTTTTTGCGAATACAGACTAACACGGCTGCTACTCTGAAACCTGTCTTTATGGCTCTATCACTCTTGTCCAGTAACCAAGTGTAGGTTCCCCTTTGATAAACTTGGTCCTAACACTGGCTGATCTAGGTAGAATTTCACCCTCCTTTATACTTCTGCCTCCGGCTGGTAGAGCAACTTCCCCACCACACACAATATTTTCCTTCCTCCTTGAAAAACAGGGTAGGATAGAAAGCAGATGAAGTTTCAAGTATTCAAAAAACAACAGGACTGAGACTTCCACTTTGAAAACTCAAGAATTTGCAGAGCTCCACTTATGAGCTTGCAGGAACACTAACTTACCACCAGTATGCATTTGCAGTAATTTTTCCTTTCTATATTTTGTTTAGACCAGCAGATTTCCCAGACATCTTTGCTATGTCTTGTGCTTGTTACAAACAAACTCATTTAAACCATAATATGGTTGCATTTCAAAAATATGAACTGAGCTTGATTTTTCTTCAAACTTGTATTGCACTGAAGAAGTTCATGTTGTTCCAGCCAATATTGTCTGACACCGTATTTCAAGTCATTGTCTGAAAAAATGAAATTTTTATACAAGTGTAGCCATTTTTGTAGTTTACTAAATATACTCCCCGAAACATCCATATTATTCTCATCAATTAGCAAATAGGAAACAATGTGTATTTATGGTTCTATTCCTAGCATTTAACTTTTAATATAATATAATCACTTTGCAAAAAAATTACAGTTTTACAATACATTTCCTTTAATATGGTAATAAAAGTAAGTAATTTTGATGTTACAGTTCCCTCTGCAAATTTTGTGTCTGTTATTGTGACAAGTAAATGCCCACGCAAAGATAAAATGCTTAAAAAAAAAAGTTTGTTTACTTTGTATATTTGGTAGCACTTTGTGAATAGCTTGTTTAGCTGTGTTGTAAAGGGTCAGTTGTTTCCTATACAGTTCTGAGGGGAGCTGACACACATGCTCTTATCCAAGCTATGAAAGAGGCTGATTGCTGCTACTGTGATTGGTAAAGGCACAACTGAAATTTTAGAATCAGCAGGCAGGTGTCTGTACCAGCAGAAAGGGCAGGGAGGAGGTGGGATGGGGCAAGGATCCCCAAACTCTGGAATGCGTACCACACTAGTGGTAGTTGAACTTGATGTTCCATCCATACACTTCAGCATATTTGGTGGTGTTGCTCTTCGGCTCATCCAAAAGATCCTTATAAATAAAGAAAAGGGATTTTCGGCTACCTATAAATGTTTTCAAGTAATTAAAAAAAACACTTTGGGGCATACTATTTAGAGGGTACTGTAATCAAAATACTGAGTATTTTTAAATTAGTTCAGTAAAATTTATGTTGACCATGTCCCTTTAATGAGCAGGAAGAATCTATATGCAATTGAAGCAATTTCTTTGCACAAACCATGATTAAAATAATTAAACACACTGCTGAAGACATCATCATCATCATCATCATCAACAAAAAGCAGAAATTATTTCAAAAGGAGCAGTGGACTAAAGTTTTGGGAAAGAAGTAGAGGACAGAACCACAAACTGGATGTTGGGGATTAAGACAGCCAGTTGATTTAATTTAACTGAAAGAAAAAAAAATAATTAAAGGAAAACCATGGTTAATAGGTAGCTTATTATAAAAAAGTGTTATTTTTCCCCCCATAGAAAATGTATGCTGTAATTAGAAATGCTTGCTAGTTTGTCCTTAAATCAACTGTATTTATGAGGTTTTGGTTGCCTATCAGTATTTATGATATCCCAAGAACCAGCTGCATTTTATAAAAGCTGAGTAAAAAAACCAAAAAAAACCAACATCACACTCTCCCTGACTTTGGTAACTGGGGTAGGATTTTACAATGAAGCATCATGGTTAAAAAAATTAAAAAACAACATACACTGGCAAAATACTAATAGTCTGAATCTTTATATAAAAAAGCAAGTAACAAAATTTAAATATGCCAATCAGGTGACTGTGTGGAAGCTTTGCTGACAGCAAATTTAACATGAATGTTACAGCCTTCAGGCAGAGGAACGAACCCAAGCTCTTAATCTGAAACCACTGCCTGTACTAATAAGAAATTTATTTTGTACCTTCACCACATTTTCTCAATGTAAACAGTTTTGAAACATCTTGTTTTCTTAAGCAGGGTGTATTGGAAATTGATATTTTTCAACTTCCTACCTATTCTAACTTGATTGCTTTATGTATAGTATACTCTGAAAAACTATAATCAGGGGGAAATACTTGGGGGTAGGGGGAAAGGGAACAGATATTTTGTGGAGGACCACAAGTGCTTGCTTGTCAATATCTACATCTCTAGAGCAGCTGGTTTCTGGCTCAAACAGCAGAAACTGCTCTTCCCTAGTCTTTCAGCCCTGTGGGTTGCAACTCTTCTTTTATTTTCATACATCACCATTTCATGCTTTTAGAAACTCAAAGTTCACTGCATGAGATACAGAAAAGATGGGATCTACACTCACAACCCAGAAATGCTGAATTAGAGAGCTTTCATCCTAAAGAACGTGGGGGGGGGGGGGAAGACAGCAAACAAAATTAAAAACTCATTCTTTGTAATCAGAAATACCAACATATTGGACCAACTTCTGTTGATGATGCAATCAAACATATAATAAATCAATAGGCCATTACTCCCTAGCTGGATTTTTTCTCTTTTTGATGATAAAAAGAAAAGTAAGACAAATTCAGTAAACCATGACAAATTTCCACTTTTTTTTGGGGCAGGGGGGAGAACCTAATTTCAAATAACATGCTTGGTTAAAACAACAGCCCTTTAATCTTGGTTTTAAAGTGCTAGGGAAAGGATGGACCATCTTCACCTTCTGGAGAGGATTTGATCAAGGATTTTGGTGTTTGGCCATCACTTCTGTTAGGGGAGCTAGTTCTGGGGAAATCCTGTCTTCTGCAAGAAGATGCCCAGGAACTGGATCGCATTTGGAACCTGACCCATTTCAAGAGAGACTGTAGAAGGACTGGGATAGGGATCTTATCTTCATCCAAAAATTCACACTTACCTAGAACCACGTAACAACTTCCTATGCTCTGCACAAAGATGCTAGGTGGAGTAGCTGGGCATGTGGCAAATGGGGGACTGGGTGATTTATATGACAAGAGTCTTTCATGCTCTCAATCGGTTCAGAACAGAAATTATTAATTAATAGCATCTACATCAAAGCAGCACAAGAGGGTTTCCTACTATGTAGGCAGACGAGACAGGAAGGGCTTAACTATTGCAGGAGGATGGAAGAAACTCAATCATCTTCCATTTCATGCCAGCAGTTCTACATTCATTGTAGAAACATGGCAGTCCAAGATCCTTACACGTTTTAACCCAATATATCTTTACTTTCCTTTGAAGGTACGTCAGGTTACCCCTTTCTTCAGCTTTCCCTCTCAGTTTATGCCACCTGGCTTTCATCAGAAACTTTGCTAGCCTCAGCAGCCACTTGTGGCTATGCTTCCTTGTCTGCTATGTTGCAACCTGTAGACTTTCAACTCACACAATGGGCCTAATTTTTCTCACAGGCTGATACTGTTTAGGCTTACCAGGTTCCCCCTCATTTCTACAGTCCCTGTATCTGCTGAGTAGAGCTGCTCAAAAAAAAAAAAAAAAAAAAAAAAAAAAGGGGTGTTGGGAGCAGGCATGCGGAAGATGATCACATTTTTTCCAATTTCTGTTCTCATTTTTCTTCAAACATTTTCAAAGTGCTGAGGAAGTTGAGTCCACCAGCCCTTAAAATAATAATTATTATTATAATGTCTAGTATGTAGATAGCGTCCAAAGATACCCCAATTCACTGAGTTTACAATCTAAGGACAGTAAGGGTGTGAAAGATAAAAGATATGTTATTAGATCAGGAGTCTCAAACATGTGGCCCGCGGAGTTATTTGCTGTGGCCCGCCAAGCTCCCCACCCCCCCAGATTTATTTCCTGCGGCTGCCAAGCTCCCCTCCCCCGCAGCGCGCTGTATCCCTGCTCCTCGGCCTACCTCCAGGCGCTTCCCACCACCAAACAGCTGTTTTGCGGTGCTTAGCACTTTCCCGGAGGGAGGGGGAGGAGCCGCATGCTCAGGGGAGGAGGTGGAGAAGAAGCAGGGCAGTGGCAGGGATTTGGGGAAAGGGTTGGAATAGGGGCAGGGAGGGGGCAGAGTTGGGGTGGGGACTTTGGGGAAGGGGTTGGAATGGGAGTGGAAAAGGGATGGGAAGATGCAGGGCCTCATGGAAGGGATGGAGTGGGGGCGGGTCCAGAGGCAGAGTGGGGGGCTTTTGTATCTTTATATGAAAAGGTGTCAGTGATGTGGCCCTCGGGCCAATGTACTAGTCCTCATGTGGCCCTCGTGGTGATTTGAGTTTGAGATTCCTGTATTAGATATTTCTGTATAGCCTAAGACAAAACAGAAAACAAAAATAATGTGGGGGTTTCTTTAGATTAGTTTGTTATTTAGATTGTGGTTAGATTTGTTTACACGAGTTCTGATTGTTCGGGTATGCCTGGATCTCTAGTTTTTAAATACATCTGTTAATAAACTATCATCAACTTTGTTTATAAAGATAATGCTAAGAAGCTGAGGCTTTAGTGTTCTGAGAAAAGGCTAACACCTAGTGCCATTTGAGGAAGTAAGTTATACATATATGGCTGCTGTAATAAGCATGCTGCAAGAAATGAATTAGTATAGGCAGGATTACTAGATTGCATTCTAAAATTAAGGCAATTTACAAAAGCCTGTGTTATTTGTTCAAATGCAACAGCCAGTTGACCACGTTGCTTATTTATTACATCTCACTCAGAATGAAACTTGATCAAGATGTGGGGCAGTGATGTCCTCCCTTTGGAATTTTCTCCATAAATTACTTCACATTAGGTTTAAACCAAATTCATCAAAAATTGACCCACCTGTTGCCTCAGGAGTTACCAAGTTCTCCCAATCTCTAGAGGGCAACATTGCACCAGAGGAGTGATAGCCAGAGGGGAAGCTGGACCAAACCTGAGTGGTGCTGCAAACACACACACACACACACACACACACACACACACACACACCAGGTTGCAACGCATGGCGCAGGGAACTGAGCCAAGCCCTGCAGGAAATGACGAGCTGTTTCAGGGTAAGTGCGGGGCAGGCTCAATCTCCAATATCAGCCTCCAGGACCTCCCAATCCACAGTGGACAAGGATCAGGGTTGTGGTGCCAGTGTACAGGATGTACTGCAGGCAACTGGTGTCCTCTCAGAGGAGTGAGGAGAAAATGACAGTAGCAGAAGAGGATGACAACTCTGGCCTATGATTTTGGGCACTCCTCCAACTTTGGACCGCAGATGGATCCACAAAAAAAGAAAAAAATGAAGTTGGGAAGTCGCCTTAGTAAAAAATTTGGAACCAGGGGCTTAAGGCTTCAAACATTAGCAACAACAGTGGAGGGTAGTTTGTTGCTGACAAGTCAAAACCACATGAATTGTTTTCTTCAGTACAGAGAAAGATAATGGTCATTAAGAGGGATTAGAAATAAAGCATTTACAGTCCTGGCTATGAAAAAAGAAGGAGATTTCCATTATTAAACCAAAATGTTCCAGGTTTTTGCTCTTCTTTAGATATGAATATTCACTCGCGTCTTGTGCAACTTAAGCAGTTTGTCAGTTCATAACAAAAGAAACCTGTGAACTCACCACCTTGTTATTTAAGACAGAAAATCCTTTCCATGGCAACAAAACATGGTGTGTCAAATACTAAAATTGTCAGTCCACACATTAGCCAATCAATAGCTAAGATATTAGACAAGAACTAAAAGTGGCCAAGAAAAAAGGAAATAGTTCTTATCTTTACTACACATCGATAAAAGCTGACAAATCTAATATTGTTACTTAACAAAGACTATCCGGCTTGAGAAAAGAAAAGGAGGACTTGTGGCACCTTAGAGACTAACAAATTTATTAGAGCATAAGCTTTCGTGAGCAGTTCTCTCAACTGACTGGGATAAGAAGCTGTTATTGTTGACTTAGAGAGAGAACCACTTTTACTTCAAAAACAATGAGGAGTCCTTGTGGTACCTTAGGGACTAACAAATTTGTTTTGCTGATACTAACCCGGCTACCCCTCTGAAACTTTTAATTCAGGAATAGCATGGGCCTCATTGTAAATGCAAAGCCTCAGCTGGGGGTAGGAAGAACTAAAAGTGTTAAATGCTCAGATCATGAGTTCCAATACCAATCATCTCTGCATTCCAAAGCAACTGATTCCCCTCCCCCACTCCCATTCCCCCTCTCCCCCCCACCCCATTATTCTCCATTCAGGCTTAAGTGAGAAGGTCTTTTCCTCTGCCATTCTGTGTCAGTGAGACTTGGGAAGCTCCACAGGAATTGCTGAGAGATCCAGAAATGCACAAAAGCTTCCTTCCACAAAGCATTCTTTCATCGAGGCAGTGTGTCTATTAAATACCTCCTGTTAATGTGCATACATTTTTATAGAGAGATTATGAACTGAGGACTCACTCACTAAATCAACCACACAATAAGATTTTTATATCCACTACTAGAAAAACCAGAGCTTAAAATTAGTAGCAGGAGGTGTTTCAGAGCCAAGCCAGTATTTCATAACTTCTTTTTGGTAGCAGTCACATAGATGTCATACCCAAAAAGCCACTGCAGCAGCAGCTCAGTTCATGCTTGACATGTTTTAATATTATTATTATTTGTAATGTAGAAGTGCTTGGGAGTTTGTCCTGCAGCAGGATCCCAATGTTCTAGGCGTTGTAGAAACAAAACAAAAGACAATCTCAGTACCAAGGAGCTTAGTATTTAAGTACAGCAGCTGAGCTCTAACTTGTGAGAAGCAGCAGCAGCTTTCATCATGTTTTCAAATGCTCCAAAATTACCACCATTTCTCTCCTCTTTAAGTTAGTGCTATATCGTATGGTATGGGGACTAAGCTTTAGCATGAATTTTTCCAACCTGTAATACGATTGCTCTCTATAAATATATTAGAGGGATAAATAAATACCGGGGAGGGAGAGGAATTATTTAAGCTCATTACCAATGTGGACAGTAGAACAAATGGATATAAACTGGTCATTGGGAAGTTCAGACTTTAAATTAGACAAAGGTTTCTAACCATCGGAGAAGTGAACTTTTGGAAGAGCCTTCCTAGGGAAGCAGTGGGGGCAAAAGACCTATCTGGCTTCAAGATTAAACTCGATAAATTTATGGAGGAGATGGTAAGATGGGATAACATGATTTTGGTAATTAATTGATCTTTAAATATTCATGGTAAATAGGCCCAATGGCCTGTGATGGGATGTTAGATGGGGTGGGATCTGAGTTACTACAGAAAATTCTTTCCGGGGTATCTGGCTGGTGAATCTTGCCCACATGCTCAGGGTTTAGCTGATCGCCATATTTGGGGTCAGGAAGGAATTTTCCTCCAGGGCAGATTGGAAGAGGCCCTGAACGTTTTTCGCCTTCCTCTGTACCATGGGGCACGGGTCACTTGCTGGAGGATTCTCTGCTCCTTGAAGTTTTTAAACCACGAATTGAGGACTTCAATAGCTCAGACATAGGAGAGAGGTTTTTCGTAGGAGTGGGTGGGTGAGATTCTGTGCTCTGCGTTGTGCAGGAGGTCGGACTAGATGATCATAATGGTCCCTTCTGACTTTAAAATCTATAAGTCATTTAGGTGTCATCACTGGAATATGAAATGGAACAAACTCAATAGGCTTACTCTTCAAACAGGTTTAAAAATGGCATATTGGTTTCACATTTTCCCTTTTACCAAGGTATGCCTGTTAGTCCTAGTTACTTCTATCAAGGTTGTCCCTTCACTTCTACTGCCTTGAAAGAAATTCAAGTATCTACTTTGTATACCATGGTATAAATATAATGCTCTCTTCAATTTATATTTTTAGTTTATAGACCCTATATTCTACTCTTGGAAATATATAAAAAAGCTAGTTTTGGATATTTGAGGTTGCAGTTAGTGGAATGTATTTTCTACACTTGTAGTTAAGTTACTGCATAAATAGACATGGGGGGAACCCTACCAAAATTAGATTTATTTACTAGAGAAATGGTATGCCAGTACTTGTGACTATTTTAAAATGCATTAGACTTTGCAGACTTAATTTTCTTTCACATGGAGATATCTAACCCAGAAACCACTAATTCATATTGCAGATTACTAGCAAGAGCCCTATTTAAAAATAATAATATTTGGGGTATCTTAACTGTGAGCCCAAATCCAGGAGTTTTAATGACAATATACTATAGCAGGTTCACTACATGTAGATCGATAACTAAAACATTAGAAGGAAGAGAGAATTTTTGGAATGAAGTACTTTTCCGCCGGCTACTGCTGCAGTCAATAGCTGCTAAGAAAAGATCAATACAGTAAGCATAATGCAGTTTCCATGGCAGTGAGCAGTTTGACTTTTAGCTGACAGACCATAAATAACCTATGCATTGTTGTTAAATGAAATATGAAGTTGAACATTCATTAATATCAGATGGTTTGTAACAGCAACAACAACTTCAGGGCCAAGTATTTCATGGCAGCTAATGCCCAGCTATAGACCAGAAACCAAGAAGCCATTGGCCATCAGAAAATATGCTCATAAGTGCTTAGTTATTAAATTGGAAAGGCAATGGTAATTTGTAGATCCCCAACTACTCTGGATTAAAGAAGCAGGTACACATTATAGATATCTAGTGAATGCAGCTCTCAGGATATACAACACTCATACTTTAGCTCTGCTATGCCTGGGTTGGAACATTTAAACAAAACAAATAAGGAAGCCATAAAAGTTCACACTTCTTAAATAAAAGGTGGATTTTATCTATTAGTTGATGTTAGTAGTGATGTGATGGATGTGCAAATCCCAACAGTTTGAGATTTTACTCTCCTCTCCCCACATACATTCTTCTTATGAAAATTAAATTCACTTTTATTCCAATAGAAAGAGGGAGGAAACATAAAATCTTGAATCCCTTCTTGTTTTCATGCATCCATAACAAAACTCAAGGTCAGTTTCAGAATGAAGACTTTTTACTCACTTGCTAACTCTCACCCATTTGTATGGATAATGTAACAATATATACGTTATTCTGAGACCTCTGCAATATGTAACACGATGGTGTGAATTAGGCACTGAGTGAGAGACCTTTTTCAGATTTCAGTGCACAGTGAATGATCCCTAGAGCAGTAACCAAGGGCTTCTCTACACTACAGCTTACATAGGTATAAGTTATGTCGTTCAGGGCTGTGCATATGACACCCCCTGAGCAACATAAGTTACACCGACTTAAGCACCGGTGTGGACAGCACTATGTCAGTGGGAGAGCTTCTCCCACCAACACAGCTACTGCGCTCTCCCAGAGGTGTTTTATTATGCCGGCAGGAGAGCTCTCCGCCATCGGCATAGAGCATTTTCACCAGCTATGTTACTGTAGCACTCCTCGTGTAGATTAGCCCTGAGATGATCTAGATGATCTGCAATAACTCTGCTAACCACCTACAATACCAAGGGGAATGAGCTCTTGCTGTGTGAAAGATTTACACAAACATACATGGGAGCGGGAAAACGTTAAAAAATAGGAAAATGTGCTCGTAAAGTAAAAGAAATCAGCAGTGAAACTCAGGGGCAGTATTTGAAAGCACTTTACTCATTCTTGAGGGGCAGATTTCAAGTTGATTTTAGCACCAATTTTGTTGTTATGGGCTGTTTTCAAATAAACACAATTAAACAGATACTCCATCTTATAAACAATTTCTGTTGGTAAACAGATGAGAGATCAGTAAGGGTTGAAAGCAGAGGTCAGGTTTTTAAGTGACCTTAGCTTTGTATTTTCATACTTCAGTTTACTCACCCCCACCTCCTACGTGGGACTTGAACCTTAAATTTCCAAGCTAGTATCAGTGTTTAAGAAAAACTACAACTCTCTCTTAAGGTTTTAAATAGTTGGTATCATTCCTGCACTGCTTCACGAAGTGTTTTGCCTTGTAATTTCTGTGTATATTTATGTGGCCAAGGACTGAAAATCTCTATTACATATATAAATGGGCAAAGTGGCAGATTTTACAAAATTAAAATCTCAACATTAACTGCCTTTTCCATATAAATGATACATACTGTATCTTTCCAGTGCATTCTATTCTGTACCTGTGATTAAATATTTATTTGTTGTTTAATTTTTTCAGGCCTGATTCTGCTCTGATACTGATGAAAATCAAGAGCAACCCCTCAGAAGTCAATGGAATTACACTGGTGTAACCAAGATCATAATTAGGCCTCTTATCTACCTAGCTAACTTTGAAATATTTAATTTGGGAGAGGGAGCAGAGATGGTTAGACTAACTATACAGATGGTTAGAAGAAAAATTAAAATCAAAAGATTTCAGATTTTTTTAAAACAAAAAATTAATCAGAAACATCAAGACAACTTGTTGGAGGGTTTTAAATTATGTATGATTTGCATTTTTAGCTACTTCTTGAAATGTATGGCCTGCTGATTATAGGTAGCTCTTTTGGTAAAGAAAATATTTTAACTGTTGAAATTTAGGTTTTAATAAATTCTACATAATTTTAAAATTAATTATTCAATAATCTGTGCTGGGAAAAACAGCAAAATTAAAGAAATTTCAAAACCAATGTTATATTAAGTTGCTTTGAAGTGAAGAGACAGCTATTTAAGCTTCATGTCCCAAAAAAATAGTAAAATTGTTCTTTTTTCTGTATCTCAGACTCTTTGAGAGTTTTAAAATTCTCCTGATTTTGAAAAACACACCTGCATTTTTGTTTCCTAAAACTCCATATAAGGATTTATCTGTCAAGCTGCAATCCAGGAATGGTTAATGTATCATTTCTAAATTTTAACATCTGATTACATACTTTTAGATGATCTGTGATAATTACTCAGGCTTTTTCTTTACCTCTTAGCTAAAAGTTTGAACATTTATTTTCATTTTCCACGTTAATCCCCATTTAGTATGAAAATTTAAAAAGAAAATCAAGGCTTCTTAAAATAAACATTGAAATTCCGTGCATCTGGCTACAAAAGACTTTCTAATTTTAAATATGCCAGACCAAAGACTTTGGCATTTATAGTAAAAACAGAAGCATAAACATTGCTATATAATTTGTCAAACTGGAAGTCCCCAGTGTTTATTCCGATGTCCCTGCTGGGACCAGAAACTGTAATTTTCTCTGTAAATTGGTTTTTTTGAGGCTCAACTCCACCAATCCAGACTGGGGGAGTAATTTCCACAGCACACCGGACAGTCATTGGGTAGTCAATAGCAAAAGGAATAAAAAAAAAAAAAGCAATTAAGGACTAGTACTAGAAACATCACACAGGATTCTGTAGCCAAAAGATATGTCCAAGGAGGCTCAATGATCTTCTATCTAGACCAGTGGTTCCCAAACTTGTTCTGCTGTTTGTGCGGGGAAAGCCCCTGGCGGGTCGGGACGGTTTGTTTACCTGCCGCGTCTGCCGATCGTGGCTCCCAGTGGACGTACTGGCTGCCGCTTCCAGCAGCTCCCATTGGCCTGGAGCACGAACCGCAGCCACGGGGAGCCGCAATCGGCCGACCTGCAGATGCCACAGGTAAACAAACCGGCCTGGCCTGCCAGGGGCTTTCCCTGCACAAGTTCGCGAATCACTGATCTAGAGCATAGTTTCATTACTGTATAAAATGCATGAACACCCAATTTAAACTATTCCTTCATGAAAGGCCTCTTCCCTCTATTCCGAATAAGATGAAACTATCACATTGAACGGAACTCTAAATTTTAGAGGGACCAGTTATACTTTATCTAGAAGCAACAAGCCTGGAGGAAATGGCATACAAACCCCACATTTTATCTAAAAAATGCTGCTTTGGAATCTTTGGCGCATCATTCCAAAACTGACAGATTAAGCTCTGCTATAGGAGAATAGAACCAGACCCAAGTCCTCAGAATACACAATCCTTTCAGTTCCTAGGCTTAAGGAATTAATAGTCACAGCACCTGATTCACTCAGCCAGGGTGGTCTTTGATGCTTCCATCATCTCATCTTACAACTTTCACATATTGGCGGGGGAGATGATCAAAAGCCCCTCTCACCTTTTCCTCCAAGTAATATTTAGTTCTCCAAAATCAACAGACCACCACCAGAAATTGAGGCTCAGAGAGATTGACTTACCCATGGTCAGATAGAGTCAAAGCCACTTGCGGAGCCAAGAATTGACCCAGATTGGCCGAGTCCCAGTCCAGCACATGAACCCTTTCCTGTTTCCAGTAATCTACCTGCTTCTTGTTGCATCACTAGGAAGACTTAGTATGCATCATACACTACAAACCATGGAAGTTCACCTCCTGGTCTGGAGTGGAACTTTGGGAAGGAAGGAGTGACAACTCCTGTGTGAATCTCATCCTTTCAAAACTCAGGGGAGAGAGTGAATATCTGAAGATCATGGTGAATAACATAGGTTCTTGGTGTTACAGACCAAGAAAGTGAAGAAGTATCTAAAATTAATATCCAGGAACACTAGATAAGATACTGGAATCAAGCCTGATGACGCCACGTACAATGATATCACTCTCATCACCCTCGGTTAATCTCTATTTTCCAGAGAATTGTTTAACATCAAAAGGAGAGAAAACCTTATCCTGGGCAAGGGAATTCAGAATGCATCTCTTACTGGAGCTCTCTGGTCAATGGACCTTTTACAATAGAACACAAGTTTAGGATATTGGTCATGACTGCCAACAATTTAGTGGAGTTCTCCATCACCCAGCCCACAAACATACATACTACTCAGCAGATGGAATTCCTGAGGATGATGTGCCCACTCCCTGAGTGAACTGATCTGTGGCTGTGGTATGTTGGGTTAAATCGACTATTTTTGACATCATACTATCCCACATACAGACCCCGTTACGCTGAGTTTTCTGGAAGAACCAGCCTCCTTAGCTCTCCAATGAAGTGAGATGCCATTCCCTTCCGCGAGAAGGGTAAGTAGGTGAGTGAAGGTGTATGAGGCCTTTTGCTGTTATCACTGGACTGGCAAAGTAACTTTATAAACTGTACAAAGTGATGGATTAATCCTCTTAGCACCTCTAAAAGGAAAATGACCCATGGCTGACAACAGCCATTTGCCACGCTCTCCATATTAGCCTAATCACCAGCCAAATGGCGTTGAACACTATGATGTCTATATTTGCCCCATCACCAAATGACACCGCATGTGAGGGGGGAAAGCAGTAGTGAGCAGACGATCAGTGGCTGACATCCATCAAACCACCAGGTTATTTTCCTCACATAAAGCCCTGGAATAGGAGAGGTCAAGATTCTCCTTCTTACGTGGGTGACTTTGAATCAAAGCCAAGATGCTCTTTGGCTTCTCGTTTCATCTCCTGCTCCAGGTCCCCATCCTGGCACTAAAGCCTTCAATAGACTCAAAGACGCCTCTCCTTTCATGACCCACAAATATAGCTGCACACATTTTCAACAAATAAGGTACTATAGCCCTACATGAACTTTTGGGGGTGGGACACTGATGAGTCATTTCTGAACGGAGGAATCTCATAATTAGAGTCAAATGAGCCCAGACTGTTTCTGATCTTGATGACAAGCTCATCGTTCTGTCACACAATAACGGGATCTGCAGAACAATTAAATGGGAGAGGAAAGGGCTCTAAGGAAATCCAAGTCTAAGCAGCAAAACCCAAAAATGGAAAGAGCAGGGCTCACTAGAGATTTACCTTTTTGCAACTGTTTACTTCTATACTTGCAGGGAACCCAACTCCACACTATCTAGATCCTAAAAAAAAAGGCACAGGTAGATGACTATGTGGGCTGTGAAACAACAATTGTGATCACTGTCTGCCTAACACAACACCCAAAACCTACGGGATACTACACCTGGACACAGAGAGAAAACTGGATGGCCTCATGTTATTGTATGAACATAAACCTGCTCCTACTCTTCTTTCTCCCACTGTTCAATATGTAAAATTCTCTCTGCTTCCTCTATCATCTTCCCTGAGGTTGGAAATGTTTCCAGCCTTGGCCCAAACAGGCTCCCACTCTAGTTAGTTTAGAGATTTTGTGCCTCTCCCCTCAGACTCTTTTTGTTCCATATTACTTCTGCGGTAATGGATCGGAAGCAAGTACTTCTAATGCTTCACTTACTGGACATAGAGAGAGAACAGGGAAGCTGAATAGAAGATGAATTGATTATGAAAGCACCAGAATTATTTGGCATGCTTGTGGCACTGTTTACTATCATATCATGAGGTTGGACTATATCCATATTGGATCTGAAGGTGCAGAAACAGGAACCCCCCCACACAAAAAAAAATTCAGTGTGTGTCTATTTCAATAGCTGTCTTGTGGAAGTTGTGTCAAGACTTCATCTATCCAAACAAAGCTTGAACGTGGACCAAGGTTGGAACATATACTTTTCCAGATGGTTCTTGGAAGATAAACTGGCATACAGAACCTAACGTAATTTTATAGAGAAAATTCACAAATAGCAGCTGCAGAGGAGAGAGTGTCCACTTCACCCATCTTAGCAAGGAAACATACATGAAAAAAAATTAACCTGGACACAAAGCAAGTACAGCAATGTTGATCAAACAGATGACTGCAGCTAGGATTTTTTTAAAAACCATATACGAACACCAGCTCCATTTATCCTCCAAATTTGCTGGGGACAAAATGCAGGTTTTATAGTGAAATCTGCAAAGTTCTCAGAGAAGCCCTTTAGATTCTGGATATTGGGGACTAATATGAAAGGGCAGGGGTGCTGTCTTAAATAGTACTCAAATATGCTCCAGAAATTCAGTACAGTACAAAGGAAGACATGCAGTAACCTTACCAGAGGAAAAGGAGGAAGAAGCACTGCTGAAGATTTCTAGCCTCTGCAAATCTCTTCTAGAACTTCCCAACATGTCTGTTTGAAAGTTTTTTCCTCTGACCTAATTCCCATCTATGGTGATCATATAGCTAGCCAGAGATTTCTTCTAGGTCTCAGGGGTCCATGAAAAAGATGGGGGGGAGGGGAGAAAGCATAAAAATACCTAATTATAGTGATCTATAAAGTACTGGCAAAAAGAAAAGGAGTACTTGTGGCACCTTAGAGACTAACAAATTTATTAGAGCATAAGCTTTCGTGAGCTACAGCTCACTTCATCGGATGCATTTGGTGGAAAAAACAGAGGAGAGATTTATATACACACACACAGAGAACATGAAACAATGGGTTTATCATACACATTGTAAGGAGAGTGATCACTTAAGATAAGCCATCACCAACAGCAGGGGAGGGAAAGGAGGAAAACCTTCCATGGTGACAGGCAGGTAGGCTAATTCCAGCAGTTAACAAGAATATCAGAGGTTTCAGAGTAGTAGCCGTGTTAGTCTGTATTCGCAAAAAGAAAAGGAGTACTTGTGGCACCTTAGAGACTAACAAATTTATTAGAGCATAGGCTTTCGTGAGCTACAGCATCCGATGAAGTGAGCTGTAGCTCACGAAAGCTTATGCTCTAATAAATTTGTTAGTCTCTAAGGTGCCAAAAGTACTCCTTTTCTTTTTAAGAATATCAGAGGAACAGTGGGGGGTGGGGTGGGGGGGAGAAATACCATGGGGAAATAGTTTTACTTTGTGTAATGACTCATCCACTCCCAGTCTCTATTCAAGCCTAAGTTAATTGTATCCAGTTTGCAAATTAATTCCAATTCAGCAGTCTCTCGTTGGAGTCTGTTTTTGAAGCTTTTTTGTTGAAGTATAGCCACTCTTAGGTCTGTGATCGAGTGACCAGAGAGATTGAAGTGTTCTCCAACGGGTTTTTGAATGTTATAATTCTTGACGTCTGATTTGTGTCCATTCATTCTTTTACGTAGAGACTGTCCAGTTTGACCAATGTACATGGCAGAGGGGCATTGCTGGCACATGATGGCATATATCACATTGGTAGATGCGCAGGTGAACGAGCCTCTGATAGTGTGGCTGATGTGATTAGGCCCTATGATGGTATCCCCTGAATAGATATGTGGACAGAGTTGGCAACGGGCTTTGTTGCAAGGATAGGTTCCTGGGTTAGTGGTTCTGTTGTGTGGTGTGTGGTTGCTGGTGAGTATTTGCTTCAGATTGGGGGGCTGTCTGTAAGCAAGGACTGGTCTATCTCCCAAGATCTGAGAGAGCGATGGCTCGTCCTTCAGGATAGGTTGTAGATCCTTGATGATGCGTTGGAGAGGTTTTAGTTGGGGGCTGAAGGTGATGGCTAGTGGCGTTCTGTTGTTTTCTTTGTTGGGCCTGTCCTGTAGTAGGTGACTTCTGGGTACTCTTCTGGCTCTGTCAATCTGTTTCTTCACTTCAGCAGGTGGGTATTGTAGTTGTAGGAATGCATGATTGATATAAAGTACTGGCTGTCATACAATTGTGGCTTCTCTCAAGAGGCATTATGGTTTCTATTCTCTAACTAGTAGAGTGGTTGCAGCTTCAAATGCCATGTCCAAAGGCAAAGTGAAGACTGGGGGCATTTAAAGAAAGAAGGAAGTTCTAGTTGAAACAAAGACTTATGGGCTACTTCTGCTTAAGAGCAGTGAAGCAGGAAAACCCATCAGTATGAATTGGGGAAAGCAGTCTTCTTGCCAGCTGTTTGTAGCTGTGAAAATATACTTGCAAATGCACTCTTAAACTCTTCTGCAGTCAGCCTATAACTGGTAGTAGTGAAAAGTGATTTGATTTAAGCCTTGCCTCGTAATGTGCATTACCACTGCTGACTTGTAACATTCATAATCATGTTCCAAAAGTCAACTTGAATTTCTTCTGCCAAACAATATGTAGTCTTAGTGGCAATGCTGGATTCCGTGGGCCATAGAAGAGGCCATGAAAAATTGACACCCCAAGTCCTTAGACCAAGAAAGCTAAGAAGCAGTGCTGAGGAAAGGAGAGGGATGCACTTGGATTCCAACATGAAGATGAGTAGAGTGAGAAATAACCTTCTCATTATACAAACACCTCCTGCTAACGGGTTACCAAGTTCCTGATCCTAATTCATATAAAGGCAGCTTGGGGTAGGGCTGCTTGAAAGTTTTCCATCAGAACAGTTTTTTGACAGAAAATTGGATTTTTTACACAACTAAACTTTCATTTTCCATGGAAAATTCCACTCCCCTCCACCCCAAAAACCCTCCCCCCTCCAAAAAAAAAAAAAAAAAAAAAAAAACCAAGAAACTAAGTGTTTCTGTTTGGCTATCATGCTGCAGTGACTCATGGGATTTGTATTCAGTTGCAGTATGTCCCTATTCTCCACAATGGGTGAGATTCCCCAGCCAGATTACTTCTCCCATGATGTACCAACCAGTTCTGCATAAGTATCACCCTGTTTTTACTAATGAACTTTATTAAGCTTTGTTTTCAATTTATGGCCTAGCATTCCAAGAGAAGGAGGCAGGTGGTGATGGTCGGGGACTCTCTCCTCAGGGGGACTGAGTCATCTATCTGCCGCCCTGACCGGGAAAACCGAGAAGTCTGCTGCTTGCCAGGAGCTAGGATTCATGATGTGACGGAGAGACTGCCAAGACTCATCAAGCCCTCAGATCGCTACCCCTTCCTGCTTCTCCACGTAGGCACCAATGATACTGCCAAGAATGACCTTGAGCAGATCACTGCAGACTACGTGGTTCTAGGAAGAAGGATAAAGGAGTTTGAGGTGCAAGTGGTGTTCTTGTCCATCCTCCCCGTGGAAGGAAAAGGCCTGGGTAGAGACCGTCGAATTGTGGAAGTCAATGAATTGCTACGCAGGTGGTGTCAGAGAGAAGACTTTGGGTTCTTTGACCATGGGATGGTGTTCCAAGAAAGAGGAGTGCTAGCAGAGACGGGCTCCACCTAACGAAGAGAGGAAAGAGCATCTTTGAAAGCAGGCTGGCTAACCTAGTGAGGAGGGCTTTAAACTAGGTTCACCGGGGGAAGGAGACCAAAGCCCTGAGGTAAGTGGGGAAGTGGCATACCAGGAGGAAGCACAAGCAGGAAGGTCTCCTGCCTCATACTGAGAAAGAAGGATGATCAGCAAGTTATCTCAAGTGCCTATACACAAATGCAAGAAGCCTGGGAAAGAAGCAGGGAGAAATGGAAGTCCTAGCACAGTCAAGGAATTATGATGTGATTGGAATAACAGAGACTTGGTGGGATAACTCACATGACTGGAGTACTGTCATGGATGGATATAAACTGTTCAGGAAGGACAGGCAGGGCAGAAAAGATGGGGGAGTTGCATTGTATGTAAGGGAGCAGTATGACTGCTCAGAGCTCAAGTATGAAACTGCAGAAAAACCTGAAAGTCTCTGGATTAAGTTTAGAAGTGTGAGCAACAAGGGTGATGTCGTGGTGGGAGTCTGCTATAGACCACCGGACCAGGGGGATGAGATGGACGAGGCTTTCTTCCAGCAACTCATGGAAGTTACTAGATTGCAGGCCCTGGTTCTCATGGGAGACTTCAATCACCCTGATATCTGCTGGGAGAGCAATACAGCGATGCACAGACAATCCAGGAAGTTTTTGGAAAGTGTAGGGGACAATTTCCTGGTGCAAGTGCTGGAGGAACCAACTAGGGGCAAAGCTCTTCTTGACCTGCTGCTCACAAACCGGGAAGAATTAGTAAGGGAAGCAAAAGTGGATGGGAACCTGGGAGGCACTGACCATGAGATGGTAGAGTTCAGGATCCTGACACAGGGAAGAAAGGAGAGCAGCAGAATACGGACCCTGGACTTCAGAAAAGCAGACTTTGACTCCCTCAGGGAACTGATGGGCAGGATCCCCTGACAGAATAACATAAGGGGGAAAGGAGTCCAGGAGAGCTGGCTGTATTTTAAAGAATCCTTATTGAGGTTACAGGGACAAACCATCCTGATGTGTAGAAAGAATAGTAAATATGGCAGGCAACCAGCTTGGCTTAACAGTGAAATCCTTGCTGATCTTAAACACAAAAGAAGCTTACAAGAAGGGGAAGATTGGACAAATGATCAAGGAAGAGTTATAAAAATATTGCTCGGGCATGCAGGAGTGAAATCAGGAAGGCCAAATCACACCTGGAGTTGCAGCTAGCAAGAGATGTTAAGAGTAACAAGAAGGGTTTCTTCAGGTATGTTAGCAACAAGAAGAAAGTCAAGGAAAGTGTGGGCCCCTTACTGAATGAGGGAGGCAACATAGTGACAGAGGATATGGAAAAAGCTAATGTACTCAATTTTTTTGCCTCTGTCTTCACGAACAAGGTCAGCTCCCAGACTACTGCACTGGGCAGCACAGCATGGGGAGGAGGTGACCAGCCCTCTGTAGAGAAAGAAGTGGTTTGGGTCTATTTAGAAAAGCTGGACGAGCACAAGTCCATGGGGCCGGATGTACTGCATCCGAGAGTGCTAAAGGAGTTGGCGGATGTGATTGCAGAACCATTGGTCATTATCTTTGAAAACTCATGGCGATTGGGGGAAGTCCCGGATGATTGGAAAAAGGCTAATGTAGTGCCCATCTTTAAAAAAGGGAAGGAGGATCATCCTGGGAACTACAGGCCAGTCAGCCTCACCTCAGTCCCTGGAAAAATCATAGAGCAGGTCCTCTAGGAATCAATTCTGAAGCACTTAGAGCAGAGGAACAGTCAGAATAGATTCACCAAGGGCAAGTCATGCCTGACTTATCTAGTTGCCTTCTATGATGAGATAACTGGCTCTGTGGATGAGGGTAAGGCAGTGGATGCGTTGTTCCTTGACTTTAGCAAAGCTTTCGACACTGTCTCCCACAGTATTCTTGCCAACAAGTTAAAGAAGTATGGGCTGGATGAATGGACTATAAGGTCCATAGAAAGTTGGCTAGATTGTCTGGCGCAATGGGTAGCAATCAATGGCTCCATGTCGTTGGCAGCCGGTATCAAGTGGAGTGCCCCAAAGGTCGGTCCTCAGGCCAGTTTTGTTCAATATCTTCATAAATGATCTGGAGAATGGTGTGGATTGCACCCTCAGCAAGTTTGCAGATGACACTAAACTGGGAGGAGAGGTAGATATGCTGGAGGGTAAGGATAGGATACAGAGGGACCTAGACAAATCAGAGGATTGGGTCAAAAGAAATCTGATGAGGTTCAACAAGGACAAGTGCAGAGTCCTGCACTTAGGAAGGAAGAATCCCATGCACCTCTACAGACTAAGGACCAAATGGCTCGGCAGCAGTTCTGCAGAAAAGGACCTAGGGGTTACAGTGGATGAGAAGCTGGATATGAGTCAACAGTGTGTCCTTGTTGCCAAGAAGGCCAGTGGCATTTTGGGATGTATAAGTAGGGGCATTGCCAGCAGATCGAGGGACGTGATCGTTCCCCTCTATTCGACATTGGTGAGGCCTCATCTGGAGTACTGTGTCCAGTTTTGGGCCCCACATTACAAGAAGGATGTGGAAAAATTGGAAAACGTCCAGCAGAGGGCAACAAAAATTATTAGGGGATTGGAACACGTGACTTATGAGGAGAGGCTGAGGGAACTGGGATTGTTTAGTCTGCAGAAGAGAAGAATGAGGGGGAATTTGATAGCTGTTTTCAACTACCTGAAAGGGGGTTCCAAAGAGGATGGATCTAGACTGTTGTCAGTGGTAGCAGATGACAGAACAAGGAGTAATGGTCTCAAGTTGCAGTGGGGGAGGTTTAGGTTGGATATTAGGAAAATCTTTTTCACTAGGAGGGTGGTGAAACACTGGAATGCGTTACCTAGGGAGATGGTGGAATCTCCTTCCTTAGAAGTTTTTAAGGTCAGGCTTGACAAAGCCCTGGCTGGGATGATTTAGTTGGGGATTGGTCCTGCTTTGAGCAGGGGGTTGGACGAGATGACCTCCTGAGGTCCCTTCCAACCCTGATATTCTATGATTACATTGTTCTATAAAACTTATTAACAGTTTCACTGTTGAACAATATGGACTAGCACTATAACAAATTACAGGGAAGTTAAGATTACTAAAGGCTAGATTCATAAAGAAACACAGGTGCAGCAACGCTGAGTGTCACCACACCTAACTTTTAGTCATCTTAAAAAAAGAGAAAAAAAAATCAATGGGATTCATACCTAGGTTCCCTGTACAGTGAATGGGGAGAAGCATTTCAATATGAGATTCACAAAAATCAGCAATGCAATGATTCCTCGCCTAAGCTAGCCAACAGGAAATGCAGAGGAGAGGGGTATGTCCTAAGCCCCATCCCTCTCCCAGGCCACGTCTACACTACCTGCCGAATCGGCGGGTAGTGATCGATCTATCAGGGATCGATTTATGATGTCTAGTGTAGACGCAATAAATCGATCCCCGATCACTCTGCCATCGACTTCGGAACTCCACCATGGCGAGAGGCAGAAGTGGAGTCGATGGGGGAACAGCGGCCATCGATCCCACGCCGCAAGGATGCAAAGTAAGCGATTCTAAGTCAATCTAAGATATGCAACTTCAGCTACAAGAATAGCGTAGCTGAAGTCGACGTATCTTAGATCGATTCCCCCCTTCCTTCCCCCCCAGTGTAGACCAGGCCCCAGAGTTAGGCACCTAAGTCCAGGATGCAAAGAGGTGCCTTCCTCTGCTCAGCTGCAAACCCTCTCTTGGTGTTAGAAGCCTATATTTTTTTTTCATAAAGTGCGGTGGGGGGAGGACATTTCCCTCATAACTTTAAACCCAGTGGTTAGAGTGCTCATCTGGAATGTGGAACACCAATGGCTCAAATCCCCCTCCACATGAGGAGGAGAAGGGATTTGAACAGGGACCTGCCACCTCTCAGGTGAGTACCTGAGCTACAGGCCATTCTGAGGTAGGACCTGCTAAGTCTCTCCTCTTGAAGCTGTTCCACAGTGGATAAATAATTGAAAATGGCATTGAAACAGGAGGACTGGATCCTGGGTCTCAACCCCCAAGTGAGTGCTCTAAACACCATGCTACAGAGTCATTCTCATGCTTGCTCTCGCTCTCTCTGGCCCACCAATTCCTTCACTATTTATTCACAGTGGAATAGCTTCAACTGGAGGGAGACTGAGGAAACCCGGCAAGAAAACATTTTAAAGCCTAGTGGCTAGTGTACACACCTGAGAGGTGGCAGATCCCTATTCACCTGATGAGAAGGGACTTAAACGGGGAGAGTCTCCTACATCCCAGATGAGTACCCTAACCACTGGGCTAAAAGTTATAAGGGAGGTGGCCCTCCTCCTGCTCCACCGGCCGTTTTGTGTAAACTCCTCTATAGGGGCCCAATCTGGTACGCAACCATGGCACATGCCTACCGGATTGGCATGGCAGGCAGGTTAGGAAAAGGAACATACCCCCATTTGTACATTGCTCTGAGGCTTTGGAGCTGGATGGCTGGCACAGAGCTGCAGTACAGACATTCTGAGACAGAAATGTAGGCTCAGAGGGAACTTTTACAGGAAAAACCCAAATGAGTTTAGGCACCTATGGGGTTTGGCTGCATCTGAGCAGGGGTTTTGTGAACCCCAGCAAGGCCTGATTCTGGAATTTAGGCCCTCAAGTGGCAGTTTAGCACCCAAGTCCTTTTGTGGCTCTAGCCTTAAGTATTTTCCTTTGCAAGGCCTTCCATAACTGCATAGTATGATTTTTTTTTTTATTACTCTTAAGCATTGGAACTGTGTAATACATCAGAAGATACAACTGCCATTAGTTAATACCTACAGGGTAGAATTTTTGATACATCCAAAAGAAGATATTTAAGGCTACATTTTTATTGTATTATTTATTATGTTCAGAAAGACTTATAAAAAAAGAGGCAAAAGATTGGAGTTTAAAGATATAGCTATATAGCCCCGACTCTATGCTCACTGAAATCAATGGCAAAGTTCCCCTTAGCTTTAAGGGGTGCAGAATCCAGGTGTGTGAAAGTGAACTGGTGTGTTATGTACAAGAAGCATACAAACACATAACATCCTACAGTTATTACATTATTCCCTGCATGGAACACTGATACTGTTTAAACTCAGATTATTTTTTAAATTATGTTGATACCAAACATTTATTTTGTTCCCAAATGCACTTTAACCGACAGTTTACATTTTTGTAGTTATTCCTTCCTATTCTGAAACTCTCATAAATTGCAAATTTATTTTTTAAATTGACATGTAAAATATAAATGTTCATTTCTTTGCTACCAGTGCCAAGGTCAGGCTGATGGAACCACTCTAAGTACTTTGCTATATTGTAGGGATCATTAGGCTTTTGCCATTTCTGCTTTGCTGAATTAAGCTAAGAAAAAGAATTGGCTAACATATACTGTACTTACTTTGTGTGTTTCCTTAACATATGTCTTATCAGCCTTGCCACAGCAGAGAGATTTCAAATTGCTTTATGACATACTTGGATTTCCTCCCATTAATAATTCCTCCTTTCTCCCTCCCATGACTGGCAGGGCTCTTCAACACAGCAGTAAAGTGGGACAGCTAATTATCTAGCAATCCACCTTGCTGCATCACATTTAGCAACTTTTATCTGCACAGGACAGCTGCGTTCTCTGTATTTGAAGTGAAATGTCAGTCTCCACTAATGCAACAAGACTTACATCACTAATGATGTCTCTACACTTTGAAGAAACAACTCAAAGCCTAATTAAAAATTCAGATTCATTCTCCTAAGCTTAACTATTTTAAGTGCCCTTCCACCAGGACCGCACTATATCTTTTTGAAATGTTTCATGAAAAAAAGTCCAAGTGGAATAGGATGAAAAACTGCTGCAGTCTTGGGCTTTCACAGAGCCTTTAGAAAGATTGTTATGATTGGATGCAAACCAAGACATAATCATGTAAAACAGATGAGATTTTACTCCACTGGCTTCCACTCCATAATTACTATAATGTACACTATTGAATAAGAAAAAACAGTAGCTCATAAACTATTTATCAACCTGCACTTTTTAATTTTTATTTTGTTTCACTCTCCCAAACGGCTTTCAAGCACAGTGAACCGCAACCGGAAGCCAACAGAAAAAAAAATACATAAAAGTAGATATCTGTTCTATTCTGTATTCAAGTGGATGCTTTAAAAAAAATAAGTAGATATGAAATTAGAAAAGTTTAATTTGATAAGTGTCCTTAATTTTGCAAACTAGAGATATTGATTTAAGATCATGATTATGATTGATGGTTTACAGGTTTTCCCATGGCACCAATCACCCTAGTATCTGAGCATCTTACAAAATAAAACCATTAATGTCTATAACACCTGTGAAAGGTAGAGAAATATTGTTATCCCTATTTTAAAGATGGAAAACAGAGGCACAGATTTGCCCAAGGTCACCAGGAAGTTTATGGTGGAGCCAGAAATAGAACCTAGATCTAAGTTCTAAATCTAATGTGTTATCTACAACACCAACCTTGAATACTTACCTCTTTTGTGAAGTTTGCTTTTGAGATTTATGAATGAAAAGTGCTAATTCTGGTTACTAGAATTATTGGTTTATTACAACTCTATAAACAGCATCAGACTACAAACAGTGGTTATGTACTCTTCAAAATAAAGGTGACATTATTTCCTTCCACACACAATCAAAATCTGATAGCATTTCACTTGTGTCTGTCAACCTGGCCTGTGTCCCACCCTGCTTTTACTGAAAAGCATTATATGGCTAAACATGCTACTAGTATAATAGTCTCCCAGTCAAGCTGGAGGAGCCTGTATACCATAGGTTTTTCTATAGTGCCCATTACCACAGCATCTGAGCAAGTATTAACGCTGTTAATCAGAAACCAGAGCGCTGTAATTTAACAGATAGAAAAATGTAATTGTTTTTGTCCTTGGGAGTAGTCGACTGCCATTTTAGCAGTCAGGGAGGCATTTTTTTCCAATGGTGCTCCCATGTTTGGAGATGGGGGGGGGGGGGGGAAGAAAAAGGAAGAATTGTACTCTTCTGGCACAAGAAGCATAAAGGATCAGGATGAGAAAGTTGTCAAAATATTCTAAATCCTAATGGCATATTGCTTGCTTCTGGGCCTACATGGCTTTAAAGTTATGTACGTACTCAAAATTACAATAGATTTTCCTCTACCAAGCATTCATTAATCCTCTAAACACCCTGTGAGGTAGGTAGGTCCATTTATATAGACAAGGAGTCTGAGTTAGAATGAATTACCCAATGCCACTGAAAAAGTCAGTATTGTAACTCAGGAGGTCATAGGTCCTGTGCTCGTTGAAAAATGGTCAACATTTTCACAAGAATTGTGTCCTGTTTTTCCAGTCAAAATTTCTTAAGTTTTTCAACCAGCGATCTACACTACAATTACAATGGAAGCAAGGAAATCAATCTGGGATTAACCAAATAAAACATAGTTAAGGGCCAGTGTACTCTGTTCAAACTGGGTTAGGGCACAATCTCCAACTTGGTTGTAATTTTAATGTAAAGGCCTGTAGTTTTTAAATGACTGCCAAGTGCCAACTGAACAGACAACTCAGGAGAATACACAGAATTTGCCCACTAACCTGTTCATTCAACGAAGTACTATCTTTTGTGACTTGTGACATTAAGATAGTCTATTAAATGTATGGTCTACCAAATGATGCAAAGTAATATGGCCGCCTTTTAAAAATCACTTGGAGCACACAAACATAACTTAAATTGCCAGTTTAAGCATCAGGTGTTTTCAGAACACACATCATTGCCAAAACATATTGTAGTTGCGGCTCTACACACAACCCCCCTCCTCCCCCCCAGAACCCAACAGCACCAGCCATACGACAGAAGAAGAAGAATTGCCAAAACAAAATTTTACAGTAAAATCGGAGGGATTTTGACAACTTGAAGTCTAGCTACTGGTTTGGGCAGGAACGGGTGGGTAAGTAAATTGTAATTTCAGGTACTATGCTTGCCCCAGGATCCCACTGTAGGTTTACAGTCACATTTCTTTGAAAAAGCTTTTCTGCCCCCTAGGCAAGCAACAGGGGAAACAGACTACACAGGTGAAACAATGAAACTATTTACAAAAGGTTAAATGTTGCCCCTCCTTTGTAAAGCACTTTGAAATCAACCAATGGACAGGGCTATGAAAGAGTTAGATATTATTACATCAACAGAGAATTCGCCCATAGTGGTGTCAAAGGCACATGGTAATATATTTCTACATAATACTTGTGATACAATATTCCACAAAGTATATGTGCAATGGAGGCACATATTTATTCAATAATAAATGTCCTACCTGCCCACGGAATGCTGCTCCTCACACAAGAAGTCACGTAGCCATGTTATCCTTACTCACAAGTATCTTTATTTGCAATATTGTTTATGGTATATTATTCTATACATTCAAAGGCTAATTTGAAAGCATCATACTTACAGCAATAGACCTATGTTTAAAAACATAAAACTTGGTAAAAAAAAAAAAAAAAAAATCAGCTTCTGCACTGATGCCTGTCAGCTAACCGTCTACAAATAAGCATGAAGTGAGCTGTAGCTCACGAAAGCTTATGCTCAAATAAATTTGTTAGTCTCTAAGGTGCCACAAGTACTCCTTTTCTTTTTGCGAATACAGACTAACACGGCTGCTACTCTGAAACAAATAAGATAGTTGTACTAATACCAAGACAATTCTTAGAACGATGCTGTCGCAATAACTATCATCCTTACTATCCATGCAGAATCAGTATTATTCTTACTATTCACAGATGCATGCATCCCATTCATTCCAGTAGGATTTTGCTGCTCTTAGAAAATAAACTATAAAAAGTAAATGTTATATAACAGGATTTCAATACAAGTCCATAAAAACAATGAGTCTTCCTATCAATATTCCAGTTAAATTTTCTTCATATTAGTGCTGTAATAATTGTATTAGAGGAAGTAGATATAGCATCAAGGAGACAGATTTTGTTTATAACACTAGCTATGTCTCCAACCTTTTGGCTTTTATATATACACCCTCCCCTTTCACGGGCTTCTAAGGCTCAGTGCTCTCGTGGTTCCTCTCTTACCTCTTCAGATGCTCCTTTAATGTTTCCTCTGGAGGCTCCATCTCATCCTCCCTCCCTTTTTCTTTTGGTGGTCCCACCTTCATTTTTCTCCTCTTTGGACTCTTTCCCAGATTCACATACCGCCAAATCAACCTCTCGCCTTCAGTCTATTTACAGATTTCCACCTGTCTCTCTGATACTGCAGCCTAACATTCATTGGATATTTCATTGCCACCTCAGACTCGATGCAGCCACTATACTTATTGTTCCTTCAAATTCCTCTCTACCTCCCATTTCCATCCTTCCCGTCACCAAAGCTCATGACCTTGGAGTCACCATTGACGCCTCTCGTGCTCCCTCCTTTCTTCACATTCACGTTCTTGTCAAATCCTGCCATTTCTTTTTCTATGTACGCTCGCTCTCTCAAAAAATAAAAATCCATCTCCCCCTCTCTCCATCTCAACTGACCACATACTACAGTATGCCCTATTTGTTTCATGCTTTAAGCACTGCAACCTCTTGCTCCTCTCAACTCCAATCTATGCTGAACGCTGCTGCTCAAAATCATATCTAGGTATCTATGCTAGTTTCCCCTCTTTACTTTCCTGGCTCTCCACAACTCGGCCCTCATCTCCTCCCACATTCCCTATCATGCTCTTTACTCTGCCCAAGCTCTAATCCTAGCTACTTCCTTTGTCTCCTTCACTCACTCCTGCTTTTGGGCCTTCTTCCATGCCACTGTCTATGCTTAGAGCAACCTCCCAATTAAGATACACAAAGCTCCTTCATTCTTTTTCCAAAACCCCATAAGAACGGACATACTGAGTCAGACCAACAGCCCATCTAGTCCAGTATCCTGTCTTCTGACAGTGGCCAGCGCCAGATGATTCAGAGAGAGTAAAGAGAAGAAGGCAATTATCGAGTGATCTATCCCCATCATACAGTCCCAGCTTCTGGCAGTCAGAGGTGTCCGGGCACCCAGAGAGCATGGAGTTGCATCGCTGACCATCTTGGTTAAACCTCATTTGTTCCTGAATGCCTTCCACTAGGAAGGACCACCTGATCACACAGTGCAAGTCAGAACAATGTAGTATAACAATCTTTTGCCCACAGACTGACAGCTCTTTAGAACATGGAACACATTGACTGGCATAGCTCTCCTACCATATAGCCCACTAACAGCACTACATAAGTACCAAAGATAATAATTCTGTATTAATTGCATGCAGCCCTTTTTTAGGACTAACTGCTTAAATTTCAAAAGCTGAAATTTTATAAAGATTTTTGTTCAACTGTAGGAAGAGACCATCAGAGAAGCTTCTAAAATCACAGGGAGTTTGTTTTCAACCAGTTTTTAATCTGAAACAGCTGAAGCAATGTACAGAGGAAGTGGGGAACGTTCAAATTAGCTTGATGGGACTTAAAACAGCCAAAATATTTTAAAGAATCTAGGGCTCATCTTTACAACTATTGGTTTCATTGTATTAATTGCTTTTGGTCTCACACGATTCAAGTAACAATAAATGCACAGCATTTAGTGTTATTATTTTGCATACCTATACCGTGGCATCAAGCTTGCTTCCTAAGCCAATAGCCACGACCTACAACACAATGAGGTGTCGTTATGGAAAATAATTTTGAGCATATATGTTTTATGTGAGCTGACTTTAAAAAAGAAACAACCTAAAAACAAACCAAAGAAGACATGTATTGAAGCTGCTAGCACTTGTCAGGAAGGTTTTTTTTTTTTACACTGGAGAAATAAGTTGAGAAATATGATCATACTCATTTAATTTCCATTAACCAGAACTCCACCATTTATAGGACTATATATATAATTTTCAGGGGGTAAATATGCCTATAGATCTCTAGACAGAAAAAGTGACTTCCCTAATGTTCTCTGCATTAATAATTTACTTCTATCTACCTTGTTAAGTGAAGTCATTTACATACATGTCTGATTATAAAAGACAAGACAACAGCTCGGTATTTTCCTGGACAAAGCCACAGCCCTAGGAGGCCAGCCAACACAATGATGTTTCAAAGGTGGTAGAATGAAGCTAGTTTGGAGAAGATAAAGGGCCATTTGGGGAGGGACCCCTGCTGACCACATAAAAGTGTCATCTACTCAATTTGTGAGGCTTTTAAAACTGCATTTGGTACTGCCTATACCTTGGATTGCAATGCGTCTGATTTCACTTTTTGTGTGCGTGTGCATGTTGTAGTTGATTGTTGTAACATAGCTATTAGCATCCTATGCAATTCCAGCCAGTGATTACAGAAATCATAGTAAAAAGAAAAGGAGTACTTGTGGCACCTTAGAGACTAACAAATTTATTAGAGCATAAGCTTTCGTGAGCTACAGCTCACTTCATCGGATGCATTTCGCTGTAGTTCACGAAAGCTTATGCTCTAGTAAATTTGTTAGTCTCTAAGGTGCCACAAGTACTCCTTTTCTTTTTGCGAATACAGACTAACACGGCTGCTACTCTGAAAGAAATCATAGTAGTTTTACTAAAAAGAAAAAGGAGTACTTGTGGCACCTTAAAGACTAACAAATTTATTTGAGCATAAGCTTTTGTGAGCTACAGCTCACTTCATCGGATGCATTCAGTATTTTTACTGAAAGTAGTTTTACTATAATTAATATGCAACCACGAAGGCAGGAATACAAATAATTCCTAATCACCTCTCTCCTCCTGGAGCTGAAAGAAATTACAATGTCAGGAAATGAGATGCAGGAAGATAATAAATTTGTCAAATTGCATATTCCCTTCAGAAAGAATGGTCTCCCTATCTCATCATCATCTGTGTGTAAATTCCACATATAAAAAACCCTCTCCTTCCATGAAGGAACTACAGTTTGTGATTTATTGACATCAGAAAGAAAAATATTCGGAGATGAAAAAACTAAAATTGTATATGGACCTGAAGGACCTTGTTCAAAACCAGTTAGTATTAAATTCAGCTTTAAATATTGCTATACTTAAAGAAGTCTCAAAATATCCACCTTCAATTACAGCTTGTTTTATAGATTAACCTAAAGTTTACAATTCAAAACCTCTTTTTGAATCTTGTGAAATAAAAGTTCCAGTATTCTTAATTTAAGAGCTCAGATACACACATACATACACACAGTTGGTTAGTTTTTGGGAATCTTATATAGTCATGAATATAAACAAAAAACAGAAACAAATTCCAAGAAGGAAGTGCTTTTTGAGTTTTAAAACAATAATCAAATCCACCTAAAGATTTATCATGGATCAAGCTTTCCTCTGCCTCACAAAGGGCACAGGTCCCTGAAACTGAAGAGACAAAAGTATGCAAAATAGCCAGTTTCAAGACCCTCATAAAATACAAAGTATCCCTGCCCCACGAGGCAACAGCCTCGAACAGGGAGTCATGTTTCAAAACTTTACAACGATGCACTAAACGACAACGATCCAGGAGCTTATTGATCAGCAAATGGCAACAAAAAACAACCCCCAGTGACTGGAGGGAGGACGGGGCGGTCGTTTGTGTGTCAGGCAAAGCTGCATGGTGGGGGAACTGTGGCCACTGTGGGAAGAGACTCCACAGCCACAGGGCTCTCACCGGCTCCCTGCAAGTCGGGAGGGAGAAAGGCGACTGGGGGGGGGGGGGGACACAAACGGGAGGGAAGCTTGCAAAGAAAGAAAGGGAAAGAAAAAGCAGGAATGAAGCAGAGGAGCGAGAGGAGGAGGGAGCGAAAACTAGAAGAGGCGCCAGATAGAAGAAAGAAAACCAGGAAGAAAGGATGAAGGGAGAGAGGAGCAGAGGCAGGAGAGAGGGAGCGCACACAGGGACAGGAGAGGAAGAGAACCGGGGGCAGGGAAGGACGGAGAAAAGGGCGGGGGGGGGAGAGAGGCGGGGGGTGGGAACGGTACCTGCATTGTGACGACCCCCAGCTCCTCTGTGGCAAGTTTCCTCATCTGAGTCGCTAAAACTTGCGCTTCATCCAAGATGGAAAACTCCGTCTCGGCCGCGCTCAGCCTCCAGAGAAGCGCCATGTAAACGAGCCAGAGGGGCCGCTGGAAAGCGCTGCCCCGACGCCAGGGGGAGAGGAAGCGGGGGTTCCGGCGGCCGGAGGAGCAGCCGGCCGGCCAGGCGGCCTCCTCCCGACCTGCCCCTCTCGCCATGCTGCCACGGGCGCTTTGGAGAGACCCGCGGGGGACGGGACCCTCCCCGGGCCGCAGCGCGCAGCCCCCCCCCCGCAGCAAACTTTCCGCAGCGCCTCCCAAACTTCTGGGCAGCCCCTCCCTGGGCCGGAGGGGTCCCACTAGGGCGCGGCGGCGGCGGCGGCGGCCCACCCCTCCATGCTGGGGACGCGAAAGCCTGCCCCCGACGCTCCTCCCCGCAGGGCCAGCCACACCAAGCGGCGCCCGCGGCGCGCACCTCGCCCGCCCGCCTGCGCTCCCGCCCCGGGCGCACTGAGCCAGCTTCGGGATCGGCTCCGCTCCGCCGCCGACTGAAAACAGCGGGGGCTGCGGAGGGAGGGAAAGTGCGGAGCAGGAGGAGGAGCCGGGCCGGGATCGGAGCCGCCCAGGGGGAAAGGGAGGTGTCTGGTGCCACCAAGCTGCTCGCAGGCTCGGTGCACGCCTCCGCGGTGCGGTTGAGACGCGGGGAGGGCAGCGGGGCGTTTGCACACCCCTTCGCAGGCCTTCAAACCTTCTGCAGCTTGCCAGCCGGGATTTTCCTCTTCTCTGCGGGTCTGGAGTGTGCCCTGTTGTTCGCTAAACCTACATCAGGCCCACCGTAGTTACCTGGCTGCGACCCCAGGGGATCTCACATTGACAGCCAGCCTGTCTTTTCCGGAGGCCTCGCCCACCAGCGGATGGGTTGCTGCAGATTTGACTTTGATAAACGTGTGTGTGTGTGTGTGTGTGTGTGTGGACCTGTTAGAACGGTTGATCCGTTCCCCAAGGATGGGTAGTTCCCTGCTGGAAGACCGAGCAGATGCTAAACAGATGCTACGCTTGATCTTTGTGAAAAGGTCAAAACTGAGGGTGGCCAGGACACAATCTTATGGCATCCGATGAAGTGAGCTGTAGCTCACGAAAGCTTATGCTCTAATAAATTTGTTAGTCTCTAAGGTGCCACAAGTCCTCCTTTTCTTTTTGCAAATACAGACTAACACGGCTGCTACTCTGAAACCAATCTTATGGCAAAAGCTCAGGTCTGGGAGGGAAGAGATCTGAGTTTTATTCCTAGCTGGGGCAAGACATTGCATAGTTCAGGTCCCCTCTCTGAAAACAGAAATAACAATAAATGTTATTTTGATGGGTCATTTTGAGTCATTAATGTTTTGATGGGTCATTTTGAGTCATTAATGTTTGTAAAGTGCACTGAGATTCTCATGGAAGATGCTACAGAAGAACAAAATATTGTTCCCATCATTAATTATAAATGGTATAGGTTTCACCTGTGAAAATCTCTCTTTCTAGGTGTGGACCAGTTTCACTATACTTTCTGTATACAAAACGGGGCTTGGGACAGATATTCTTCTAGGAAAAAGGTTTCTATGTACAGACTGCAAGCAGCAGCAGCAGGGAAAAAACAAATTCAAAACAGTCATGTCACATAATAGAGAATGAAGTATGGGCTCTCGGCAGCAGCAGCACTGGAAAGTATGCTGTTTGTTTAATATTCTATGAGCATATTCTTAAAATATCACCACACGTCTTAAAAATTTCAGTGCACAAGTATGTGTGACTTCGTCTCTTCTTGAAGCCCTGGGCAATAGAACACCCATTCCAATGTGGCACAGCATAACATAGACTAGTGTCAAGCAATGGGTCTTAAGAAAATATTTATGATGCAACAGAGAAAAACAAGAATGCATGTTAAAGTCAGCAACACAAAAGGACAAGTTTCCTCCTGGGTAGTGCAGCATAAAGAAGAGAAAATATAACAGGCCAAAAACTCTGGCAAAATATCTCCTTTGACTTCTAAGCAGTGAAGCACTCTTATGGGAACACAATCACTTTGAAAGTGATGCAGAGACACCTCTTTAACCACTTTAATAGAAACCATTGGAATCAGTAGATACTGATCCCTGCCACGTGAGATAACATTTTAATCTCTAAGCGCTCCTCTGTTTTTTCCACCAAATGCATCCGATGAAGTGAGCTGTAGCTCACGAAAGCTTATGCTCTAATAAATTTGTTAGTCTCTAAGGTGCCACAAGTACTCCTTTTCTTTTTGCGAATACAGACTAACACGGCTGCTACTCTGAAACCTGTCATTTTAATCCAGTTCTTGTGACTGGCATTAGGAAATAAAGATCAGCCTCTCCCACATTCCCGCTGATCATACCTTTATTACACCACTTTTCTATCACCTGTCAAGAAGAGGAACTATTATAAATGAGAGGCATAATGTCCACAATGGAGTTGTAAATTAGGAAGATAGAAACAGAAGTATTAACATAGTGGATCAGACCGGTGGTCCATCTATTTAATATTCTTTCTCTGACGGTGACCCATAACACATAATCCCGAGGAAGGTGCTAGACACCCCAATTATGAAATAAACTTCCATAGGGAAATATCTTTCTCATCTCCATCAACTAACAGTTGATTTATGTCCTGAAACTGTTTAAAAAAAATCCTGTCTACTGTAACTGGATATTCACTATATCCATTTAAATGGTTAATTAAAAAAAAATCATACTAAGCTCTTGGTATCAGTGATATCTTGCAGCAATGAGTTCCACAATAATACATTATGTATAAAAAGTATTTCCTTTTATCAATTTTAATTTTTTTGTCTTTCATTTATATTGACTATATCCTTTTTCCAGTACTATGAGAAGGGACAAGTGGGATCTACCTTCTTTATAGTACTCATGTTCTTTATGGTATCTTCTCTGATTCATTGTTTTAAATAAACAGACCCAGTGTTTTCAGTTTCTCTTTATTTACAGCCTTAACATGCCACTGATAATTTTCGTCAGCAATGTCTTTTTTTTGCTACAGATTGACCAGCAATAAACAGAGTATTACCTAGTGGCATTATTATAGTTTCAGTATTATTTTCTAATCTATTTCTTGTCCATCCTAACCTTTAGTTTGCTTTTTAGACTAACTTTGCAAATTGAGCAGGAATTTCACTGATCACTCCACAGTGATGCCCAGGTCTTTTTCCTGAATGGTTATAGTTAGTTTAGAGACCAGCAAGGTACGGAATAATGCAAACGTTATCTTCCAATGTGCATCACACTGCTTTTGTCAACACTGAAATTCACCTCCCTTTGTTAGGTACTTCTGAAATTCCTCACAATCTTCTGTAGTATTGATTAACCTAAATAACTTTATGTCTTTTGCTAATTTTGCCACTTAACTGCTCACCTTGCTTTCCAGATCACTGATAAATAAATTAAACAACATCAATTCTAATACAGAATCTTGAGACTCCGCATTGTTAGAACAGACACCTGTTCCCACATTAATAATTGAGTAATTTCCTCTACTCTTTGTTTTCTGTCACATAGGCTCATCTTCAGACCCACTGATGGAAGATACTGTTGTGATTAGGGCCATATAACACAGATAGCCATACTGAAGTCACTGGGGATCAGCATGAGCACAGAAATCTGGTTGTATGTACTTGCCTTTCATCCCATCACTTTTTAAACAACTTGTTTTAAGAGCTTTTGTCACAGGTTTTTTTTAAAGTTTTTTTAAACAAATAAATTATGTCAGCAGGTTCTCATTTATACACACAACCACTTCTAGTACATTAGAGAGAGATGATTTTAATTTTACAGAAGCCATGCTGATTTGTCCCTATCATAGAATCATAGAATCATAGAATATCAGGGTTGGAAGGGACCCCAGAAGGTCATCTAGTCCAACCCCCTGCTCAAAGCAGGACCAAGTCCCAGTTAAATCATCCCAGCCAGGGCTTTGTCAAGCCTGACCTTAAAAACCTCTAAGGAAGGAGATTCTACCACCTCCCTAGGTAACGCATTCCAGTGTTTCACCACCCTCTTAGTGAAAAAGTTTTTCCTAATATCCAATCTAAACCTCCCCCATTGCAACTTGAGACCATTACTCCTCGTTCTGTCATCTGCTACCATTGAGAACAGTCTAGAGCCATCCTCTTTGAAACCCCCTTTCAGGTAGTTGAAAGCAGCTATCAAATCCCCCCTCATTCTTCTCTTCTGCAGACTAAACAATCCCAGCTCCCTCAGCCTCTCCTCATAAGTCATGTGCTCTAGACCCCTAATCATTTTCGTTGCCCTTCGTTGTACTCTTTCCAATTTATCCACATCCTTCCTGTAGTGTGGGGCCCAAAACTGGACACAGTACTCCAGATGAGGCCTCACCAGTGTCGAATAGAGGGGAACGATCACGTCCCTCGATCTGCTCGCTATGCCCCTACTTATACATCCCAAAATGCCATTGGCCTTCTTGGCAACAAGGGCACACTGCTGACTCATATCCAGCTTCTCGTCCACTGTCACCCCTAGGTCCTTTTCCGCAGAACTGCTGCCGAGCCATTCGGTCCCTAGTCTGTAGCGGTGCATTGGATTCTTCCATCCTAAGTGCAGGACCCTGCACTTATCCTTATTGAACCTCATTAGATTTCTTTTGGCCCAATCCTCCAATTTGTCTAGGTCCTTCTGTATCCTATCCCTCCCCTCCAGCGTATCTACCACTCCTCCCAGTTTAGTATCATCCGCAACATCACATCATGTTCATTTGCATGATTTATAATTCTCATTTTAATTATTGTTTCAACCAATTTTTCTGTTGAGGCCTTCTAGTCCAGCACAGATTCTGTAAAATAAAATCATGCCTGTCTAATCTACTAGAATTACAGTGCCCCTTATCTCCTCTTTTAAATACAAGTATGGTCCTCTGGTCCTTCAGTGCAGTAGCTGATTTTAATGAGAAATTGTAGATTTTTGTAAGCAGAGCTGAGCTACTTCATTCCTTCAGAACCCTTCCAATCCTGATGCATTGTGGTCCTTTATGTTTGTTCCAGCACCTTCTCTTTTGTCAGACCAATCTCTGATAGTGCCTTAGCTTCATTGAAGAGAGGTAGTATCTCCCCAGCATCTTTTGTGTGAGGACTGAAGGAAAAAAAAATTACTTTTTCTGCAATGTCCTTACCCTTTTTAATTGCTTGTTACTTTTAAAACTATTTTTATTTGCTTTTCAAATTCCCGTTTAGCCTTTACATTTTACCTGCCATAGTTTGTGTTTCTTTCTATTGGCTTTAATAGCATTCGGATTTCATTTACTGAAGGATTCCTGTTTGGCTCAAATAATTTTTTGAACCTTATCATTTAGCCTTATTGTGTTTTTTCTTACCTTTCTGCTTCCTTTTCTGATTGCCTTCCTTCTCTGGCTCTGTGCAAGCATGCTTAAGTAGTGCACGTGTTCAATTTGAGGAGTTGAATTTCCTCACTTTGGACTTTCAGGGCTTTCAGTTAGTTTCCTCATTTTCTTTGAATCTTCCTTTCTAAAGTTTTGTGTCTTTTTGTGCTACTTTTGGGTAAGATTTTTCCTCCAAGAATGTTGAACTTGATTATACTATAGTTGCTTTTATTTAGCAGCTCCACTATGATTACTTGAACTAAATGCTACATGTTAGGACTAAGCAGAGAATAGCATCACCTCTTCTGTGTTCAAGAACTAAGTGTTCCAAGAAGCAGTCATTTAAGATGTCAGGAAATTGCTTCTCTAAACCTTGTTCTGTGGTAACGTTTGATCAGTTTCTGTGCAGGTCACCCATTGTTACAGTTTTATTTAGAGTTAGCTGCCTCTTTGATCTCCATCAGCATCCTTTTCCTGGTCAAGAGAGCAGTTATATAAACCTGTCAGCATGTGATTTGGAATCCATAGCCATACGTATCTTACTGTATGGCCCTTTCCACTCAGAAATTTTATTTCAGAATCTATGGAATCCTTTAGGTTCATAGATTCATAAAGTTTAAGACCAGAAGGAACCATTAGATCATCAAGTCTACACTCCTGTATATCACAGACCATTACATTTCACCCAATTTTGATAGTACCCAATTTATGGAGTGAAATCTTGGACTCATTGAGACAACCACAGCCTTTAAGGAGAAATGTTCCTTAACTTTACTCCACTGCCTTTGATACCACAGTGAGCAGTGATTGCAAGGTGTTGCAAACCAGGAGGCTGGAGTATATTCTCCCACCATGAATTTACAAAGAAACAAGAGGCCTGATTCCCAGAAGCCAGAACAATGACAACAGCAGAAGGATTTCAAATGTGATACCCATCTTCAAGAAGGCTAGTGACCCACCAGAAGTGGGGTTAAAAGCCAATGAAGTTTGTGATTGGCTGGAGTGGAGGGCAGGGTGTCTATATAAAGCCAACTAGTATTATAATTTGAGTTGTACTATATTGCCATTGGAAGCACTCAGCCTTTTTTAATAAACAGTATAACTTCAAGTATTTAGCATTCTGAGGGCATCAGACACACATTCATTTCTTTGTATCTGGGGAAGGCAGCTGGCAAAACACATCTTCAGTAGTCAGTATGTAAATAGACACTGATACCCATTGTACATATAAGTATACTAACATAAATAACTCTTATCTACAAGTATAGGCCCCAATTCAGGAAAGTAGCTCAATTCAGGAAGGGCTCTCAAGCACATGCTGAACTTTATCAACCTAAATTTAAAGTGCATGCTTAAGTACTTTCCTGAATAGCAATGCTTTTCAGCATGTGCATCAGTTCTTTCCTGAATCAAGGGCATCAGAATATTAAACATTTAACATTTTCATTCTTGTAGAAGTTAAAGGTTAACTTTCAAAAAGTTAACCAGCTTTTCTGAGTCACATTTTTGTTCTGTTTAGTCCCTTCACAAATCTATTGGAAAAACCTAATATAAGCTAACAAAATGGATGAGCAGCATGTATCTCTAATTTACACCTTCTGATAAAGATGTGATTTTGGGGAAATTGACTGATAGGAAGTAGCAACTTAAAATTGCATTAGATTTCTTCTCCTCTTTTAAGTCCTTTCCATTGTTTTCAGTAGTTTCATGCTTGAAATCTTTTTTGTCCACATAAGTATAATATTAAACATAAAAGCCAGAACTGCTTATCAAGGAATATCAAGCTTCCTGAACTACAACAATGGACATTACTCACCAGGCCAAGACGTCCCTAAGGATAGAAAACAGAGTAACAATAGTAATACAATATAGATAATACAATGACGTTTCTTTAGAGGAAAAAATATTAAGCGGAACTTGAAGGGTCAGTTTCCTTCATGGGCTACTCATAAAACTATAACAGCTGTGAAATTCAAGCCTTGAATTAAAACTAGTTTAGAAAGCAATCAACTTGCAAACAGCTAGAAGATAATAAAGTGATAAGTAACACTCAGCATGGATTTGTCAAGAACAAATCATGTCAAACCAACCTAACAGCTTTCTTTGACAGGGTAACAAACCTTGTGGAAAGGGAGAAAGTGGTAGATGTGGTATATCTTGACTTTATTAAGGCTTCTGATACTGTCTCACATTACTTTCTTATAAATAAACTAGGTAAATACAATGTACTATAAATTGGGTGTAAAACTGGTTGGAAAACCATTCCCAGAGAGTAGTTATCAGTGGTTCACAGTCAAGCTGGAAGGGCATATGGAGTGGGGTCCGGCTGGGATCAGTTCTGGGTCCAGTTCAGTTCAATATCTTCATCAATGATTTAGATAATGGCATAGAGAGTACACTTATAAAGTTTGCAGATGATACCAAGCTGGGAAGAGATGCAAGTGCTTTGGAGGATAGGATTAAAATTCAAAATGATCTGGACAAATAGGAGAAATGGTCTGAAGTAAATAGGATGAAATTAAATAAGGACACATACAAAGTACTCCACTTAGGAAGGAACAATCAGTTGCACACATACAAAATGGGAAATGACTGCCTAGAAAGGAGTACTGTTGAAAGGGATCTGAGGGACATAGTGGATCACAAACTAAATGTGAGTCAACAGTGTAACGTTTCCAAAGATTGTAAGGCATATTATGTTCCACTAAATACCCTACTTTACAGTCTCATTTCCACATTGACACTGATTTACACCAGCTGAGGAAATGGTCCTTTATGTTCATACTAATTCTAACCTGAGATCTCAGTTCTGATTTAGTCTAAATATGTCAAAGCTTGTATATAAATAAAATCTGTGGAGGTGGATTTTGGGTTTTATATCTCTTACACACCAAAAAAACCCTACATTAAGGCTCCCAGTTCCAGTCTCCTTGCTCAATCAGTCTCAGTCCACTGTCCCCCCCACTGGCTCCCATTCTTCTTATCTAAGCAATCCCATTCTCCTCACTCCAACTCCCCATCAGTTTCTTTTTACCTCCTCCAATCCCAATCTCATCAGACTCCTTATCCCCATCCTTTGCCTCCCCCGGTCTGCTTCCCTCCCCCTCGCATACGAATCTGACAGATTCAAGAAGAGGGTCATTGACTGCACTGGAGAGACAGACTCCCTGTTCTCAATCCCAGTGCCTGACCCCACCTTGTCACAGAGCAGCTGAAGCAGCCATCACAAGGAAAATCCTTCTGAGTCCCCATAGCCTTGGGCTGAAGCACACTTAGTCACTGTGTAAGGAATGGCACGTGCACAGTCTGGTCACACATAGGAGCTGTGAGAGGATGGAGCATGGTCAATCACACTATATGGGGATGGTGCAGTTCAGTCGGGTTAGCACTAGGGGCGATGAGAGGCTTGAGCATGCTCAGTGAGGATGGAATCTTTTATGATTTTAGCTGATAAGCTCTAGCTAGTCTTCACAGAACATGCGCAAAGTGCAATCTTTTAAAGTTTATAATTTGGCCAGATTTGAGTGGATTTTTCACAGAGATGACAAAGGCCATGCCCCAGCCAAATGTCATGTCTCTGTTCCAAGGCATGGGGCACTTTTCTTTTCTCAAAGAAAAAAGCAGAATTTTTTAACAGGAGCAAGACTGTGATGGGGTGTACAAACCCCACACTGAGCAATAAGGGCTTAAAGGCTCATTTTGGGTTCAGCCAGCCCTGCCCTGCCAAACATGCAGCAAATGCACCATTTGCTGGAGGAATTAAAAGGCATCAAATTAGCTCAATTGGGGAGCAGTGTGGAAGATGAGCAGACCTGCAGCCCACAGCTCCAGCAGAGTGAAACCTGAGGGCTCTGACACAGCTGCCCAAAGGGGCCCTCCATGAGGAAAGGGAAGACCCACCTCAAAGACAATCAGAAAGGGACATATTCTGTGTTCCTGGACAGTGGCGACTCCCTCTTGCTTTCTTGGGATTTGGATTTTCCCATCAGGCAAAGGCCTTGGATTGAGGTGACCCCAGGAGAGGAGAGGAAGAGGTCCAGGTCCAGGGAGGACAGCCTTAAGTAGTCTTGGTTGCCAAGTTACTGGTAGCTAAAAGGGCCCTGGGTTGGAGCCTGGTAGAGTGGGAGGGCCTGGGCTCCCCTACCCATAACTCTCTTGATAGTCTAGGGTTGTGGCCGTGACCACTAGGCCATGCTTCCCAACAAGACTCTGAGTGGAGACCATTACAAAAACATTCTTGGAAACAGCTGAACCTTTATCTGAAATTAAACAATGAGCCTGAGGCAGTTTCCCAGAATGCAAAAATTTAGTCCACACAATTAAAGTTTGGCCAAGTTATAAGCAATTCTTTTCTAATGAGAAGTGTCGGACAATCTGAATTATAGGCGGAATACTAGCTTTACCTATATATTCCTCTGGCTGTTTGTTTTGTTTGTTTGTTTTTGTCCTTCTTCCCTCTTATCTTCTTGTTGATGTCATGGGTTTCTCACCAACATCCCCCCCATGGGAACAGAGAGCATTAATGAAAGCATGTTGCTTCCATTGTGTAATGGGGGAAAATTGGAGCACTGTGAAAGATCTTAATGGTGGAAAAAAGGAGGTGTAGGGGATTTTGGGTAGAGGTGGGATTGGGAAGGGTCAAATATATAGCTAATGAATGCATTGGCCTACCTTCCACTGAAAAAGGCATAGGGGAACAGCTACTACTTCCAATCTCTGCCCCAGAAAGCCTCTGAGCAAATCTTATTCTTTCATACTTTGCACAGGGGTAGGTTTGCCCATAGACTTTAAGACCAATATTATGTTATTTTTATTATCTAGTGCCATAGGCATACACTGTGTTTTATAAACACACAGATTGTCAAGTTCTTTGTCTCTGAGAACTTACATTCTAATTGGGCAAAGTGTCAAGCAACTCTTGGGAACAGAGAGTGGTGCGGTAGTGGTGGCAGGCTGTGGGAGAGGTGATTGGCAATAGAAGGCTAAGTGAAAGCATACATACAACATTTAAACCTCTTAGCTCCAACACATAAACAAAACTTGAGAAGAGTGGGAATCAAGTACTATGAGATCTGCACAATAAGAGCTTAATCACTAAAAGGTTTTACCATTCGCTGTGAAACAGATGCAGCCACAAGGGAGATAACTTGCTTTCTAAGTACCTAGCAGTGTTTGTATCATTCTGGATCTTTCATACCAGTTCAACATGGCCTCATTTTCTTTCCCTTTAGGCATCTCTACCAGGAAGCTAGTTCCCAAAATAATGGTTTAAGTTACCAGTCCAAATGATGGTGTGTCAGTCACTGCATTAGCAGTGGTTATTTGTTACCATTTTGTATTCTGTTTCTCTCTATCAGGTATGGGACTAAAAATGCTCACCAAAATCTACTATTTTTTCCCTTTTAATACTCCATCTCCCTGCCACTAAGGAATAATTCTCTCCAACAAGCAAACCATAATTTTTCCACCAGATGCATTTATTGGTTTCCTCAATGTCAAAATTGCCAGCCGGCCAGCTGAGACAGGAACAGAGGCCGGCTGGAACAGGGCCTGGCTAGCATGGAAACTGGCACAGGCTAGCGCAGGAGCAGTCTATTGACACTACTGGCAACATGAGCGAATATTCCTAGCTAGGTATTGACATTGAGCAGACTAGAGAGACTGCTTCCCTTAGGAGCTTGTATACCGGTCTTGGGATCACCTGGGTGGATCCTCGCCTATGGATTGGCTGAATCTTGGTTGAATCACACTGTCTGAGTCAGGAATGACTCATCAGGCTTAAGCAGGTTCAGAGGTAACTGAATACACTCAACAGGTCATTCTTTAGCAAACCGAGAATTCTCTTTAGCATCTTCTCTCCCTTCCAGGAGTCAGCACTTCCCAACTCTGATGGCTGAGAAACCATCAGTCTCTAAGGTCAATGAGGCTCAAATGTTGATCTCCATTTTGCTAGCCCTTTGACCCTGCCCCTTCGAATACATTATCTAATTAATTTGCTACATAGGCAAACCTCATTTCTCCAAATGTTATGGGGGACATGAACACAATTTTAGAGAAGCAGGGTCTTGCAATGTATTTGATAATCACTTTGTCATGACAGTCTTTTGGATAAACAATAATTCTGGATAAGCAATATTTAGATACACAAAACATACCTATATAAGGAAATTGAATTTGTAAGAAGTCAGGCACAAAGATGGTTTTCCCTGCAGAATCCTGCAGGGAGGGATTTGCAAGATCCTGTAGAAATCATCATAACTATGCTGAATTGCTGGCCTCAAGGATTTTTAAACCTGAAAATACGTTAACATTTCTTTCATCTTTAACATTTCCATTAACTGTTTTTCTTTGCATATATATGCGTGTAAGCTGCCATGTTTGAATCAGTAAAAATTAGGTCTAGGTTACAGCTTAAAACAGGTTTAATATTTTTGATCACATAATGTCAGATTTAAAGCAAATTTGCCTTTGATATCTAAGATTCCTTTAATTTCAAACAAAACAGCTGCAATTTTAGAGGCGCTCTCTGCTAACGAATAGTAAAATACACTCTAACCCAATCTATTTGTTGTATTTGTTGCCTCTTGTCATATACTTAGATCATAAGCTATTTGGGCAGGGACTATTTTTAAGAACTTAACATTAGAACATATTGGATCAGACCAATGGTCGATCTAGCCAAACAGTGGACAGTGCCAGATGCTTCAGAGGGAATGAACAGAACAGGGCAATTATCCAGTGATTCATCCTGTTGTCCTGTCCCAGCTTCTGGCAGTCAGAAGTTTAGGGACACTCAGAGTATGGGGTTGCATCACTGGCCATTTTGGCTAATAGTCATTGATGGACCTTTCCTCCATGGATTTATCTAACTTTTTTAACCAGTTATACTTTTGGCCTGCACAACTTCCCTTGGCAATGAGTCCCACACATTGACTGTGCTTTGTGTGAAGAAGTATTTACTGGTTTGTTTTAAAGCTGCAGTCTATTCATTTCATCGGGTGACCGTTGGTTCTTGAGTGATGTGAAGGGGTAAATAACACTTCCCTATGCACTTTCTCCACACCCGTCACAATTTTATAGACTTTTATTACATCTCCCGTTAGTCGTCTCTTTTCCAAGCTGAACAGTCCCAATCCTTTTAATCTCTCCTCATATGGAAGCTGTTCCATACCTGTAATCATTTTTGTTGCCCTTATTTGTGTCTTTTCCAATTTTAATATATTTCTTTTTTAGATGCGGTGGCCAGAACTGCATGCAGTATTCAAGGTGGGGGCATACCATGGCTTTATATAGAGGCTTTATGATACTTTGTCTTATTTATCCCTTTCCTAATGGTTCCAAACATTTGTTAGCATTTTTGATTTCTGCTGTACAGTGAGTGGATGTTTTCGGAGTACTATTCACAGAACTCCAAGATCTCTCTCTTGAGTGGTAACAGCTAATTTATACCACATCATGTTGTACGTATAATTGGAATTGTGTTTCCAATATGTATTACTTTTCACGTGTCAATTGGTAGTTGTGGGACCTTGTTATTTACCTTCTTCCACTACGTACTGACCATTTATTCCAATCCTTTGTTTCCTATCTTTTTACCAGTTACTGATCCATGAGAGGACATTCCTCTTATCTCTTGACTAAGGATACGATTCTGTGACTTTCTGGGACCTCCAAGACACCTTCAGTTTCAGCCAGCCGCAGCAACAGGGCTGGAGCAGCTGTCAGCCCCTGCCCAGGAACAGCGGGCCAGCGGCCAACCCATCAGTGGAGCAGTAGCCTCTGGGCCACCAGAGCAATGAGGTGGTGGTCAGCCCCTGCCGGCAGAGCAGCGGCCCCAAGAACAGCTCGCAGATTTCCATGAATTTTTGTTTAGTGCCCATGACCTGTCTGACTTTTACTAAAAACACCCATGACAAAATCTTAACCTACTCATGACTGCTTATTTTGTGTAAGCACATTTGGTATGGGACATTGTCAAGGCTTTCTGAAAGTCCAAATGCACTATAGCAACTGGATCGCCCTCATCCACATGCTTGTTGTCCCTCTCAAAGAATTCTAAGAGATTGGTAAGGTATAATTTCCCTTTACAAAAACCATGTTGACTCTTCCCCAACATATCGTGTTCATCTATGTGTCTGATAATTCTATTCTTTACTATAGTTTCAACTAATTTGCCTGGTTAGGCTTACTGGCCTGTAATTGCCAGATTGCCTGTGGAACCATTTTTTTTTTAAACAGCATTACATTAGCTATTCTCCAGTCATCTGATACAGAAACTGATTTAAGTTATAGTTAGTAGTTCTACCATTTCATATTTGAGTTCTTTCAGAGCTGCTGGATGAATACCATCTGGGTCTGGTCTTCACATTATCCCACATGCGTGTACAGTGCCTAACACACTGGGGCTCTGAGCCCTGCCCCCAGCCTCTAGGAAATGCCATGATACAAGTAAAAATATATGAATAATGTAGAGAGTGGATGAACTTTGCAACTGCATGTTTGGAAGACAGACTTACTAATCTGAATGTCTTTAAGGCCCTTATCTTGAAAACTGTTTTGTGAGCAATCTCTTGTTCTAAGGGGAGCACCTCTGAAGTCAATGGGAGTTTGCGTGCATGCAACAGTTTGCAGGACTAGGGCCTAAATTAGTATAATTTCAATCTTTTTCTAGTATTCCTTTTTGCCATTTTCTATTTCACATCATCTTTTATGTTGCTGCCCCTTAGGTTGGAACGGCAACCCACAATTTGTCTGTGAAATATCCTTACTTTCAGTCCTTCCATAAAACTCACTCCTTTTTGTAAAAAGAAAAGGAGGACTTGTGGCATCTTAGAGACTAACAAATTTATTTGACTTCTGCAAAATCTTAGTTTTTGGATATCAGCGGAATTTACTCATGTGTATAAGGGACTGCAGCATCAAAGCCTAGATTGTAGGATGTGCAAAGGGAGGGGAACAGATTTTAAAATAATTATTTTCACTAGTAATAGAAGTAGAAGAAACACTGATCTGGCAGCAAGATGGTGTTATAAATAGGCATGTACATAAGCTTACAATTGCTGTATTTTAAACACTGTGGGGAAAATAATCTTATTTCTCTTCTGCACAAAATGTTTTCTAGTTTAATACTAAAATATCATAAAATCTTAATATAGTTTATCACCTTGGACTTGCATTTTCTAGACTGATATAGCAAACAAGCATTCCTGAATTGAGAAAATAAAATCCACCAAAGAAATCAGTTAAGTAGTCTGCTCATAGAATAAATAATCTATTATAAACCAAGTAGGTTAGGTGTTTATTCAACAGCTCATCAACAGACTAGTGAAACAACTGTCAAGATACCTCCTTGCAATATGAACCAGCAGAATACAAATCCACTATCTAGTTATGTAAGATTTTGGTTTAGAAAACAGGAGCAAATATCACTGTCATCTTTGGTGACAGTCTTTTCAGTGATAAAAACACTCCCCTAAAATATACTGATATTATATTTACCCCTAGACTTTGAATATATTGCTAAATGATACTGCTAGCTGTTAATATTTTAAAAAAGTATCATGTAATAAAGCCAATTTAATATCTTAATCATCCTTTTAAAAATAATTCAGTGTAATTATTGTTGTTAAAGACTATAGATTAGGGGAGAAATTGGGATTTATTTATTTTTTGCATGCCAGATCATCATGGTATGTGTCTCCCCTTTCTATTTTTTGTAACTGTTTCCTTTCTCCACTATGATTTTTCTCATCATCATAACAATACACACCCAATATAAAGCTCCCATCCTGCATATGGTTCAAGAGTGTGAGTAGTCCCATTGAATTCAGTGAACTAGTCATGTTCTTGAAGTTAAGCACATGCATAAATCATCATAAGATTGTGGCTTTGGAGGTATTTTTCCTTAAGAACCTCAAATCTGTTTCTAAAGGAATTGTGGGTTTCTTCAAGAAAATATTTATACTTTGTATATAATCTGTAGAGAAAAAATATTTTTCCATACTTCCTCACCAGACATCATAACACTTGTTATTTTCCTATATTTGTAATATTTAACATCAACTCAATGAATCTTTGTTTGAAGACTTAAAGCAACAGCCTATTTTTAAATTAAAGAGCCATTGGAGCAGGATGTGAGGTCGTCTTATTCACTTTAAGGCTCTAGTGTTAGATCGTTTAGAATTCCAGTTCCGTGAGCTCCAGTCCAGGCACTGCTTAGAACGTTCTATTTCTAAAAAAAGGGATGGGAACTCATTTCCGTGTTAAAGCTACAGTCATGTTCCATTAAGCAATATGCATCCTTATCAGTGATATACCTTTTCTGTTTAGCTATCCTTTAATTCTTTCAGTTTGATTATTGATATAGTAATCAGAATGCCATTTGATACACATTTCCAAACTGCACGGCACACATCTAGATTTAACTAAAGGAACCAAAAAAAGTGAAAAATCCCAGCTGGTTTTCTTTTTCTTCCCCTCCCCCCCAATCAATAGGATTAGAATACTTATCAGTCCTGCTCTGCGTTCAGATTCTTATCACAGATTTCAGCTTTGCCAGCTAATGAATAGCTGAAAAGTGGCAGAAAAAAAGGACTTTTATTTTCCAGCTCTGAATGCCCTTAATCATGAAGGGTAAATCTAACACGTATTTTTCAGATGCAGTTTGTTGGTTGCTCACATATAAATAATCATGGTACAATATGTGCAGCCCTTCTCATCATTCTTTGGGGCCACAAGTGGGGGCAGAGATGCAAGCAGGAGAGAATGATCGAAAGCTTTTTACAGATGCATGTGGCAGGTCTTGCAACTGACAGCAAGTTGAATTAGTAATCTAAACACAAACTGATTTCACACACAGTCTCACTCCCTGTGCTGGCAGGGTCTGGAAATACTGCGAAGGCAGCATGCTCACTCCCTGTTGGGGAGGAAGTGTTTTGCAGCGCTCATTGCTGCCCCTTCAGCAGATTAAGGAGAGATGTTAGACGGCTCTGAACAGCATTCCCTGTTCAGGCAGAAAGATGGAGATTCTGAGCTTCAACCGGAAGAGTGTAAAGCTGTAGAAACTGGGAGATTCTACAATACTCCAAAGGGAAGAGAAAAAATGTAAAGTAGAATTAAATTGTTTATTTTATGTAGGTGACCAAACTAATGTAAAGTTGTCTCAGGCATTCATTGCTGGGAAAATGGGGAAAAATTGGATTGATGTTCAAATCCATTTGAATTTGATGTGGACAATTACTTACCAAATCAAAATTCTGAAGCAAATATTGTACTGATTTGGCTAGTGGGGATATGTAGCACTGCCCTCCACATCATAGAACCAGAACTGCTCAGACGTGTAGGCACGTGCATAGGCCCAATACTAATGACAATTAACAGATTCTTCTTTTGCGCCCGCGAGAGCGACCTGTGCTTTGGAAAGATCTGAATTCCAGCCCAGTTGTAACCATGAAGTTCTGAATTGCCATTAGAACAAGCATGAATTGGTCATGGATTTGTTGCAAAGTATTTGCATTTCATTCATAGTACTCGCTTATCTCATTATATAATTGTCTGATGCTCTCTGAGGAATACAATAATGATCCTTATTCTAATCAAATGGAAAAGTTAACGTGCGTTGGTCTTAATGTAATGTTATCAGTATGTAAATTTTATGTAAGGTATTTCCCAAAGTACCATCATAGTGGTATCCAAAATTTGTACCAGAGTAGGAAACTAATGTTGTTGCACTGTGAGCTGAAGATATGATTTACAATAGGCCCTTTCCCAAAAACATTTTAGAGGATACCTTTTAATGATGCATAAAAGCCAGAGAAATAGTAATTATGAAATACTCCTGTTTGTAGATTTATTAGCCATTTAAACATACTATAAAGCTCCTGTATGTACTCTGCAGTATGTGTTTATATTTGACAGTATTATTAGAAATGAATGTATATTTAAAATGTGGAAGAGATATAATAATCCAATGACCACAATAGATATGTAGCAGTGTTGAACTCCAGCTGACAGAAGAAGTTGAATGTTTTGATCATATTGTCACAAATGGCCCTTTTAAATTTGATTGACAAGGCCGTACTGCCTCCTGGTGTAAACAAGGCAAAGAAAATGGTCTCGGTTTTCTGAAGGTCTCCCAGCAGACCTTTTAATTACTACGCTTGTGAATTACAAATTAGGTAAGAAGGAGGCGCACATACAGCAGACTCAGATATGCTAAGGGGAAACCACCATTAGTCCATCTTTTAGCAGAACCATGTTTTGGGTTTGGGCTCATGAGGCTATTAATTCTTTGCCTTTTGATGTGTATTGTTTAGCAAATATACAGTAGTAATTTTAAAGTGAAGTTCTAATATAAAGCATATCTGTAAAAGATGGCATGGATGTGTTTCACGTTTATTGTCTGTCAATGACTCCTGCTCAAATGTGTTCAGTTTACAAGAGGTATTTTTACTAGTTGCCAGCAAAGTAAATTTAACCCAAGATCAAAAGCCATGTCTGTATTACAAAACTTATAATGGTATAACTAAATAAATTTAAAATGATCACATTGAGATTAAAAATTACTTAAACGGGTTTAAGTGCATTTCTAAGGACTTGCACTAGTGCAATAAGATCAATTTTGATGCAAGTTATTTAAAATAGACAAGGCCTTCTTGAAGATCATCATCTGCAAAAAGGTTCTGCAGGATAGATTTCCCCTCAATTATGCCTTTGTATCCTTATAGTCTTGAAATTATGGACTTATCTCTGTGAAACTGTATGGTCTTGAAACTAGGTCCTCCATTTTTACCTGGACAGCTCCACTGCCTGCATTGTCCTCAATCTTTCACCCTTATTCAAGCAAGTAATCCTGTTTAAGTAAATAGGGTTACTCACATGATCAAGGGTTGTATTGGCTCATTGGGTAAACACAGATGTAACTGATTGGAATTTAAGAAAATTCCATTTATAATGCTCAAGATGGAATAGAATCCATCTGGGTCTCCTTTAGGTGTGTTGGCTCTGCAGGGCTAAGTTGAGTAAAAAGCAGTCCAAACTTTGGCCTGGTCTACACTGCTGCTTAAGTCAATGTAAGTTACATTGCTCAGCAGTCTGGAGGGGGGGAAAAAATCACACCCCTGAGTGACATTGCTTACATTGTCCTAACACAGCGTCTGCAGCATGCTATGTCAGCAAGAGACGCTCTCTCGCTGACTTACCTTCCGCCTCTTGGGGAGTACTGAAGTTAGTTGATGGCAGAGCGCTCCTCCGTTAACGTGTGTTCACCAGACCCGCTAAATTGATGCCACTGCATCAATCGCAGTGGTGCTGATTTAGTGTGCCAGTGCAAACAAGCCCTTATTTTTGTCACTAAAGTCAGAGACTAATTCTGAATGCACAAAAGGAAGAAATAAGAAGGTGCTATATTACAAGGAAACTTTTCACAGCAGAACCACATTTTAAGTAGCTCAGTTTGGCCTTGGTCCATATTTACTACTTAGAGAAATAAACCTTTACATCCACCTCTACTGAAGCCAAAATCTGCTTATATTTTACCATGACTGAAACATAATACAAACTTAAGTTTACTTAAAGTTCTTCTCTCATGATGCATTATAGGTTATACTGCACCCTGTTATAGTTACACACAATAAAACAATCCTGGCTTAAGACTGGCTGCAAATAGTCACATGGTTAATCAGTAAGTTTCTCTTGTTTAGGTCTCAGAGGTCAGTAACACTGAGGTATTGCTAGTCAATCAATTGATATATACAAAATAGCACATCCTAATAGGCTACTGCTGAATAGGGCTGGTTCAGACAATGCTGTAAAATTCCGTGGGCAATGGGATCCTGGGCCTTCACCTCTGGAGCTGTGTGGTACGAGTTGCTTTGTGCTCTGTGAGTATGGGAATGTGAGCCTCATGAAGAATTAGACTATTTCCCCCTTTATCAGAGCTGTGGCTGGGACAAATCATAGGGTTCCTGCTGTGCTCCAGTTAAAAGGGAAAACTCCATGAACTGTTCTCATACTCCCTCCATGGAACCTTGCACCAGACCTGGACCCAATGAGCCAAATTCATCCCTCCTGTAACTCTACTATAGTCAATGGAGTTGCAAGCACGATGAATTTGGCCCACTATTTTCTCTCCTCCTTCCTTCTCTATGGCATTGAAAACCTCCTTCCCCGGGCCCAGCTGACATGACATAGGAATCTTGGACATGGATTGAACATGGATGAATGCTGAATCATGGCCCCTGGGGCTTGTGGGGGCAACTGAATGGCTTGGATTTGCATTAATTGGTTCTGCAGAAGAGTTCAGTGGAAATGATCATTGAAACCTCTTAGGTAGCGATGAATAAGAGGTTTTTGCTGGACCTCTGAATTTGTTTCCCCTTTGGACTATGTCAAAGAAAAAAAAATCTGCTGAAAGCTAATGCAGTGAACTGAATTCTGACTCATCATTTTGAATTAATGTACCCATAAATGTACAGTACCATGGGTTGGATTTTCAGAGGTGCTGAGATGGGAGTTGGGCTACTGATCGGGAGTTGGGCTACTGATCATCAGTCACTATATACTGGAATACTTATATTGACAGTACCCCAATTACTTTTTACCTCTCTGGTCAATACACCTTGATATTTACCTCAACATGGATTGTCTTTTTGTCCTGTTTGTACAGCACCCAGCACAATGGGGTCCTAGACCATGACGAGCTCCTAGGTGCTATGGTAATACAAATCAACAACAACAGAAGTCCAAATCTGCTTATTATTTTAGTATGAGTCAAATATAATGCTAGAGCATAGTTGAATTATACTACAAATATTCAGAAAATATACTGGCTTTTCACAAGCAGATTTTCTAGCAATAGAAAGTAAGACTGGAGAATGATGAACTGGTACAAATTATGACAGAGATAATTCTCAGGGGCTAAAGCAGACTGCAACAGGAAAAGTGATTTGTACCTAAGCAATTTAACAGAGAAGCAACAAGCTATACAGAATACAATTTGTTGTTCTAAATGTTACTTTTTGGCACACACAAAGGTACACAACTGTAAGCAACACAATCTGAAGGATGGGTTAGGTGTATGGGGAAATAGATAATTAACACATGGATGGTTACAATTTAAAAAAATTACAAGGGCTAAAATGTTTGTTCCTGATTCCATTGAAGTCAATGAGAACAAAGCCATTAAATTCAATAGGAGCAGGCACATTTGTAAACACATGGAATATACATACTGTACCAAACAAGTACTAAATGAAAGTAAATGCAGAGGGATGTAATGGTCCAAATTCATTTCTGGTGTCAATGGAATTTGAATTTGACCCCTTGTGTCTAACAGATATATTATGTAACAAGGATAACAAAGAACAGAAAAAAGCAAAAACAGATGGGATAATTCTGAACTAGAGAGTTTATAGCTGGGATAGACACAACAGGGCAGGTGGAAGCATGCCAATATGTGTCAAGGAGGATATTGTGTCTGGAGAAAGAAAGAATGTCATGCAATATATAGTTTGGCAAGTAGTGCAGAAATGGTTTGGATTGAAATAAAAGATAAAAAAGAGAAAAAGAATATTAGGAAACTATTATAGACCATCTGGGTCAGATAAAAAAAGCAACCCAAAATATTTATGCAGATAAGGGAGCCTACAGAAAAGTTCAATATAGGCTATGGCAGATCACTTGGATATAGACTGAGATAACAGGCTACAGAGCGTGCTCTCTCTCTCCCCATCTGCAATGATTTACTGCTTTTTATACTATGCAAGCTACAAAAGATTTGAGACCTTGGTGCTCTTACAGGTTATCACGTTCAGCAGGGATGTAGGCTAGCCTATCAAAATCTCTTTTTTTTTCTTTTATCCAAGTCTAGGGAAGGAAAGGAGAATCTGTACTAGTGCCACAAGGAAAGGAGAATCTGTACTAACAACCTCTTTTTGTTCCAGAGATCTTTGCATCATCCACTTAAGCTGTGAGCTGCAGATGCAGACTGAATTCTTGACTGGCTGGGGATTTACTCCATCCAAAAACAAGGGAGATGCTCTCCCATGCAGCTGTGGATCAGGAACCAAGTCCAATGACCCAAGCCTAAATTAACATAAAATGTTTAAAAGGAAATACCTGGTGTTCTACCCAGAGGGAATTCTCTCTCTTCCCTTGGTCTAGTAGAAGGATTTCTGTTCATCATAATCATCATCACTCTTTTTTTTTTTGACTGTCTTTCATTTGATGACTGACACTTAAATCCATTTCTGCAGTCAGCTCAGGAGAGCACACCCACTGTGGGAAGATACAGTACGACTTCCTAAGCACACTAAGACTGATATATCCCAAAGGCTCTATTATACCATATCATTCTTAGCAAGAGGAGTCACAGGCTTTGCAAGGTTGGGTATGGGGTGCATGAAGGGGCTAAGGGAGACCCTGGCAGTATGCATTATATTTTCATTTGCACTCCTGAATCAAGAGACCCTCTACATTGGTGGAACCAGATAGGATCAGTGCAGCAAACCAAAGGACAGATGGCTACATAGCTCATTTCCTGGAAGAAACACTTTTCCTATTCTATGTTCTCACGCACTAACAAAGCATGATGTAAGCTTAGAGACTCCATTTTGGAGGAGTGATATATTTATGATACGGATGGGGAAAAATGGATCTCAAGACAGTAGTAGAGGCACAGAAATTAAATCAAGTGGAAGAAATGAAACATTTTGTTGGAAAAAATAAAGACTCGTCTGTTATTTTGGCTACCTTCTTTTATTGTAGTATTCCAGTTCTCTGCTGTGGTAGTAGGAGGTCCTGCCAATTGCTTATGTGTACACAGAGTTGTGCTACACAGAGCGCTCCCCCCTACCCCGGCCCGCCACTCATCATCCACTTAGTGGAGGTTTCAATAAATGTCATATAACCAATTAAAAAACCTTCTGTATCTGAGTCATTTGGTTTGACCACACCGGAGTATGGTTAAGACCTGACACCAAAAAAGGGCTGTGGAATGTTGGCCATTTCCTACCGCATTAAAGCATAGATACGCTGACAGGCTCACAGTCTGCCAATTATATGGGAATTTAGACTGGATTATATTAAATAGCTATTTGTTAATCATAAGGCTTTAAAACAATGGATAATAGATTAAACACAGACATTTGCAAGTGCCCCTCTATTGTTTGAGATGATGTTGATTTGCCTTTGGTTCCCTATATGGACACCAGTAAGACTGGTGCATTAATATTACTGATTGAACACCACATGGAAGGTAACCTATGCTGGCCAGAATCTTCCCCCTAGAGTGGTATTAAAAGCTATTTTTAAATAAGAATTTTGGGCTATTTATTTAATTAATATTTACCATAACAGATTTGAGTTCACTGGGTCAGATATTCTGATCTCAGTTACACAAGTGTCAATTTGGAATAACTCCACTGATATAAATTACCATACTCAGGAGTTACACGGGGTAGCTGGTATTGTATGTGTATTCTGATAATGTTCTATCAACTCATTTTCAAGCAAATCCATTGGGCAATCTGAAACTGGTAGGGAGATATGCCTAACCAATAAGCAGTAATAGAAATTGCTGATTAAATTGTCTTGTCTGCTCGTTGAAATACCTAGAAAGACTTCACAGATCATGATGGAGGCTAAGACAGATAAAGAACACAAAGATAGATGAGAGATACACAGAGAAGATGGATAGCCACAATCCTTCTCAACTCCCAGACATGCCACTTCATTATTAGATATGTTGTTTTCGGAATAAACACAGTCTCAGTGTATTAAAATACTGAGAACATTTGCAGCAGCAGGAACACAGTCTCAGAGGGGCCTTTCTGATTTCCTTGCTTCATACAAACTATGTATCAGACTGGCATACTTAAAGCTTTTAGACAGTTCATGTTTTACTGCTATTGCTATGATTCCGGATTCTTGAATCACTGAAGGCCTCAAGTAACATGAGTTTATTTCCTGTTTAAAAAACAAAACACAACCGAAAAACCTACATTCTTCAGAAGCCACAGTAATGGGCACAGAAAATAACTAGTACCACACAGCCATGTGGGTAAACCTGCTGCATTTTAGTCTTCTCAATCGTGCAATGAATGCGTGGACAGTATCGGCTGAGAAAGAATCCGTGCTGTAGTACCTTTGCAGGCTCCTAATCATCAGTATGATTTATTTTGTGTGTTGGAGCTCCACCCCCCAGAGCTAATGATTTTTTGTGGCTAATGCTTTTTTTGCTCTCTGTAGCAGAACTCCTGTCTACCATGTCACAGTACCAGCCTAAGTAGTTTGCAGGAGTGGAGGGCATTAGTCAGATGATCCTTTGGCATACTCCCATTCCTTAACTGGCCCTTTATGAAGGTAGGGCTACTTAAGGATAGGGAGCATGCCAGTGTCTTTTCCTTTACGAGGGAAGGGCCCTCAAAGTGAGTTGAGGGATGGGGATCTCAGGTATCAGCTTCTTGGGCCCACAAAGGCCAGCACTGACCTTCAGCACCCTCCCCCTCCATTCCATTAGCTGGTCCTGGCCCTGCTGCCTCTCCTATAGAGTGTCAGTAAAGAAGACAAAGCTGCAGCACTTATCCTTCCCCTCCAGCAAGTTGCAGAAGGAGGAAAGTGGAATTGGCAGGGACCAGCTATGGAGAGGAGACCAGAGAGAAGGATGGAAGGAGGAAGAACATGCCAGAGGTATTGCAGCCACACTTCCAGCTCTTTTGAACATCATTGGCCAGATTAGGGCAGACATTGGGTACACAAGAGAGAGGAAAGTTTAGGGAGTTCCAGCCCTTGTGACCACTGAGTGGGGGCTAGCTTCAACCCCATCTCTTTACTACTGATGCAGGATCTGCCCCGGGACACTAGTCACCCCCAAAGATGGCAGGGAGGAGTCAAGGCCATGGTCCTGTTCACCCAACTCTCTACACTTGCAGAATTGACTACAGAGGGGAGCATATGCTGCAACCCTGTATGGAGTATAGAAATGGGTGCATCCATACTGTATGCCAGGCAGTTCCATGAGGCACAATGGTTACTAGTGCTTCTGCTGCGGCAGTGAAATTTGGCACATTCCCGGTGCAGGATTGTGGCTCAGAGGCCTATATAATCACCCTCATTCTCTTCATTTTCTGAAAAGCTCAGGGAGAATTAGCTTTCTGAACAGTTTCTTTAAAAGATTATTTGTTTTTGTTAAAATGTTGAAAGACAAACCCAATCCCCTACAGGTGTATTGGATACTCTGTAACAGGCTTCTCTAGCAGGAAAGGATATGATTTGCAGTAAGACTGAGTGAGAGTGAACACAAAATTCATCAGGCTGCCAAAAGAAGTAAATCATCAGGCAAGGGAATTGCCATGACAAGCCAGACATTTGGGCACCGATGAGATTGATGGGCCCTGATATTCTACTGGTTGCATCATGTAGTGTGATAATCAGCACCAATGTGCTAGGGTAGAGGTTCTTAAACTGTCATCCATGAAGCACTTGCTAGTAGTCTGAGGAGAGCAGATTGGTTATGTGGTTGTAACTCTCCTCCAGGGGTTCAGCTGAGACCAGACAGGAAGAAGAGATGAAATGGACAGGAAGCTTGGAAAGAATTAGCAGCTGCTTCCAAAAAAATGCATGCACTTACTACACTGATGATAACCACACACATCCACCCTCCCTCTCTCTCTCTCTTTCTGAATATTGTTTTTCTTTGTAAGCAATTGCCGAGGGGTAGTCATCACAGGGATGATATGTGATTGTCAACGGGAAGGAAGGTGGCCCATACAACCATCTCTCTTTTAAGATGCTAGGAGATGCAGTGTTGTGAGAAAATGGTTCCTTCTACTATCTGTAGCCTCAATTCATTTGGCAGTCTTGTTAGAACTCCTGATTAGAGCTTTCAATACTGTGAGCTGACCCCCACTATCTTTACCAAGGTGAAATTCCCATTGACTTCACTGGGAGTTTTGTTTTAGTAAAGGCTGACAAAGGATTTGATCCCAGTGTTGCCCTAGGACCATGCTTTCAAATGATTGGGCCCTGATTCAACAAAGCACTTAAGTGCTTCGCTCTATAGGGATATATTTAAGATCAGTGCGAGAGAGTGAGTTTTGATAAAGAATCAGAGAGTAAAGTTGGGCTGGTTGAAATTTTTCCATTTTTGAAAACTGGGTTTTCAACTAAGTGATTTTTTTCACGTGTCTCCTTTCCATGGCAAATTCTGATTTTTCATCAAAAATATTAAACACTCCAAACCAAATTATTTCCATATGGATATGCTGCTACAGTACCCATGGGAGATATATTTTGGGTACTGTAGCAGCTTCCATTCTTCATTATGGGCCAGGCTCCTTTGCCAATGTATATCTCACATGACCACAGAATCATAGAATATCAGGGTTGGAAGGAGGTCAGCTAGTCCAACCCCCTGTGCAAAGCAGGACCAATCCCCAACTAAATCATCCCAGCCAGGGCTTTGACAAGCCTGACCTTAAAAACTTCAAAGGAAGGAGATTCTACCACTTCCCTAGGTAACGCATTCCAGTGCTTCCCCACCCCCCTAGTGAAAAAGTTTTTCCTAATATCCAACCTAAACCTCCCCCACTGCAACTTGAGATCATTACTCCTCATTCGGTCATCTGCTAGCTCTGAGAACAGTCTAGATCCATCCTCTTTGGAACCCCCTTTCAGGTAGTTGAAAACAGCTATCAAATCCCCCTCATTCTTTTCTTCTGCAGACTAAACAATCCCAGTTCCCTCAGCCTCTCCTCATAAGTCATGTATTCCAGTCTCCTAATAATTTTTGTTGCTCTCCGCTTAACGTTTTCTAATTTTTCCACATCCTTCTTGTAATGTGGGGCCCAAAACTGGACACAGTACACCAGATGAGGCCTCACCAATGTCGAATAGAGGGGAATGATCATGTCCCTCGATCTGCTGGCAATGCCCCTACTTATACATCCCAAAATGCCATTGACCTTCTTGGCAAGAAGGGCACACTGTTGACTCATATCCAGCTTCTCGTCCAGTGTAACCCCTAGGTCCTTTTCTGCAGAACTGCTGCCTAGCCATTTGGTCCCTAGTCTGTAGCAGTGCATGGGATTCTTCCATCCTAAGTGCAGGACTCTGCACTTGTCCTCGTTGAACTTCATCAGATTTGTTTTGGCCTAATCCTCTAATTTGTGTAGGTCCCTCATGCGCCATGGCCAGTTACTCTCACAGTGCACTGCCTCCCCAGAGGGAAGACCATGGTGCTATTGCAGGGTCAGCCACCTCCTGTGCACCCCCTCATGGCCGGGGGTGCCTCTACAATGTCCTGCTAATAATTTCTCCCTCAAAGCCTTCTTAAACTCCACACAGGCTTTTCTTGTCTATTCACCACTCCTTCTCAGGGCCCACCCATGTGTGTTCACATAAAGCTCCAAAATAAAACTCAGTCTCAAAACAAAGTCCCTCAGTTTTATGCTCTTGTCAGGTTTCCTGCCTGTAGTCTCAACAGGGAAACCCCATATCCCAGGTCTTTCTGCTGGAGCCTGCTCACTCCTAGCAGTCTCCAATTCATCCTACTCCCAAGATCTCCTGCATTGGGGCCTTTTGTGATTTGGTAGGCCTTCCCAGACCCTCCTTGGCTGGAGCCTCGGTTTTCTGCGGCCTGGTCTACACTACAAAGTTAGGATGGCCTAACTACATCGCTCATGGCTGTGAAAAATTTCACACACTGTGCAATGTAGTTAAGCCAGCCTAAGCCCCAGTGTAGACACTGCTAGGTTGATGCAAGAATTCTTTCATTGACCTAGTTATCACCTCTCAGAGAGGTAGATTTACTACAGCAGTGGAAGAAGTCCTTCCATCACTCTAGCAAGTACCTGGGCTTTCCCCTTCCCTGCAGCCACTTGCTACCCTTAATAGGAAATTACTTGATCCAACCCAGCTGTACCTCTTTAGTAATCAGGGTTGAATCACCCAAAGCCCTCCAGCTCTTAAGGGCAAGCCCTGCATTACAGTACATTGTGGGAGATGTAGTCTTACCAAGGAGCCCAACTAATAGAGGAGAACGGGAACATGAAGCACCAGAACTATAATTCCCCCGCAATGGCAGCATTTCTCAATCAATTTTTTCTTCATTTTCTCCTGAAATTTCTAGGCAGAATTTTCCATTAACAGCATTTCTGACCATCTGTAGAGTAAAAAGTTGAGGTAAGCTGGAGGATGCTGAGAAAAGTGCTACTTGTGCAACAGCACGTCAATCCGTCCCTGCAATGGCACTGTAAGGCAGCCTAGGAGAAGTTGCTGAAAGTGATTAAATCATAATGTGTAGCTACAGCGGCCTGGTCTCTTTCTGAGAAAAAGACTAGAAGCCTCTGAAGTCCCATGAATGGACATTGCTAACTGGCTGAGAATATTCAAACTTAAGCCACACACGGTGGTGAATCAGAACCCACAAAAAGACCTACAGAGATCAGAACAAGTAAAACAATGATTCAGCAACACAAAGCTACCACAGGACAAAGTAGGTGCATATTGATTGGAGGTTGTGACACTAAGCACCCCTGTATTCACACTCTACACGCTATTGTAATTATCTTTATACAAAATATTCCTTGTGAAGTGTCATTTGAAAACTAAACTCACTGACATCACTCACTTAATATTTGTGTGTGATGTATATGTGCAGGTGATTATTAGGAAGTATGCTGGAATCATTACTAAAGTGTGCTTAAACCACGCACGTTAATGGGAATTGGTAAACTGGTTTGCCTTAGTCAAAGGAATGTGTATTTGCTTCTCTAACAAGCCTGATCTTCAGGCAAAGATAATGAAGGTCCATTTTTACATATTAGATAAACAAAACTATTAAGCTAACATGTGGGGGAAAAAAGAGCATGAAGCTTCCTTAACCACCAGACTCCATGTTATCTTACTCACAGCTTGAATAAACTTTATTTCATGGGGTAAAAGACAGGGGTCTGAACCTCAAGTGCTAAGCAATTGAATCAACTGATTCAATATATAATATTACTGTATTATAACGGAGCGAGTTTTTTTTCTGGAAGCTAATGACACACTGGTGACTAATACCATTAAAAATGTATTTATTAATACTATTCAAGGAAAAATGGATACTTAATGATATTATACTTTAGATTCTGTGGCCAAACGGAGAAACAGATTCCCCCTCAGACAGGAAAGAAGGCAGCTATTTACCTGTTTCCTCTGTAAATTAAGCATGGTGGAATAAAACAATGGAAGCCCAATTTTTCACACAGGGAGGTGGGAATCCCACAGGAAGGGAAAAATAGCATGAGGTCATCGTGCCCTTTGAAACAAAGTCGCTGAACTTTGAAAGATATCAGCAAAGACAGAAGCCATCTTTGGCATCCATCACTAGAGAAACAGAACTCCTGCAAACGGAGAAAGATGGGTCCTTCAACCAATGGGGGATTGAAGTCTCTGGAAATGGAATCTAAGCAAGAAATCATCTTGAATATCTGCCCTTTACCAGATTAAATTTTAGACGCATGTGTTCGCTTTTATTTTCTTGTAACCCTTTCTATAATTCCTTTTACTTGGCGTCACTTAACCTTTGTCGTATTGTTAATATATTTGTTTTATTTTTACTATAAGCCAACTCAGTGCTTATAGGGAAAGGTATATTTGCCTCTGTTAAGTTAATCAGCTGTAATGTGCTTTTGTTTCTTTACAAGAACAAACCTTATTATTTCTCTGAACCGTCTGGGAGAGGGCTGGACATTGCAGAGCACATGGTTTGGGGAAAATCTGGGACTGGGAATGTGTTGGGGTCACCTGGCTGATCACCAAGCCTGGTGAAAGCCAGAGTGCAGCTGTGGACAGGCTCCAGGGTCAGAGCTGCTGAACCAGGGCTGTGCAGCACACAGACACTTCAGGGTGTGCGCTGCATGCTTGCAGGCTGGCTGTGAGCATCCCAGGCTGGGCCTTACAGCAGCAAGGTATTGGGAAAAACCCTGGGTTGCAGGGCAAGTGGTGACACACCCTATTACTGGTCTGGAGTGCACGCAAACCCTATAACAGAGGCAGAGCCATCCCTAGGGAAGGTGCGGGGGCCTGGGGTGAAAGTGACATCACTTCTGGGACCGACTGCACCGGGGGTGGGTAGAGAAGGCAGTGCCTCCCCAAACAGCCAGCTGGCCCCCACCCACCCTCTCCCAACCCCTGGGGCCCACTTCAGCAGTGCCACTGGGCTCCAGGAGGTTGGGGCCATGCCACCTGCCTTTCCGGGGCTGCGGATGCTGTGATGGCACCACATGTTCTCCCTTCCAGCACTCCGGGACTGGGGAGACTGCGGTGCCATGCGCTCTCTCTTGGGTGGAAGCTTGGTGTAGCCTTCCCCAGCCAGTGGTACCGGCCAATTGCACTGGTCTGTGAGGCCCCCCAAAGCATGGGGCCCAGAGCGGTCACCCCAATTCACTGTCCCCTAGGGACACTGAGGGTTTTGGTGAAGCTAATAAATGTATTTACAATGGGGGAAAATGTAACATTTTACAAGTTTGCTCAAATAGTTGGGATGGGGTTTTTTGCTACTGGCTATGGTTATTGATCATGGTCATCATCAATGCACCTGTATACCCACCCCCCCATGGGCCACTCCAGGATTGCCCAGTCAGGTCTCAAGTCTCCATCAGTCACCTGTCTCTGGACAGGGGTCTTTGTCCCACTCCCTTCCTACCATGGGGTTTTGAGGCTGCACAGACCCTGCCTTCCACTGGGATATTCCCAACAAGCCAGTCTGCCTAATAGCTAGCCCCTGTGCTTTGCTTTCTCTGCGAGGGCTATGAACAGTGTAATGCCAGCAGTTACAAGTTACCACACAGTGCTTCCTCAGCAAGCACCTTTATTCTTAAGGTAAAAACATTACAAAGAAAACATATTAAAGCAACAAGCAGATTTAAACAAATAGTAAACATAACAGGAGTCACCCATCAGTCTTATGGGGCCCTTGGGCAGAAGGTCTTATCTTTTTGCTGGATCAGAAAGAAAGTCCTGAGCCAATTTAACCAAGCTTTTTTAGATCAAAAGGCTTTTCTTTGTCTCTTGTTTTCTCAAAAAATCAGTTTGTACCAGTACATGCCAGCCACTCTAGTGGAAGGTACCTCTTTGGAACAATTTACAACCTAAGTGATTCACCTTAATCATCCACCAGTTTTCAGTTTCTGGAAGAAATGTGGCAACCTTTCCCCTGTGGCGTAGTGTACAATCCCTGGTCGACAGAGATGCATAACCCATTCAGACATTTAATACAGTAGGGTCTTCAAAGATTTTGCATGTATTTGCAATATTTGTCACAAGTATGATTATTGTTGTTTTGGTTTTAGGTTATATAACTTTACTATTTTAAGTTCAGCAGTTGAATGCACCTGTCTGGGGTTAAGTGCTTTTTAAGAGCCAGGCCTATGTGTACTATTATGGATAAAAGGCCAGATTCTGAATTTAACAGAGCTGCAGAGAGAGGCTACTATTGCTGCACAAGCTGCAGGATTCCTCTTGTGATGCACGAAGGAACATTGCTCTAGAAATTACTAAAGAGAATTTCAACAGAGGTTATAGAGGTGCCCAGAGGAGCTGCAGTGAAACTAACCAACTTTTCAGCACTTTGAACTGCCACAGTGTAGTGACCCTGTTAGAGCTCACATTCCAAGTAAGACCCACCAGGGTCAGTTCTTGTATGGGAAACCTCCAAGGAGATACCCTTCCTTTTGAGAGACTGCTGAACCAATGTGCCCTAGTGCAGGGTGAGAAGGCGATGTGCTGCTGCCCTTCATTTTCTGTCCAAAAAACTGTTGCATCCCATTAATTAAATTAGCTGCTGCATTCCGCCCCAAATATGGCTGCATTCCAATGCTAGTGGAGTTTTTCTTTTTCCCTTTATATATCCCTTTGTCTACCTGAGGTCTGTTGAGGCTTAATTAGCTAATTTTTGTCAAATATTTTAAGAACTTCAGCTGTAAGATGCTATAGAAGTGCAAAATATTATTATTAACCATTGGCAGAATGTTTGCAGTTCCCATTTCAAGGCAGGTAGCACTATTATAAATAATGAGCAAAAAAAGTTCACTGTTATCTAATGCATTTAAAAACCTCCAAAACAGTGTTTAAAAATCTTGGTGGCCTCATTAGACTTGTCAATTCTTGTTTGTAATTACTGGGTTGGAATGTTACAGCCATATGCGCTCTTGATCCATATGCAGGCAGCACCATTTATATCCCCAGGAGATGTGTGGAGAGATGGAGGGCAGAACATGATCTTCAGTGTCTGGCCAGTACAGCACTGACTTTGCTTGCTGATGTTAAATGGTGGATGGACAGTGCTGATTTCAAACTAGAAGAGTCCAAGTGATTATGATGGGACATCTGGGAATAGTTATTTTCCATCTGGGGAATTAAAAACAGCTGCGGCTTGGTGATGGAAAAAGAATGAGCTAAGTCTGTTTAGTGAAATGCATATTGGGCACTAAGGAAGTAAGGGGCATTGCCTCCAATCTGGGAAAATATTGGCTTTCTGCTTTCCAAGTGCTGAGATCTGAAAAGCTGTTTTCAAATTCCATATCAAGGAATTGCTGGATTATGACTGGAAGAGACTATTTAAAAGATGACATGAAAAAGAATTTTCTAAAAATTACATTTGTGCCTTTTTTGCTTTTTCATAAAAGATTAAAGCCTGAAAGTCATCATCTTCTTCTTCATCATCATTTCCTATATGTTTTGTACCTTATAAAAACACAAGAAAAGTCAAGTCTGGTCCTCCCTGGTTTTGCTGAAGTACATTCCAGATACTTCAACATGTGTACATTGTGACCACTCCTTAATTAAAAGAAAACATTTAATCTTTAACAGAAATTTCCTCTATACAAACTGCTAGTTAGCCATTGAAGTTAAATAGACTTTAAACAAGATCACAAAAACAACATTTTTAAACAGTTCAGTGAAAAATCGTTTCCCTTTTCAATTGCTTATTGTTCACATTCTTAGCTCTTCTGATGTCATCATTTCACTAACTCTCTAGTGAGCCTATACAAGGTACTTATCTAACCCTCATGACCATGGTATAGGAGCCCCTCACAACACCCCTGTCAAGTAGGGAAGTACTATCATCCCCATTTTACAGATGGGGGAATGGAAGCAGAGAGACTGAAGGGAATTGGTTTAGAAATTTAAGAAATGAGTCTGAAAATCATGTGACCTTGTTAGGAAAGCAAATATTAGGACAGGAACAGCCGTCATGCTAGAGAAAATGCTTGGAAATGTGTTGTTGTCATTTGAATTTGATAGAAGATAAATATAAATGTTGAAAAATAGTGTATCAGTATCTGCCCTGGTTTTGTGTATCAGTCTGGAATGAGAGCACTGGCATCCTGTTCCAGCTTGTCGAAATAAAATAACCTTACTGTCTTATTTAGTTTCTGCTAAGATTCTTTTGGTGAAGTTCCAAGGGTGGCAAAGGTATTGGCTTATTTTTAATCCTCTTCTTTCAGAGGAAGGTCTTTTCACAACTCCTCCTGCCTGGCATGTACTTACATGGGCATAGAACAAGCTCTTCCCTCCCCTGCCCCACCAAAAAAGTCTTGAAGTCTCCCACTTTCCAAAAGTCTTGGAGAAGTTTGGGCTTCTTAACCCTTTGGAGTTGAATAGGGTGCAGAGGTGAAAACATCAAGCCAGTTTGACCTCTGGCCACTCTCAGGCTTGCCAAGTCATTGATGTTTCTGCCAAACCAGTTCAGCTCACCTCTGACCCTCTTCTTATTCTATAAACAAGCAATGGTTCCACGGTTTGCATTTGCAACATTCACCTTTAATCAGTGCAGAGCTAATTTGCTTTTTAATCATGAGCATAATGAACTGGTTTATGTTTCTAAGAGAGAGTCATCTACTCAGATGACATTCAAAATGGAGAGGTTCCAGTTTTTAGTATCGTGTCCAGTCCCTTTACAGAACTGCATCACAGAAACAATTGTCACAGACATTGTCCCAGGGAAAAAGCAGCATTTATCTCTATCTCAAAAGCAGGAAAAAGTACTTCAAGGGACTATTTTCCTCCAATAACCCTAGAGAGAGACCTCATATTCTTCCTGTAAGATTTAGTACTTCCCCCTCTAGCTCAGTGGGCCTGGGAAAATCAGCCCCACTCACAGCAGGGTTTGCCTTCCCCATTCTGTGCTCCTTTAGTCATACTTTGAGGATAGGCCTGAAGGTTGGCCTAATGCTTGATCTTCCCACAAACAAAAGCAAACAGTCCCTTAAACAAAGAAAGCCCAGGGGAGGGGGTACCTTTTACTGCCTTCTCCCTGGTGCAGGGTGCCACCCTGTTGGTTGCCCTGGGGTGTCAGTCCATCCCCCAGCAAGCCTCAGGTTTGGCAGTTTCCCCTATGGGAAGGAGCCCAGCCTCCTACCCTGGATAAGCTTGTTTCCCTACTACCACTAGCCTAGCAACCACTTGCTTGTCTCTCTTCCCCAGAGGAGGGGTTTTAAAGGCTTCAGGCAGGCCTTAATTGGAATCAGGTGTCCCTCATTAATCAGAGGGAACCCCTTCTCAGCTAGTAGGGAAGAGGGCCTTTAACATTCTGGGGCTAATGTATCTGCTTTCAAGCACCCTCTTGCACCCGATAGGCTGCGGGAGGGTCCTTTAGCAGTGGGCAGGTGGAACCCAATAAGAGCACCCTCTTGCAGCCTTCCGGCCTGACTGTCACACTACCCAGACTGATGGGAATGCTCACTTTGGCCTATGTACAGAGCCTCTCTCTAATTTACCACAGAACGGTTTCTTAATGATGACATTCTGCCACTCCTCCCACAGAGGCACAGACAGCCCCGAATGCAGGTGAAACCACATAGCTTCACTGTGCAGGATCGTGGCAGGGGAACCTACGAAAGCGGACGCTGCATGTGTTCTATAGTCCTTTCTCCACTGCAATGCACAAGAGCGGTTGTGGGGGGTGTGATAAATGGATTCAGGCATTCATTGGTCAAAATCTACCCCACCCCCAAGGAAGCCATAGACATTATCCAATGCTGAGGCTTCAGAAACAAGCTGCAGAGCAGTTCTTCTAGTGCTCCACAGGCAGGGAGGAGGATCTCCACTCTTCCAATCCTGCAGAGAAACTTTAGGCACAACTCTTGCTTTAGCCCTCAGAAAGTAATCAGTCTCCTGGTGAACGTACATTGCGCGGTAATGGTGAATTGTCCTTGTTAAATTTATCTGAGCAATGGTCTCACACATCTGCTGTTTCTATTGGCAAAGAATACGACGCTGGCCTGCCTTACATATAGAATGTAAAGATCCAGGACTCAGTTCAGTCCTGCTGGCACACTGCACCTGCACCCACGGAGGGAGTCACTGGGGGTGCGGAAGTAATGTTGGTATCCCTACCTGTCCTGGGGGTTCACCCAAAGGAGGACATTTTAAACTTGCAACTGGGGCTCTGTAGGAGCTTCACTAAGGAAAGCTGCCTGGGTGATGAACTGACTCACTGCACCCCTGGGCCTCCCTGGCCCTTTTCTGGTAGAGCTACCCACTTTTGGCTGGGTTTTGGCCAACAATAGGCCCTGCAGCATAGTGAGGGTTTGGCCACAATCTCACTCCAGAGGGATGTGCTATTGCCAAAGGCACTTTGACCTGGATGACACCAGTAGAAACTAGTGCCACTGAGGGCTGAACTGAGCCTAAGACTGCAATTTTTGTGAATAATTTTTTCATTTTCTCCCCTCCCTACCAGAGGCAATGCATGGGGGCGGGGGTATCAGGGGACACATGCCACCCCAGTTTTGCTGCTTGGCTTGTACTGAGCATGCTCACATGGACTGAGCAAGCTCAGTAACATTGCTGAAGCTGGCTATCCAGACATGCCAAACCTGCAAAAAAAACCCAGCAGAAATTGGACTTGTTTTTGGCTTAACTGGCTTGTGAGTTGCTTTTGGCTAGTTCTTTGCTTGTAGTTTGTTACTTGTTTGGCTTGTAGCTTCTTTTTTTTGATTGGTTCCCAGCAAGCAGGGGCCAGGGGCGAGAGAGTTAGGGGTGTACAGCGGGCCCACCACAGTCCCAGACTGCATGCCAGGCGGATCTAGTCACATAGAGTGTTCTTCAGGATTGGCTTGTTTGGGCCTTGTTTTGAAATGGGATTAGCTTGATTTTTGTCTTATTGTGAAAGTCTGGGTGCTTATTTACTGCGTGAAAGTTGGCAATTGTGCGGCTATCCTCACTCTGCTCCTCCACTATTGGCAGGCATGGGTCATCTCTGCTCCCTACTTTTTAAATTTGATTGTGGACACTTCTTTCCCACCCACCCCCAAAGGTGGGGAAAGGGGATTCTGTCACTGTAAACATTTTCCCCAGGTAAACTACACCTTTAATACCAGTGATTTATCTATTAAGCTCAGACAAAAGGTGAGAAGCAACAGTTTAAAAAGCTCTTCTGAGGGAAAGGAGTCACACAGACTGAAAACCACAAGTGGATCTAGCTTTGGTTTAGAATTGCATTTGCAGTGACTCTTGCTAAAGGACATATTTGCTTTCTTAATAGCATCACCTTGAAAATTTAACTATACAAACTACTTATAATAACTCTCCAGTAAGGGGAATGGAGACAGTTCACATCTCTTCTATTATTGTCTCAGCCAACAGATGTAGATGTTCAACAAGACAGCAGTCCAGGCAGGGCCAGCTTTTTTTTTTTTTTTTTTTTTTTTTTTTTTTTTAAGCTTTTTTGCTGCCCGCAAGCAATAAACAAAACAAAACCAACAACCTCCGAGAGCGCAACTGCTGAAGCAAAAAAAAAACAAAAAACCCCACCTGGAATGCCACCTCTGGAATTGTGCCATCCCAAACACATTTGGTTTGCTGGTACTTAGAGCCGGTCTTGAGTCCAGTGATTTGAAAGGACTCTGATAGGTCCCAGATTTTTCATATTGTGATCCAAAGTCTCTTCCCATCTGCACCAGTGATTAATCCCTTTGAAGTGTACGGGGCTGCATATGAGAGGAGAATTTATCTGTATGTATCTTTCATTATAATCTATTAGTGATTGACTCAGTATTTCCAATTCTTGTGATTTTATTGCGACTCTAGCAATTTTGGGATGTTCTTTACCTGTCCCCATAAAAACATGGTTAAAGGCTGACAACACATGAATTTTCCCTTATTCAAAATGGCTAAAATAGGATTGAAGCCAGCAAGATGGCCACCATTTCCCTACAGCCTATCTGCATGTAGTCATGAAACTAATAAAGTTGACTGCCAACTCTCAATGTTCTCAGTGAGATTGAACCCATGCACACAGACAAATGGCTGCTGCTCTGTGGTTCAGGGGGCTGGACAGGACATAGGGACTGTGAGGAGCAGCAGAGACACTGTGAATAAGGAGAATGAGGGGGAATACGTCACTGGCACATCGCTGGCAAAGCAGGAGGCAGAATTAGGGAGCTCAGTGGGAATTTGGTGGCAGAAAAGATGCTGAGGGTGTGTGCGCAGAGGACAGCGATGAGTGGGAGATGGAGTGGATGGATGGTAGCTTACCCAGCCTGGCAGTAGAATCATAGAAGAGTAGTCCCCTCAGACTTATCTAGTCCCCTGCACTCAAGGCAGGACTAAGTAATAACTAGACCATTCCTGACAGGTGTTTGAAGGTTTTTAAGGACAGGTTAGACAGTGATGGAGATTCCACAACCTCCCTAAGCAATTTGTTCCAGTGCTTAACTACCCTGACAGTTAGGAAGTTTTTCCTAATGTCCAACCTAAACTTCCCTTGCTGCAATTTAAACCCTTTGTTTTTTGTCCTATTCTCAGTAGTTAAGGAGAACAATTTTTCACTCTTGACCTTCTGACAACTTTTGTACTTGCAAACTGTTATCATGTCCTCTCTCACTCCTGTCTTCTCCAGACTAAACAAATCCAATTTTTTCAATCTTTCTTCACAGGTCATGTTTTCTAGACCCTTATTCATTTTTGTTGCTCTCTTTTGGACTTTCTCCAGTTTGTCTACATCTTTCCTGAAACGTGGTGCCAAGAACTGGACACAATACTCTAGTTGATGCATTATCAGCATGGAATAGAGTGGAAGAATTACTTCTCATGTCTGGTTTACAACGCTCCTGCTGATACATCGCAGAATAATGTTTGCTTTTTTTGCAACAGTTGTTACACAGTTGACTCATATTTAGCTTTTGATCCACTATTACCCCAGCTCCCTTTTTGCAGTACTCCTTCCTATGCAGTCATTTACATTTTGTATCAGTGCATTTGATTGTTCCTTCCTAAGTAGAGTACTATGCATTTGTCTTTATTGAATTTCATCCTATTTACTTCAGAGCAGTTTGTACAGAGCATTCTGAATTTAAGCCTATTCTCCAAAGCATTTGCGACCCCTCCTAGTTGGTATTGTCCACAAACTTTATCAGTGTACTCTCTATGTCATTATCTAAATCATTGATGAAGATAGGGAACAGAACTGGACCAAGGACAGATTTCTGCAGGACCCCACTCGATATGTCCTTCCAACTTGTTACCCTCTATGTCTCTAGCTAGTTTAATCTCATTTTGTCCCTACCCACCTGTGGTGTTGTTTATATTCATCCTTCATAATTTGACCTAGTTTCCATTTTTTGTAGGACTCTTTTTTGAGTTTCAAATCTCCTGGTAAGGTCAGGATGGTCTCTTGTCATACTTCCACACATTGCTCTTGTGCTCCAAATAATGTCTCTTTGAAGAATTGCCAGATCGCTCAAACTGTTTTCCCCCTTTGACTTGCTTCCCATTGGATATTACCTACCAACTCCATGAGTTCACCAAAGTCTGCCTTCTTGAAATTCATTTTCTTTATTCTGCTGTTTTCCCTTCTACCATTCGTTAGACTCAAGAACTCTATCATCCCATGATCACTTTCACGCAAGCTGCCTTCCACTTTCAAATTCTCAGTCAGTTCCTTGTTGCTTTCTCCACCTTCTGAAATAAAAAATAGTCTCCAATGCATTCCAAGAACTTGTTGGCTAATCTGCGCCCTGCTGTATTATTTTTCCACCAGATGTCTGGGTAATAGAAGTCCCCCATCACCACTAAGTCCTGTGCTTTGGATGATTTTGTTAGTTGTTTAAAAAAAGCTTCATCTACCTCTTCTTCCTAGTTAAGTGGTCTATAGTAGACACTTACCAGTATATCACCCTTATTTTTTTACTCTTTTTATCCTTACCCAGAAACTTTCAACAAGCCTGTCTCCTATTTCCATGTCAACTTCAGTGCAACCCTATGCATCTTTGATACCTAATGAAACACTTCCTCCCTTTTCCCCCACCTGTTTTTCCTGAGCAAGCTATATCCGTTTATACCAATATTAATGGTGTGTAAAGGAAGTCGCCTCCGAGCAGCCAGGGAAAGGCAGTGTTACAGTATAGCTAATTTGGAACTAGATTGTGGAATTTTGTCACAGCGTTTTGGAGCCTGCAGGAGGAGCGGTCATCATGATGGGAGAACCTCCTCCATTCCTGCAATTTGAAGGGTGGGGCAGAGCTGTGTGCGTGACAGCCTTCGAACTAAGGACACAGACCTCTCCTGCAACCGAACATTGCCTTCAGTGTATGGCCTTATAGCGCTCCAGAGAGATAGGGCTAGCGACCGGACTGGGGTATGTATCCTGATCCAAAATTTGCAGGTTGTTCAGATTCATCATTTTGGTTCAGGCTCATCTCTAACTGAAAGAGCTGTGACTGAAAAGAAACTACAGGAGGGGAAAAATCTGCAACATTCATGTACTTTTTCTGCATATATATCCCTACATTGAATGTGGTAGACTAGGGATTGTTGTTGTTTTAATTATCCAGGGATGCACCCACTGAATGGAAAGAGAAACCTTTTGGTGGAATCAAGTCAGCAGCACTGCTGACCTCAAAAATCATGAGCCAGATCCCAAAAAATCATGAGATTACAAAAACATAATCAAACCAGGTTTTCTAGTCTCTCTTCTGAATTTTTAACTCCTGTCTATTCTTTTGGCTATATGTGTATGATAATTTCAGTTTGAAAAGTCCACCTGTAATGCACACACACATGCATTCCCCTCCATGCCTCTTTTAACATAGTATTTTTGTATATAAGTATATGCACTACAGAGTCCCAATTGTCTTTAATAGTGTTAACAGATACATTACAATTTATATTGTGCTTTTCAAATATTAACTAATCAATCCTGACAATAAATTCAAATACCCTTCACCTTGTAGAAAATTTGGAGCCCCCTCCAAACTTTATATCTTAGCCTCCTCTCTGCTCTATCTTTTTTATAAAGTGCGCTGTTTTTGCAAGAAACAAGAATGTACAGTGTCAGTGGCAGATTCCAGGCTGACCTATTCTCTCAAATCCTGAAATCCTTACTGAGGCAAAACTCACATTGAGGTCAGTTGGGAATTTTTCCTGATTGAAGTTTGAATAAACACTGTGTAAGGACTTCAAACCTTCTGGCATTTTCTGAGTATAGGTAACAAAAGCAAAAATTTCACTATATTAAATGACAACTGCCACCTGGTTATAAGGACAACAACAAACCTAGTGTTTTCAAAAGCAAAATACTAGCTGTGGGAGAATAAAAACATGATTAGCATCCCTTTCAGTGAAAATCCTTCTCTTAACACAAACTTAAAAAGCAGATTTGTACCCCCTCTGGTGGACTACTATTGATATACACAGAATTTGTCCAGTAATAAAGGAAGAAAAGTGTGCTATAGCTGCCAGGTGGTTAAACAGGAAAGTGTTATGGGGTTTCTCATTAATTGCAGCTGGAATCTAGGTACACAAGTACTACTGAATTGAGCTCCAATACATTTCAAAGAGAGAGGTATGGATTAATAATGGTCTAAATACAGGCCTACTTGTCCTAAACATGTGAACTATTTAATCTGAATTTGAGCTCTGACACAGATTTCCTCTGTGGCCTTAGGCAAGTCACTTAACCTCCCCTACTCATTTTCTTGATCTTTTTAAAAAAATGTGGGGGAGGATAGTAGAATAGCAGTATCCACCTCCTTGATAAGGGTGTTGTCAGGATTAATTAGTTAATATTTGAAAATTGCAAGGTATATTTTATTTTATCTATTACCACTGTTAAAGGCAATTAAGACTCTGAGGTGCATCTACTTCTTATATACAAAAACACTAGGTTAAAAGAACATTATTAAAGTTACAAAGTCAAACACTCAAAAGTTAGCAAATGCCAGAAATAAGGTAGCCTGTCCAACCTTAATTCAGCCCCCTTGTGTGTAGGCATTATAAGACAGTGTTTAATTACAGGATCACATACAGTTTTTTCCTCAGGCCCTCTGCTTCATGCCTGAGATGGACAACTGGTATGGAAAATTTCAGTCCAAATGATTAAAGTTTGGAGAAGTTGATTTTACAACCAAAGTTCAGTGTTTCATGTTAGTGGAATATTTATGATTGTTCTGTTCTATTTTGCTATAATATCATATGTTCAGCCAATAAAAATCTGGATTCCTTCTTGACATCATCCTCTACTGCATTTTCACAGACATGTTTAGTAATTTATGAATATATCAAAGTTCTTTAACACAATGCCATGTGCATAACTCGGAATTTTGTTGTTTTCTGTTTTGAAGCAGAAGCCAAATGAGAAAAGTGTGTTTAAATATTGTAGTATAGATTCTACAAATGTACTGAAACTTACTTTATAACCATCAGGCAGAAATGTAACATTTCTCTGAAAACAATATGAAAAGTGGTCCATCAAGTTTTCATCTCCATGAGCTCTAATTCATATTAGAAATCCAGAGAACGTTTGCTTTATGTCACTACTTTCCTCTATGATGTTGACAGTTCTTATTATAATAATAATTATTTTGAATACAATTAACAGTAATTAAAACCAATCCACAATAGTTTTACTTTTAAAGAGTGCTTAGTAATAGCAATTGTCCTATGAGCACGTAATGGATTTTTGTGCCATCATTTACTTACTACTTGGGGCATATATTTTAGTCAGTTATCTAACAATAAAGTGCACAGCGGAGGGGCATATTTGAGAAACATGTAAAAGACAATACATTTGCTTACTTTACTCATAACGTTAACAAGGAATCTTTAGAGAAGGCCTGTATTAGCAACAAAAGGATTTTGTGTACTGGGATAAAGATCCCTGATTTGTTTGACATACATGCAACTCAAATATATTTCTGCTCTGTAGGAGTTGTGTGCAAGGAAATAAAACTGTACAATGAATCACAAGTGACATTGATCATGAGAAAAATAACTGAGACCATCTTTAGCTAGATTGGGCACATCTGCAAAAAAGATGGGCAAGATAAATGCACTGTCACATTCTAAGTTTCAAGCACCAGGCATTGAAATGCCTCCCACCAGGCAGGATATAACTCAGCTAATGTGCAATATTAGAGTAGGGCTCCTTATTGAAAGCATACCTTCATTACTAACAATGAACAATAGCAATCTACATTCCATGATCACAGCTCTCAATAGTAAGATGATGTACACAGGATCTAGTCAAACGATCCGATTTAAACTTAGCAAGTCATATCTTTAGATGGTGTAAATTGGCATAATTCAATTAACTCAAATGAAGCTATATTGATATACACCAGGCTGGGGATGTGGCCTAAAGTTCATATCACTCATTTGGTAACTTGCTATACAATATCAGTTGTTTGCAGTATAGTTGTAACTGTGTTGATCCCAGGATATGAAAGAGACAAGGTGGGTGAGGTAATATCTTTTGTTGGAGAAAGACACAACCTTTTGAATGCCATAGACCTGAAGAGAGCTGTGTGTAAGCTTGAAAGCTTGTCTCTTCCGCAAGTAGAAGTTGGTCCAATAAAAGATATTACCTCACTCACCTTGTCTATCAAATATCAGTGCAGTCACAGAGCTGGGTGCTCAGCTGTGAAGAATTGTATGGCTGCTGACAAATCCCAGACAGTGCTGGAATTTGAAAGACAGGCTACATACTCAGGATTCTACAATATGCTACATATTGGCTGTTGCCACATCTATAGGTTTGGAGTCCACACTCCTCAGGCAAGCATTGGCTAAAATACAGCTCTGGGGTGGAAGAAGAAAAAATGGCTAATTCTTCCTCATCAGCTGAAAGCAATAGTGGATCAGTCTAATAGGTTATACTGGCTGTAGAATGACTGTGCCTATTAGGGTACAAAATGTGAGCGAGTCCAAACAGCAAAAATTAAGATGTTTGTACACCAATGCGAGGAGTCTAGGTAACAAAATGGAGGAACTAGAGCTACTGGTGCAGGAAGTGAAACCAGATATTATAGGGATAACAGAAACATGGTGGAATAGTAGTCATGACTGGACTACAGGTATTGAAGGGTATGTGCTGTTTAGGAAAGACAGAAACAAAGGTAAAGGGGGTGGAGTAGCATTGTATATCAATGATGAGTTAGAATGTAAAGAAATAAGAAGCGATGCAATGGATAAGACAGAGTCCGTCTGGGCAAAAATTACATTGGGGAAGAAAACTAGTAAAGCCTCTCCTACGATAGTGCTTGGGGTGTGCTATAGACCTCCGGGATCTAATTTGGATATGGATAGAGCCCTTTTTAATGTCTTTAATCAAGTAAATACTAATGGAAACTGCGTGATCATGGGAGACTTTAACTTCCCAGATATAGACTGGAGGACCAGTGCTAGTAATAATAATAGGGCTCAGATTTTCCTAGATGCGATAGCTGATAGATTCCTTCATCAAGTAGTTGCTGAACCGACTAGAGGGGATGCCATTTTAGATTTAATTTTGGTGAGTAGCAAGGACCTCATAGAAGAAATGGTTGTAGGGGACAATCTTGGCTCAAGTGATCATGAGCTAATTCAGTTCAAACTAAATGGAAGGATTAACAAAAATAAATCTGCAACTAGGGTTTCTGATTTCAAAAGGGCTGACTTTCAAAAATTAAGGAAATTAGTTAGGGAAGTGGATTGGACTGAAGAACTTATGGATCTAAAGGTAGAGGAGGCCTGGGATTACTTTAAATCAAAACTGCAGAAGCTATCGGAAGCCTGTACCCCAAGAAAGGGGAAAAAATTCATAGGAAGGAGTTGTAGACCAAGCTGGATGAGCAAGCATCTTAGAGAGGTGATTATGAAGAAGCAGAAACCATACAGGGAGTGGAAGATGGGAGGGATCAGCAAGGAAAGCTACCTAATTAAGGTCAGAAGATGTAGGGATAAAGTCAGAGAGGCTAAAAGTCGAGTAGAGTTGGACCTTGCAAAGGGAATTAAAACCAATAGTAAAAGGTTCTATAGCCATATAAATAAGAAGAAAACTAAGAAGGAAGAAGTGGGGCCGCTTAACACTGAGGAAATGGAGCGGAGGTTAAAGATAATCTAGGCATGGCCCAATATCTAAACAAATACTTTGCCTCAGTCTTTAATAAGGCTAAAGAGGATCTTGGGGATAATGGTAGCATGACAAATGGGAATGAGGATATAGAGGTAGATATTACCATATCAGAGGTAGAAGCGAAACTGAAACAGCTTAATGGGACTAAATCGGGGGGCCCAGATAATCTTCATCCAAGAATATTAAAGGAATTGGCACCTGAAATTGCAAGCCCATTAGCAAGAATTTTTAATGAATCTGTAAACTCAGGAATAGTACCAAATGATTGGAGAATTGCTAATATAGTTCCTATTTTTAAGAAAGGAAAAAAAAAGTGATCCGGGTAACTACAGGCCAGTTAGTTTGACATCTGTAGTATGCAAGGTCCTGGAAAAAATTTTGAAGGAGAAATTAGTTAAGGACATTGAAGTCAATGGTAAATGGGACAAAATACAACATGGTTTTACAAAAGGTAGATCGTGCCAAACCAACCTAATCTCCTTTTTTGAAAAAGTAACAGATATTTTAGATAAGGAAATGCAGTGGATCTAATTTACCTAGATTTCAGTAAGGCATTTGATACCGTGCCACATGGGGAATTATTAGTTAAATTGGAGAAGATGGGGATCAATATGAACATCAAAAGGTGGATAAGGAATTGGTTAAAGGGGAGACTGCACCGGGTCCTACTGAAAGGCGAACTGTCAGGCTGGAGGGAGGTTACCAGTGGAGTTCCTCAGGGATCGGTTTTGGGACCAATCTTATTTAATCTTTTTGTGACTGACCTTGGCACAAAAAGTGGGAGTGTGCTAATAAAGTTTGCAGATGATACAAAGCTGGGAGGTATTGCCAATTCGGAGAAGGATCGGGATATTATACAGGAGGATCTGGATGACCTTGTAAACTGGAGTAATAGTAATAAGATGAAATTTAATAGTGAGAAGTGTAAGGTTATGCATTTAGGGATTAATAACAAGAATTTTAGTTATAAGTTGGGGACGCATCAATTAGAAGTAACGGAAGAGGAGAAGGACCTTGGAGTATTGGTTGATCATAGGATGACTATGAGCTGCCAATGTGATATGGCTGTGAAAAAAGCTAAAGCGGTTTTGGGATGCATCAGGAGAGGCATTTCCAGTAGGGATAAGGAGGTTTTAGTACCGTTATACAAGGCACTGGTGAGACCTCACCTAGAATACTGTGTGCAGTTCTGGTCTCCCATGTTTAAAAAGGATGAATTCAAACTGGAGCAGGTACAGAGAAGGGCTACTAGGATGATCCGAGGAATGGAAAACTTGTCTTATGAAAGGAGACTTAAGGAGCTGGGCTTGTTTAGCCTAACTAAAAGAAGGTTGAGGGGAGATATGATTGCTCTCTATAAATATATCAGAGGGATAAATATAGGAGAGGGAGAGGAATTATTTAAGCTCAGCACCAATGTGGACACAAGAACAAATGGGTATAAACTGGCCACCAGGAAGTTTAGACTTGAAATCAGACGAAGGTTTTTAACCATCAGAGGAGTGAAGTTTTGGAATAACCTTCCAAGGGAAGCAGTGGGGGCAAAAGATCTATCTGGTTTTAAGATTCTACTCGATAAGTTTATGGAGGAGATGGTATGATGGGATAATGGGATTTTGGTAAGTAATTGATCTTTAAATATTCAGGGTAAATACGTCAAATCCCCTGAGATGGGATATTAGATGGATGGGATCTGATTTACTATAGAAAATTCTTTCCTGGGTATCTGGCTGGTGAATCTTGCCCATGTGCTCAGGGTTTCGCTGATTGCCATATTTGGGGTCGGGAAGGAATTTTCCTCCAGGGCAGATTGGAGAGGCCCTGGAGGTTTTTTTGCCTTCCTCTGTAGCATGGGGCATGGTTGACTGGAGGGAGGCTTCTCTGCTCCTTGAAGTTTTGAACCATGATTTAAGGACTCCAATAGCTCAGACATGGGTGAGGTTTTTCATAGGAGTGGGTGGGTGACATTCTGTGGCCTGCGCTGTGCAGGAGGTCGGACTAGATGATCAGAATGGTCCCTTCTGACCTTAGTATCTATGAATCTATGAATCAGTGGACTACATCTCCAGAGAATAGCCAGCAGAAGAGGTCTGATCAACACTGGAGAGATATACCATTGAATTAGCATTGTGATCCATGGCTTGTGCATGTGCGAGTGCAAAGTGGTATCTCTCCCACTTCCATCCACAGATCCAAGCCCAGTCCCTTTAGCTTGATGCTAGGCTCCCCAAACTGCACAGGTGGCAGGTGAGGGGTGGCTGTAGGGATGTTTACACTTTGTGCTGTGGGGAGCTTTGCTCCATGCAAGCTCCCTGTCTCACAGGAGTGGGGCCTGAGCCTGCTGGCTATAGACAAAGGCAGGACTGGTGTATTCACCACTACACTGATCCCCCCTTCTCCCACATTCCCTGTACTAGCCATTCAGTACCCAGGCTGCAGAAGATTGGGCTCAAATAAAATACATCAACAACTCAGCCCTGTGTACATATATAATTCAATTTTAATTATTTATGCTAATACTTCTCTGTGTTCCAGTAAATGCTCTGTAGTGTTTTTTATAAAAAGGGATTAATTCTTAGTAATACGACACCTTGCTGCAGCCTCTGCTATTTAAATCTTTGCTTGGAGTTGGGGTGAGATAGCACGGTTTTTTGAGCAGATTAGGGGTATGTGGATTAGCAAGGTTCTACTGTAATAACTGCAGGAGCTGCACAAGGTCAGAGGGTAGTTTTAACATTACATTACTAGATCAACTCAATACAAAGTGCTCAGGACACCCCAAATATGCCAGCCAATGCTATACACTCTGTGCTAACCAGTGGTTAATAAAAGCTCCTGATTTTTATTCCTCCTGTATGCAGTTCTTTCCTGTACAGAAATCCATTTCAAGGCCTATGCACCAGTTAAATCCCATTTCAGGCCATGAGTCTCTGCTGTTCCTCTCTCTCTGGGGTGCATTTCACCCTCGCTGATCACTCTGTCATCCATTGAAAGGTTTGCACTACACCGTTCCATAGACACGTCCCTAAAAACAGCATGATGAAAGGAACACAGGCGTCTGAAGGACAGCTGGGGCAACCATATGTGAAGATAGTGGGAGGGAGGAAAAAGAGTGTGAGAGAGTAGTTTAACGTAGTAGTTTATCAAATCACTACCAAATGACAACAGCTCTGTCCCTGCTTCATTTTCACCTTTTCCTTCCACAGGAGAAGTAGACCAAATGTAGCGGAGAGGCTGTCGCCGCATACAGAGGCTTTTCAGATGGGCAGTGTCTGGATCAAGCAAGACGGGATGGTGGTAGGGAAGACACAGAAGTGTATCAGATTGCAGTCTGGTATTGTGCAGTCCCTCAGGTCATTTAGCTACTGAATATTGGTATTGTGTGTTTGTCTAATGCTAACTCTCTCTTAATTTTAATAATAATCAGTTTCAATAGGATTCAGGAAAGGAAACCGATTTTCTGTTTCCATTTCATTTCACACCACTGTGTCTCACTATGCGCAGTAATGAAAAAATGCACAAGTGTCACATCTCTGAGACTGCCTGTAAGAACAAACATTCAGGACTTGTGGCTCTAGGAAGTGTAGATGTTTTACAGCTGAAACTTAAACCACTAAGTCATTCTCTCCAGATATTTTCATGTTAGGACTGGAATGTGGGTTTAGCCTGTTGTGAATACAGCAACAGCAGGTGTTTACCCTATGACTAAATCGGTTTCATTTAGCTGGCTTCCCATATTCTTTAATGACCATGAGGAAAAGTGATTATAAGACTTCCATTCCAAAAAGCGGCTTATTACGGTCAACGGCTGTATAATCAGCCACAGTATTTAGCAATATCAGCAGGTGGCAAGAGAGGACAATAATGGCATAAACGAGGCTGGGGTTTTGGTTGCGTCTTTCCTTGGATGAAACTTTTATTCCACTTTTGATCAAACAAATTTAACCTACATAACTCAGATTTACTGGTGTATTTGCCCTTTTAGCAATTGCTGCATCATGTCATTATGAACAGCACATTCTGCTGGAAATGGCATCTCCCTAGTGTGCTGTTGCATACTTTGTGGGGCCCTTAAACAATAATGTTGTTTGAAGGATGTGTGGGCGAAGGGAAGGGCTAGCAGTCTGTTTTGTTTACAGAGAAAGGGCCTGGAAGTAGAAGAATGTTAAAAGTTTATTTTCGAGGCCATTATCTTTTTAGTCCAAGCCAGAGGCAGAAGATTTATTGTTTTTTAAATGGTCAGTTCCCTTGGAGATTTACCAAGACAAGTATTGGATTGAAACTAAAAGGGATCCATAAACCTAACTGGGATCCCTGGATTGCAACTGAACGGAGAGCCTCAAAACCTTTGTAAATGAGTCCACAAAGGGTCTACAAAAATTGTTTCTGGCCAGGCATTCAGTGAATAACGAGACGATGGAGTAACTGTGATACTTTCATGCTGGTGGCAAGACATAAGTTGATCAACTATAGAAATGAGCTTTATTGGATCATGTGGCCATTTCTTGTGCCACAGGGCAGGACTAGAATTCATGCTCTCATTGGTATTTAGGCCATCAGTTTATATGGAAGTCTTCATGACTAAATTCTCTATTACTGTATTTTGCTCTGGGGTCTTCAAGAATTATCGGTCTCTGAGATGCCAGCTTCTATGTGGGTGACTTTTCTTTTCCTATATACAGTGGACTCTGGAGGGTTAAGTCAAGCTCACAGAGGGTCACCGATATGCTTGGCTGGTCTTTGGGGAAGATTTTCGTATTCTGTATGGTCAGATCAACTCCTGTTGGGTTGCACAATCTTCACTGTGTGTGTTTTAGTACATGCTTATGCCCCTGCTGAAGCGGCCCTATTTATTCACAGATTTGAAACCTGAACTCATTAATTTCTGCACTCTTTACAGCTGCTGATTCATAGCTGACTTCTAACCACAATGTCAATCAGATCAAGAAATTATCACCAGCTGCTAGGAGAAATTGTTACTGTCTTGGTTCCTTCCTATATTCTGGTTGTGCCCAGGGTTTAGCAGTGGCCTGCATGAGTTGAGGTAAGATTCGAGAGGAGATGGCTAGACAGCTACTTGCATACAAGGATTGCAGAAACACTGTGCCCGAGGTCAAGAAGTGTTGTCTTCAGTCAAAGACAGGGCCGGATTTAGTGGCAGGAGACGCAGGTGACTGCCTGGGATGCCTGGCTTGGAGGGGCGCCAGGCTCAGGGTGCTGTAAGGTATTCAGAAGTTAATAAATGGAGGGGGGTTGCTGAAGACACTCTTCGCTTGGGGCACCATTTGGTCTAGGGATGGCCCTGGTCAAAGACACAGAAAGGAACTCTCCAGCTGAACCCTTCCAGGTAGGGAACAGTTTAAACGCACTCACTGTATTAGTAATTCCCCCAGTGGGTCACTGTGATAATTTTGTTAGGCTTTTGCTGTAAAGATGGATGAACTTTGACACTTTTGGTTGTAGGTTCCTGACATAAACTCTTCCCTTAGGGTGGTTCCTAATGAAGATTTCAATTTAGGGCCCAATTGAACATCCATTGGTGTTACTTATGAAGGAGACCTATTAAATTAGTCTGTCCATCTCTCTGGGAGTACATACAGCATTGTTTCCTCTGGTATAGTTTCTAGTGTATTATTTTTCACTCTATTTTTAAAAGCTCCAGGCTTTGGGACTTTCCTTGTTCCTTTGGGTGACTATTAAACAGCCTCATATCTCACCATCAGGAATTTTTTACTAATATTCAGCCTAAGTGATCAATTTCTCAGCTCATTATTTCTGGCTACAAACCTTTCCACAGCACCCTAATAATTCCTCTCCCTCCTTGGTGTTTATACCCTGCAACTATTTGTAGTTTACAATTATATTGGTGACAAGAGACAGTGGGGAAGCTGGCTAATGTCAAAGTCTGCTGGAGAGGATAGATAGGAGATCAAGCCCTTCCACTAAATTAGTGTTTGTGATTTTATTCAGAACAAGGGTCCTTAGCTTCAGAAAGTTTGAGAACCCCTAATTTAGCTCAGTTTTTCCAGGTGAATTCACGCCTACAAAATAAGAGGTGAGTAAGCTCTGCCTGGTGGCATATCTCTGATGTGACACCTGTGGTGTGTGTAACATGTGTTTGTTATGATTTGTTTTCAGTGTATTGTGCCACTGAAGTGGAGAAAGGTCCCACCTCCCTGTCTCCATTATTTTGCATTCAGATGCAGCTGTTACAGAGGCGATGTGCGCATTGTGCTCTCTCGTGGAGACCTTGCTTTTATTTTCTTAATATAAAAAAGTTCCTGCTGACAAAGAGGTTGTTCTTTGTGTGTAATGAAAAATACCACTCCTGCTTATATTCTTCATCCAAACAAACCAAAGGGGACAGTCCAAGCTGGTGGTTTGTATAGAATTGTTTGCAAACCAGTAGGCAAAAGTCATCCCTAATGCAAGCCCACTGATATCAATGCAATTACATAAGGAATTAATTTGGCCCAGGGGTTCTAAACTATAGTCTCTCTTGCTTTGCAATGTACTGTAAAGCAACAAAGACTATTATAACAAAAAAAGAGTGTGTTTTCCATTTTGCTATTTGAATGTGGTGTGCTACCAATTCTTGCCCTGCTAAGAGACGTACAACAGAGGGGAATATTTAGGCTTAGTTTCTGAGTGGAGAAGTTAAATATGATTAAGAACTGGTATATTAAAGGTGTAGCTTGTACGGAAAAGAAGTAATGTCATTGGCAATGAGTTGTCAATAAGGGTTTTGGTAACATTTCTCAGGGGAAAATATTTCAGACTATGATTTGCTGAGATTTCAATTTATGGATACTTTTTAATGATCAGGTAATACTAAATCTGTCACTGAGTCAGCTTCATACTCATGAAGGTGGCAATGAGGTATTAAGCACTTCATGCAATTATGAGGGATTGTTTCTATTTGGCATGAATCATTCCCCAGTCTCCATTATCTTTCCATAAAAAAGCACGAATGTCCTGGCTTCTCCATATAAATAACTTCCTTTAAGATTATGCCTGCAGTGTGTTGGAGTGATGGTTAAGCCTGTTATTTGATTTTAATTCCAAATTACATATTCAAACTGAAATGATACTGATTCATTTGTAATATAATTTAATAGCATAATCCCAGTTTTTCATTCACACTTTTTTTTTTTCTTTCTGTCAATGCTTGAGATCATTTTCAACAGACAAGGCCCTCAGGAGTTCTAATGGCTGTATCTATATAGTCTCATAAAGTTCCCCTATAGTGCTTTCTCTAAAACATAAAGGACTAGATTTCTGCTGCCTTTACTGATACTGAATAGCATTTTACTGCACCAGTAATCCTGTTGTCTTCAATGGAAGTATTCATGGAGTCAGCATGAATATGTTCTCAAAATCTGGCCCTAAGGAAGGAACAAAGGAATATTATTTAGTCTCTCTCTCTCTCTCTCTCTATATATATATATATTAACATGTAAGCATATGATTGCCACATGATAAGTTTAATATAGTCAGAAGATTTGTTTTCTACGTTTCCCCAATGCAGACAAGGCCAAAGGGAGTAGCAGAAATCCATTCCAAACAATCCCAGCTGATCAGTTACAAATGACTAAACAGCCTATTTTACTTAAACAAAACACTGTTGATCTAAACCTCATGTTTGTCTTCTCCAGGCACCCAGAATAACTTCTCCGTCCATAAAATGAGAATCCCAATATAGTCATTCAGTATATGTGCTCAGGGCAAGAAAAAGAAGCAAGAGGCAAATGAAAATAGAAAATCCACAATTTACAGTTCATTGGGATTTCCACAGTGTCTCCTGCCCAGTATTGAATAACCCAGCTATACATCTATGTCAGTGATTGGCAACCTTTGGCATGCAGCCCGTCAGCCCCCATTGGCCTGGAACAGCGAACCGCAGCCAGTGGGAGCTGTGATTGGCCGAACCTGAGGACACTGCAGGTAAACAAACCATCCTGGCACGCCAGGGGGCTTACCCTGGCAGTCTGCGTGCCAAAGATTGCCGATCCCTGATCTATGTTAAGGAATAGATGAGACAATATTACTTTCTCCTCCACAGGTCAGATCAGCCGTCTCAATTTCTGAACAGCAACACAAGTACAGCCCACAGATAGTGGCACAAACAGTCTCAAGAGCCAAAGCACACACTGGGTGGTGTAGCTCATGCTTAGGCTTCCGTTCTGGGCAGTGGGGCTCAGGCTTCAGCCCCGGGCTACAGCAAGTCTAATGCCAGCCCTGCCGACTTCATTAAAATGGGGTCATGACCCACTTTGGGGTCCCGACACACAGTTTGAGAACCGCTGTTCTAGCTGGAGCATGAATTATCTATTGCATATACAGTATTCATGATCAGTTATATACCAGCAATGGGACGAGTCAAAAACTCTTGGCTTAGATATGCCTGGAATTTTAAGGCATTCCAAAACCAAACCTGGATCCAAGTCTTTGATTAGGCCTTATGCCTTCCCATGATACAAACATCCCCCAAACTAGGGGGAACAGTGCATTTCCATAGCTAAATCTGAGTCTGAATTTTGCAGCTAATGCGTCGTCTGAATATGAACCTTTCTGCTACAACACAACTGTAATCCGTGACTTTTGGTGTCAGACATGCAGAGGAGGTAAATATGCATGTTTTAAGTGTTTCGAGTTTATTTGCCTTTATTTTCTTTGGAAAGGAAACAAAGTCATTTTTCAGCTTTCAATAATAATCCTTCTTATGCAAATGTATACCACCCACCGATGCTCTGCAATGGATTGTCAATACAAGCTTTAAAAACTAACAAAAACATTTAAAAGTATTTCAAAGATTCCTTCTGGCATTATAGTTGTAAGAAAAATGGCCTGTAGTAGGGGCAAAATGATGGGCTTGATTCTGCTACTGTTACTCCTATTGAGTAAGGTACTAGTCATGGAATGAGGTACCACTCAACGCGAGTATGGATGGCAGAATCAGGTCTGATGTGCTTTGTATTTTGTTAGCTGCAGGAACTGATTTTAGATGTGGTATATTGTGTACATTAATCAAAATTAGTTTGGTTTCACAGAATGATATAAACATCCATGTCAAGCTAGCCTCAAATATGTGTTATAAATTCTTAGTGCATTTAACACAATATGTTAGTAAATATACTATTACTGTGAGATAACAATGTAATGGCCTACTCATGAAAATTCTTGAATAATGTAAGAGTGAGTAACTTCATTGCCAGAATGCAGATTCCAAGCCAGAAGGGACCATCATGATCATCTAATCTGATTTCCTGTATAACATGGACCAAAATACTTTACAAATTATGACTCTTATTCAAATATGCCTGTAATTTTGAAAACTAGGATTTTACTTTTAATTCATAGTTTTCCCCCTTTTTTCCTTCCACCGGCCCTGCCTTATTTAACCCCTCATACGTCAATCTCCATGCTTTTAAAGATAATCCAAAAAATTAACCCTGTGACAGACTGACAATATCCTGAACAAACCTTATGGAATTAAGATAAGGTTTAGCTTAATTCAGTAAAATTTATTGAATTAAGTTTAACACCTTTGGGGTACATTGTATTAAAAATGCAATTGTATATGTGTTACTGTGGCACTATATGTTCCTTCTCTAATAGGGAGGGGGAATGCTCATGCACTTCTTTTGTTATCAACCCTTTGAAGCCACCTTAAGAATAAAGCTGACTTTTCTAGGAAACCTGTGCGGTACCTTGTAACTGCATCAACTACACCTGTTAACCATCTCTGAAGAGAAAGTAAGCAAGATGCCCTTTGGCAACCTGCCTGTGCTGGCAAATACACAGTGAAGGCAGGGAACCATGCAGCCTGGAAATACCTCAGTCAGAGAGAGGTGCCCAAATGCCATTCTAAGGTGAGGGGTGGGGTTTGCCTAAGGGAAGCTTCCTAGTTTGCCTTTAGACTGGAGTCCCTATATTTACAACACAACCTGCAAAAGAGAAGTGTCCTGTGGTTACACGTTTACATTCTCTCGGTTGCAATTATGATAAGCTCTTATTTTAAGCATCCAGGGATGAGAGGAAAATACTCTCCACCCAAGAGAGGTGAGGCCAGGGAGCAGACGCCTTAGAGTGGGTGCCCTTGATGGCCTGTAGAGGCTAAAACAAATGCAGTTGCACAGAACTGTGGCAATCAGGACATACAGTATGTGTGTATGTGGATGCTCCATTATAGGAAAATCATATGACATTCCCCTATAAAATATACTAACACAGTCAGGAAGAAGTGGGATTCAGTGGACTGGGATACTGCACACTTGGGTTCTGCTCCTGGCTCTCCTATTACTTTGCTGTGTGGCCTTAGAAAAATCACTGAACCTCAGTATTCCTATCTGTAAAAACTGGGCTTAAAAAAAAAGCTCACTCAGCTCTGAAGCGTTTTCAGATCAACAGATAAAAAGTGCGAGATAATTCTAAGTGGTCTTTATAATACTGGTCGTACATTACAAGATTGTGGCAAAGGACTACTTTTTTGGGACAGATGAATTGAATGGAGAAAGCAGAGTGAAAGGGTTGGGATTTTTTTAATAGTTGTTTTGTCTGTTTCTTTGGCTTTTGGGGAGAGGAGAGTAAGACTTCTTCTGACAACATGCCTTGTAAAAGAATAGGGTCAGATCCTGGCATTGGCAATCTTGAACCACATACTCTGAGGCTAAAGACAACCATTCAGAACAGTTCTCTGTATTCATCTACATACCGAAGATTAATCGATATTAGCAAGGAGATGGTGTGGTAATACTTTCCTGCTCCTTAGGAATGACATGAGGATAATAATAACCTGTGTTATACAAGAGGTTGGAATAGATGATCACAATGGTCCCTTCTGGCCTTGGTATCTATAAATCTGAGTGTTATTGTTTGTAAAGTGGTCTGAAGATGAAAAGTTGTATGTAAGTGTTAATTACATTGAAGCATCTGGCAATGAAGCTGCAAGCATTGTTCATACCAAAGATGCTCCCAAATCAGTGAATTAGCATTGTCTTGAAAACAATGAATCCAAAAGGCATACTATGCTTGGCAGCTCCTCTAACTTGGTTGGTGCAGGTAACTTGCTCATGTACAAGATGGTTGAGTGTAACACCAGTACTGGGGTAACACTATTACCTTGCAGAAGGCTCAAATGGAAGATTTTCAATATCCCAGGATTTGAGATTCTCAAATCTGTCTGGCAGTTTTAGCAGTTCTGACAGGTGAAAATCCTGCTTGTTTAAATCTAGATAACCTGTATCCAATGAGCTGAAGGCACGGCAGGCTTGACAAGCCAGAGCAATATAAATCTGCAAACTTGTATAGACAGAGACCTTCTCCACCCCATAATCTGCATTTCCCCTGAATATATTGACAGTAAAAGATATAGCAAAGACAACTCGGGGCTATAGTACCAAATACCACTCTAAATAGGAGGCAGTGAGAAGAAGGAGGAGACTGCCCAAGGAAAGCTTGCTAGTTTACCTTTAGACTGGAGTCCCTATATTTACAACACAACCTGCAAACGAGAAAAGTCCTGTGGTTACTTGTTTACATTCTCTCTGTTGCAGTTATCATAAGCTCTTATTTAAAACACCACAGGATGAGAGGAAAATACTTCTGGCATCAGTACAGATTGCTACATTATGCCTAATTGTATGGCTTATATCATGGGGACTAATTAAAGTGCTATGCCAGATCTCGAAAACAAAAAATGTAAACTTTGAAAATTATTTTGAAGCATCATCACAGGTTTCAGAGTAGCAGCCGTGTTAGTCTGTATTCGCAAAAAGAAAAGGAGTATTTGTGGCACCTTAGAGACTAACAAATTTATTAGAGCATAAGCTTTCGTGAGCTACAGCTCACTTCATCGGATGCATCCGATGAAGTGAGCTGTAGCTCACGAAAGCTTATGCTCTAATAAATTTGTTAGTCTCTAAGGTGCCACAAATACTCCTTTTATTTTGAAGCATGTTAACCTTGAAGTCCTCCAGGGAGAGCTTTACAACTACCAGATGAACATCATGGGCTTTAGCCTTTCCAAGTTCCATTAATTTACTCTAATGATTTCAGAGGTGTTTTTTTTCTTTTCCCTCCAGGTTAATCACAGATTAGATGCTTTAACACACTTTAAAGGGAATGCTCTCAGGTCATCTTTGGCCTTGAATTTAGGCTTTGTATGAATAACCTTTTACATAACCTATGACTAACAGAAATGCTTCCAAGTTGTTGGGGGTTTTTTTAAATCATTTCAAGAGAAATAGTTTAACACACACATTCACACAAATGTCCCCTGGCTGTTCATAAGAAGCTTAGAGTGAAATTAACCAAAACCTGACTATTAAAAAGTGATACTGACTAGGCTAATTTCATTGTCCAAGCTTAAGAAATGCAAAAAATAAACAACACAAAAAAGTAAACTAGATTTGAAAAATTCTGCATTTAATGATCTGTGATAAACTTCCTTGTCTGTGTTACAAATTGTGTTTTTAAAAGAAATTATTTTTAATCTTATGTCTCTTTAATAAAATCTCTTTATACAAAAAACCCAATTCAGCTCTCACTGAAGTCAACGGGAATCTTTCCACCAACTTCTATGAGAGTTGGATCTCTTCTCAGGTCTCTGAAGCATAGTCTTGCTCTTCTATTCAGCTAGCTATGGTTTTCTCTTGGGTTGTTTCACAACATCTCCAGTGACATTTGTAGAACCTTAACTTGCCTATCATTCTTTGCAGGACAACTTCCCTCTAAAGTCTCTCTCACTGACCATCTCAGCCTATTTTTGTTCTACCTGGAAAGGCAGTTTTTTTGTCTGCTTCACACTTAATATTGAAGTTCTGTTTGTACATGTGTATAGTGCCTTTCATATTGACAGATCTTAAAGTGTTCCACAAACTAGATGCACACAAGTCCACTGAAATGCTTCCACCTCTAGGTTGCAGGACAGCAGCCAATTGGCACAGAAATTGATTAGCAGTGGGAAAGGCAACTTTTGTCCAAGTACATTGGAACAAACTATCTCTAAAGAAAAGTACCATGAGATCTTTACTACCCTCCCAGAGCAGACAAGATTTCACTTTCTAAGGCATGATCTGAAAAGATGAGAGATGAAGGGCCTGACTCCCCACTTACTTACATCAGTTTTACACCATTGTAACTCCATTGGAATTACTCCTGATTTCTGCTATGTAAGTGAGAGGAGAATCAGGCCAGGGTTGCCCCTTTCTAGAGGTTCCCCCCCCCTTGACTTTCATCAATATCTCCTGTATGTTTCATGATTGTAAAATTCTATGTTTTACATCCAATTTAAAATTATTTTGTGATACTATTATATGACGAACATTTTAACATATACATTATTCATGTGTGGAGGGATAGGAAAAAAGCAAATCCCAGCATGTAACATTTCAGCAAAATATAGACTGACTCTAGCTCAGACTTTCCTCTGGTTCATGATGGAGGCACCAAATTCTAAAAGAATGTGACTATCATGAAAAACATTATTGTGACAAATTACTTATATAGCTTCAGAAATGTACACAGTGCTTTACAAACATGGATTAAGGCACGTCTTCTGCCCTGAGGTGCTTACAAATCTAACAAACAGAACAAACTCAAGACAGGATGACACATGAATGATAGGTTGTGGAATGGATAATGGAAAGGGGTTATGTGGAAAGATTAATGGGGGAAGAAGAGAAAATAGGAAATATTCCTAACAGAAGTGGGTTTAAAGGAGAGTTTTGCAGGAGAGCGAGAAGTTGTCTGTGGGAACATAAAAGGAAAACTAATCCAGGTAAAACTCACCTTGATACAGGAATATTAAAGAGTTTGTATAGAAAAACAATGAACTTGTTCTAGACCAGCTTTGCCCGAACATGCTTTTCTTGTACATTTCAGGCTACAAACATAAGAAGCTGACACATGAGGTCTAAATGAAAGGATCATCTTTTTGGCTACATATTTGATTTTAGGCTCAGATGCTGGCCAGTCCTCTATCTGGTGGCTGTGGGTATTTGGTGTTTGATAAGGAGCAACTGGGTGGCTTTATGAAGAGTATGTAATATGTTCAGATACCAGGGATATAGATGCTTAGTAAATTGTTACATGATAAATAACATACAATAGCTCATTCCAGTTGAAGTCTTTGGTGCCAAATGTGAGCAGGAAGGCTGTTTACAATAGACAAATTTATACTGCTGTTAACTTAATTGATGTAAGTATGCCAGTGCAAGAGACTCTACTGTAGACTGGGCCTAAGACTTGCCAACTTACTTATATAGTTTAAAAAGTCTCAATCTAGAAATATCTGTTGAAGTGGGGTTAACAGAGGAAGGGTGGTCCATTGGTTAGGCTGCTAGCCTGTGACTTGGGAAAAAGCTTCCTGTGTGACCTTGGGCAAGACATTTAGGGTAATAATTGCCTAAGTCCCATTTTCAAAAATGACTTAGCATGTCAGAGCCTAAGGCTATGTCTACACTAGCACTTATGTCGGTACAGCTGCATCGCTGTAAACTTTCTAGTACACATAGCCATAGTGTCAATGAAAGTCACTTTTGAAAATGAGACTTTGGTGCCTAAGTTATTTAGGCTCTTTTACCTTAGTCACTCTGTACCTCAGTTCCCCATCTACAAAATGAAGATAACAGCACTGCCTTACCTCACAGGGATGTTGTGAGGATAAATGTATTAAAGACTGTGAGGTGCTCAGATATGACTGTAATAGGGGACATATAAGGACTTAAGAAAGTGGCTGTTCAGTCAAATCCTGAACGTATACCACAGGGTTGTTGCATTTCTTCCATTTATTTCTGCTAGCATTGAGTGCCACAAGGTCTAATATCTTCTCTGGGTAGACAGGGGCTCTCTCTCTCTCTGCAAGATCTGATCTGACAGGTGAGAGGGATGGGGGGGCCTGGTTCCCCTCTCACTTACACCAGTTTTATTCCATTGTAACACCGTTAATTCCCCTGGAATTACTCCTGATTTCCTGTTCTGCCCTGATGAGGACTTGCAGAAGTGTGAGAAGTTGGAATGCAGCCCCTTAGCAACTGCAAATAATAACTTCAACAAGTATTTGGCAATGTTAGCAAAAGAATCCTCGTGTGTTCTGCCTGACAAACTGAGTAAAGGGAGTAACATGCTGGTTAAGTCATTCTGCATCATCTTAATGGTCTATATGCATTAGTTTTCTTTGTTATTCTTTGGCAGAAGTAAGAATGCTGGTGTAAACTACTCATGTCTGGCAATGTAACATCAGAAAGGGGTAATATTTAGTCATTATTTGTTTGCATCAGCCTTTCATTCTAGTCTGTCCTGAGAAAACGTATTACTTTATTAGACTTTATTAATGGTAGAAACTCATGTGTGTCCTGCAACTTCTGAGCTGTCTATCTCTGAGCCTGCCAACTGGATTTCTTCATTGCATTGTTTCAAGGTCTTCATGAACCTTCTCTAATTCGTGTTGTCTTTACTCAGTTTTGCGAGATACTTATTCAGACAAACTCCCATTGATTTCACTGGAATTACACAGGCATAAAAATGGTGCAACGCTATGGAGAATCAGGCCCACTGGCTTCAAAAAATACTTTTCCTCGCAGTCAGGATCCTGTCCATTTTTCTATTCATCGAGAATGGCTCTCACTCACTGAAGTGTAAATCTGAAGTACACGAGAGCAGAATTTGCTCCAAGATGCTGCATTGCATTTTCTTCTCTGCTGTGGGTATTTAGTGTGTGTGTTTTTTTGTTCGGTGTGAAAGTCACACACAAGTCTGAGAGGTGAACCCATTGTTTCATGTTCTCTGTGTGTATATAAATCTCCCCACTGTATTTTCCACCGAATGCATCTGATGAAGTGAGCTGTAGCTCACAAAAGCTTATGTTCAAATAAATTTGTTAGTCTCTAAGGTGCCACAAGTACTCCTTTTCTTTTTTACAAGTCTATACCTGTTTGTTCTTGTGCAAGTATTTTAATGATTGACCTCTTCAAAGTGCACTTGTCCATGGTCAGTCATGCAAGCCCTTTGGAATAAATTGGCAGAGGTGAGATTTGAACTCGGGGTTATCCTTCAAAAATCTAAAATGATTCCAGCTACCTCTGCTCTCCCTGTCACTAAGTGGCAGTGCCTGTCTCCATTTCCTCCTGCTCGCAGAAGATTTCAGCTCTGTTTATCCTGCAGCCATTCTAGCTGTTGTAGATAGACATTCTTCCTCTTGTGAAAAGTTAATCATTTAATAATAACCTTGGCTGAGTTTGCCTGAGCTCTTCAGGTCACCTCCTTCACACTGGCCTCCTCCCTGCCGTGACACTTCAGAGAAAGCAGCTGGGCTTCATTACTTGTTGAATCACATTTTTAAGAAGTGGCACAGAAATGCCTCATTTACTTGCTTGTCTTCCCTTTTCTTCCTCTTGCTTTTGTTTTTCCTTTTGTCTCTTGTTTTAAGGCTGGCCTCTGTTAATGGCAATTATAGAAATCCAGTCCTCCCACAGAGACAGCTGTAGATCATTTGGATCAAAGTGCAAATTAATTTTAATGAAAAATATTAAGTCAAAATCCTGCCCTTCCAGCTGGGAGCGGTGGAGGGAGCAGAGTATGGCTGTACCACCCAAGCATACCGGCCAAGAGCCATCCTGCTGTTGCGGGGTTGAATGGCTCAGTTCAGGGATGGGGGGCTGCCTTTTTAACTTTTATGGCAGCTCCGAAAAGGAGACTAGCATGTCCCCAACTAGCACATGTTGCTTGGCTGTATCATGTGCACTGGATGGCTGGAAAGCTGCCCAGAGCTGCTGGCCAGAAGGACACACACGCCTCTTTAAGGGATACGGTGCACTGGCAGGTATGGCAGCCAGCCTGCCTGCCTAATGCGCTCATGGGAGTTAGGTAGGAATTTTTCCTTGCTGTTCTGCAAGTATCCTGGGGAGCAGGTGCACACAGAGCCTTAGGGAACCTGGGAGAAAATCGGAACCGGAGGCCCCCACCCTTCCAAAAAATTACCATGGAGATGAAAGAGTTTAAGAAGAGGAAAGGAGATTTGGTGGGGGAGGGGGAAGAGGGCGCAAGTCTGTGGGGTCACTGCCATCCCTCAAGGAGCTGAGGGAGGCCAGGAAGAGGATGGGGGAAACAGAGAGGCCCTGGGGGGAGTCACTGCCCTCCCCATGGGGATGGATGCGGATAGAGATGCCCAGGCCTGTGGGGTCACTGCCCCCCTTGGGATGAAGGACTAGGAAGGGCCCAGGTCTGTGGAGTTGCTGCCCTCCTCATGAGGAGGAGGTGGCTTGTCCTGTCTGCAGTCGGGGGGGCACTCCTGGGCACCCCTCCCTGAGCTCTGGCGGTGGGAGCAGTATCCACAACCACGCTCCTACCTCTGGGCTCTCAGCCTAGATGGTCACTTCAGGCTCGGTGGGGTGATGATGCTCAGCTGGGGTGGGTGAGTCAGTCATTCCACGCACTGTGGACCTCAGGCACCAAACCTGACTGGTGCTGCTATCTGTGTGCCAGGTCGCAACGCCTCTCACTCAAATGTGGCCCAGCTGCCTCTCTGTCATTTTGAGGGACTGGGGCACACTTCCCCTTTCGCTACCTCCCCCAGGTGGCCCTACTGCGGAGGGAGGTCTAGGAGGATCCCATTCCCATTGTTAAGCATACAGATGGGTCAAGTCTCACCTCACTGAAGACTTTTACCATTGACTGTGGCCTATAATTTATTTCTGAGCACAGGAAGGCTTGTATAAACAGATACTGTGCTACAGAGTGACTGTATAATACTTACCTTGAAAATACTGGGCTGGTCCTCAGTGTAAACTGGTACTGGTCCATTGGAATCAACAACAGCTTCACTGACTTGTCGCTGCTGAAGATCTGGCCCACTGGTAACTTTTAAACTATATATTAATGCAAATGCATGTTAAAAATATCCTACCATTCAGCACTTTCTAGATCAGAACTGCTCCAGTATCATTGTGCTGCTCTGAAAGTATCAAATGAGTCTCTGCCAGCAACTATAATAATATTTAAAGGATTTAATTGGCTGTGTTTTCAATCTTATTATGGAAGAAAAGTTATTGCGGAATTTTTCTTTAAAAAATTACGCTTCCATGGTAGTTAAAACACAAATGTACATTTATTATTTAATTCACTTTTAACATTTAATTAATTAATTCAGTTATTTCGTATGTTTTTGAATTCATTACTTAAAAAAGTTATACAGCAGCTGTTTTACCTCTGTCAAACTATCTAGGGACCTAAGGTCACTTTATTTTAATATTTTAACTCTAATAGAAATGCCAGTTGAAAAAATGTCAGCTGCTTCCAAGGAGTAGTTAGATTTTAGAAGCAAGAAATGGGTCTAAGGGCTTCCGTTTTCTATGCCTACTGCACTTTCAGTTGAAAGCAAAAGAAACCAGAAAAGACCAGTAGAAATCAAAGGATCAGCTGAAGGATTCTAATGTGTCTACTGGAATTTTCATTAGGAAAATTGGATTTTTTGAGGCATATTAGTGTTGGCTGTGAATCCTGAAGACAGTGATTCAGGCTTCCTTTCTGGAGGTGAATTAATTGATGGACAGAAGTAATTTGAAAAAGTTGTCACAAATGTGAGTATTTCTCAGATACCTCAAATAATGTGTGTTTTTCTACCTGCCAACACTGCCCAACAAAGAAAACAACAGAACACCACTAGCCATCACCTTCAGTCCCCAACTAAAACCTCTCCAATGCATCATCAAGGATCTACAACCTATCCTGAAGGACGACCCATCACTCTCACAGATCTTGGGAGACAGGCCAGTCCTTGCTTACAGACAGCCCCCCAACCTGAAGCAAATACTCACCAGCAACCACACGCCACACAACAGAACCACTAACCCAGGAACCTCTCCTTGCAACAAAGCCCATTGCCAACTGTGTCCACATATTTATTCAGGGGACACCATCATAGGGCCTAATCACATCAGCCACACTATCAGAGGCTCCTTCACCTGCGCATCTACCAATGTGATATATGCCATCATGTGCCAGCAATGCCCCTCTGCCATGTACATTGGTCAAACTGGACAGTCTCTATGTAAAAGAATAAATGGACACAAATCAGACGTAAAGAATTATAACATTCAAAAACCAGTCGGAGAACACTTCAGTCTCTCCGGTCACTCGATTACAGACCCGAGAATGGCTATCCTTCAACAAAAAAACTTCAAAAATAGACTCCAGCGAGAGACTGCTGAATTGGAATTAATTTGCAAACTGGATACAATTAACTTAGGCTTGAATAGAGACTGGGAGTGGATGAGTCATTACACAAAGTAAAACTATTTCCCCATGTTATTTCTCCCCCCACTGTTCCTCAGACATTGTTGTTAACTGCTGGAAATGGCCTACCTTGCTTGTCACCATGAAAGGTTTTCCTCCTTTCCCCCCCCCCCCCCCCCCCCCCCCGCTGCTGGTGATGGCTCATCTTAAGTGATCACTCTCCTTACAGTATGTATGATAAAACCCATTGTTTCATGTTCTCTGTGTGTGTATATAAATCTCCCCACTGTATTTTGCACCGAACGCATCCGATGAAGTGAGCTGTAGCTCATGAAAGTTTATGCTCAAATAAATTTGTTAGTCTCTAAGGTGCCACAAGTCCTCCTTTTCTTTTTATCTTATTACTTGAAACTTAGATAGTGTTGAATGCTGTAACTGGATCTTCTATCAAGGCCAGCTGTGCCTTGCAATACCATTAATTTTTTTGAACTTTGTCTACTCCTGTGCTGGGGTTTTCTGATATACATTGATCTTCTGTTTTTAATATTCCCTTGAGACTCCCCTCTGTGCCATTTCAGGTGCCAGTGGTGCTCTCACCCACACCAGAAAAAGAAAGTTCAGTATATAAGATGGAGGGTATCTGCCTAATCAGTCTGTGCTTCATCTACTCTTTTAATTACTTTATACTCACTGAGCCAAATTCTGCCATCATTTACTGCAGAGTTACAGATTTAACTGTTACCACTTCAAATGCATTTTTTTAAATACATTTTGAGAGGGAGGTCGGTTCAAGTCCTACTCTGAATCAGACAGAGTAGGGATTTGAACCTGGGTCTCTTGCAGAGCAGGTGAATGGCCTAATCACTAGGCTTTTGGGAATACTACTATAGCCTCTTCCACATTGTCTGTGGTGCATGTCATACATGGTCAGACTATACCTACTGTATCAGACCCTGCAAGTGGGGAATGCCTAGTTTGTGAATTCCCCCAGAGCTTGGGCATGAGCTAGACACCAACCTACTCCCTGGTGGAAACATAGGCGCTTAGGTACTTTAGGTGCCATAGGCTTAGGTGGCAGCTGAGCAGTGGTTTTGTGAATGCCAGTGGCACGTTAAATGTTGGACTTAAGTGCCTAACTGACCCTTTAGGTGCCAAAGTCCTGCCTTCTGAATGAAGCCCATTATAACGTCAATGGGGTCATTCTGGATTTACACCGAGGATGTAACTGAAGGCAGAATTTGGTCATTTATATCTATAACAGCATCGTCCAGTAACTAGGGCACTGGTCTGGGAATTAGCAGGCAGGTGCCATTGCCAAGTTATTTCACCTCTCTCGGTTTTTGTTTCTCCATCTGTAAAATGGGGATAATGATATTTTCCATGGTAAAGTACTTTGAGGACTACTGATAAAAAGCCAGTAAGTATTATTGGAAATTATAGCTGCCGGTTTGAGAATATTGCAAAATTGATGCAGGTTTAGGTTTACAACCCATTTAGAACAGTGGGTAAAGATCGCAATGTAGCTGATTCAAAACAGGGTAAGTAAAATCTGCCCTGGGAAACCATCATTGCTCTTCTGTGCTCACATAGTTTTTAATTTTATTTCACTAATCAATCAGTTTGACTCATGCTGAGACACATACATGAGTATAATTACCAATTTAAATAAATGATTGGCTAGCTGGGAATTTGGGTGTGATCACTGATGTCTGGCTTTCCTCCCCCTTGGTATATGCCTCCCCGTCTTTCTCTGGGGCCCATCGTGCATTCCATAGCATTGTCTGATCAGGGATTTAAATTTCTCTGCAGTGAATCCACCAGCATTGCCCTGTCATTGCAGTTAGTCACACCATCTCAATATGTTATAATCCTCCCGCACACCTCCTCTCACCAGTTCGTTACTATAGAGTCAAACAAAGCTCACTCACAAACAGCAACCCCCACCCCCGCCAAAAAAAAAAAAAAAACCTAGAGAAAGTTGGTAGCAGGCACTATGGTTGGTCAGGCCTTGGCAGAATGTGCAGTAATATCAGAAATAGATGGCTTACAGTAACATTAACTAACGGTTACACATACGCTTGAAGTGCTTTGCTGACCATGGGCCTAAGTTCCTTGGAGCTGGGACAGCACCTCCCTCTGCCTATGGACAGACCTTAACAAGCTGTAATAAGAGCTACAAAACTGGGTATGTAGCGGGAGTTAGACTGAAGGACACTGGCCCACATGATCCCAGTCAAAACAGCTTTCCCCAGTTTCACAGGAGATGAGAGAGGGAGCAAGAAGAAAATCAATGCAGACATAGGTGAGACATATCCTGATGCGTGTGTGGCACAGGACTCCCTGCCTGTGCCTTCTCTCCAAACCTTACTCGTTACATAGCACACACATGAATAATCCCAGTGAGCTGACTGCAGAAGCAACCTCCTAGCTTTTGTATGTGACACACAGCAGTTGCCGAGTTTAGGGAGCTGAATTAATAGGCACATTAGGAAGCATTTGTTTCTCTTCCTGGGAGTGTTTCTCAGAGTGCTTACTCCTTCTGTCTTTAGCACTACGGCTAACTGCTACTGAGGAGAAAAACAATACTTGGTTGTGTTTACTCTACACCCAGGCTAAACTGCACAGGTAAGTCCTGTGCAGCTAACCCACTGGAAACAGTACACTGACATCCACAGATAGTATGTAGATTGTGGGCCATTGCTGAGAGTTTTACTCCAGACCCTGACTGGAGTAACACATATAACAAACCACCAGCCATAATGATGATGGACAGCTATTGTGGTAATAAGAAGCTGATCAATAATTCATTTGCTATTCCTTGCACATTTAATCATGATAAATTAATGGGGTTTTAATGTGGCATTAACAACTGGGAATTTAACAATCAATGTGCCATTATTTTAAAATCCATGCTTTGTAGACACTCAGAAAACATCAGCGTTGTTCTACAACACCCAACAGAAATAGGGCAATAGCTGGAAAGCTTTGCTAAGCCTTAGGCTCTATGAAGTTCATCTGCCCAACTATGACACCCCTTTTTAACCAATCCATTCCATTCCATTTAATAGTATCACTGTAGAGGGGATGGGAAAATCATTATCTGTGACCAAGGAAGACTAATCACATATTTGGGGGATACCAATTCCCTCTTCTTTATTAGCGATAAAGAACTGCATATGTTCAGGTTATTGAAACCTCTGAACTCAACACATTCAAAAGTGAGTGTTAGAGTTATATTGGCAGTATACCAACTTACAGACAAAAGCAAGGAAAACCTGTAATGTTGCTCCTAACTCACCTGTTACATGGGGATATTAGATTTATTCAAAAATAGCAAGCACTGCGGAGAGATATACTTGAATAGTTCTTGTATTTGAAATTGCTAAATCATTTAGAGCAATTGCAATGACCCTCATTCATCTTCCCCTCCTGTGACAAAACCTGCAGGAGGGACTTGGGATAGGTAAGGATCCCTATGTGGATTTCTTTTACATAATCATAGCAGGGGAGCTGGGTATGCAAGCTCCAGGAAACAAATATAGGGCCTGCATCCAAAGTGATGGATGCCCTCTTCAGAACTGGGGAGATCTGCATGGAGGCCCTATGCTTTCGCATATGTTCTCAGCAACACTCTCTGGGTCCCTTGGAGAGGCACTAACAGGGATGACCCCACCCTAGCTGTGGCAGTCCGCAGCATTGCCCGGTTTGTCTGTGTGGGAAGGGATGTGTGATGGCTGCTCCAAAGAAGAGTTAATACAGACCCTGGTTGAAATCTGCTCTAACATACGCTAGCTGCTGCCATCTCCATGGAGCTGACACAATTGCTGGAGATCACGGGGGCACAGGGAAGCCCTGGCCACATCCCTTGTCCCTAGGGCATAGACATAGTCACTGCACAGGTAGCTGGAAGGAAGGGTTGGTCTAGCAGCCATTATGTTGCCAGAAGATCCCCCTACAAGAAGTTGCTCCTCCTGTGGCAAGCTATGCAGCCTTTAGGGCTAGTTTGCACCAGCAGTGTAGCACAAATCAGCTGCAGCACAGCATAGAACCCGACCCTCTGATTTTAGAGCTTTTTTTTTTTTTAAACTATGCACCATAACTTGGGCATAAGGCACTTTGCTGTTGGCATTGATCCAACTAAGAATTTGTTCCCCCCTCCTTTCTTGTTTCATCTGAAGTCAAATGAAAGATTTATTGGATTTAACTGCATTGCAAATAATATTTATAAATGGCTACCTTTATCTCGCCTTCTTTTCAAATGCTATCTTTTTGTCCTTGGCTGTTCTAAATTATTAACATATCCTACAGTGTGCTCAAGATAAGAGAGCCTTCAGCTTTTATTCTCTCACCCTTTAGTCAAGCCAGTTATGCTGTTTCTCACTGGATATCTTTGATCAGCTTGCTTGTTGGATGCTAAGCTACAGGGACACCACTGCTGAGAAAGAAAACAGGGAGGGAGCCAGCCCTTTCAAGAATCCCTAGTGATCGGCATGCACAATTCCCACCAGATTCAGAACTTTCTGGTGCTCTGGGCAGATCATTTGGATTTTTACAAACATAGGGCCAGGTTGTAGTGCTGCTCATCCTTGACATGAAGGGTAGTACATTTATAGATAGTTTAATACCTTATTACTAGATGTTATAAACATGTTACACACAGGTAGTAAGTACTGTGTACATGGCTATATATAAATGTAAGACATTATGGATAGTTATAAGCCATCTATTGACCTGTTGGACTCTGTAACAATTGTACATTTAGCATGTTAATCATTCACTGACTCTCTCTAAACTAATCTGAATGTACCCTTAATGTAAAGTGTCACCATGATACCTTTATTCACAATGAGTAGTACCTTGAGTAGTACTCCACAAGTAGCCTCACTGATGTCAATGGGATTATTCATGATGCAAGGTACTATTCAAAGTTAGGTTCTCACAATGTGACCAATAGAAAGTATTAGAGAGACAAGGTGGGTGCAGTAATGTCTTTTATTGGAGCAATTATTACCTCACCCATCTTGTCTCACTAATATCCAGGGACCGACATGGCTACAACACTGCATACAACCACAGAAAAGTATAGCAGTGCAGGAATCATAAGGTCATTGCATTGCCCTCAGCCTGTATGGGTAACCCCCATTGACATCAGTGTGAATTACACTGTGGACTGAAGACAGTAGGTGGTCCATACGTGATGGTTTGCACACAAATTCTAGGTAGAGATACAGTCATAGATGTATCCATTGAGGAGGGATCTGTCCCACCCCTGTATTTTTACTATCCTGTTGGTGACAGGAGTCATGCATTTTCTCTCAATGCTTTTACATAATGCTCATCACCATGGTCTCTGGTTTCTCCCCTTACAACTTCTTAGTGGTTGCACACATATACACAGTATGCAGTTAATAGCGCCTTTGTGAAAATATAGTGCTGCCTTTATATACAACTTTTGCCAGTGTTCTTGAACCCGATGGTCCTACTGGGTGAAACTTAATTAAAAGAGAGAGCCCGCATAAGTGAACTGCCGTGCATGTGATCAACTTTCTTTACTTGCCATGATAAAGCACAACAGAAGTTTTGTCACAGAGACATTCTACTATGCTGCATTAAACATCCTCCCACACCAAAGGATACACTGTTTCTAATAAATAGCTAAGGAGTTATAGTTATAAACAATTAAAGACAGAAACACCCAAGATGTCACTAAAAATAGCCAGATAAAATGCAGATGCCTCTGAAGAGGATACAACAGTTTGTGTGTTACATAGTAATATCGCGCCATCTAGAGGATATTGTGCTTTAAAAAAAAACAAAAGCAAAACCAGAGGACCCGATTCTGATTGTACTTTTACCAGTGTAAATCTGAAGTAATGCCACTAGCATTACATTGGTGTAAAGCCAATGCATGTATAATCAGAATTGGGTGCAAAAAGTATTATTGGCTGATTTGTATCTAATGCATGTAGACAAACCAATGAATTAGCAAGTTTCTCTCTGTATGCACAACTGACTGGGTATCCCATTACTTCCCACTCCAGGCAGACTTAATATGAGCGCATAGCATTGCACACATGCATTGTAGGGAGAACACCTCCCATACAACATATGGCATATGAATCAAAGATCACGCACAAGAGCCCATAAAAATCTGATCCAAAATTTAAGGGACTTCTCAAACTTACAGTGCAGAGCCCTGACACGTTGTATGCTGGAAATGTTGGGGCTAGATTTATACTGAAAATTATAGAAGGCAATTGTTGCTGGAGATCATTTTTCCACATGTGTTCGACAGGATTAAAATAAGATGTGCATTCACAAACTGAAATTCTAACTACAGCTTCACACAGTCCCGTAACCCTCTGCATTCTAAAGCCATGTACAGAGTTGTCTGAATGGACATTGTCAACATCAGGGCAACAGTGACCTTCCCCCTCCTCAAATGCAAGTCTGCTGGGGCTAATTCTTTTCCAGGACTATTCCTTGTCCTTTGACTGCAGTGTGTAGAAATATTTATATTATTTTTGGCAAAAGAGTTTATAAATCACTCCAGATGTGCATGTGTAGCTCTGCACAGCTTGAAACTTTGTTCCTCCCACATCTATGTTCCTTGTTTAAGTTGGGTGATCTCAGAACTCATGAAACTTCCTAAGTAAATAGAGGCTATAAAATGCACTAAACAGAAATGTTAGCTCTTCTAAAGGAAGCCATGAGATGATTGAGTTCAGGATCTTGACACAAGGAAGAAAGGAGAGCAAAAGAATACGGACCCTGGACTTCAGAAAAGCAGACTTTGACTCCCTCAGGGAACTGATAGGCAGGATCCCCTGACAGAATAACATGAGAAGGAAAGGAGTCCAGGAGAGCTGGCTGTATTTTAAAGAATCCTTATTGAGGTTACAGAAAAAAAAACATCCCGATGTGTAGCAAGAATAGTAAATATGGCAGGCAACCAGCTTGGCTTAACAGTGAAATCCTTGCTGATCTTAAACACAAAAAAGAAGCTTCAAGAAGGAGAAGATTGGACAAATGACCAGGGAGGAGTATAAAAATATTGCTCAGGCATGCAGAAATGAAATCAGAAAGGCCAAATCACACTTGGAGTTACAGCTAGCAAGAGATGTTAAGAGTAACAAGAAGGGTTTCTTCAGGTATGTTAGCAACAAGAAGAAAGTCAAGGAAAGTGTGGGCCCTTTACTGAATGAGGGAGGCAACTTAGTGACAGAGGATGTGGAAAAAGCTAATGTACTCAATGGTTTTTTTGCCTCTGTCTTCACGAACAAGGTCAGCTCCCAGACTACTGCACTGGGCAGCACAGCATGGGGAGGAGGTGATCAGCCCTCTGTGGAGAAAGAAGTAGTTTGGGACTATTTAGAAAAGCTGGACTACCACAAATCCATGGGGCCGGATGCACTACATCCAAGAGTGCTAAAGGAGTTGGCGGATGTGATTGCAGGGCCATTGGCCATTAGCTTTGAAAACTCATGGTGATCGGGGGGAGGTCCCGGACGACTGGAAAAAGGCTAATGTAGTGCCCATCTTTAAAAAAGGGATGAAGGAGGATCCTGGGAATTACAGGCCAGGCAGCCTCACCTCAGTTCCTGGAAAAATCATGGAGCAGGTCCTCAAGGAATCAATTCTGAAGCACTTAGAGGAGAGGAAAGTGATCAGGAACAGTCAGCATGGATTCACCAAGGGCAAGTCATGCCTGACTAATCTAATTGCCTTCTATGATGAGATAACTGGCTCTGTGGATGAGAGGAAAGCAGTGGACATATTATTCCTTGACTTTAGCAAAGCTTTTGATACGGTCTCCCACAGTATTCTTGCTAGGAAATTAAAGAAGTATGGGCTGGATGAATGGACTATAAGGTGGATAGAAAGCTGGCTATATCGTCGGGCAGAGGGCTGGAGGTGTGTGAGGGGGTGCAGGGGTCAGGGCAGAGGGCTGGGGGGCTGAAGGGTCAGGGCAGAGGGCTGGGGGTGTGGGCTGGGGTCATGGGGGTGCTCCCAGCCCCCTGCCCTGAGCGGCTCACGGCAGGGGGCTGGAGGGGATATGCCCTGATTCCACCCCCTTCCCCAAGGACCCCGGAGCAGAGAGCATGCTGCGGCTCTGCTTTGACCTCTCTCCCTCCGTAGCAAGGGCCGTCAGCTGATTGGCCAAAGGGAGGGAGAGAAGGAGGGGAAGGAACCCAGCACGCTAGGGGAAGCGGCGGGGGAAGTGGGAAGCTTGCCTGCCCTGCAAGGAGAGAGCGGTGGGTGGGGG